>NC_058083.1:467493122-468233580 GCF_014858855.1 Bufo gargarizans | reverse complement strand
ATCGGAAAGTAGGCCCTTTGGACTGGAGTTGAGAAACAATGGTATAGAGGATGGACATTTGCACCACATTTATCACTGTAGCTCAGGTTGGTTAATAAATTTGATGCATGTTTAGGCTCTTTTGTCTAACTACATACCAACTAATGGTTGGCTTAGTTTATTACATAATTTATGCCAGGATATCACAACTTTGGTGCACAATAGGGCATCTTAGGCCACACACCCTTCCGCATAACGCCATATTTCTTTTCGGGTAAATCACACTGTTTGAAAAGCTAGGTGAATAGGATTTTTAGATAACTAGATGCTCCAAGTGCGCCAAACAATGTGCCTTGGCTCCCACCACTTCCAGTCTTCTTCCAACAGTTGTTTTTTCTATCCACAGTTTTCCAAAATTTCTCAAACAATTGCTCCAGAAATACTTTGAAAAACTGAATTGATTTAGTCCATGGATTTTCAAATTTGCTGCACAGAGATGGCAGATTTCATCCCTGCCTTTACAAAAAATCCACAGACAAAATCTAAACAAGTGTGGGGGATGCCCTTTCAAACGTTTGCCAAGGTGCCTAATATCTTCTAGTTACGCTCTTGTGACAAGGTTACAACTCCAGATTATATAAATTGCCAATGTTATTGGATTTGATGAAGTGTTGCATTTTTACTTAATTTTCAATCTCAGGTCTGGAATTTTGAAATGATTAATTTCACAGCATATCTTTAAAGTGGTGGGACCTCAAATTCTCTCTATAGACATAGGAGGGAAGATTTATTATAGACCAGTATTACACATTGGTCTGATATACCTACAGCGACGCTGGAAGCTGCACCTATCTTATGACAGGGCGTGCACTTGGCAGTCTGTGCACCTAAAGTGAAATCTATGGTATGCCAGATCTGAATTGATGTAGACTT
This sequence comes from Bufo gargarizans, assembly GCF_014858855.1. NCBI lineage: Eukaryota > Metazoa > Chordata > Amphibia > Anura > Bufonidae > Bufo > Bufo gargarizans. The sequence goes on along the minus strand of NC_058083.1, from coordinate 468,232,668 downwards.
TAGTCTTCTTTTACACCAGAAAACTAGCATAAAGGAAACTAAATTCGCCTCTAAACCCACCCCCTTCTGTAGAAAGTGGCGAGGGCAGCACATAAACACAACTTGCTCCTAAATTTAGATGAATGGCATTTAAAGAGGCTCAAGCATGTGATTTGTGACTTTTTTACACCAGAAAACTGGCATGATAAATTCCCCCTGTAGAGTTCAATAAGGAAATCCTTTCTGCCTAAAGCTACGAATCGAAGGAGCTATTTGTTTTATCATTGAGTTCAATATATAAACGATTGGCAGTAACCTTCCCCTATTGGTGGCTGGTGATCCGTTTTTTAGATGGAAAAAAAGCCCTGCATGCAGCACTTTTTTTTCCCAGGCTAAAAAAAAACCTGATTTCTGATGGAAATGGCTCAAACGGATGATAACTTATGCAACAGGATCTGTTTTTTTAAATTACAGGATCCTGTTTTTTTTTTTTTCTTTTATTCTGACGGATCAGAAGAATTGAACGCTAAACGGTGATGTGAACTCAGTCTTAGTGGTCAAAATGCATTACGACGGCACATTATTATTATTATTATTATTATTAGTCATTATAGGTGATTTCCGAGTCTTTATCCCTTAGAACGGAATTTATGATGAGGATTAGTATGTATTAACTGTAGTAAGAACAGAACAAGTCACTGTCTATTATCACATTTCATCCTACAAATATCTTTGAGATTAATATAAGGTTTATTGTCTTTTTGATGATGTAAAAGGTGAAGCTCTCTCAAGATCAGATAAAACTAGAATGTTACTCATAATGACCTGAGAATTTATGTAGTTATCATGAAAGTGTCCTTCTTGTGAAATAAGGTATACTGCAAATCTCATTCTCCCTCACTACTGCTTGTCTACGTGCACTAAAACATCAGGCCATTTTACTGGAGCAGTCACAGTTCTCTTTTATATTTAACCTATTTCATTTAGACTCAAAATATATAGCTGAAGCCCAATATAATATTCAATGTCATCTGAGGGAAAATTCCATATGGTAGGTCACAGCTGATTAATGTACACAGGAAAGTACACTGGAAAGTGTTAGGTTATTAAAGGAGAAAGCCAGTCAAAAATGAAATTATAACATTTTATGTAGTATGGGAGACATTTATCATCTCACTTGCACCAAAAAAGTAGCTTTAAAAAAGTCGCAAGCTATGCGTTTGTGACTTTTTAAATGCAACTTTTTTTTTGGGGGGGGGGGGGGTAAAAGTCTCATTTTACACCACCTTACCACCGTAGCCACTTTTCCAAAAGGGGGCATGGCAAGGGCAGGAAAATGGCATGGCCAACATCTGAGACAAATTTATCTTTGTTTACACTAGTTTTCTCATTTTATAAAGCGAATACTAGTGAGCACTTCTATTATGGAAGCGCTCACTAGTCTGCGGGGGGGGGGGGGGGTGAAGCGCTGTGAGCGCTGTACTTACCCTTCCTCCCTGGTCTCCTCCGGGTTGCATTCCAATGTCCTGACTGCCTAAAGCATCAGAACGTAGTGCCAACATTATGACCTGACGCTGCAAGCAGTCAGGTAACTGTACAGCGCTGGTCCAGAGAAGACGAGAGAGTGTGATGCAGTGGAGAATGCTGGACCATGAGATTGGCAGTGGAGCAGGAGAGGTAAGTTTTTATTTTTTTTAGGTCTGAGATGGGGGCCCCATCTCATATGGAGTCCTGATCTGAGGTATTACTTGGAGGTATGATATGGGGCGTGGGTCTGACATGGAGTCCTGATCTGAGGTCTGATATGGGAGTGGGGTTTGAAATGCAGGTCTAATCTGAGGTCTAAAACTGTGTTCTGATCTGAGTTCTAATATGGGGGTATGACATGGAGGTCTGATCTGAGGTTTGATATGGAGGGTCTTTCATGATGGTTTGATGGGGGTGTCTCATGTTAGGTTTGATATGGGGTCTAATCTAAAGGATCTGTTATGGGGGTCTGAGGATATGATATGTACTGGTGCTCATTATAGGGGTATTTTTTGTGTTGGATCACATTATAAGAGGTTAATCTTTATACTGGCGCACATACTCTGTCTATTGTATTTGGCAACATATATAATACATGTAGTTTCATTGCAGAGTGTGCCGTGCAAAATGCCACAAGGAGGCCCAATGAGACTTTATCAGCCAAGGGCCCACATGAACCTAGAGCCTGTCCTGATACCTGAAGGCATTTGCCACCAAAAAAAAAAAAAAATCTGGACCATTTAAAAAAAAACAAAAAAAAAACTACAGTGCAATTTGCTTTTAAAGAGGCTGTTTGTTACCACCAGCAGCAAAGTGTTTACCTATAGACATATATGTCACTGTCACTTTAGCATTACTAAAGCTCGTTTTGTATTAAAAAGCTTGAAATGAGTCATTGGAGGCCCCAAGATGTCATCCACAACATTTCAGGGCATTGTAGTACTTTCAATTCGGGACAAATTTATTTGGACTCAAATCAAATTGCCTTACCGGTTTGGCAGAATAAAATCTGAATCGGATTTCAAGAAATAGAAAGCAGCTATATCTTTAGAATCCAGTACTACCCCTTTAATTTGGAATTCAACATTTATGAAGAGTCCGCTTTTTTTCAGCGTTCAACTTTATGAATTAACAGCTCCTGAGACGGCAACTTTTTTTTATTTTAAATTGAGGTGTCAATGAAACGGGTGCCAAATGCTATTTGTGCTGCATGGGTCTAATGGCAGTTTCACACACAGCCCTTTTTTTTTTTTTTTTTTTTTAACACCACTGCAGTTTTTTAAACCAAAGCCAGAAATGGATCTAACCGGAAAAAAAGTAAACAAATCATTCCTTTACATTTCCTACTAGTTTCAAATTTACTCATTCATATCTTTGTGAATTATTACTGAAAAATTTACAGGTTCCATTACGATCATTTGTGGCAAAGGCTCTTTTGTTCTTTATGTCAAAAGATCATTCCAGGAGCCAAGAAGGGACATGAGAAGAAGTCAGGCCGAAGCCATTAAACCAAATTGCAGAGACAGTGATGGCAGAGGTGGTGATAGGGATGTGTGAATTACAGATCTGCTCACCATTAACACATTATCAGTATAATGACGTGAGTAAGTAGCAGTCTAATCTTAAAGTCCTCTTTTGTTCCACAGGCTAATGTATGCTCCAATAAGCTACTGATTATCGGTTAATATCAGTTATTATATAGTCAAAATCCTCTTTATAATTAGCAGTTTTACTAAAGAAAAGCAGAACTAAGCTACAATGTTCTTTTTTTTAAATATTTCAGATTTTAAGAAAATTACTAATAATGCTATTTCTAACAAAACAGAAAATGAAAAACAAAAAAATTTAGTGGCAATTCTGGAGGAGCTGCTCAGCCCATGACACTGTAGCGTGTCTTTAGTTAGGGGAGCAGCCCGACCGCATGTGGACCGCAGTAATCGACTAACCCCAGCAAAATATGCATACAATGGAGGATATCGACGCGGTCCACATGCACCACAAGAGCAAACTACACAGAATGTAGCAATCATAGAGAACACACAGAGAGAATGCACCAAACAGATAAAACACTGACTATGCTGGCAAGACATAAGTAAAGGTATTAAAAGCTGAGACTTTTGCCAATATGTTCCAGTCATGGAGATATCGGAGCCCACATGCACCACGTCACGGTTTCTCAGCATAGCAAGGGGTCCTAACCACTGCTCTGACTATGGTGTGAACACGGTCTGGGGATGATATAATTCAGCTCACAGCCAAGCTCCCCACAATTGCCCAGCATGAATACTGCGGTTGTACAATGTGGATGAAGCCAGGCCGTGAGCCACACCCACATCCACATTGTACAACCACAGCATTTATGCTGGGCAATTGTGGGGAGCTTGGCTGTGAGCTGAATTATATCATCCCCAGACCGTGTTCACACCATAGTCAGAGCAGTGGTTAGGACCCCTTGCTATGCTGAGAAACCGTGACGTGGTGCATGTGGGCTCCGATATCTCCATGACTGGAACATATTGGCAAAAGTCTCAGCTTTTAATACCTTTACTTATGTCTTGCCAGCATAGTCAGTGTTTTATCTGTTTGGTGCATTCTCTCTGTGTGTTCTCTATGATTGCTACATTCTGTGTAGTTTGCTCTTGTGGTGCATGTGGACCGCGTCGATATCCTCCATTGTATGCATATTTTGCTGGGGTTAGTCGATTACTGCGGTCCACATGCGGTCGGGCTGCTCCCCTAACTAAAGACACGCTACAGTGTCATGGGCTGAGCAGCTCCTCCAGAATTGCCACTAAATTTTTTTGTTTTTCATTTTCTGTCTTGCTAGATTTGAGTGTGTTTGCCTTTATTTGGCACTCTAGCACTTTTTTGCACCTGGTAACCTCCCTCACATGGTCTGGTGTGGGTGTGGCTCACGGCCTGGCTTCATCCACATTGTACAACCACAGCATTTATGCTGGGCAATTGTGGGGAGCTTGGCTGTGAGCTGAATTATATCATCCCTAGACCGTGTTCACACCATAGTCAGAGCAGTGGTTAGGACCCCTTGCTATGCTGAGAAACCGTGACGTGGTGCATGTGGGCTCCGATATCTCCATGACTGGAACATATTGGCAAAAGTCTCAGCTTTTAATACCTTTACTTATGTCTTGCCAGCATAGTCAGTGTTTTATCTGTTTGGTGCATTCTCTCTGTGTGTTCTCTATTTCTAACAAAAATTTAAAAAGGAAAAAAATGATGCTTTTACTGCATGAAATGTATTTTTATGTTTGTTAAAGGGGTTTTCTCAGTTCAGCAAATAGCATTGAGAAAGTTAATACACAGCACTGACTAATGTATTGCTATTATCCATACTGCTTCCTTTGCTGGCTGGATTTATTTTCATCACTGCTCATTTCATTGGTTATGACGAGAGATGAGCTAATCGAAGCTGACTAAGTAGAATTCGTTCAGAATTTTAGGAAAAATTCAGTTCGCACCAAAGCCGAATTTCCTCACGCTTTGTGGTGACAATTTTTTTCCTAAAATGGCTAAGGCACGTGTGAGGACATGGAGCAAAGAACTCTGGAAAGGCAGGATCATCCAAAATGTCATGCATGCAGCCAATCAGCAGCTAGCCAGCCCTGTGATGTCACAGCCCTATAAATAGCGGCAGCCATCTTAGATTCTGTCATTCACCAGCGTACATAGTGCAGGAAGAGATGTCAGCAGGCACTAGGGATAGTGTTAGAAAAAACGTCATTGTGCAAAAAAAATACGATTTACAAGTGCAGGGAAAGATTATTCAAGGTGTAGGTAAAGGATTAGGAGGAATCATTCCGCAGCATTTATGTAGAACAGGGTTCAGTAGGGGAGGTTACAGCCTGGGTAATAGGAACAATCCTATTACACCCTGCTGCACTGACTGGGGACCCAAATTGCCATTATACAGCTCTGTAATTCCAGCAAACCGTTCTTATTAGGGTGCAAGTGCTGTTTGATACAGAAATTAACAGGGTTTACTACAAGGAAATATTTCTACGTCTTATTTTCCCTTGTGCGGTGGAGTTATATGTTGTAAAGCATTTTTTGCCTGTATTAGTGGAAACAAAGGGCTTATTAGCCGTTGTGTGGTGAAGTGCTAAAACCACAGCCCTTTTTGTAGTGCATTAGTGCAAAAAGAAAAAATATATTTGCCGCTCAGCGGTGCAGTTATCTGTTCTAAAGCTATTTGTGGCGTGTATTAGTGGATCACTGAAATGGATAGACGGTTTAAAACCAAAATAAACAAAACTTTATTAGTATACTGGTTAACAAATTGGCTAATCCCTAATTCTTAATATATAAAGAGTTAGGCAAAGGTGAGGCAACAACAATGTGGGGGTATGGAAAATTACACAGTCCCCACTAAATTTGTGGAACAACGGCAATACTGTTTATAGTATACACAGTAAACCGATAATTATCCACAGAAAAAATCCCACCAAAACATAATGGCAGTCACTGGTCTTGGGCTATCGTGTTAGACAGTCCTAGCACTGTTACCACTATAAAATATTCAGGGTCTGGAACATATTACCCAGAACATATCACTGAGGTGTCAGCATGTATACCTTCCAAAGTAGTACCGGGAGGACCCTATCCACCACTATACTCAAGTCTAGCTAATTAAATATCAACCTGCTCTATGCGTTTCTAGAAGCCCTGTAGCGGGCACTTCATCAGGAGTTTTTGGGTAAAAGGTGCTAGAAGACATATACTGTAGGTAGCCTAACATACAGAGAGAGCTGGCGGAAAGTGCTGCATATACATTGTGCAAACGCACCGGCGCTAGTATGGTTGTTCTAGCGCCGGTGCGGTTGCACGATGTAGGAGCAGCACTTTCCACCAGCTCTCTCTGTATGTTAGGCTACCTATATGTCTTCTAACACCTTGTACCCAAAATCTCCTGATGAAGTGCCCGCTATGATGTTTTTTTATTTTATATATATATATACATATATATATATATATATATATATATATATATTAATGTAATATCATAAAATTACATTCGGTGTCTCCACAAAACATCTACAGCATGGGGGCCCCGTGTGGCTTCTACACACTTTCAAAATAATCCTTCAGGGGGCGAATAGATGCCGGATGACCGGGACGCTCCATGACCTTCCGAGGAGTATCTGTCGGGGCAGCGGTGCACCACAGGATGTCCTCCTTCCCATCCATAATGACTGGGAACTCTTAATTTTTTTCCCTGATGAAGAGACCCGGAGTTGATAGTTATGGTTTGAATCTTGATGAACTTCGCAACTCTTCCGGGCTCCAAGAAATCATGAAGCTTTGTCTTCTCATTGTCTGTAGCTACTAGAGGCCTGTTCATGCCAGGCAGGTTCTCCCAGAAGTATCTGGCTTGATGAGCAGCCGATACCACACTTGCATAAATCTTGACAGGACTCGTCTCCAGTTAGAGAGAATTAGTTTTTTTGAATGCTTTCCCCATCACAACCACAAAATCGAATATCCAGAAGACTGGCTGATTCTCTCTCGTCTTAGGCAACACTTTATTGAGTAATCGTGGAAAGTCAAAAAACAGTTGTCCACTGCCCCCATAAAGGCCTTTCCGGTCCGGGTTAACCACAGATAAGTCATTACAAGGACTGCCACAATTATCAGATCGAATTGTCCCCATTCTTCAATCTGTTTCCTGGTTATATTCTGTATGTCCCCCACATATACAATCTGCCCTAGATGGGGTACCCGTCCTATCGTGAAGGCGTCCTCACCCACCTCTGATGCCATACATTTTTTAACATTGATTCTAAGCTTTTTGGGAAACATTAATCCTGTCTGTCCTTTCAAACACGACCGACACACTCCTGAAATACTCTGTGCTGCTGGGGACCCTGCTCTTTCCACCTTGTAACTCTGTTGTGATTAAAATGAAAAGAAACTAAACTTAAATTCACCAATATATTTTCCCAATCTTTGAAAGAAATTCCTGGACAATCAATTTGCCAAGCCTTTTGTCCCGGAAAAGGCACATTATTAAATCGTGTTTTAAGCAACACTTTATAAAGTTGAGAAATGTTAACCTTCTGTCCAATATTCCCTATAAATGAATAGACAAAGCGGGGAGATCGAGAAAACGATTACACAGGGTATGGGGGAGGAGGGGTCAAACATGGAGGCAGAGGAGGACACAAAACAACATATATTCGATACTTCAAACTTCAAACCTGTAACCAGGTTCCAGCCGACACAGAAGATCCAAGGAGGGGGGCAGCAGGAAGCAGTGGAGACTGAAACATAAGAAGGAGGGCGACCGCCCAGTCTGCGAGCAAGTCAGCAAGCAGACACCACCAGACAAGGCGGACAAACACAGGGGATCCGCCGAGAGTCCGGTCCAGCAGAACACAAAGGGCCAAGAGGTGAGGGCATCCTGCGGTTCAGATAGAGAGACTCGTGTATTGCATAGTGCATCGGGATAGAAAGGTCGGAAGAGAGACGTAGCAAACCTACGTCATCACATCTTCACCCCTTCTGACGAAGGGGCTTCTTCATTGGGAGAAGAGGGTGGCAGCTTGCCCATGAGGCAGCGGCAGAGCCAGCAAGTCGCTAGCGTGGCGAGGAGTCAGCAGTGGGAGGTCGGAAGCCAAACGTGCACGGGGTAGACCACCTGCTTCGCAGGAGCCTACCTGCCTGGAAGGTAGCGGTGCATGGGTTCACTGAGGCAGCAGCGGTAGCAGTCCATGGTTGCGTAGTGTTAGGGGTAAAATAACCTACTCGGCAGTGTGGCAGTTTTTACTTAAGCTGCCGGAGGAGGTGGACATGGCCATATGTAGAATCTGTCGCAGAAGGTGAAGCGTGGCCAAAGTGCCAATGTTGGCACCAGGGCCCTGCGTCAACATATGCAGCATGACCATAAAGTGGCTTGGGAGAACCATGGCTCCGATTTGGAGGTCCAGCCTGCCGCAGCAACTTCTGCATCACCTAGTGGCACGGGGCCAATATCAGGCAGTCAAGGCTCCACCACCTCAGCCAAAGGGAGCTGTCTGTCCTTCCCATCATCTACCGGTCCTTATGCTCCTGATCCTTGTCCTCCTACTCATCATCACTCATTCTCTCAGCGATCGATAACCAAAGCGATTGCCAAGAGGCAACAATATGCGTGCACTTATCCAGTGACACAGAAGCTGAATGTGCTCCTGGCCAAGTTGCTGGTGGTGCAGTCCCTCCCTTTCCAAAATGGTGGACTCTGCACCTTTCAGAGAACTAATGGCTTGTCCTGAGAGAGTCCTAAGCTGTCATTTCTTAGCCAAAAAGGCAGTACCAGCCCTGCACACGTAGGTAGAACAGTAGGTATGCCAGTCCTTGAGCCTGTCGGTGTCTGGCAAAGTGCACGGCAGCGCCGACGTGTGGAGCTGTAACTACGGTCAGGGACAATAAATTTCCTTTACGGCCCACTGGGTGAATTTGGCTCCTGCACAGCCACACCAGCAACTTGGCCAGGTGACACCGATTTCACCTCCACGTCGTCACGCCATTGGTCCTGCAACAATGACGACCTCTGCCTCCTCATCCTCCACCGTGTCCTCAGTCTCCACTGCAGGGACAATTCACAATGCCCCTCAAGCATACCACATGTGCAAGGCACCGCAGTGTCACGCTGTTCTGCACCTCGTTTGCTCCACAGATAGGATCCGTGTTTTGGGGGGTTATAGCTCTAATGGATGAGAGAAAGGGAAAATAATCAGTGATGTCAACACAAACTTACTGCTGTCACCCTCTCCACTCTGTCGGGGGCTCTACTTTACATTTAATAGAACACGTTCTGTAGACATCTATATGGAATCAGCTGCCGACAGTGTAAAAGAAGTGCACTTCTTCTTGACGCTAACATTGACCTGTAAGTGAGTTCATACTTGAGTTATTTGGTCAGTTTTGAATGCCCAAATAAGTGAAGTGTGCAGTGATTCTAAGAGCGACGCCTGTCACCTGCATGTCATACGGACTCACAGTATTATTTCACTTCCAAATCAGACTCCCTGTGTGTGTTACTGTAAGGCACAGTGTTCTACACCACTATAAAGTCTCTCTGCTTCCAGAAAATAGCAGCTTTTTTTTTTAACATAATTCGTCGTGAATAGATTTTCCCCCCAAAAAAATCAGCAAACCAGCAAAACAAATTTTTGAAACCTTTGCTAATCTCTAGTTATGACCACGAGATGAGCACATCGAAGCTGACGAAGTGGAATTTGATCCGAATTTCTGGAAAAATGCGATTTGCACAGAAGCCAAATTTACTCACTCTCCGTGCAAACTAATCACATTTTTTAATAAAATGGCTGCTGCACGTGTGAGGACATGGAGAAAGGAACTCTGGGAAGGCGGCATCAACCATAATGCCATGCATGCAGCTAATCAGCAGCCAACCACCCCTGTGATGTCACAGCCCTCTAAATAGTGCCAGCCATCTGGGATTCTGCCATTTTCCACTGTAGTTAGTGCAGGGAGAGACGTCAGCAGCCGCTAGGGACAGTGATATAAAAAACTTCATTGTGCTAAAAAACTATTTACATGTCTGATTATTATATTGATAGGACGCATGAGCTGAAGCCTCCACCATTTCCAACAGATTCGTTAAGGGCGACTTTAGCTATTTCTGCAGGTCCTGAGAGTAGTTTCATACACAGCATTTAAAATTGAAAAAAAAAATACACTCTTATTGCTCTTTGGCTTAGGAAAAAACTGGTACAAACATGGAAATGTTTTTTCACTGAGTTGTCATGGTTTTGCATGGCGTTGCAATCCAACTTAGACCATCACATTGAAATACTGCGATAGAACATTATGTCAGGTAAGTTTTATGAAAAAGTCTCCAAGCAACAACTGAAGACGTTGGCACCGTACAAGTCCCTTTATTCCGAATATCAGGCAGTATAGGAACTCAATGTTCATTGAGACCACCAGAAGAAATTATCCTGAAGGATCACTTTAAATACAGAACGTATCAATATCTACTTTTAAAGCTTTTGAAGCTCTTTATGCAGGACGTATCTTTAATAGGTTTAACCCTTAGGGTAACGGAGGTTTTGTCATTTTTATTTTTGTTCCCTATCTTCCTTGAGCCATAACTTTTTTATTTTTCAATTCACAAAGCTGTATTAGAGCCTTTTTTGTGCTTTATAATGCCACCATTTAATATGGCATACAATGTAGTGAGAAGTGGGAAAAAAATTCCAAATGGGTGAAATTGAAAAAAAAATAACTCAATTCCGCCACTGTTTTACGGGTTTTGTTCCCACGGTGTTCCGTTTGTGGCAAAAATTACCTTTGCCCTTCATTATCTATACATACCCCATATGTATAGGTTTTTTACATCTTTGCAAAAATTGTTTACATCATCATTTTCTGACCCCCATAACTTTTTTATAGTTATATCTACTGAGCTGTGTGGGGGCTCATATTTTGCGGGACAATCTGTAGTTTTCATTGATACCATTTTGGAGTGTGTGTGAATTATTGATAAAATTATTACATTTAATTAATAGAAGCAATGAAAAAATGATAAATTGTCCATTTTTATCTTTTTTATGTTATGCCATTCGCTGTATTGGAAAAATATTTTTATATTTTAATAGTGTGTTATTTATGTATTTATTTCTTTATTATGTGGAGAAGGGGCGATATAAACTTTTATATATTTTTACATTTTTTTTTTTTTACTTTTTGTTATGATTTTGAAGCTTGCATTTGAGCGTATAAAATCGTACATGCAGCAATCACCTCCACATTATAAGGAATCCCTCGTCTCAATACAGATTCATTGTTACTGGGCAGCAGATCTCTGTTTAGACAGCACAATCTGCTGCCCAGAAACATTGATTGCTGGTGTCTGCATGAACGACGGGATCAACTGATGAATATGTGTTTTGTTTGTTCGTCGGGTTCATCGAGCATTCGCAGGAATGGTGGTTCCTGATAATCTGGACAATTATTGGTTCATCTAAATCCACCTTAAGAAACACATACTACAAGTAATTGCTACAGATTCGCAAGCTTGGACTGGCCCCCAGGGGAACAGGTGAATCCACAGGTGGGCCTCCTGTCCCACAGTCCCTGCATATAGAGAGGGAGCATTACAGCAGCCCAACCAGTCTATGTTCATATAAAAACTGGGTGGATTATTTAACAAACAATTCAAAAGAAGGCGAACCAGTATCCTCTTTCATCATGGACCTTTCTTTGGAAAGTCGCTGCAGGGTCCCTCCATAATCAACCATGTGCGGACAGACAATATTTAAATTTATGTTAGCTTTACAGTGGGCCCCCAGAATGAATTTTACTGGTGGGCCCTTTGCATCCCAGTCAGACACTGCTGATTCGGACCTGTTATTATATCTAAACTTGAGCCTTCTATTACTTTAGTGGGCCAGTTTGACCCCAGCAATACATTTCTATAACTTTGCATCATAGTATTTAAAGTGACAGAAAATGTATGTTTCATTTCATTTCTAGAGCAGCAGAAGGGTCATGTCAAACATGGTTTCAATAAAACAAAAACTGCTGCATATTATCTACATTTTTTCTTGTGGGACCCTGGGCCTCAAGATTTATCATGCTTTATATCTTAACTTCCTAACCTAGTTACCAACGAGTCGGCCTCAGGTTATGGAACATATCTACAAAAAAGCCTGCTGTCAGACTTACACGCAACGAACAATGCTGCTTTGACAGTTATCTAAGGTCACAGTCTTTCAGCATATATAATTTCACTTGTTAGGTACATTTCATAACTTTTCAGGGATTTCTGTGCTAAATTGTCATGCGGTTGCTAAAACAATTTTTCTTTCAATTAACATTTTATCATAAAACACTACTCCTTTCTAAATTAAGACAGCACATAGTCTCTGAGCCAGCAGTTACCAGTTTTTTTGCCACAAAAAAAAGCAGTCAGGGAAAAGGTGCTCATTAGAGATGAGCGAATCATAGTTGACGAAAAGGGAATTCAATCTGAATTTCAGCAAAATTCAATTTGCTCCAAATTTCCTCACGCTTCATGGTAATAAATCACATTTGATACATATGCAAATTAACCTGAGACTAGTCCTGTCCCTGACATGCGTAAGCGACAGGACTTGTCTCAGGTTAATTAGCATATGTATCAATTATTTTATTTTTTTACACAATAAAAGCACACAGAGCTATGGGGACTGGGTATTGCGGATGTGCTAGCGGCTATCTAGAATGCCATGGCCTCAGCGTTATACACAAAATTCCGATGACAGGTTCCGAAGGTTAATTGTGTCAGAACAAAAAAAAAAAGCAGCAGATATTAAATAACATGTTATATATTTGGAATCACGCTAAACTGAGAAATAATTGAAATTGTCAACTTTTTTCTCAGTGATATTTTTTGCATTTAATTTAATTTGTTTAAACACAATTTTAAAAGCTGGAGTCCACACCAGTGCAGAGCGAGCAAGATAGCCACTGGTTTTCTGCTGTTTCATTAAGGGGTGTAGTTTCTTAGATTGGGTCACTTTTATGGAGTTTCTACTCTAGGGGTGCATCAGGGGGGCTTCAAATGGAACATAGTGTAAATAAACCAGTCCAGCAAAATCTGCCTTCCAAAAACCACATGGCGCACCTTTCCCTCTACGCCCTACTGTGTGCCCGTACAGTAGTTTACGGCCACATATGGGGTGTTTCTGCAAACTACAGAATCAGGGCAATAAATATTGTTTGGCTGTAAACCTTTGCTTTGTTACTGGAAAAAATGAATTAAAATAAAAAATTTGCCCAAAAAAGAAAACAACGAAATTTTGAAATTTGATCTGCATTTGCCACTAACTGTTGTGGAACACCTAAAGGGTTAATGATGTTTGTAAAATTAGTTTAGAATACCTTTGGGGTGTAGTTTCTAGAATGGGGTCATTTTTGGGTGGTTTCTATTATGTAAGCCTCACAAAGTGACCTCAGACCTGAACTGGTCCTTAAAGATTTGCTTCTAAACTTCTAAAATGTCATTCCTAAAAGTATCCTAACATGAAGTAGACATATGGGGAATGTAAAGTAATATTTTTTGTAGGTATTACTATGTATTATAGAAGTAGAGAAATTGAAACTTGGAAATTTGCTAATTTTTCAAAATTTTTGGTAAATTTTATATTTTTTTTATAAATAAAAATGCAATTTTTTTAACTCTATTTTACCAGTGTCATGAAGTACAATATGTGACAAAAAACAATCTCAGAATGGCCTGGATAAGTCAAAGCGTTTTAAAGTTATTCACACATAAAGTGACACTGGTCAGATTTGCAAAAAAATGGCCTGGTCCTTAACCTTCTCCCGACCGCCTAACGCAGGGATGCATCCTGCGGGCGGCCGGGTTATTCCTCATGGACGCATCGGCACGTCATCCTGCGAGAGCCGAGATTTCGCGTGAACGCGCGCGTTCACAGCGGTGCGCGGCTGAGAAGTTAATCTGCAGCCTGCCAGCAGCGATCATTCGCTGGCAGGCTGTAGATGCGATTTTTTTAACCCTAAAAAAGTATATTAGACGCTGTTTTGTTAACAGCGTCTAATATACCTTCTACCTGGTCCTCTGGTGGTCCCTTTTGCTTCGATCGACCACCAGAGGACACAGGCAGCTCTGTAAGTAGCACAAATCACCACACTACACTACACCCCCCTGTCACTTATTAACCCCTGATCACCCCATATAGACTCATTGATCACCCCCCTGTCATTGATCACCCCCGTGTAAGGCTCCATTCAGACATCCGTATGTGTTTTACGGATCCGCAAAACACGGACACTGGCAATGTGCTTTCCGCATTTTGCGGATTCGCACATTGCCAGAACTATATAGAAAATGCCTTTTCTTGTCCGCAATTGTGGACAAGAATAGGACTTGTTCTATAGGCTCTACAAAAAACGCAGTGTGAGGCCTGATCTTGTGCGCACACTTGTGTTCAGTCCGCCCCACCGCAGTGACAGATTTTTTTTTCTGATCACTGCAAAAACACCATAAAATCGCTGTGGTGCTATAAAGATCACTTTTGAGGGGCATGGCGAGTTCATAGAAGATATTTTTTTTGGGGCACATGTTAGCGAAAATTGTTTTTTTTTTTTCTTACAAAGTCTCATATTCCACTAACTTGTGACAAAAAATAAAATCTTACATGAACTCACCATACCCCTCACGGAATCCAAATGCATAAAAATGCCATGTGAAATCCTAAAGGTACTCATTGGAATTTGGGCCCCTTTGCACATCTTGGCTGCAAAAAAAGTGTCACACATGTGGTATTGCCGTACTCAGGAGAAGTAGGGCAATGTGTTTTGGGGTGTTTTTTTACATATACCCATGCTGGGTGAGAGAAATATCTCAGTAAATTGACAACTTTGTATAAAAATTTTTAAAAAGTTGTCATTTACAGAGATATTTCTCACACACAGTATGGGTATATGTAAAAATACACCCCAAAACACATTGCCCTACTTCTCCTGAGTACGGCGATACCATGTGTGACACTGTTTTGCAGCCTAGGTGTGCAAAGGGGCCCAAATTCCAATGAGTATTTTTAGGATTTCACAGGGCAATTTTTACACATTTGGATTCCAAACTACTTCTCACGCTTTAGGTCCCCTAAAATGCCAGGGCAGTATAAATACCCCACAAATGACCCCATTTTGGAAAGAAGACACCCCAAGGTATTTCGTGAGGGGCATGGCGAGTTCATGTAAAATTTTATTTTTTTGTCACAAGTTAGTGGAATATGAGACTTTGTAAGAAAAAATACAAATAAATATCCGCTAACTTGTGACAAAAAAATTAAAACTTCCATGAACTCACTATGCCCATCAGTGAATACCTTAGGGTGTCTACTTTCCGAAATGGGGTCATTTGTGGGGTGTTTCTACTGTCTGGGCATTGTAGAACCTCAGGAAACATGACAGGTGCTCAGAAAGTCAAAGTGCGTAAATTAATTTTTTTGCACCATAGTTTGTAAACGCTATAACTTTTACCCAAACCAATAAATATACACTTATTGCATTTTTTTATCAAAGACATGTAGAACAATAAATTTAGAGAAAAATTTATATAGAAATGGAGTTTTATTCGAAAAATTTTACAACAGAAAGAGAAAAATGTAATTTTTTTGCTACAATTTTGGTCAATTTTGATTAATTTAAAAAAAAGTTAAAATGTCAGCAGCAATGAAATATCACCAAATGAAAGCTCTATTAGTGAGAAGAAAAGGAGGTAAAATTCATTTGGGTGGTAAGTTGTATGACCGAGCAATAGTAGTGTAGTGCAGAATTGTAAAAAGTGGTCTGGTCATTAAGCGGGTTTAGGCTAGGGGGGCTGAAGTGGTTAAGGTGAAAATGAGTCCGGTCCCTACGTTTTTTAAAATATATTTCTCATAATAAAAATAAATATGCAATTAAAAAAGAATCATTTTCACCTCAAGCCTGTAGCATTAAAATACCAACATATTTATCATATATGGTGAACACCATAATAAAAAAAAGAAATTTATATGGCCGATTCACTCTTTTTTTCGTGAGGAGCGTAAAGCTTGTTTGTTATGTTTAACATGTCCTGGCTCTTTTTTTTTTATACAAGTTGGAGAAACTGGAATACTATGGCTGTCAAAAATCATTTATGTTTCTAGAAGTGAACTGCATCTACTCTACAAAGATGAAATGACAATTTAAAATTAAAACATAGTGTAGCTCTGGAGCTAAGTTAAAGAGGTCCTGTCAGCTGGAAATGCAGTGCAATCTGCAAGTAGTATGCTATAGAGCAGGAGGAGATGAGCAGAATGATATATAGTTTGTGGGAAAGTTTCTGTAAAACTTGTAATTTATACATTTCAATCCCTGCTTTTTCTGAACTTAACACCGTTCTCATGTCCAACTATCAGTGACTGACAGCTATCTGTGTATACATACACAGACAATGCTATCAATCACTGATCACCTCCTGGTGTACAACTAAGGCTACTTTCACCCTGGCGTTTCTGGGTCCGCTTGTGAGATCCGTTTCAGGGCTCTCACAAGCGACACAAAACGGATCAGTTAAGCCCCAATGCATTCTGAATGGATAAGGATCCATTGAGAATGCATCAATTTGGCTGCGTTTGGAGTCAGTTACGTTTTGCAGCGTTTTGGTAACCGCCTGACTATGCGGAGCCTAACGGATCCGTCTATACTTACAATGTAAGTCAATGGGGACGGATCCATTTTTCACTGACACAATTTGGTGCAATCGAAAACGGATCCGTCCCCCTTTGACTTTCAATGTAAGTGGAGACGGATCCGTTTTGACTTAGACTTTTTTTTTTTTATGAAATGCAAACGGATCTGTTATTAACGGATACAATCATTTGCATGATTGGTGCAGATCCGTCTGTGCAGATACAAGACGGATCCGCACAAAACACGAGTGTGAAAGCAGCCTAAGTTCAGAAAGAGCAGAGATTTAGATATATAAATTGCAAGTTATATGAGATCCCACAAAACTATATATTAATCTGCTTAGATTCTCTCACTGTGAAACATGCTGCCTGCAGATTGCACTGCATTTACAGGTGACAGGTCCTCTTTAAATTGGATGAGTTACTAAAAATATTTTACATAGTTCAAACCAGGACCTGGATCTAAACACCTTTTAATTTGCATGTAGAAAAAAAATGTTATATAGACAAGGAGCTATTCAATAAAATGTATATGTATGTATATATGCACCACCTGCTGTTTGTTATTTTCCTTATATCTCCAAACCCCTCACTGAGGTGGTCGCACGCACACACACAGTTTAAAGAGGATCTTTCATGGGTCCAAACATTATAAACTAAGTATTAGGATACGTAGGGCATAGTTAAGGGACCTAACTGCACTTACAGTTTTTTTCTGGGCCCCGCTCTGTTCTCCCGCTGTGGCCCCCGTTGTATTCTCCCACCTGGTATGCTAATTTTAGCATAGGAACAATGAGGACAAGACTGAGTATTTCTCTTGGGGGTCCCTTCTCCCTGTCCAATCGCAGCAGAGAGCGTCACAGCCAGGGAGAAAAAAAAACACCTCACCTTCTCCCTGGTTGTGACGATCTCCGCTGCAATTGGACAGCGCTACAGCAAAGGAGAAGGAGACGCTCATGGAGAAAGACTCAGTTTATTTCTCAATGTTCCGATGCTAAAATTAGCATACCAGGCAGGAGAATACAACAGGGGCCACAGCGGGAGAACAGAGCGGCGCCCAGAAAAAAACAGTAAGTGCAGTTAGATCCCTGCACTATGCCCTATGTATCCTGATACTTAGTTTATAATGTCTGGACCCCTGGTCCTCTTTAAATTTTTAATTGGCTCCAGCTATATCTCCTGTTAGAAGCGGTGTCTCAGTTATCGGGAAAGAGGTACAACTGAAAGAACATGCCCCCTGAGCAACCAGCTTACAGTACATCTAGCAGAACAACTGGAGCAATGAATGTGGAGATCTCTGGTTCCATGTCAGGTAAAGAGCTGGTTCTAACTTTGTTAGAAATAAATTGTCAGGCTTTCTCATTTCCATAGGTCAGACTCAGACCCCAACTGGTCAGACAATTATTGCCTATTCTATGGATAGAAGATAAATTGTGTTTATATGACAACCCCTTTAATGCTTAAAGAAAATTATTCTGAGGATCCAAGTAACATACTACTGCATTTTTTAAGTTTAAAGATCAGCACCATGATTTATGGCATTCTTTACATTTGTTATGTTATTGGAATATATCTGCACTGCACTGTGGAAAGGGTTCATGAAAAGGTCAGCTAATACTGAGAGAATTTGGGACTTTCTATCTATGCACTGAGAAGTTAGAAATTTTCCACAGTTACTATATGTGACTGTGCAAAGTTTGGGAAGAAAAACAAACACACACACAGACCTTTTGGCCATCTGGTTTAACTCTGTTGTTTATGTCTGAAGACGTTTACAACTGGAGAAAAAAACTGTTTAGTTATTCCCATAGACTTATATTGACATGACTATGACAGACTGAAATTGGAATATTGTTTCTGGTTAGGCTGTGATTCTCCACTCCACCCTTTCCACTGTAAGATTCTAGTTCAGTTAGAAACTGTATATAAGGAGAGCAGTTACAGCCCTTATCTGTCTGCAGACAGGGACCAGTGTTTAGTAGAGTTGACTGCCAGACTGCACGAGTGAACAGAAGAAGACACTGATACAGGGATACTCTTCCACAGACCCTGTGTCACCAGATCTTTGGCCAGGGAACCAGTCTTGTAGCTAGCTCATGCCTTTCCTCAGCACAGAACCTTGACGAAGCCGTGGGGCGAAACGCGCGTCGAGGTTGTGCGCCCAGGGTCCAGACGTCCACTCACCACCATGTCTTCAGGTACGTTCTGAGCCAGTAATTTTCCAACACTGCTGTTTGGGACCTCTGTACACATCCATAGCGAGTCCCTTTACATACCCATGGTGGATATTGTCTTTATGGCTACTCTTATCTGAGTATTCATTATTTCCATGGTTTGCTTCCACTGTCCTAGTACTATGTGTAGAGTTATTGAGCTCTTCCCTGTACCCAGTATGGTCATCTGCATGACTCGTGCATAGTATCTGTGCGGAGATATTGCATTTGGCCATCCAGGTTATCTCTGAATCTACATCATTATTTATCGATTGTACCTGTCTGTGTGCCATTATCCACAGACACATTGGTGTGTTGTGGTGTCTGTGACCCTGTGCTTCTCCACATTCTTGCTAATCTGTGGCTGTTCCATTCTTTATACTTTATAATAAATTTATACCTTTTTATACCATTTCCACTTGTTTGTTTTGGTTTACCTTTGATGTTTTACAAGTGGTAATTGCAGCTGTCTAGTTGACAGGTGGCCTTCTGTAGGTTAACAGAACCTTGTTCTGCCAGGGAGAAGACAGCTCGATGCCTTGCCTGTATTGTATTCTATATGAGTTTCTCTAGTACAGAAGCACACTGGTTTAATGCAAACCCTGAACTTATTTTCCATTAGGGTGCACCACGCTTTACCATCGCCTACAGAGAGCAACAACACACATCATTAGGACCACCCCAAACATAGGCACTGCACAGACAACTTATATCAGTTTGGTTCATTATTTCTGTGCAAATATATGCAACTATAATAGAAAATAGCATGCGATGGAAGGAATAGCTGATTGTCAGCAAATTACAAGAGTTTCATGATCAATTCCATTTGATTTCAGCATTAATATTTAAGACACAATGTGAAAGTGTATAAGGAAGCATTCCCCAGTTAATTCTTATTGACTAGATGAAATGACCATGTAAAACCATGTGGTTGAATTACAAGAAAGTATTTCAAACAATGCTGTACAAGTAAGAATGCTCTACTGGGACCTTAGAGACCATCTGTTTATACATTGTGACATTTGAGTATTGTTTTTTGTAATTTTCAGGACAGGACATAGAACCATTTATTATATATTTCCATTTCTTGTCCAGCTCAAGTATACTCAAGTAAGAAAAAAGTGTAAGCTATGCAAACTATAAAATAAGAGAAAATACTCTTGTGTATATTTGCAACTACAGAAAAAATCTCTCTACACTTAATGGTCCAACAAACTGATCAGCTGATAACAATAGTCCCTACCCCGAATTTTAGTCATTTTGATGATTTCAGTCTAGAATAATATGGGATAGTCGAGAAAGAAACAGTGTGGTCTAAGTACTGGCCAGCTTCTCTGTTCTCCACAGATCAGTGACTGCTAGGGTTGTGCTTTCTAGCAATCATATAGCTGAAAGCTGTGGCTATTAAGTATCTTTTGGATATGTTTATATACAGTATATCAGTCATTGGCTTGGCACAATGATGATATCTGACAAGAAGAAAATCAATAACTAATTTTACATTGCATAAATAATAATATTATTATTACTACTACTACTTTTATTATTAAAAGGTTGGTTCAAGATATTTTTTTGAAAATAGCTTTTATGAATGTGCATGGCAGGCTTTATGTTTTCTGTTTCTATTTCTATGCCATGGGACATTTTTCACTGTTATCATCAAGAGAGGACAGAATAGACACAGCTTTAAACGTGTATGGGCTTTGATAAAAAGCTTTCCCGATTTTTTTATTTTTATTAATCTTAAAATAATCATTTATATTTAATTCAATTAGTGAACAGAAGGTTTCTCTATGTTTCTTTCCTTGTGTAAAATATTTTGTAGATTTCTTGCAGCTTTTTTCAAGGTAAGCCCTCCGGCACTTTCAAGTTTCTGTTTCTAAGTTAAGTGTATGTTTATTTCTTGGCTTATAAACATTTAATTGAAGAATCTGCCCACGTTTTACATTTTTACATTCAAACAAACTGCTATTTTATAGTTTTTTTTACAAAAATTACTTTGAATGTTCTATTTGGCAATGGTTCTACTTTAGAATACTTACATTTGGCACCGTGTGCATTGGTGTCTTTGAATGACATTAAATAAAAAAATAAAAAAAATGATCACCAATATTTTTTTTTCTTCTCTGAAAGCCTGAAGAGCGTGCTTTCTTCACCCGTGCAACAAAATCCTGCAGCTGTTGCGGTCTATGGCAGGCCCTCTCCAACATGAGAAAGGCCCCCCACAAACCATTCCCTATTTCTCCGGGCCTATGGCTCCTGCAAGGGACTGGGACAAGTGGCAAGCCTCAGCTGAAGCAGTGTACGCCCATCTGTGCTCCCGGCTTTCGCCTCGGCTGCCACCTAGGGCGTCAGCCAGGAGCTTCAACAAGGTCTGGACTCTCCCCGGATCGAAAACCTAAGGGGATTTGCTGGGAGCTGAGGAACCAATATGGCCACACACACACACCCTAGACCTCAAGGTGTGTTGCCCATAAGGGCAACGCAACCTCAAAAATCCAGTGACAAACAAACGTGTAAAATGCACACAGTGAAAACACAAAAATAAATAAGTGAATGTGTGCTAGTTACAGCCCAGACATTCGGCTGGAATTATTAAAATTATTACAATTCCTTATCTTGTCAAGGCCGAAGCCAAGCAAAGAGAGGTGTGTGCTAAAATTGTGTAGAAAAAGAAGTGCTGCGCAAATGTGCCATACTCAGTGGGCCCGGTCACCCTGTGAGTTTAGGCACCTCAGGGTCACTACTCCTGGGGCACTATGTGCTTTGGCCTTTCAACACAACTCAGCCTCCTGGCTTCGATCCAGCAAAGCCCCAGGCTGTCGCACAGGGCCTCGCCATACCTTGCGCTGTACACCTGAGGTTACCGTTTAGTGGTTCTCCATTCCGCTCGACATCCATGGTTCCCCATGAATGGAGTACAGTCCCAGGAGCTAGCTCGACTGGGTCTGAAGAACAGATACTACGCTTGATCTTAGCCAACAGACAGAGAAGCGATCACCAGTGTGTCACTCGGGAGTCAATAATTCTCTACCAGAATATAAATGTCAGAGGGATTCTAGGATTTCCAAAGTAGACAGTTGTAGATTTACTCACATTGAGGAAACAAAAGATTTGGTTATTACTACAGAGGAAGGCTTAGAGCGAGAGACAGCCTTTGTCAATAGAAAAGGCACTGTACAACGCATACGCCGAATGCTCTCCCTCGAGACTTCAGGATCAGGCATGAATATGTTTACTTGCCTGGCCATTCATTCAAAACAGTGGGGGAATGCCATAGGAGACAGGAAGTGAAGCCTCTGAGAGCAATGCACAGCCATAGTTGCACCATGGGGCTAATTTATATATTATAAAACAGCTATTTTCTCAACATTACAGTTATGGAGAAGGGACCAACTGCTTTACATTCAGCTGCATTAATGCCTATATACAGTTGTGTTCAAAATAATAGCTGTCAGACATCACTAACCTGATCAATCACTGTTTTTGTCGAAATGATATTTCTACATGGCAAATAATTTACTAGCAGGTGTAGTATAGTAATAGAAATCCAACAGACCCAGTCAGCATGCTGCTGATTCTCTGTAATTCAATCACTTATTGAAAAGGGCATGTTCAAAATAATAGCAGTGTGGAGTTCAATGAGTGAGGTCATTCATTCTTTGAGAAACAGGTGGCAATTATTGCCCTTATTTAAGGAAGGAAGGCAGCAAATGTTGTACATGCTGGTTACAATGCATTTCTCTCTAAAATTCTAATGAAAATGGGTTGTTCCAGACATTGTCCAGAAGAACAGCGTAACTTGATTAAAAAGTTTATTGGGAAGGGGAAAAAATATAAAGAAGTGCAGAAATTGATAGGCTGCTCAGCTAAAATGATTGCAAATTCTTTAAAATGGCAAAAAGAAAGCAAAAAAAACTACCATTCAAATGTATAGACAAATAGCCAAAAAGTCGGTGGTGGCAGCAGGTGTTTGGGGTGTGGGGTCTGTGTGTGTTTGGTGGCGATCTACACTTATTTTGCCACCTGAGTGTGTGCTGAGTGAGAGCTTGAAGGTAGTCTGGCCCCCTGGCAGACCCATCCCTGGTCGCGAGGTGCAGGTGCATATGTGACTCCCGACATCTGCAGTACATGTACAGTGGATGTTGACAACCATTTCTCACCAAAATAAATGCAATACAACATTGCAAAATTTTTGAAAAACCATTGGCAGCCTGCAATTTACACCATAACCCCTGAAATGGGGCAATGGGTTATGATTCTCATTCAGAAGATCCAGCTGGTGTATGCAGTCTTACAGGCAATGCTCCATGCAAAAAGCATAAAAATTAGCTCTCCTCCAGAAGGAAGAAAATTCCCTCTCTAAATATAAGCTTCTAAATTTAGTTGTATTGTTCCACAGATTTTGCTTTTAGTAAGATAGTACAGTTTACTATAATCTAAAGGCAGGTTTACACTGCATGATGTTACAGCTGATTGTCCTTCCTTCCTGGCGGTCGTCTGCTCTTTCAGTGAAGGAGACCACTGCATGATCTCCTTTAACAGCTATTGCCATCCCTCGTCCCCATATAGATAGGGATGAGCGAACTCGAACTGTATAGTTCGGGTTCGTACCGAATTTTGGGGTGTCCGTGACACGGACCCGAACCCGGACATTTTCGTAAAAGTCCGGGTTCGGGTTCGGTGTTCGTCGCTTTCTTGGCGCTTTTGTGACGCTTTCTTGGCACTTTTTGAAAGGCTGCAAAGCAGCCAATCAACAAGCGTCATACTACTTGCCCCAAGAGGCCGTCACAGCCATGCCTACTATTGGCATGGCTGTGATTGGCCAGAGCACCATGTGACCCAGCCTCTATTTAAGCTGGAGTCACATAGCGCCGCCCGTCACTCTGCTCTGATTAGCGTAGGGAGAGGTTGCGGCTGCGACAGTAGGGCGAGATTAGGCAGATTAACTCCTCCAAAGGGCTTGATTAATCGATCGATCTGCAGCTGTGCATCATTGAGCTGCTGAAATTCAATTGCTCACTGTTTTTAGGCTGCCCAGACCGTTTGTCAGTCACTTTTTTCTGGGGTGATCGGCGGCCATTTTGTGTCTTGTGGTGCGCCAGCACAAGCTGCGACCAAGTGCATTTAACCCTCAATGGTGTGGTTGTTTTTTGGCTAAAGCCTACATCAGGGTGAAGCTGTCACACCAAGTGCATTTAACCAGCAATAGTCTGTTTATTTTTTGGCCATATACTACATCAGGGGCAAGCTGCGCCCGTCACCAAGTGCATTTAACCAGCAATAGTCTGTTCATTTTTTGGCCATATACTACATCAGGGGCAAGCTGCGCCCGTCACCAAGTGCATTTAACCCTCAGTAGTGTGGTTGGTCAAGCTGTCACACCAAGTGCATTTAACCAGCAATAGTCTGTTCATTTTTTGGCCATATACTACATCAGGGGCAAGCTGCGCCTGTCACCAAGTGCATTTAACCCTCAGTAGTGTGGTTGGTCAAGCTGTCACACCAAGTGCATTTAACCAGCAATAGTGTGGTTATTTTTTGGCCATATCCCAGTCTAATTCTGTCACTAAATCCATACCGGTCACCCAGCGCCTAAATACTAGGCCTCAAATCTATATCCCGCTAAATCTGTCGTTACCGCTGTACTGTTGTGGCTGGGCAAGTTATTTAGTGTCCGTCAAAGCACATTTTTTGTTCAGGGTTGAAATACAATTCCCAATTTAGCAATTTCAGAATTTAGTGGTTTCTGCTATATCAGAGCTATTTGAAATCTATCCCTAAAAGGGTATATAATATTCAAGGTGCACATAGGGTCATTCAGAATAACTTCACACACACGCTACTGTGCATTTCCAAGTCTAATTCTGTGAGTAAATCCATAACGGTCACCCAGCGCCTAAATACTAGGCCTCAAATTTATATCCCGCTAAATCTGTCGTTACCGCTGTCCTGTTGTGGCTGGGAAAGTTATTTAGTGTCCGTCAAAGCACATTTTTTGTTCTGGGTTGAAATACAATTCCCAATTTAGCAATTTCATAATTTAGTGGTTTCTGCTATATCAGAGCTATTTGAAATCTATCCCTAAAAGGGTATATAATATTCAAGGTGCACATAGGGTCATTCAGAATAACTTCACACACACGCTACTGTGCATTTCCAAGTCTAATTCTGTGAGTAAATCCATACCAGTCACCCAGCGCCTAAATACTAGGCCTCAAATTTATATCCCGCTAAATCTCTCGTTACCGCTGTCCTGTTGTGGATGGGAAAGTTATTTAGTGTCCGTCAAAGCACATTTTTTGTTCTGGGTTGAAATACAATTCCCAATTTAGCAATTTCATAATTTAGTGGTTTCTGCTATATCAGAGCTATTTGAAATCTATCCCTAAAAGGGTATATAATATTCAAGGTGCACATAGGGTCATTCAGAATAACTTCACACACACGCTACTGTGCATTTCCAAGTCTAATTCTAGTAAATCGAGTAAATCCATACCGGTCACCCAGCGCCTAAATACTAGGCCTCAAATTTATATCCCGCTGAATTTGAATGCAATACATTGGGCCAAATAATATTTGTTGTGGTGAACCATAACAATGAGGAAAACATCTAGTAAGGGACGCGGACGTGGACATGGTCGTGGTGGTGTTAGTGGACCCTCTGGTGCTGGGAGAGGACGTGGCCGTTCTGCCATATCCACACGTCCTAGTGTACCAACTACCTCAGGTCCCAGTAGCCGCCAGAATTTACAGCGATATATGGTGGGCCCCAATGCCGTTCTAAGGATGGTAAGGCCTGAGCAGGTACAGGCATTAGTCAATTGGGTGGCCGACAGTGGATCCAGCACGTTCACATTATCTCCCACCCAGTCTTCTGCAGAAAGCGCACAGATGGCGCCTGAAAACCAACCCCATCAGTCTGTCACATCACCCCCATGCATACCAGGGAAACTGTCTCAGCCTCAAGTTATGCAGCAGTCTCTTATGCTGTTTGAAGACTCCGCTGGCAGGGTTTCCCAAGGGCATCCACCTAGCCCTTCCCCAGCGGTGAAAGACATAGAATGCACTGACGCACAACCACTTATGTTTCCTGATGATGAGGACATGGGAATACCACCTCAGCACGTCTCTGATGATGACGAAACACAGGTGCCAACTGCTGCGTCTTTCTGCAGTGTGCAGACTGAACAGGAGGTCAGGGATCAAGACTGGGTGGAAGACGATGCAGGGGACGATGAGGTCCTAGACCCCACATGGAATGAAGGTCGTGCCACTGACTTTCACAGTTCGGAGGAAGAGGCAGTGGTGAGACCGAGCCAACAGCGTAGCAAAAGAGGGAGCAGTGGGCAAAAGCAGAACACCCGCCGCCAAGAGACTCCGCCTGCTACTGACCGCCGCCATCTGGGACCGAGCACCCCAAAGGCAGCTTCAAGGAGTTCCCTGGCATGGCACTTCTTCAAACAATGTGCTGACGACAAGACCCGAGTGGTTTGCACGCTGTGCCATCAGAGCCTGAAGCGAGGCATTAACGTTCTGAACCTGAGCACAACCTGCATGACCAGGCACCTGCATGCAAAGCATGAACTGCAGTGGAGTAAACACCTTAAAACCAAGGAAGTCACTCAGGCTCCCCCTGCTACCTCTTCTGCTGCTGCCGCCTCGGCCTATTCTGCTGCTGCCGCCTCGGCCTCTTCCTCCGCCTCTGGAGGAACGTTGGCACCTGCCGCCCAGCAAACAGGGGATGTACCACCAACACCACCACCACCACCTCCGTCACCAAGCGTCTCAACCATGTCACACGCCAGCGTTCAGCTCTCCATCTCACAAACATTTGAGAGAAAGCGTAAATTACCACCTAGCCACCCTCGTTCCCTGGCCCTGAATGCCAGCATTTCTAAACTACTGGCCTATGAAATGCTGTCATTTAGGCTGGTGGACACAGACAGCTTCAAACAGCTCATGTCGCTTGCTGTCCCACAGTATGTTATTTCCAGCCGCCACTGCTTCTCCAAGAGAGCCGTGCCTTCCCTGCACAACCAAGTATCCGATAAAATCAAGTGTGCACTGCGCAACGCCATCTGTAGCAAGGTCCACCTAACCACAGATACGTGGACCAGTAAGCACGGCCAGGGACGCTATATCTCCCTAACTGCACACTGGGTAAATGTAGTGGCAGCTGGGCCCCAGGCGGAGAGCTGTTTGGCGCACGTCCTTCCGCCGCCAAGGATCGCAGGGCAACATTCTTTGCCTCCTGTTGCCACCTCCTCCTTCTCGGCTTCCTCCTCCTCTTCTTCCACCTGCTCATCCAGTCAGCCACACACCTTCACCACCAACTTCAGCACAGCCCGGGGTAAACGTCAGCAGGCCATTCTGAAACTCATATGTTTGGGGGACAGGCCCCACACCGCACAGGAGTTGTGGCGGGGTATAGAACAACAGACCGACGAGTGGTTGCTGCCGGTGAGCCTCAAGCCCGGCCTGGTGGTGTGTGATAATGGGCGAAATCTCGTTGCAGCTCTGGGACTAGCCAATTTGACGCACATCCCTTGCTTGGCGCATGTGCTGAATTTGGTGGTGCAAAAGTTCATTCACAACTACCCCGACATGTCAGAGCTGCTGCATAAAGTGCGGGCCGTCTGTTCGCGCTTCCGGCGTTCACATCCTGCTGCTGCTCGCCTGTCTGCGCTACAGCGTAACTTCGGCCTTCCCGCTCACCGCCTCATATGCGACGTGCCCACCAGGTGGAACTCCACCTTGCACATGCTGGACAGACTGTGCGAGCAGCAGCAGGCCATAGTGGAGTTTCAGCTGCAGCACGCACGGGTCAGTCGCACTACAGAACAGCACCACTTCACCACCAATGACTGGGCCTCCATGCGAGACCTGTGTGCCCTGTTGCGCTGTTTCGAGTACTCCACCAACATGGCCAGTGGCGATGACGCCGTTATCAGCGTTACAATACCACTTCTATGTCTCCTTGAGAAAACACTTAGGGCGATGATGGAAGAGGAGGTGGCCCAGGAGGAGGAGGAGATGGAGGAGGAGGAAGAGGGGTCATTTTTAGCACTTTCAGGCCAGTCTGTTCGAAGTGACTCAGAGGGAGGTTTTTGGCAACAGCAGAGGCCAGGTACAAATGTGGCCAGCCAGGGCCCACTACTGGAGGACGAGGAGGACGAGGATGAGGAGGAGGTGGAGGAGGATGAGGATGAAGCATGGTCACAGCGGGGTGGCACCCAACGCAGCTCGGGTCCATCACTGGTGCGTGGCTGGGGGGAAAGGCAGGACGATGACGATACGCCTCCCACAGAGGACAGCTTGTCCTTACCCCTGGGCAGCCTGGCACACATGAGCGACTACATGCTGCAGTGCCTGCGCAACAACAGCAGAGTTGCCCACATTTTAACCTGTGCGGACTACTGGGTTGCCACCCTGCTGGATCCACGCTACAAAGACAATGTGCCCACCTTACTTCCTGCACTGGAGCGTGATAGGAAGATGCGCGAGTACAAGCGCACGTTGGTAGACGCGCTACTGAGAGCATTCCCAAATGTCACAGGGGAACAAGTGGAAGCCCAAGGCCAAGGCAGAGGAGGAGCAAGAGGTCGCCAAGGCAGCTGTGTCACGGCCAGCTCCTCTGAGGGCAGGGTTAGCATGGCAGAGATGTGGAAAAGTTTTGTCAACACGCCACAGCTAACTGCACCACCACCTGATACGCAACGTGTTAGCAGGAGGCAACATTTCACTAACATGGTGGAACAGTACGTGTGCACACCCCTCCACGTACTGACTGATGGTTCGGCCCCATTCAACTTCTGGGTCTCTAAATTGTCCACGTGGCCAGAGCTAGCCTTTTATGCCTTGGAGGTGCTGGCCTGCCCGGCAGCCAGCGTTTTGTCTGAACGTGTATTCAGCACGGCAGGGGGCGTCATTACAGACAAACGCAGCCGCCTGTCTACAGCCAATGTGGACAAGCTGACGTTCATAAAAATGAACCAGGCATGGATCCCACAGGACCTGTCCGTCCCTTGTCCAGATTAGACATTAACTACCTCCCCTTAACCATATATTATTGGACTCCAGGGCACTTCCTCATTCAATCCTATTTTTATTTTCATTTTACCATTATATTGCGAGGCTACCCAAAGTTGAATGAACCTCTCCTCTGTCTGGGTGCCAGGGCCTAAATATATGCCAATGGACTGTTCCAATGTTGGGTGACGTGAAGCCTGATTCTCTGCTATGACATGCAGACTAATTCTCTGCTGACATGAAGCCAGATTGTCTGTTACGGGACCTCTCTCCTCTGCCTGGGTGCTGGGCCTAAATTTATGACAATGGACTGTTGCAGTGGTGGGTGACGTGAAGCCTGATTCTCTGCTATGACATGCAGACTGATTCTCTGCTGACATGAAGCCAGATTGTCTGTTACGGGACCTCTCTGCTCTGCCTGGGTGCTGGGCCTAAATATATGACAATGGACTGTTGCAGTGGTGGGTGACGTGAAGCCTGATTCTCTGCTATGACATGAAGACTGATTCTCTGCTGACATGAAGCCAGATTGTCTGTTACGGGGCCTCTCTCCTCTGCCTGGGTGCTGGGCCTAAATTTATGACAATGGACTGTTGCAGTGGTGGGTGACGTGAAGCCTGATTCTCTGCTATGACATGCAGACTGATTCTCTGCTGACATGAAGCCAGATTGTCTGTTACGGGACCTCTCTCCTCTGCCTGGGTGCTGGGCCTAAATTTATGACAATGGACTGTTGCAGTGGTGGCTGACGTGAAGCCTGATTCTCTGCTATGACATGCAGACTGATTCTCTGCTGACATGAAGCCAGATCCTCTGTTACGGGACCTCTCTCCTCTGCCTGGGTGCTGGGCCTAAATTTATGAAAATGGACTGTTGCAGTGGTGGGTGACGTGAAGCCTGATTCTCTGCTATGACATGAAGACTGATTCTCTGCTGACATGAAGCCAGATTGTCTGTTACGGGACCTCTCTCCTCTGCCTGGGTGCTGGGCCTAAATTTATGAAAATGGACTGTTGCAGTGGTGGGTGACGTGAAGCCTGATTCTCTGCTATGACATGAAGACTGATTCTCTGCTCACATGAAGCCATATTCTCTGTTACGGGACCTCTCTCCTCTGCCTGGGTGCTGGGCCTAAATTTATGACAATGGACTGTTGCAGTGGTGGCTGACGTGAAGCCTGATTCTCTGCTATGACATGAAGACTGATTCTCTGCTGACATGAAGCCAGATTCTCTGTTACGGGACCTCTCTCCTCTGCCTGGGTGCCGGGGCCTAAATATCTGAGAATGGACTGTTCCAGTGGTGGGTGACGGGAAGCCAGATTCTCTGCTATGGGACCTGTCTCCAATTGATTTTGGTTAATTTTTATTTATTTAATTTTTATTTTAATTCATTTCCCTATCCACATTTGTTTGCAGGGGATTTACCTACATGTTGCTGCCTTTTGCAGCCCTCTAGCCCTTTCCTGGGCTGTTTTACAGCCGTTTTAGTGCCAAAAAGTTCGGGTCCCCATTGACTTCAATGGGGTTCGGGTTCGGGACGAAGTTCGGATCGGGTTCGGCTCCCGAACCCGAACATTTTCGGGAAGTTCGGCCGAACTTCTCGAACCCGAACATCCAGGTGTTCGCTCAACTCTACATATAGAATCATTTTTTCTGGGCAGCAGATCTCTGTTTAGGCAGCACAATCTACTGCCCAGAAACAATGATTGATGTGCCTGCACAAACAACAGGATCACCCGTTGAACGAGCATTTTGTTTGTTCATCATGTGAATGACAACACATTTAGATGGGAAGATTGTCAGGAACGAGCTTCTGCTGATACTCAGATTATTTGTCATTTCTGCTTTGAAGAAATGCAGTCCAAGAATGCAGCAGTGGTAAATTAAGTAATCTAAACAACCCCGGATTGCAGAGAAGGCTTATTCACATTTTCTTTACCTTATGAAAGAAAGATTTTTCATGAGAAACATCACACATCTGTATCTGGCCATTATCACCAGGCATGAGTAGATGAAAGAGAACACCACCAGAGAGAAACGATTATTCAGTCGTATCAGTTACAAACAAGCAGTGACATTATATAGACAATTTCATTAGATCAAAAGACCATTAATGGAACTCCAATCTAGAAACTATCCACAGGACGCCAGCTTCAGTAGCACACGCAAAATTTATAATTTTATAAATATACAATATTATCACCAAGCTGTAATCATTGTATAGTGATGAGCTGATGAGAACTTAAACATGGGGGTGAAGCTTAATCTGTGATTGACATGGCCATAACATGCAAAATCTGATATCAGTGTAATAAAGAAATATTTTTTTACGGTGTTCAGATTTATTTAATGCATTATTACTCTGTGCTTTCTACTGTGCTCACAGTGGATTCGCCTCCAGAAGTCTCTAGTGGACGAGACCTGTATGGCAACTGTGGCATAGTACAACGGGATTGGCAGGTGGTTGTCACACCGGTCTCATTGGAAGGATTCTTCAATTTAATTTACATATGGAGCATCCACAGCACACCAACAGTAGATGCAAACGATTCAAGTTTATTAATGACTCTCTGTGTCAGACAAAATACTGTAAAATGTGTCCTCTATTACCATCCATATCTATCCAATGCAATTGGCAACGTTTCAGCCTGTCCCAGGTCTCTATCAAGCAGTGAGATGTGAGGGCATATCTGGAATGCTAGTAACCACTGTTAGTTAAGATGGAGTAAACGAAACATCTCTTGGCCATAAGGAAGACTATGAGCCAGACCAGAGTAACTCCAGCACATCCATACATCAAATGGACAGCTCTATTTCCCCTACAGATGCTACTGCATGGGAAAAATCATTCACATTTTATTAAATGGGTGGCAAAAAGCTAAGAATTACAGGACCATGGTTTAATGTGAGAGATACTACAGTCGACCTGTGGTTCAAATTTCCTCTAGGAACTGCAATCTATTTGCCTGTGAATAGGTTTAGGAAACCTCAAAATGTGTTACCGCAATTTTCTTTATTAAGTTTATGTTTTTCATGCATACATGCAATCCTACATGCAGGGGCGTAGCTAAAGGCTCATGGGCCCTGGTGCAAGAGTTCAGCTTGGGCCCCCTTCACTGAGTGCTTTATGGCCAGGGAAGCACATAGGCTTCAAGCTGCCTGAGGCAAAAACTTAAACAGCACCTCCCCCAACCCCTGTCAATTTCTTGACCTAGCCCCTTCCCTCCAGCCAGAGCTGTAACTTGACCAGCATGCACTTTCTATAATACCAGTGTCTTCTTATATGGCATAAGGGTCTTTGGGGCCCCCCAGTGACTGCTACTTCTGCACCCCCTATAGCTACGCCCCTGCCTACATGGTAGAGTAGACCTTTTTTTATTTTGCGTCTTAGCAAAAGTATATTTTGGTCAGTCTGTGAAGGTTCTCATTTATCCAGGTCATGATATAACTGTAAAGAATAAATCAAGGCAACTGGACGTACTGTAGATTTCTTGAAAACGTTTCACTTGTTCTTCCAACGAGCTTTCTCAATTCTGACTGTACAAAAATTCTGGGAATAAATATTTATTACCAGAATTTTTGTATAGTCACTCAGAATTGAGAAAGCTCGTTGGAAGAACGAGTGAAACATTTTCAAGAAATCTACAGTACGTCCAAATGCCTTAATTTATTCTTTACAGATATATATTTTGGTCAGTTTTATTAAAAGAAATGTAATGCTGCCAGTGGAAGGAAGCTCTTCTGCTGCTGATGATAATGGGACTGCACCACAAGTCATGTAGTGTGAGATCTTTCTTTGTCATGTTATCACTAGAGCTAGGCGAATTTCGAGAAAATCGGTTCAGCCAAATTGGTTGGGCTATTTGATTCAGGTTTTAATTAATTTATCTGAAAAATGGCTGTTGCCAAAAATTTGGCTTTGGAACTGACTCAAACTTTTGGAATTTTTGGATTGAAATTGATTAGTGTACAATCAATTCAACTCATGTCTAATTATTAAATATGATTTATTTTCTAACCTTTTCTCTTAGCATAACGAATCCTGAGACGTGTAGCACAAGATGACCGCCTTTTAACTTTTTTTTTACAATGATTTTGCAATATTGTGTCACAAGATGTCTATCCCTTTATGTGGCTCCACCATGTGGTTGTGACAAGAGTGGAAGCCTCTGAAGAGCTTTGCTAGTATGTTGTGATATTGTGTGGAATTTGTTTTATAAGAAACTAGAGTTCTTAACCAAATTCGAACTAAGGCGGGGGGGGGGGGGGACATATCCATATATATTTTAGTTTTCTCAAGAGATGCAGTATTAATGTATTTATTGTTCTCTGTTACAAAGGCACAATCACTGTGGGTCCACTTTCTAAAATTCCAGCTTTTATTGTGGGGGTAAACAGTAAATCTGGCTGCCAGTCAGAAAAACGACTGTTCATGTTGCTGTACATGGGTGGGTTAAATCTGTTAATAGCAATAGCTAATACTTATTTTTTGCTCATAGAGGGAGGTGGGGGGGGGGGGGACCTCCATAAACCCCTATCACTTTTAAATAAATTAAAAAAAACTTGCTACAAAACGTACATACTGTTATATGCTTAGTGCCGAGCCTAATGGGGTAGTGCATGACATAGGGGTTACAAGAACACCAAAGTGACAGCCCCCTCCAGCGCATAAGCTCTGACCTTCGTATTAAAGTATTCATTATACTGTCCTACGTATGTATATATATATATATATATATATATATATATATATATAGATAGAGAGAGCAAACCAAAAATAGTAGCAGCACACCACTATATGCGCTAAGACTAAGTGAACAGGTGAATGTGTGAACAGGGTCAAAAATACATGACGTCATATAGTTACTGCAAAGCAGTGGAGAAGCTCTTAGCGCATATTATTGATCAAAAATATGTCGGGCCCACCTACCGGACGGCAAGGTCGCTTCTCATCAGGTGGGACCTTGTCGTCCGGTAGGTGGGCCCAACATATTTTTGATCAATAATATGCGCTAAGAGCTTCTCCACTGCTTTGCAGTAACTATATGGCATCATGTATTTTTGACCCTGTTCACACATTCACATGTTCACTTAGTCTTAGCGCATATAGTGGTGTGCTGCTACTATTTTTGGTTTGCTGTATTATGCCGGGTAGCTTGCACCTGCGATTTGTCTTAGGAGGTGCTGTTCCGTTTTTGGATATATATATATATATATATATATATATATATATACCCTCATCTAAAAAAGCCTCCATTCCTGGACTTGAGTTTATGCTTATGGGTCTTTTTAGAAAATCCACTGTGGGCATGTAACAAAAGCCAATGATAAAACAAGTCAACTGACACTTGCCTAAACAGCCTTTAAACAGGCCGATCAAAACTGTACAGAGAAGAATGACCCTTACTATGACAGTTTGCCATCCATATATACTTTACGTTATCTCGACATCACATCCCCCCAGGAAGATATATTGCCCACCCACGAGCAGCCAACCAATGAGCATTTTTTGGTTTGTCGGCCTATCAGTGGTGGTCTTTAGAATAGCTTACGATTAGTTGCATGAAAGTCCCTTTTCCCATTCATCGATCCACGTAAAAGATCCTTAAAGGGGTTATCCCATTAGTAATAAACATGAAAAGTACATGCTGAATTTTAAACCGGCCCTGTACTTCACATGGATCCAGAGATCTGCCTATTCATTGCTGCAATTGCTGTGCTAGATGTATTTAAAGCTGGCAGCTCAGGGGCTTGGCCTTTCTGCTGCAGATGGTGGTAGTTGAAGGATGGAACTAAGCATG
The DNA here is from genome assembly GCF_014858855.1 of Bufo gargarizans. Classification (NCBI taxonomy): domain Eukaryota; kingdom Metazoa; phylum Chordata; class Amphibia; order Anura; family Bufonidae; genus Bufo; species Bufo gargarizans. The sequence continues at coordinate 468,197,926 of NC_058083.1, read as the reverse complement.
AGCTTCCATCTTAGGGAACAGGAGAGAGAAATTAGAAAAAGGGGCAAACAGCAGGTGGCGCTATATAGACGGATAATTATGGCTTTTACAATTACAAAAGCGTTCAGATCCAGGCACTGGTTTGAAAAATGTAAAAATATTTTTCATGGACAACCTCTAAGTTCAGTAAGTTATTTTCTGGCCTCTGAGAAGAACAAAAACTAATTATTGTACACTATCATTAAAGTAAAAAAAAAAGTAGCTAGAAAATAGAGTAGCATGTTCTATGTCTAATTTCTTTTAGTATTGATGGAGCTCACAATGAAAGAGAACAGCTGTCTGTTATTGGATTAATGGACTGTGTACAAAGTGACTATGTCCATTAGCCTGTATGGAAAATATATAATCCATTTTACTAAGATGCTTTACTGTGGAATTTAACAGTAATATGATCATATACAATGACAACCCTCAACCTTTAAGAGCCACTTTAGAAGCATTATGAAGATACTTTTAAAAAAAAAAATGGAATTTCACAATTTAACATCATTTATGAAAAAATTTGAGATGAAATTAAAGGTTCTGTCCATAAGTCGGGGCCCCCTTTCTTGTGAATTGTGAGCAACCGGACCCCCAGCGATGAGACACTTATCACCTATCCTATGGATAGGCTGTAACTATTATGGTATAACCCCATTAATTATAATGTAGTTACATTCCTGAATCACGATAAATCAAAGACAAACGTGACATATACCAGTGCTGATACAGCAGTGCTGGGTTTGCATTTAGCACAACTGGGGATGAGCAAATTGATTTCACCTGAATTTTGTAAAAACAACTTGACTTGCACCTAAATTAGAATTTTTGGTGATCTGAATTGGGTGAATTTGGGAGAGAGAAAAAAAAACGCATAAAAGATAAAAGAAAAAGGATACCTCATAGTGTCAAACACAAATTTGCAGGTCAATTGGAGCAATTTCCTCTTGGGTAGAATTAATTCGGGCCTGCAACAAATTGGTCCACAGATTCAGCCAAGTAGAACCCCACACATGCAGCAGGCGTCATGGTAGTCAGGTCTATACTGTTTTAAACAGCAGAGCCCTACGGCTAATTATTGTGACCGGCAATAATGCCAATCGCGGTAATTAAAGGCATTAGATCACGTTATCAAGTGAGATCACTGCATCTAAATGCGCAAAAAAAACAGACTCTCGCGCTTTCTGCGACCAATGAGGCTGTCAGTGGTTGCTCTGAATACTATCAGCCTCACTGACGAGGCTGATAGTATCCATGCTGCAATTCTTATTTTGGCCACCAGATGGCAGGCGAACATAAGAAATTAGCAATTGACAGTCGTAAACTCATTTTAAAAATCCCATATTGTACAAAATGAAAACACAGAATTTATAGGCTCGTATATAAGCTTCAAAATCATTTAAAAAAAAATAGAAAAAATGGGAAGAAAATATCTAAAAATTAAAAAATACAAGTTGAAATCACCCCCCTTCCATATAATAATAAAAAAAAAATACTAAATAAGAATAAATATAAACCTCATGGGTATAACCATGACTGAAAACACCCGTACTATTAAAATATAAAAAAATATTTTAAAAAATCTAATACGGTGAATGGCAAAAAAAGGGTCAAAATGGTGAATTTGCCTTTTTTCATTGCTTCTCTTACCCTAAATAAATTAGATAAAATGTGATCAAAAAGTCACACACACTCCAAAATGGTATATCAATAAAAACTACAGATTGTCCCGCAAAAAATGAGCCCCTATACAGCTCAGTAGATATAACTAAAGAAGTTATAGGGGTCAGAATATGGTGACGTTTAAATGTATTTTTACACTATTTAGACATACAAAACCTATACATATGGGGTATTGTTGTAATTGTACTGACCCAGAGAATTAAGGGCAGTTTTGCCATGGGAACAAAACTCTTAAAACAGTGGAGGAATTGCGGGTTTTTTTCAATTCCACCAAATTTAGATTTTTTTTTTTACTGCTTACCACTATATTGTATGCCATAATTTTGGTGGCATTAGAAAGTACAACTTGTCCCACAAAAAATAAGCCCTCATAGAGCTATGTGAATGGAATAAAAAAAGTTATAGCTCAGGGAAGATAGGGAAGAAAACGCAAAAAAAAAAAAAAAAAAAACTGGTAAGGAAAGGGCTAAAGGAAAGGTTTAAAGGGAAAAATTATTGCTTACACTATATTTACCAATAAAATCAAACACTATGCATAGTATTTTTCCCCCAATCTGCTTTTTCAATTTGATTGTACATTGCTCATAATCCATTTTCCGTACAAGTTTGTAAAACAGTCGTCTTGACTTTACTGCCCTTAGAAATATACTTTGCTGCAGTTAAATGGGCCACAGAAACCTGTGTTCCTAATATGACTCAACATAAGAGAGTGTTCTTGATATGCTCTATGATGTGTGCTGAGATCACTATGCAGCGAGGGTGTATACAAAGCTGTGATTAACATCTATTGCGATCTATGGTGTCATCCAGGGTTATCTATCTAGAGGTATTAACTGTCATTGTAATCCTATCTATAAAGATGACTGCTGTGAAGTGATCTCTATAGAACAAGAAGTATTAGCCTATTATAAGGCTCTACGATCAGAGCGTAAACTGCAAGATTTCAGGATTTTTTTAAATATAGATAATAACATGTAAAATTTTAAAAGTCACCATTAAGTCTTTAAAAATATGCTTAACATATATGGTTGATTTAAGCAACACATCATTTTTTGAGGACAGCACCCCCTGTTATTTCTGATGATTGTTGGGGGCCCATGCTTCAGCCCAACACAGATCAATTATTGATAGCCTATTCTAGGGGTGGGAAACCTGCAGCGCTCCAGCTGTTGTGAAACTACAACTCCCAGCATGCATGCTTGCTCTGCGCCTCTCAGAACGGTCATAGAAATAAATGGAGCATACTGGAAACTGTAGTTTCACAACAGTTGGAGTGCCACAGTTGCCGACCTCCAGCCTAACCTAAGGCCCCAGAAACCCCACTACAATATCTTCTCAATGAGTTAAAGGGAACCTGTCACCACAAAATGCGGTGCAATCTGCAGACAGCATGTTATACTACAGAAGGAGCTGCGCAGGTTGATTTAAAATTTTATAGGGAAAAATTCAGCAAAACCTGTGTTTTATACATTTAAATCTCTGCTTCTTTTAGGCTCAGTGGCCCACGTGTGTGCTCAGCTCCTCTGCTGCCTGCACTGCATTTCACAGTGACAGCTATGCTTCATGTTTCATCGTCTGCACAACTGCATGTGGGTTTCAGCACTTCCGGCCTGTGTAATACCACGCCATTCTTTTATTTGTTTGTATAAAGAGAGGCTTAGAGGTGTATAAACTCCAATTTAAATTAGCCTGCTTTCCATCTACAGGCTACATTTAGGTGCACCTGTGAGGCCTGGGCCTTATCAGCCAGTCTTGAGTGGGACTCGCAGACTCCTTCCTCCTCCCATTGCAAGCATGGCTACATGCTGGAGGTAACTGGTGAGTTGTCTGTAAGTCGGCCTCATGCTCCTGTAATTTGCCCACTGGCCCCTGGTATTGCCCATATGGCACAGGTAGGTGAGTGTTAGGTCCCGAGCTACTTGAGAAACCTTGGCGCGGTGCTCGGGCTCAGACATGTTCTACACCGTAGGATATGTTGGCTAATCTCTCAATTTTAATAATTATTTTGCTTCATCGTGTGTAGCCTGCAACCATTGGAGGATGAATATTTATATAAAGAAGAATTACAGAAGCTTTATATATCTTTTTTATATATCTTGTGTGTGTGTATGTTTATATATCTTTTTTCTATATCTGGTGTGTGTAGGATTACTTCAATGTCACAGTTTGATCAATGGCAGAGTCTCAATGTCACTAGCCCTGTATGTGGTAAATGTCATTTCAATGGGGGCAGTGAGCATGAAACCAAATTAACCCCTCGTGAGAGCAATCCTACATGTGAGACTGGTCTTGAGAAAGACTCAGAATTTATCTTTTCTTCTGACTGTTGATGTGATCATCCTATCAGTAAATGCATTTATGTGGCCTCCTGCCCGTTAAATATTACATTTTTTGAATGGTCTCTTGACATGATGCAGCAGCCTGAATTTTTAACATTATCATCTCCAAGTATCATCATTTAGATAGAATAATGCCCCCAAAAAATTATATTTTGGAATCTAAAGAAAGCAGCAAGTTATAGGTCATTCACATACATTTTATGACTTTAATGACTTATCTGCTTCACCGAACTTCGACAAGAAATGTGATTCATAACAAATGACTTCATCATGATTTCGCTTTCCATTGTATGGAGCAGGCACAATGATGGGGAATGGCGATGGTGCCGCCCCGGCATTTAATGCCTCAGAAGCTACATTCAATGCTGATTCTAGCATCTGTGACTCACATTCAGCATTTTAGGGGTTAAAATAGTAATAATAATAATTAGGGATAAGCGAATCGACTTTGCATGAAACATCCGAATTCGATTTGCATAAAACTTCGTTTCAATACTGTATGGAGCATGAGCTCCATACAGTATTAGAATGTATTGGCTCCGATGAGCCGAAGTTAATGCTTTGCAAAGTCTCGCGAGACTTCAGGTAATAACTTCATAAATTAATTTGTATTGTAAAAAAAACCAGTGAACCAAACCCGAGTTCAGGAAATGTTTTTTTTTACAGTACAAATTAATTTAAGTTCGGCTCATCGGAGCCAATACATTCTAATACTGTACGGAGCTCATGCTCCGTACAGTATTGGAACTAAGTTTTATGCAAAGTTTTAAGTCGATTTGCTCATCCCTAATAATAATAATAATAATACATCTCATCCTCTTGCTCATGGAGACGTTGGATTCCAGCGTGATCACATGGTGACAGTCATCACGTTTGCCGCAGGTTCTTTGGCGGGTTTTCTTCAATCAAGATGGGAGAGGATGGCCTCTCCACGAGCAAGTGGATGAGTTTTTTTTTTTATTTTCAGCCACCATTTTAGGAAAAATTTATTAGTTACCACAAAGGGTAAGGAAATTCAAATCTGCTTATCTGTCATTCTAACCCTGCCTGTAATAATATCACCTCTGTGTATAGATAAGACAGGATCCACCGTTCACAATAGGCGATTGTCAGAGCTTCTCTATTCTTTCCTTATACAATGACCCAGGTCACAGAGCATGCCTAAAAAACTCTGTCACAGAAGTCAACAAGGACCATTCCTGACCATTGTGTCTATGGCCCATGGGGCTGCCGTAAAGCCATTTTCTTATTGCTTTTTAAATGCTGTTAAGAACAGTTCAGGCAAGATGGCCGCCTCCATAATTACCTTCAGTAAATAGAATGTATAAAGCTGAAATAAAAATAAAAAACTGATTAGAAAAAAGGAGATGTGTCGCTATCTGGTTTTAAGTAGCAGATAACATTTTTAATGACACAATTCCTTCAAGGGGTTGTGCAGCTTTGGGACATTTATAAATGTAGGCTGCAGCATATTGTACCTGTTAAGAAAAAACAAACAAAAAAAAACAACATACTCTACTGCTCCCCACATTCTGGCTTGATGGTTGCCACCCTGTAAACTTCCAGACGGACGGAGTCACGTGTGTCTCTGCAGCCAATGACTGGACTCAAGTGTCCCCAAGTGCCATGTGACATGCAGTAACTTGGGGACACATCACCACAAGGCAAGGCATTGACTGCAGCTGCAAACCTGACCCCATTTGTCCATCAGGAAGTTTACAGGGCAGGGAATTGAAGACTATTGAAGAGAGTGGAAATGAAGCCCCAGGTAACAGGTGATAATGTTATTATTTGAACAGATACATCATGCTGCCGGCCAGTTAAAAATGTCCCAAAGATAGACAACTCCTTTAACCTCTATACTATCCTTGACCACCAGGGAGATAATTATTAAGCCTTTTGATCACCAGAGATGATTCCACAGCAGTCTGTAGAGAGTAACTCTGCTGGCTTTGACGGCACTATTAATAGAGGCACCCAGAATGTTATCATATGGATGTATTATTTGCATACTGTGTAGTGCACCCTACAGGGGTAACAGTATAACACAATTGGCTAATGAGCAGCAGCACTTCTATGCAGTCTCCATTACCAGAGCCCCACATTACCATAGTCTGTCCTGTCCATCCTTCTCTACACTTCATGTCTCCTCATGAACTCCATTCCTAAAGAGATTCAGTTAAAGATCTTATCAGCCATAGTCAGGACCATAATCCCTGACAAGCAAAGCAGAGCAGAGAGGAGGCAGAAGCAGCTCTTTACCTCAGTGTTGTGAAGTAACTTGTCCTCCTGTGTGATTAGGACAGGTTTTGTGTGTACTAATAGAACGGCAGCCATTTTATTTCTTCTAATGATTGCTCTCTAGACAAAAAGAGCTATTATAACTAATGAAAGGTATTTGGGAATACATTTATAATAAAGTAATATTTAAGTATTTTCGTTTTCTTAATTCCGTGAAGGAAGAATTAAGACCGTTCCATGCGGCGCTGATGCAGAAAGGACTTTGTACTATAATGTTACCAAACCGGTAATCTTTTATTCAAAGTCGACGCGTTACCTGATGGTAGATACACTCAGTACTCAACCACTCCAATATGAGGAAAATATGAGAAAAATATAATAATAATAATAATAAACAAATCTGAATAAATATATCTGTGAAACACCACCCTAGGGTAATCCGTATCCCTAATGTCCATTCGGCCCTAGACCAAAAAGTGGAATAAGGAGAGGAAAGTGAACAGAGTCGAACAGACCATACCAAATCAATATGGCAAAATAACCTTTAAAATAGGACAAATGCCCCGTGTCTTTAATTTTTTGCAACTCATTATTTTATACAACCTGCTGCAGCACAGAAATAGCCTGGCAGTATGCTCAAGTTGCATTACGCTTTATATATATATATATGTTCTTTTATATATATATATATATATATATATATATATATACATACACACAGTACAGACCAAAAGTTTGGACACACCTTCTCATTCAAAGAGTTTTCTTTATTTTCATGACTATGAAAATTGTAGATTCACATCAAAACTATGAATTGACACATGTGGAATTATATACATAACAAAAAAGTGTGAAACAACTGAAAATATATCATATTCTAGGTTCTTCAAACTAGCCACCTTTTGCTTTGATTACTGCTTTGCACACTCTTGGCATTCTCTTGATGAGCTTCAAGAGGTAGTCACCTGAAATGGTTTTCACTTCACAGGTGTGCCCTGTCAGGTTTAATGAGTGGGATTTCTTGCCTTATAAATGGGTTTAGGACCATCAGTTGCGTTGTGGAGAAGTCAGGTGGATACACAGCTGATAGTCCTACTGAATAGACTGTTAGAATTTGTATTATGGCAAGAAAAAAGCAGCTAAGCAAAGAAAAACGAGTGGCCATCATTACTTTAAGAAATGAAGGTCAGTCAGTCCGAAGAATTGGGAAAACATTGAAAGTGTCCCCAAGTGAAGTCACAAAAACCATCAAGCGCTACAAAGAAACTGGCTCACATGCGGACCGCCCCAGGAAAGGAAGACCAAGAGTCACCTCGCTGCAGGGGATAAGTTCATCCGAGTCACCAGCCTCAGAAATCGCTGGTTAACAGCAGCTCAGATTAGAGACCAGGTCAATGCCACACAGAGTTCTAGCAGCAGACACAGCTCTAGAACAACTGTTAAGAGGAGACTGTGTGAATCAGGCTTTTATGGTAGAATATCTGCTAGGAAACCACTGCTAAGGACAGGCAACAAGCAGAAGAAACTTGTTTGGGCTAAAGAACACAAGGAATGGACATTAGACCAGTGGAAATCTGTGCTTTGGTCTGATGAGTTCAAATTTGAGATCTTTGTTTCCAACCACCGTGTCTTTGTGCGACGCAGAAAAGGTGAACGGATGGACTCTACATGCCTGGTTCCCACCGTGAAGCATGGAGGAGGAGGTGTGATGGTGTGGGGGTGCTTTGCTGGTGACAATGTTGGGGATTTATTCAAAATTGAAGGCATACTGAACCAGCATGGCTACCACAGCATCTTGCAGCGGCATGCTATTCCATCCGGTTTGCGTTTAGTTGGACCATCATTTATTTTTCAACAGGACAATGACCCCAAACATACCTCCAGGCTGTGCAAGGGCTATTTGACCATGAAGGAGAGTGATGGGGTGCTGCGCCAGATGACCTGGCCTCCACAGTCACCGGACCTGAACCCAATCGAGTTGGTTTGGGGTGAGCTGGACCGCAGAGTGAAGGCAAAAGGGCCAACAAGTGCTAAGCATCTCTGGGAACTCCTTCAAGACTGTTTGAAGAACATTTCAGGTGACTACCTCTTGAAGCTCATCAAGAGAATGCCAAGAGTGTGCAAAGCAGTAATCAAAGCAAAAGGTGGCTACTTTGAAGAACCTAGAATATGACATTTTTCAGTTGTTTCACACTTTTTTGTTATGTATATAATTCCACATGTGTTAATTCATAGTTTTGATGCCTTCAGTGTGAATCTACAATTTGCACAGTCATGAAAATAAAGAAAACTCTTTGAATGAGAAGGTGTGTCCAAACTTTTGGTCTGTACTGTATATGGGTAGATAATATATATATATACCGGACTATAGTATACACCCCACTAAACATCAGAGACACATAACGGGCCTGTCCTGAATACAGGATACATGCCCCCAACTCATCATCCGGAGGTGCGGCATACGACTTTAACGCACCCCACATAACCCGCAATTGGCTAATCACCAACCTGAAGGGAGTCATCGTATCCTAGTGACCCCGTATGCTTTCCCGCCCCGAAACCATGACAAAAGATGTATTTGCATGTAGAAGTTTTATTGTCCTAATGAAGGGGGCCTTTTGCCCCTGAAACGCCTCGACTTTGAATAAAACATTACTGGTTTGGTAACATTATAGTACGGAGTCCTTTCTGCATTAGCGCCGCACGGAACGGTCTTAATTCTTCCTTCACTGCATCTCTCTTTATCCGATTAACCGTGACCCACGGATAAGGGCACAGACCTGGGCAGCAAACGCAGACTTCCCCGCAAGCTGGACGGGAAAAATCCAGCAAGGCGTTCCATAGGTGTTGTGACTCATCACAACCCCCATCTGGTAAGCAAAATATGTGTATTTATATTATCTACATTTGTAAGGTTCTACACACGAGGCGCTGCCTCCTTTTCCATTTTTTCTTTGTTTTCTTGATTCCTAGAGAACCACTTTAAGATGTAGAAAATAACATTACTTTTCTAGTTACAACAACACCTGTCATTGGGTAGAATATATATATATATATATATATATATATATATATATATGAGCAAGTGAACAGTCAGTTTTAATTTGATGTGTTTGGAGCATCTCCAATACAGCAAGTCATGTGTGGTTTTCCTGAAATTCAGAGATTAGTACCTTCCAAACATGAAAGGAAGGGAATCCAACTGGTCTGAACTCACAGAAGAGCTACTGTAGCACAAATTGCTGAAAAGTTAATGCTGGTCATGATAGAAATGTGATATAGATCACGAAGTGCATTGCAGCATGCTATGCATGTGGTAGCATAGCATTAGACCAGTGAGAGTGCTAAGGCTGACACTTATCCACCACCAGAAGTCCCTGCAATAGGCATGTGAAGATCAGAACTGGATCGCGGAACAATGACCAGTGAAAGTGGCCTAGTATGCTCAACCATGCTTTCTTTTTGCACCATGCGGATGGCCAGGTGCATGCACGTCACTCACCCAAAGAAGAGATGACACCAAGACGCACATGAGAACATAGAAGGCAAGCTAGCGTAAGCAGTGTGGTACTCTAACTAGGAATCATTGGACACTAGCATTTATTTGGATGCCACTTACCACCAACAGTAACTGCTGTACTAGCTCTCACTACTTCTTCATGGTAATGTCCTCTTTCAGTAGCATAATGCGACCTGTACACACTTTAGAGACTTTGTCATTTGAGAAACATGACAAAGTCTCTAAGGTGTTGACTTGAAAGTGTTGATCCAACTCAATATCTTTGGGATGTGAATGATCTTTGGGATGTGAATGATCTGTGGCGGCTCCACCTCTTCCTTTACAGGACTCAAAGGATATGTTGCCTATGTCTTGCAACTTGTATCTGGAGTCTGATGCCACTGGACATCTTCAGAGGTGTTGTGTAGTCTATGCCTCAAAAGGGTCAGATCTGTTATGGAGGAATGAGGGGGACCTATGCTAATTGGTGTATAATGTATGGTGCCTATAGCTGATCAGTGGATGGTGACAATATTTCACCTATTATAATAGGAAACCTATTTGTATCTGTGTGTGCTACATGCATTTCTGTCAACGTGGACAGGTGCAGGAGAATTAGAAAAATGCAGTTTATTATGTTGATTGTCACACCGATGGTTTCTAATAGCGGCATTTTGGCTGCATGTGATATATTGGGGGTATAATATAGTCCAAAACAGAACGATATTTGACTATTTCATAGATATGATTATGTGTCCTAAGTCGGGTGAGTGAAATGACAGGCTGATGCATTCTGGGAAATAAAAAATTGAATAGGATAAGATCCAATTAGATTGTTGAAGGAGACTTTAGGCACTGATGGGATCAACTGACAAATATCTGCGTTATTGGGCCAGCTTAACAATTACCGGACATTTCAGATAAAGCCTTTTGTGACTGACGATAAAAGCCTTTGTCTATGACATTTAAATATCATTGAATGACACTATGTTATTTTAACTAAAATACATTTTCAGGCGAACTATATGACTCATATTAATAAACTATGCATGTGTATCTACGTATGTTCTTCAATCAAAATGACAGCAAGACTATAACCGACAAAAAATAATGTGAACACAAAAATTCCAGTTTTACTTTAAAAAATCCTGTACTTTGGTATTTTCACAAATAAGTAGCCTTGGTTTGTTCACAAAGCTATGCACAATGAAAAGTCCTTGAAAAGTCTCTTGCCAGAGGCAGAATCTGCCCTGACAGAATTTAAAAATAAAAGTACTTGCACCAGTTTCTTTACACCTTCAAAGTTAAACCTTCATGGTAAAGCAAAATTGTAAAAGACTGTTCTTATTTATATATCTGAATACACATATGGGCTATGACCAATTCAAGTTACCCAACATCAAATACTTTAAAAACTTATGTTACACGCCATGAGGAGTATACATTATGGGGGTCATTTATTCAACAGAAATATGCCTATATTAGGCATATTTCTAGCACAGATTGAGACACAAAGGTCATTTTTGTGTGATTTTTCCCCGCTGACACCAGGTCTAAAAAAGTGGCAAAATCTTTATTGAGGTATTTTGGTAAAAAAACTAAATTTCTTCAGCGCTGCAGTTATATGTTCTAAAACCTTTAGTGACGGATTTCGATCAAAAAACAATTTTGATTCAGCATTCAGTTATATGTGCTAAAACCTTTAGTGGCATATTTCGGTAGAAAACCAAAATATATTCAGCGTTCACTGTTGCAGGTATAGGTGGCAAAACCTTTAGTGACGTATTTCAGTCAAAAAACTAATTTTATTCTACGTTCAGTGCTGCAGTAATATGTGGTAAAATCCTTTGTGACTTATTTAGGTGAAAAAACTAATTATATTCAGCGTTCAGTGCTGCAGGATTATGTGGTAAAATCTTTTGTGATGTATTTCTGTGGAAAAACACATTTTATTCAGCTTTTAGCATTGTAGTTATATGCAGTAAAATCTTTATTGACGTTTTTAAGTGGAAAACAAAATTTTAGGCTGCGTTCAGCGCTGCAGTAATATGTGGTAAAATCTTTTGTGACATTCACATGGATTCTCCAGGTGCGTCAGGGTGCAAGAGAATTCACTTAAAACCCTCACTAGATGGTATTGCATGCCTGAATTCCTATACAAAATTCACTTAGGTAAATCAAGTGACTGTTGGAGGTGCCTAGAGGGGCTGGGCAGCCTTTCCCACATATGGTGGTCCTGCCCGAAAATTAGGCAGTTTTGGCATACTGTGGAGGACATGAACAGGATATGCCCAGGTCACTTGACACTTACTGCTCCACTCACTAGTATTGTTATGGAAGCCCTATGGCAAATTCACTCACCATAAAAATAATTTACAGACACACATGATTATGGCTGCCAAGTTACTCATTCCAGTGCTATGGAGAACTCCCGATCCGCCAAGCGTAACCATGTGGTACGAGAAGATGAACCACCTGTATAGAATAGAGGAGTTGGCGAGCTGGGAGACTCATAACAGGCAAGGCTTTTTGAATACTTGGGAACCTTGGTTGTCACATATTGTAACACAACAGAGAAGGGTCAACTATCCCGATCAGAGTGTTCAGAGTTCCCCCTTCCCGACTGGGAATTATGGATTTGGGGCACGAGATTACCTTGAGAAAAGACAAGCTAGGAGTCAACCTGCTAGACCCTACTACCAATTCCTGTAGGTTTCTGATCAGGTGAAAGTGATGTGAGATTAGACATAACATACTGCAGTATTTTGATTGAAGGTCATGTAAAGCTCGCTAATGGAGTGAACTTACTTGACTTTTTGTTTTATGTTTTTCTTTTATTTATGTTGTTGTTTCCTTTTTACAAATTTTGGAATCATAAGTGTATAAGAATTCGCAAGATTCAGAATGCATGATAAGTAAGGTCGGAAGACCCTTTTGCTTAATTATGATGTAGGTTATACTTGTGACTTACGATGTAATGCTTTATTGACCAGTTGCACTGTCCTGTCTTTTCCAAAGATCTAGTGTATATGTATTTATATGCTTCTTGTTGATGATAAACATAATAAAAAGAGAATGTTTAAAAAAATATATCTTTTGTGATGTATTTCGGTGGAAAAACACATGTTATTCAGCATTTAGCACTGTAGTTATATGCGGTAAAATCTTTATTGACGTTTTTAAGTGGAAAACAAAATTTTATTCTGCGTTCAGCGCTGCAGTAATATGTGGTAAAATATTGAAGTATTTTGGTCGAAGAACTAAATTAATGCAGTGATCAGCGCTGCGGTTATATGCGGTAAAATCTTTATTGAAGCATTTTGGTCGAAAAACAAAATGTATTCTGCGGTCAGTGCTGCGATTATATTCGGTAAAATCTTTAATGACGTATCTTGATGAACTTTGCGACTCTTCCGGGCTCAAAGCTATCTTGACGCTTTGTCTTCTCATTGTCTGTAGCTACTAGAGGCCTGTTAATGCCAGGCAAGTTCCCCCAGAAGTATCTTGGTCGATCGACACTCTGTCATTGTGCCATTCTGTGGCTTCCTCATGCTGCTGCCAATTCCATACTCTCTCATTGTGCCACTGTGTGGCCTACTCACGGTACTGCCACCTCCAGACTCACTCATTGTGCCACTCTATGGCCTACTCCTGCTGCTGCCACCTCTACACTCTCTCATTGTGCCATTCTGTGGCTTCCTCATGCTGCTGCCACTTCCATACTCTCTCATTGTGCCACTGTGTGGCCTACTCATGGTACTGCCACCTCCAGATTCACTCATTGTGCCATTCTGTGGCTTCCTCATGCTGCTGCCAACTCCAGACTCTGTCATTGTGCCACTCTGTGGCCTCCTCCTGATGCTGCTGCCGCCGACCCCTCCAGACTCTGTCACTGTGCCACTCTGTGGCTTTCTCATGCTGGTGTCACTTCCAGACTTGCTCATTGTGCCACTCGAATGGCCAAATCCGAACCGGCCAAATAAATTTTTGAATAATTCGCTCATCTTTAGTAGACATTTTTGCAACATCATTAAAAAGAAAACTAAAATTTAGAATAGACATAAGTATTCAGATCCCTTGCTATGACACTAGATATTTAGCCTTTGGGCTTCCTATTTCAATTTATCATCTTTGAGATGTTTCTAAAACTTGATTGGAGTACACCTGTGTGTAAAGTTAGTTGATTGGACATTATTTAGAAAGATGCACCCCAGTCTATATAAGGTCTCACAGCTGACATTGCATATCAGAGCAAAAACCAAAACCACAGACACAGTATTGTGCGGAAGCACAGATCTGGAGAAGGGTACAAAAAAATATCTGTTGCACTGAAAGTTCTAGCTGCCTCCATGATTCTTAAATCAAAGAAGTTTGGAACAACCCTTCCTAGAGCTTCCCCAATAAACTAAGTAATCGGGGGAGAAGGGCCTTGGTAATACAAGTAAGTCTGTGTAGGTCGGAGAAACTTCCAGAAGGTCAACTATCACTGTAGCACTACACCAATCTGGACTTTATGGCGGAGTACCAAGAATCCTCTTCTCAGTAAAAGACACATAAAAGCCCACCTGAAGTTTGCAAAAAAGCACCTAAATGACTCAGACTGTCAGAAACAAGATTCTCTGGTCGGATGAAACCAAGATTGAACTTTTTGGCCTCAATTCTAAGCACCAACATGTCTGAAGGAAACCAGTTTTTTTCAGCAGCTGAAACAGGGAGACTGGTCAGGGTTGAGGAAAATATGAATGGAGCAAAGTAATGAAATATTCTTAAAGAAAACCTGATCCACAGTGCTCTGGACCTCAGACTGGCCAAAGATTCAGAGCTTGAGAGAATCTGCAGAAAGGAATGGCAGAAAATTCCCAAATCCAGGTGTGTGAATCTTGTGGCATCATACCCTAGAAGACTGGAGGCTGCAATCGCTGCCAAAGGTGCTTAAACTAAGTACTGATTATAGAGTCTGAATACTTATGTCAATGCAAGAGTATAGTTTTTCCTTTTCAATAAATTAGCAAAGACTTTAAACATTCTGTTTTCACTTTGTCATTATGGGATATTGAGTGCAGAATGATAAGGATTTTTATTTTATTTTTATTTTGCACAATCCATTCTCTATGTTAAGGCTACGTCCACATCCAGCTTAGGAACAGAAAACCAATATTGCTGTTTTTAGCTGGACAAAATACCGCTTCATTAGTATGGCGAAGGATATCCGTCAGGCACTGGCGGTGTCTGGCATATGCCAGATCCTGCAATTCCAATATTCTGTACAGTGCTGTTCCTATTCAGTATTATGTTCCTATCCTATTGCTCAAAATGATGTTTGCCATTATACAGATCAGAAGACAGCACATCAAGACAGAAGATGAAGAAGGAGGACCACATGACCCCAAACGTGGCCTTGACTGGAAGGCTTGCCCATAATCTCTTGCAGTCAGCCTCAGCCAATCAGAGGGCACAATACTGACATGTGCCATTGACTCTAAGGGGGTCATTCGTTTTAGTAATCAGTCTTAATAAAGCCCTGCACTGGAGGTGGATCCGCCGAAGTTATGAAGAGGCGCCGGCCTCTTCATAACCTCGGTGCATTCAGAGCTGCTTCTAAATGTATGACAGCTTCCTAGCTGGCTTACCTTTAGACCATCTTATGCGCCTAAACCAGGCGTAGAAAATTATGAATGAGATGGGCCTGCCGGCCCGTCCCCTTCCCCACCATGCCTTTTAAAAATCTGGTGTGTGTGGGGAAAATTAGCAGATTGCAAATCTGCGCCTGAAATATGTCTAATATAAGGGTATTTCAGGTTGATAAATGACCACCCTAATATGATCCCAACCTATGAAG
Source organism: Bufo gargarizans (assembly GCF_014858855.1). Classification (NCBI taxonomy): domain Eukaryota; kingdom Metazoa; phylum Chordata; class Amphibia; order Anura; family Bufonidae; genus Bufo; species Bufo gargarizans. The sequence continues at coordinate 468,182,307 of NC_058083.1, read as the reverse complement.
CCATGTGTATTGTATTCTGAGTTTGTGCACGGACATGTTAGGATGTCTGTCAGAAAAACTGCAAAGAAAGCTTTATCTTTACACACAATAAAGCTAATTTAGGGTCTGAAAGGAGCATAAATGTGTGTACAGAATATAATAGGTGGTTAGATCTAACTGACAGACAGAGAGAGGTTTTAGCTAGGGACAGGACAGGGTTAGACTCAGTGTAATGTACTAGTTTCTGTCACTGGCCTTTCCCATTCAATGAGACTCTGCTTGCACTGCACATCAATATTTAAAGCTACACTACTTATTTTTTTTTCTTAATGTCTAGGAACCAGCTAGCAGCCCAATAATAATAATAATAATAAAAAAAAAAACGAAAACACATTTTTATGCATCATAGTTACACTGGGATCTGTTCAGTTGTGCATTTTTCTAAAAAGCTAATATATTTTCCTGCATCACAGTTACCATATATTGTAGTGACCCTGCAGGTACATATCTCCTGCCTTGTACATTAGGTTCCATACAGCTACTACTGCTACTAAGACTACCCTTTCACAGCTGCATATCTCCTGCGTTGTCGATCCGGTTCAATGATGCATTGCTACTGTTGCTGCTCATAACAAAGGGATTTTTTTTTCACAACTTTTGTAAATATTATTTAACATGATACCAGACCTGGTGCTACTCCCCAAAAAGGGGTAATTTTTTGACCGCTTGTTTAAAACAAGCTATTCCTTCTTTCAACCACACCATGTGTGCATAAACACTGGCAAATATCTTTCTCCAAAAAGGGGTAATTTTAGGATCATTTAATTTTAAAGCTAAATCCAACAGTGTAATGTGTTTTTAAAGAAAATGTTTACCACCACCGTCCACCATCTGTTTGCCCAAAGCCATATATGTCACTGTTATTCCGACATTACTAATGCTGTCTTGGAGTTAAAGAGCTTGAAAGGGGTTGGTTATGATAAATCTGGTGCTTTTTAAGACTGTCTAAACTTACACTGCCTTACTATTAGACATAATTAATAAATCTGCCTTACTATGTTTAGAGATTGTGTGAGGCAATTGCATGAGTATAACTTTATCCATTCTAATATTCATATCTCATTGGGTTTTCAGATTTTTTTAAATAAAATAAAATGCTACCACTGAACACATTTCCACCAAATGTTTTAACTTTGAGAGTTCAGCAGTTAAGTAATCTAGGCAGTCACATGATGCCGGAAGCCTCTTTATAAAGAGCTTATATACTTACCTGCATAGGCTAGAACAGTGTTTCTCAACTCCAGTCCTTACTACCCCCCAGCATGTCATGTTTTCAGGATTTCCTTAGTATTGAGCAGGTGATATAATTTTGTATCAGGATTTAGCACACATATTGATTGTGTGGGATATTCTCAAATCATGACCGGCAGGTGTGCCCTGAAGACAGGAGTTGAGAAGCACTAGGCTAGAGGACTACCTTGACCCCTGGATAAATATCCAATTTATTTACATCTTTTTACTCTACGGCAACCAATAATTAAGTTTTTTTTTTTTTAGCAAAAGTTAAAGAATATAATTATCATTAAACATCTTCTGAAATGTAAATCAGACAGAAGATAGTTTAAGATGTGGTCTATGAGTTGGGGACCACTATTGATCATTAGAACTAAGGGAATTAGGTTATTTTTGGGTGTAAACCTGATTTTCAGTATAGTCCAAATTCAATCAGTCCCTTTTCTTCTAGTGATTAATTGTAAACTTCTACTGGCATGTCTCCATTGCATGTCAGAAGGAGTGTAAAAATACACCTACCATTTAAGTACACCTTGTATGTACCAATAACAGTATACTATTAAGGAAACGTAAAGACAATAGTAGCACATTTAAAGAACAGAAATAATAGAGATTTTCACAGTACTAAGAAGAAAGGAGAAGTAATGACAACAGCAAAGACAGTTAGCCTTAGAAGTAGCAGACACCTTCGGCCAGTTGAATCAATTATTAACAACAAAGAATCCAATGTTTAAGAAGTATGATGTAGACTGGAGCTTTGTATTACAAGGATGAAAGACCTAAGAAATATCTATGAGTCTAATGATGTGTCCATCCATCTTTAGAGTCCGAGAATACTGGTGACACAGGAGGAGGACAATTTTGACAGTCGGTTACCCTCAATCAAATCAGTGCTGCCAATTTTTTTTGCACATGTTGATTTACCTGCTTTTGGAAACCTGTATAGATAATGGGGCCATATCTTTCTCCATAGTCAAATTCAAATGTTTACATATGGATGTAGTCAATGTTAAAGGCCCCATCTGGACTTAAACATTGAATTACAGGATAGGCGTCTATGTTTGATGCTAAAGAGAATGTTTTCTTCCTTGTAGAAGAGGGTTATGTTTTATGTTTCACATTATCAAGGGCATCAATAGTTCTGTCAAGCATTACAACAATCTACCCACCATTAGGGTGCCGTGCCATAAACTAATTGACACTGCTGAATTTTCTACATTACAATTTCCCCTTCTCCTTACATTGGGATAAATTATTCTGAAAATCCTATAGAGCCTCTAGGCATTATTAATCTATAGAATAAATCTGTTTGATACAGAGTTCCTGATCAGCCTGTCAGAGCATAAAACCTTGTAGGAGTCCGCAGAGCATAGACATGTCTACACCTATTCCTAACCTCTGGAATATTGATAAGATAAAGATTAAAGGGATGTCATTTACATGAGAAGGGTACATTCGCTGGCTTCATGTTCACAATAGGAATAAAATGTTACTCCTGACCGGATCCAATATCTACTTTGTGTAAAACGGTATAAAGTAGTTGTTACTAAAGTTTTCAGGGAAAAGAAGACTTGTATGATATTTATAAGCATAAAATGGTGCCCACCACCTACCTGTTAATGGTTTCTCAATCCACTGTATGCAGCTATATCATACTTAGGATTTTACGGTGATAATTTACACTGAAGCTGACCACCCGTTTCATTTCATGCAGAGAAATCAGCAGTCAAACCGTAACCAATACATATAGATTTTGACATTATTTTGCCCTATTGATTTTATTACAGCTATAAAATTGGTTCTCGATGTCAACTTTTATGGCATTGCAATTAGATGTCTCATAAAAATGTGGTCCATCGGATCCCAGGCTGAGAACAGACAGCCGAGGATTACATTTTTATGGTAATCTATGCTTAAGTAATTGACACATCATCAAGGAAAAGTTCATTGGAAAATCACAGACCTATTGGAGAACATTGCACAGGGGACAGTGTAAAAGTGCAACACTGTCAAGTCAGATGTTTTTTGATATTTGGATCAAGGCAAGAAGAGCTTTAGCTAGGCTTTTCTTCATCCAGGGAACATGTTTAGTTTACTTCCCTAGCTTTGTATTTAAATACCATGGTTTAGGCAGAGTAGCACTAAGGGCAAATATCTTGCCAGCCTTGTAGCTACCCCTAACTAATATCTAATAACTAATTTGCCCAATTTTACATCCACAAATTACCCATTCCATAATCAGCACCCATCATACACATTTATAGGACATAGTCAGGCACTTTTTACATTAACCTTTCATGGAATTTCAAGGTCTTCATCTGGTAAAAGTTCTCAGCTGTGTTATTAGATTAGGTTTAAAAATTAAATGTGGTTGACAGCTAAGTATGTTATTAGCATTTATTTGGATATGGTGGATGTACAGATCAGTCAAAAAAGATCCTGAGCAAAGCCAGAAAAGCGTATGTGTAGACTTATGGAGAATATAAAAGTCAAGCATGACAGAGGAAGAATTCTTATCTATACATGTCATGTTTCGGGGCAATACACTGCCATGAATTAATTTTTCTCTATAAATGTAAAATGACAGCTTATAATAGACATAAGATTAGAACAGGATGTTGTTCATGCTTTATGTAGATGACAAAAATAAAATGGTCGCTAGAATAAAAGAATAAGATGTCCTATGAATATGCAAAGGAAAAACTATTCTCAGGACTAAAGATAACAGGGACAGACACTGACATCAAAATAACCAGAGATTCGCCAACAGGATCTCAATATCTATAACGGGCTCAGCATTGTACCACTAAGTAAACTTTTGAAGGAAAAGCACCAAATTTGAGTTGATCGGTGATGTGATGCTCCTCCTCTGAAAAGTCTGCATCAGTCAACGTCACATTCTTTGCCAGATTTCCAGTCTGGGCTATCGATGGGACATCAAGTCCACAGCCCAGGATGTGAGAGGTACTGTGGATGGAGAAAGAATTGTTCATCTTCCTGGCACATGTGCAAGCTCCTGGATCCATCTCATCTGCACATGCACAAGACAGATGAACATGTAGTTCTGGCCCTTTCCACCGCACCTCCCCCATCCTGGACTGCAGAAGTGATAACTTGTCCACAAGCCAGACTGGTAAAAGATGTAATAGATATCAGTGAATGCAGCATTTTCAGAAGAGGATTATCCCTTAACCCAGGAGTGGACTGTCCATAAACCCTACTTGGAAATTTCCCCGTGAGCCGATGCTCATGGGGCCGCCTGAGGCCTTCTCACGGCTGCCAGTCAGATATGTTACAATCTGAAGCACTAAGCATTAATTAATGCTAGGAGCATCGGGTACTTATATATGTGGCAAGTGGCTGCAGGTGCCCTCCTGAATTCAGCTGTATCAACATCCACAGGATGTGGTATTTGGTTTTGTTGGGGTGTTTTTTTGTGCTGAACTATGGTATTACTGGTCCTGCCTATTTCTACCGTCTCTGCCTAAAGCCTCAAACACACGTTCGTGGAACACAGACAGTGAGATACCGGCCTGGATTCCTGCTGAGTGCAGGAGCGCACTGCGCCATTGGTTGATATAAATGTACCACTGTCCAATAAAAAAAAATAATATGCACTCATGACTGTTCCTTTTTACTTAGTCTTCACACAGAATCTCAGATCAGTTCTTAATGCTGTAACTGCGTACAGGAAGTTCTGAATGCAGTCAGCCATATTGACTGAAGTATCCCATTCCCAACTATCCCAACACTAAGGCCTCGTTCACATCATCGTTTCTCCTTTATGTTCTCCGGCTCCGTTGAGGGGCAGGAGAACGGAAAGGACTGATTCTGCAGATAACTGAGACCTAACTGAGCGTAACAGAGCCTAAAGACCCCATACACTATAATAGGGTCCGTTCGGTGTCCGTTTAGAACATGATTTTTGAGTGGACACCGAACGGACCCCAATATAGTCTATGGGGTCTTTAGACTCTGTTACTCGCAGTTAGGTCTCAGTTATCTGCAGAATCCGTCCTTTCCATTCTCCTGCTTCTCAACGGAGCCGGAGAACGGAAAGGAGAAACGGTGATGTGAACGAGGCCTAATCCAAATACTGTCATTATTCTAAAGTAATTATTAAGAATAAAGGGGGGAAAAAACGAAATATTTGTGCTATGATTTTCAAAATTATCTATAAGATAGGATATAGTATATGCCGATTGTGGTGGACTGAGGGGATGGTTTTAATGAGCACTTTTTTTTTTTATGTTCTACACTTAAAGTGTGTCAGCGCTGTAACTGACTAAGAAGGACCCATATTGGCCCTGTCTTACTGGCCGAATGGTTAGTCCACCTCTGTGTCCAGGAAGACTCCCAACCAAAGACTTAAAGGGATACTCCAGCAACAATTTTAAATGGCCACAAGCAAAGTGTCCTAAAATGTGAGCCGGACTAGTTGCCTCCACTTGCAGGGCTGCTTATAGGGGCAATGGGGCAGGTCCTCAATATACACTACACTGCTATACAATAGATGGTAATTATAAAATTGTGCTGCTCAGCCATGATGGCATGACCGGAACGCTCACCAATCTGTAGTATATGCAAGTGCCAGAGAGTAGTGTGTAGTGAGGCCCCATCCCCAAAACCCACCTTGGCCGCCCTGCAAGTGGAGTCAAACAGTCCTGCTCCCATTCTAGGGCAGGTTGCTTGCAACCATTTTGAATAATTCCTGGAGAACCCTTTTAAAACATTGTAGTCTTAAATTAAAAATAGCATAAATATGGCTGCAATTCCTGTGGTCCTAAACAAAAGAGAAAAAACAAATAGTTTTTGAGTAATTATGTTATTGGGGGTTGTCCCACAAAAATATTTTACATTTTTCAAAGAAGCACGTGGATCTGAATACTTTTGTAATTGCATGTACTTTTAAAATGTTAAACATTTAGTATAGCCACTGAGTTACACAATAAAGTGTATCTGTATAGCGCCGCCTGCTGTTTGTTCTTTTCCTTATTTCTCACTAAAGTGGACGCCCACGTTCAGTTCCATCCTTCAGCTGCCATCTGCTGTTAGTAACTGTGACAATTACTGGGAGAGCTGCATCAAAAAGGACACACCCCTGAGCTGTGGTAGGGAGAGAGCTGCAGCAAAAGGGACACACCGCTTGCACTATAATAGGGATAGGGCTGCAGCAGAAGGGACACACACCCTAAGCGCCAATTTGAAATAGATCTAGTAGAGTAATTGGTGCAATGAATAGGGAGATCTCTGGATCCATATGAGGTACATGGCTGGTTCTAGCTTTGATTTACCAATATCTGGTCGATTTCAGGTAGTGGGTGAAACATTAGGTAAATGGTGAAACAGTGCTTTAATGCAAAAAGGTTTGGGACAAGCTTTGTTGGTGCCCAGCCCAGTGGTTTCAGGATGCTCCCTTCCACCCCCAGTCCCCGAAGCTGAACATGATAGCTTTCTGATGGAAAGTTATTTATTAGGTTGTGCCTTGTTGTTCCTTTCCCCACTGATCACTAGTGTTCTTATTTATACAGAGAACAATTGGTAAAAAAAATAATAAAAAAAATGCAACCTGGGGAATTATCTTATCACTGGTCCTACCCATGGACTAGAGGCCTTTTAATCCAACCATCGTTTAAAAGTACAAGATAATCATAATTCAATAGGAGCTAATCATTTCCAAATTAATCAAATTTGTTACAAGTTTCCCAAGTTTCCATCGAAAACAGTGCCAGGTGTTTTAAACACGTTCAGGAAAACATCCCTCGGCACATGGAACCAGCCGGAAGATCCAGATTGATGTAGGTTGTCAGTAGTTTATTAAGCAGAAAGATACAACGCGTTTCAGGGAGTTATCTCCCCTTCATCAGGTGAAAACTGCATGTAACTTGTGTTTTCAACAGGCTGTTCTTACCATCCGCTACCATGTGTTCACCCACAGCCATATATACTAAGAATGTCTGGGTGTTAAAGAGTATAACGCCTTCCTGAAATGCACCATATATATATAATAATATATATATATATATATATATATATATATATATATATATACATACATTACAGACCAAAAGTTTGGACACACCTTCTCATTTAAAGAGTTTTCTTTATTTTCATGACTATGAAAATTGTAGATTCACACTGAAGGCATCAAAACTATGAATTAACACATGTGGAATTATATACATAACAAAAAAGTGTGAAACAACTGAAAATATATCATATTCTAGGTTATTCAAAGTAGCCACCTTTTGCTTTGATTACTGCTTTGCACACTCTTGGCATTCTCTTGATGAGCTTCAAGAGGTAGTCACCTGAAATGGTTTTCACTTCACAGGTGTGCCCTGTCAGGTTTAATAAGTGGGATTTCTTGAGTTATAAATGTGGTTGGGACCATCAGTTGCGTTGTGGATTAGTCAGGTGGATACACAGCTGATAGTCCTACTGAATAAACTGTTAGCTGCTTTTTTCTTGCCATAATACAAATTTTAAGTAAAGAAAAACGAGTGGCCATCATTACTTTAAGAAATGAAGGTCAGTCAGTCCGAAAAATTGGGAAAACTTTGAAAGTGTCCCCAAGTACAGTCACAAAAACCATCAAGCGCTACAAAGAAACTGGCTCACATGCGGACCGCCCCAGGAAAGGAAGACCAAGAGTCACCTCTGCTGCGGAGGATAAGTTTATCCGAGTCACCAGCCTCAGAAATCGCAGGTTAACAGCAGCTCAGATTAGAGACCAGGTCAATGCCACACAGAGTTCTAGCAGCAGACACATCTCTAGAACAACTGTTAAGAGGAGACTGTGTGAATCAGGCCTTCATGGTAGAATATCTGCTAGGAAACCACTGCTAAGGACAGGCAACAAGCAGAAGAGACTTGTTTGGGCTAAAGAACACAAGGAATGGAATAAGACCAGTGGAAATCTGTGCTTTGGTCTGATGAGTCCAAATTTGAGATCTTTGGTTCCAACCACCGTGTCTTTGTGCAATGCAGAAAAGGTGAACGGATGGACTCTACATGCCTGGTTCCCACCATGAAGCATGGAGGAGGTGTGATGGTGTGGGGGTGCTTTGCTGGTGACACTGTTGGGGATTTATTCAAAATTGAAGGCATACTGAACCAGCATGGCTACCACAGCATCTTGCAGCGGCATGCTATTCCATCCGGTTTGCGTTTAGTTGGACCATCATTTATTTTTCAACCGGACAATGACCCCAAACACACCTCCAGGCTGTGTAAGAGCTATTTGACCATGAAGGAGAGTGATGAAGGAAAAAAGAAATATGTCAGGAAAGGGTTAAAAAGGGTTGGATACGGTCCTAGAAGACTTCAAAGATTTATACACTACTTTTTAAGGGCAATTTGGCCACTTTTGATTGGGAGAAAATGACACGAAAGTGACGGTCAACACGACAGAATCAGACCTAAAATGAATTTTGGGAAATTCACTCATATCCAACTATCAACCATTCAGGGGAAATTAACTAGGATTTACATTTCATACCCCATCCCCTCCTGGCCATACCCTTGTCAGTTTTTAGAAAAGTGACAATTACAGTATAACTGGAGAAAAAGACTTTTTAATATATTTTTTTATATATATATATATATTTTATTTATTTTTTTCAAGTAAAACTGGACTTGTAGGCAAATCTGCAGACCTTCTATGTAGGAGAACTAGTACAGAGGCTTTAATAAATCCCCCATAGTCCCCCATCCATCTGCTTACCATTTGATCAATAGATAACTGAATATATAATAATAATCCTTATGAAGAACACAAAAAATACTTGTCTGTGCAGCAAATCAATTCAGCAATCAATCAGCTACCGCAAGTCACTTGTGCTGTGCCTCACATGATCAGGAATACATTGAAAATACACTGATGAATAATGAAGGCCTGATGACTACATGACAGGATTAAAATGAATCTTCTATGGATCTCTACTTGATGCAAAATCCAATGGCAGCATCATAACATGCCAAAGCTTTTATATGTAAATAATACTGAATACATTACTTAATTCCAAGAAACTAAATGTGAAGCTCTAGGAGAAAATAATAAATTCTTCACTGCTCCCTGCTTATTTTCATATAGCTATCACGTTAAATTATAATATTCTGGCTGCATACAGTCACCTCTAGGTGGAGCAACAGAGCTTTTTTGAAGACAGATTTATTATTTAGTATTATTGAGTCCTAAACTCCTACTAGGAATGTGAAGAAAACAGTGTTTTTTTTTTTTATAGAATTAATGTAATAGTTTAATGAATTTATAGTATTAATTTGACTTGAATACAGCTTTGGCGTATAGAGCTTCATTGAAAATGTCGTTTTTTAGGCCATAATGTGTCTTCTTGGATAGGAGTCAATAGGCATAAAAGGTTCATCTTTGCTTTGATAGGAGGTATAAATTGATTAGATAATAAGAGATGATTAGATAGCAACAAAATGCTTCTGGGCCTTAAAGCCAGATCTTTAAGAAGACCTTCTACTTTAGAAGTACTATTTTAATACTGGTGTTTTCTTATGTGGCAAAGGAGCCTTAGAGCCCCCACAAGTTCTAAAGCCTGGGTGCAAATGCCACTTCTGCACCTCCCATGGCCATAGGTAAATTTGGACATGGAAATTTCCTCAACTTTCAGAAACAAGGTCACATTTTAAAGTGCCTGTCCCATGGATTAATATAAATTTATTCTGTTAGATTATGCTAAGCATAATATTTTTTAATACACACCTCTTAAAAAATACTTTTGGATCTCAATATTGCACACTGTTAAATTTGCAGCAGGGGAACAGCTGAGGGTGGGGCTTAGTCATGGGAGGGACATAATTATATTTGTATCCTACTGCAGACAGGACAGAGAGGGGAGCTCCTGCTGCAGCCAGCTGTCTTATAGCCTGACAAAGAACAGATAGGAAAAGGATGTCTGAGCTCCTATGACACACAGACTTCTATATACCGTGAGGTGAAGGAGAGGGGATATGTATGAGCTCCTGGGACACACAGACTTCTATATACAGTGAGGAGAAGGAGAGGTGTCTGAACTCCTGGGAGACACATACTTTTATATAAAGTGAGGAGAAGGAGAGGTGTCTGAGCTCCGGGGACACACAGACTTCTATATACAGTGAGGAGAAGGAGAGGGGATATGTCTGAGCTCCTGGGACACACAGGCTTCGATATCCCCTCTCCTTCTCCTTACTGTATATAGAAGTCTGTGTCTCCCTGGAGTTCAGACACCTCTCCTTCTCCTCGCTGTGTATAGAAGTATGTGTGTCCCAGGAGCTCAGACATATCCCCTCTCCTTCTCCTTACTGTATATGTCTGAGCTCCTGGGACACACAGACTTCTATACACAGCGAGGAGAAGGAGAGGTGTCTGAGCTCCAGGGAGACACAGACTTCTATATACAGTGAGGAGAAGGAGAGGTGTCTGAGCTCCTGGGACACACAGACCTTTATATATATTTCTCAGTTTAAAATTATTATATGAGACATTGGTCTTAGAGAAAGAAGGTGAAAAAGGGATCATTTTTGTATAATGTATTTTGCAGAATGTATTTCCACTTGTAATTTACTCCAAAAAAAAAGACTTTCCAGTATTGTTAACTACATTTTGGAAGAATCAACTTAGCGAAAAAAAACTATAATTGATTTTTGAAACATACAGAGTTAATGTTCAATTGTGGGCAGCGAGCAATTCTTTCTACCCCTACATATTCATTAACTACCTGTGTATATGTTCATTTTCAGGCACACATATCTATGTTCACTTCACTATGCTATGACTCATTAGTTCCGTGGAAATAAGAAGTTGTCAGGGCTCCCTGCTCTGTTACTTGTGACTCAGTCGCCATCTACGGCGCAGCCAAATTTAATTTAGAACTAAATTTTATCCTGGAGTATACAGGTCCTTCTAAAAAAATTAGCATATTGTGATAAAGGTCATTATTTTCTGTAATGTACTGAAACATTAGACTTTCATATATTTTAGATTCATTACACACAACTGAAGTAGTTCAAACCTTTTATTGTTTTAATATTGATGATTTTGGCATACAGTTTATGAAAACCCAAAATTTCTATGTAAAAAAATTAGCATATCATGAAAAGGTTCTCTAAACGAGCTATTAACCTAATCAACTAATTAACTCTAAACACTTGCAAAAGATTCCTGAGGCTTTTAAAAACTCCCAGCCTGGTTCATTACTCAAAACCGCAATCATGGGTAAGACTGCCGACCTGACTGCTGTCCAGAAGGCCATCATTGACACCCTCAAGCAAGAGGGTAAGACACAGAAAGAAATTTCTGAACGAATAGGCTGTTCCCAGAGTGCTGTATCAAGGCACCTCAGTGGGAAATCTGTGGGAAGGAAAAAGTGTGGCAGAAAACACTGCACAACGAGAAGAGGTGACCGGACCCTGAGGAAGATTGTGGAGAAGGACCAGTTCCAGACCTTGGGGGACCTGCGGAAGCAGTGGACTGAGTCTGGAGTAGAAACATCCAGAGCCACCGTGTACAGGCGTGTGCAGGAAATGGGCTACAGGTGCCACATTCCCCAGGTCAAGCCACTTTTGAACCAGAAACAGCGGCAGAAGCGCCTGACCTGGGCTACAGAGAAGCAGCACTGGACTGTTGCTCAGTGGTCCAAAGTACTTTTTTCGGATGAAAGCAAATTTTGCATGTCATTCGGAAATCAAGGTGCCAGAGTCTGGAGGAAGACTGGGAAGAGGGAAATGCCAAAATGCCTGAAGTCCAGTGTCAAGTACCCACAGTCAGTGATGGTCTGGGGTGCCATGTCAGCTGCTGGTGTTGGTCCACTGTGTTTTATCAAGGGCAGGGTCTATGCAGCTAGCTATCAGGAGATTTTGGAGCACTTCATGCTTCCATCTGCTGAAAAGCTTTATGGAGATGGAGATTTCATTTTTCAGCACGACCTGGCACCTGCTCACAGTGCCAAAACCACTGGTAAATGGTTTACTGACCATGGTATTACTGTGCTCAATTGGCCTGCCAACTCTCCTGACATGAACCCCATAGAGAATCTGTGGGATATTGGGAAGAGAAAGTTGAGAGATGCAAGACCCAACACTCTGGATGAGCTTAAGGCCGCTATGGAAGCATCCTGGGCCTCCATAACACCTCAGCAGTGCCACAGGCTGATTGCCTCCATGCCACGCCGCATTGAAGCAGTCCTTTCTATAAAAGGATTCCCGACCAAGTATTGAGTGCATAACTGAACATAATTATTTGAAGATTGACTTTTTTGTATTAAAAACACTTTTCTTTTATTGATTGGTTGAAATATGATAATTTTTTTAGATAGGAATTTTTGGTTTTCATGAGCTGTATGCCAAAATCATCAATATTAAAACAATAAAAGGCTTGAACTACTTCAGTTGTGTGTAATGAATCTAAAATATATGAAAGTCTAATGTTTATCAGTACATTACAGAAAATAATGAACTTTATCACAATATGCTAATTTTTTTAGAAGGACCTGTACTACAGATTTCAAACCAAAAGGTCTAAAGTGAGGAAAATAAGTCATCAGCACAACGTACATACTGTTACTGGGAGCTTTATACTGTTCCTAAATTCTCCCTTTAAATATGACTTAAAGGGGTTGTCTCACTTCAGCAAATGACATTTATCATGTAGAGAAAGTTAGTACAAGGCACTAGCTAATGTATTGTGATTGTTCATATTGCCTCCTTTGCTAGTGAGATTCACAAATGAAGTTCACTTCAGATACACTAACGGCCACCATTGCTGGATTATAGAATGGTTATAACACCTGGACATGAGCAGTATAATGTGATGGATTAGTAAGCCTTGTATTAAAGGGGTTGTCCAAGGTTGTCCTCAGGATAGGTCATCATTATCGGATCGGCGGGGGTCCGACATCCGACACCCTTGTGCCATGCCAGCGCAGCCTTCCCTTCATTGTCCACCTGCTCGCTGTCACAACGGTGAGCAGGTGTAACTACAATCTGTCCCATTCACTTCTATGGGACGGCTCTGTCGTATACACTTGTATAGGAAGGAGCCGTCCCGTAGGAGTGAATGGGACAGCTTGTAATTACACCTGCTCACCGCTGCGATGTCAATGGCGAGCAATTAACAATGAAGGAAAGGCTGCGCTGGCATGGCATGCACCTTCTCTTTAAGCATCCTTAAGGCTTGTAAAAGAGCTAGATGTTGACATAGGGGGTACTTAATTTGGTGGATGTGGTGATCTCTGTAATGGGGACACCCCTTTGCTAGGTTTTCCTTCTCTGGAGGGATATCTGGCTTTCACTGTGTTGTAGACCCATAACTGGGGCTCCACAGTTATTTTGCATATTACTTCTCTTCAAGCGGGAGTGCTGGGTATCGGACCCCCGCTGATCTGACAAAGATGACTTATTCTGAGGAAGGGGATTTCTGGGAGAATATTGATGATTCCCACAGAATAGATATTGATGAGTGCCGTGGCCTCTTCCTAGGGGTGCCTTACCTCGCCAGTCACGTGGCCTTGGCACAGCTCAGTCCCATTCAAGTGAATGGGCCTTGGCTGCAATACCAAGCACGACCACTATCCAATGTATGCTGAGTATGCTGTGAGGAGGCAGCAGTGCTCACCGAAGTGCCGTGAGCTCTTGAACCAGCTAATCGTGGAGTTGCCGGGTGTTGGAACACCCACTGATCGGATACTGATGTCATAGAGGATACATCATCAATATTCTACTTTCAGGAAACCCCTTTGACTGGTTTACCTTAACCTGCGCTTAGTTATTTCAACAGTGGGGGATACGTCTTCCACTGAAAATTATTTCACAGGTTAAAATCGATCCTTGTTTCTTCCAAATGCTCAGACATTTTCCACAGAGATGGCAATATAAAAATTGTCTGATCAGGTTAGAATGAATATCCACTCTTCAACACCACTAAATAGCGTAACAATTCCCTTCCACAAAATGCGAAATGCACACGGCCGGAATCTGTGTTTTGCGGATCCGCAATATGTGGACCGCAAAACACCCAACGGTCGTGTGCATGAGCCCTAATGCTTTGTTTTCCTGTTACAGAGCTCCATCTGGTCTGCATAGACATGGATAACATGCTGGCTACCTGAACCTGCCTCTAGAGGGCTCTTATGAGCTAAGTGCACACTGCAGTAAGCTGACATGCTCCCTCTAGTGGTGATTTCAAGTAGCAAGCATATTTTCTTATAAATATGCCTATGCACAAGATTTGGAGCTCTGTATCAGAAAATCTGAGCGCTACCTACTCTAAAGACATATTAAGAAATGAATCATCACAAAATTTTGGACCTCAAAATGTCAAGGTGCTGGAGATTAGCTTTCCTATGCTGTCATGTCTGTTTTGATTATTTTTAGCATTTCCCATATTATAACGTTATAAAAATCCTGCAGCATCTTTTCATAAAACCATGTTGTTTCGTTCCTCAATTACTGAGAAGTTTGGCGTGCTACCAGTTGGGGGGGGGGGGGGGGTGTCCCTGCCCAGTCAGACACTAGTAGCATTAATTGAACAGAGACACAATGAGCAGGGATACCCACAGCCTTTTCCCCATCCCCCAGTTGTAGATTCATAAAAAAAAATTCTAGTAGCAATAACTGAGGAATAGAAAATAGATTTATATGAAAAAAGGCTCCAGAATCGTTATTACAGGGGAAGAAAATAGTTTATTTAAAAAAGACATTTCAGGAGTGGTGACAGGTCTCAGCCTGGTCCACCCACCACGACCTGGTCGGGATTCTCAATCGACTCTCTCCCAGATTTCCTCCAAGAATACTCCAATTTGACAACTCAATGTCCTTCTGTAATAACAACAAACTTTTCAAATAGAGGCCATAATGCTCTTGGACTCTTACCTTTATTTCATTAACTGCACTATTTTATTGTCCTACATAAGCTATATTAGAGGTCCTGGTTTGAGATGATCCAGCCCTATCTGATCTTCTTCACATCTTCTTGTAACTGTGATGTGATGGATTAGTAGTAGGACCTTCATTGCTAGTTTATCTGTCATATCTCGGATCTGTAGATTTTTACTTAATTTCCATAGTCTAGACTCTCTACCTATTTTTTTTCTATATTTTTTTTAAAACCCCTTAATAACAGATGTGTAAAAACAGAATTCTTTTGAGACGTATAATAATAACACAGTAGTTTTTTTTCACTGGGGACCCAGCAATTGTTAACCATGCATAACTAACAACTGGCTAAAGGGAATATTGATAGATTGGGAATTTTCTAAGAGGAAAACTCAACCCAACTTTTGTCTCCTACATTTTTCTTCTCTCCCTGAGATATACTGAATAGTCTTGTACAATAGTTGCCGATCCAGCACCGCATTGTATAGAAGATTAGTACTACTGATCGATCTTCCAGACTAAGCAGTTAGGTTCATTCAGTGACATGGAAAACAACTACGGCTAGAAAAGTCAGATGTAACCTCACAGTGTCCTGGGTCAACTGCCACGTTTCAGTGATCTAGAGTCTCTAGGTCCTATCTCAGGAACAAAATCATTACATCAATAGGGTAGAGTTGTGTCAGGTTTGTACACTCATACTCTTTTTAAATGCAGTTTTACAACCTGATGTTGGTGGCCTGATACCGTATTTCACCATGTATGGCCTCAAAATGACCTCAATAAATGGTAATAAACCTTCAGACATGAATAGGATCCTGGGCAGGCCTGAGTCTTACTATCTACCATTCACTTTAAAGCTTAGGGTTCATAGCCAGGAATAAAGGTCAGTTAATAGTAATAAGGTCCAGTTCAGCAATATATATGAGTAGCCAGTTTAGATGAGATCTGACTATTTGACCTCAACCCAAGGACACAATTCTGACAACATTTTTATCATGCCTTATTATAATTCTCTCACTGGGAGAAATTATTGTTGGTTTGATCTCATACATGCTGAAATATCGAGTCAGATTAATAGTCATATTGGTGGAAAGTCATATTCATGTTGTGACCATCCAACCAATTCACTTTGTGAAGCTAAAATGGGTTGTTGCTCAATGCATGAACTTCTCCACTCAGTTTGATCTTCTACAGTCATTAAAGGGGTATTCCAGTTTGTAGAGATGAGTGAAGTTTGATAAAAATTTGATTTGGACGATTCGCCTAAGTTCTTCAAGAAATTTGATTTTTTCCAAATTAATTTGTCACGAATCTCGATAAATCTGGTATACCCAGGCCACTCTGCCTAATCTTATGCATCCCACTTGGTGGACCAATCTCAGTGTGAAGGCTAGGAACTTAAACTGCAGGGACAGTTCAGGGAGAGGGCATCACCATGTGCATCACCAATCTCAGTGTGAAGGCTAGGAACTTAAACTGCAGGGACAGTTCAGGGAGAGGGCATCACCATGTGCATTACGTTCTAGTGCACCCACATTCATAGTTAATCCGTTCTATAGTTACTGTGCTGTCAGTATTACAGGCAGTTGCAATTTATTGCCTTTTAAATCACTGTGGAGGGTGCACCAATATTCATAGCTAATCCCGTCTGTTAGCTGTGAAATTACTGTGCATCAGTATTACAGGTCAATAAAAGTGTCAGGTCTAATTTAGCGCCATGGATTTAACCATGCAGTGTCCAAAGATTCAAGCAGTGGCCTCATGACAGAGTGGGGACAGCGGCAGCACCAGCAGTGGCAGTAACTATGACAAAAGAGGCCCCATGACAGAGTGGGGAGGGGGGCAGCAGCAGTGGCAGTAAGGCTGTGTTAACATCACTGATTATGTTTCTGTTCTTCTGATCTGTCAGAAGAACATAAAACAAAAAAAAAAACAATACTGGTCAGTGTTTTGCATCAGTATTTGATCAGTAATTGTAAGCCAAAAACAGGAGTGGGTCCAAAACAGAGATAAAATGGAATGGAATTATTTGTATCTCATCTGTGTTTTGGACCCACTCCTGCTTTTGGCTTAAGAATTCTGATCAAATACTGATGCAAAACTCTGACCAAACACTTTTTTTCGCTAAAAGAACATATTGGCTACAATTAATTTGGGTCAAGTTGGTGGAGTGATTTGTGAGGTTCATTCTGATAACCAATGAGACCACTCCCTTATGGCAATAATACACCTGCAATGTTTGATCCATCCAGCAAGTTCAGCTCATCTGGTTTTAACGCAAATACATGTTAAAAGGCAAAGTTCATAGTATGGAGGGATCCCAGACCGTATGAAAGGATCCGCATGGGTTAAAGTTTTGTTGTACTGCACAGTAACGTAGAATTTAATTTACATTTGTTGTGGCTATCAGAGGGACGCAGAATAATTTTTTGGATAACAGAACGCTTGTTAGCTAGGAATGATCAATTTGGGTCCAGTTGGTGGAAAGATTTATCTTTTAATACCGTCATAGTTCCGACCATAAACGATTTCAATAACAACACAGAAAAAATGTTTTGTTAAAAGAACATATTACCTACGGTGAATTTGGGTCAAGTTGGAGCGATATGTGTGGCTGCCTTATGGCAATTATCCAGCAGCCATGTTTGATCCATCCACCAAGTTCGGCTCATTTGGTTTTAAACCAAGTACAAGGAGTTATTTGACCCCAGGTCAAACATATCCAACATATTCGAAGGATAAGTGGTGTTCAGAACTAACTGTTCTGTGATGCCCTTACATGTGCGGGGCTGCACTGAAGGGATCGCCATGTGTCTATCCCTCGCAAGCAGGTGCGGGTTTTACCTCCTCAGCCTTGCAAGTGAAACAGTCAAACGTTCAATAACATCTAATTAAAGTTGTTGCAATTAAAAAGCTTGAACTTGCATCTGTACCCTTTGCCAACAGGTGCGGGTTACCCGTTCAAGGTCGCTCGTCATAGTGATCGGTGATTGTAATACTGGAGCAGACTAATTCATTTGGTAAAGACTAATTTCTTTCTAAATGACTTTTTTTTTTCTCTACAAGACTAATGTTTTTGTTAAAAGAATAATTTTTTCTACTGTTTGAGGACATGCCACAAACAGTAGAATGAGACAGGTGTATCACCCCAATTTGTGAATCAGGGCCTAATAGAATTGCTTATCTATTAATCAATGTGGACACGCCACAAACAGTAGAGTGAGTCAGGTGTATCAAAGAACCAGATTTTTGTCCCTATAGGGCCCTCAGGAGATTGTAACAAAAATCAAACCACCGTCACCTGACCAAAAACATCTTTTAGGGGTCCTATCTATATGTTAAAACTTTAACCTTTATTATTTACTTTTAAAACAAAAATACTTTGGGAAACCAATACTGCAAGGTAATTAAAAATTATCAGGTTGCAGTTACGGGCTAAGTCAGTTAATCTAGGTCTTTTTTTGGGCCGCTGTCGCTCGCTCTACATTCTATTTAAGAGGTGGTTTACCTCATGGATACTGTGTGGCCATCTATCTCCACAGGTTAGCAGGTATGTTTTTAATGGTGAATTGTTTGGTGTCCCTATACGTCCTAGGTATAGGAGTTTCTATTATAAATAAATGAGATGTATTCCTATATCCCTACGCGACAGACATCCATCATTCATTCCCACATCTCACACGCTGGGAGATCAGGCAGTTTGCCTCCGAACATTTGCACAATATGTATTGAGCTGGACAATGATTGCCACCCGGCTGGTTGTGGATCTTGCCCTATACTGCAACCTGTCTAAAAATTGTAGATTGTCACTACCCCACCCGACATGTTTTCCCTTGATGCAGCTTCGTCAGGGGAGTTTGGGTAATAGGCATTATTTGGTTTCTCTGAGTATTTTCGTTTTAAAATTAAATAATAAAGGTTAAAGTTTTAACATATAGATAGGACCCCTAAAAGGAGGAGTTTTTGGTCAGGTCACCGTGGTTTAATTTTAGTCAGGTGTATCATCCCCAATTTCTGAATAAGGGACTAATAGAGTTGGTTTTCTATTAACCACTTCACATCCGGGCCATTTGCCCCCTTCGACCAGGCCTAATTTTGCAAATCTGACATATCTCGCTTTATGTGGTAATAACTTTGGAACACTTATTTATCCAAGCCATTCAGAGAATGTTTTCTCGTGACACATTGCACTTCATGAGTCAATATATTTCACCTTTATTTATGAAAAAATCCCAAATCCCGATTTCTCTGCTTTTAAAACAGAAAGTGATACCTCATAAAATATTTATTACTTAACATTCCCCATATGTCTACTTTACGTTGGCATCATTTAGGAAATGTCATTTTAATTTTTTAGGACGTTAAAAGGCTTAGAATTTTAGAAGCAATTCTTAAAAATCTTAAGAAAATTGCCAAAAAACACTTTTTAAGGACCAGTTCAGGTTTGAAGTCACTTTGTGGGGCTTACATAGTGGATAACCACATAAATGACCCCATTGTAGAAACTACACCCCTCAAGTTATTTAAAACTGATTATACAAACTTTGTTAACCCTTTAGGCGTTCCACAAGAATTGAATGAAAATGGAGATCAAATTTTAAAATTTCACCTTTTTGGCAGATTTTCAATCCATTTCTTTCTTTAACTCATCGAGGGTTAACAGCCAAACAAAACTCATAATTTATTACCCCGATTCTGAGGTTTAAAGAAACACCCCACATGTGGTCATAAACTGCTGTATGGGCACACGGCAGGGCGCAGAAGAAAAGGATGTTTTTTGGAAGGCAGATTTTGCTGAACTGGTTTTTAGACGCCATGTCCCATTTGAAGCCGCCCCGATGCACCCTTACAGTAAAAACTCCCAAAAAGTGACCCCATTTTGGAAACTAGGGAATAAGTTGCCAATTTTATTGGTACTATTTTTGTTACATATGATTCTTTGATCATGCATTATAACACTTTATGGGGCAAGGTGACCAAAAAATTGGTTGTTTTAGCAACATTTTTATTTAATTATTTTTACAGCGTTCACCTAAAGGGTTAGAGGTCATGTGACATTTTTATAGAGCAGATCGTTATGGACGTGGCGATACCTAATATGCATACTTTTTCTTATTTAAGTTTTACACAATAATAGCATTTTTGAAACAAAAAAATATGTTTAACCCCTTCACGCAACCTCACGTACATGTACGTGAGGGAATGTGGTGCCTCACCGCATCCTCACGTGCATGTACGTGATCGGCTTTCACTGTCAGCGCAGGGAGCGAAGCGCTGAGGGTACAGTGAAGCCGGCGTGCTGGGGTTGCCAGGCAACCAGAGAAGCTGGCGGGAGCAGCATCGGAGCTCTGACCCGCCCGCGATCGCTGTGATTGGTCCAATAGCGCAGAGGGACCAATCGCAGCGCATCGGGGCAGGTTAGGGGGGTTTGGGGAGGGACTGTGTGCTTCTCCTTCTCTGATCCTCCCAATTCCTGTCAGGGAAGCGATCAGAGAAGGAGAGAGTGTGAAAAGCTGCTGTAGATTAGGATCACATTAACCCTTTTAGTGCCGAAAAGCTGCTTCTGTGCCCCAGTCAGTGACACAGATCAGTTCTGTGCCTCATCAACAGCCTGTCATCTGTCATCTGTAGTCAGTTCTGTGCCTCATCCCCTGCTTCGTCCATAATTAACCCCTTCAGTACCGATTTGCCCCAGTCAGTGAGATTAGTCTTGTCCAGTCATCTCCTCATCACCTCATCCCCTCATCCAGACACCTGTCACTACTGTCCGTCCGTTAAGACAACTGTCTGCCCGTCAAGACACCTGTCACTCCAGCCTGTCCGTCCGTTAAGACAACTGTCTGCCCGTCAAGACACCTGTCACTCCAGCTGTCCGTCCATCAAGACAACTGTCTGCCCGTCAAGACACCTGTCACTCCAGCTGTCCGTCCATCAAGACACCTGTCACACTAGCCTGTCCGTCAATCAAGACACCTATCAGTCCAGTCTGTCCGTTCAATAAAGACACCTGTCACTCCAGCCTGTCCGCCCATCAAGAAACCTGTCAGTCCAGTCTGTCCGTTCAATAAAGACACCTGTCACTCCAGCCTGTCCGCCCATCAAGAAACCTGTCAGTCCAGTCTGTCCGTTCAATAAAGACACCTGTCACTCCAGCCTGTCCGCCCATCAAGACACCTGTCAGTCCAGTCTGTCCGTTCAATAAAGACACCTGTCACTCCAGCCTGTCCGCCCATCAAGAAACCTGTCAGTCCAGTCTGTCCGTTCAATAAAGACACCTGTCACTCCAGCCTGTCCGCCCATCAAGAAACCTGTCAGTCCAGTCTGTCCGTTCAATAAAGACACCTGTCACTCCAGCCTGTCCGCCCATCAAGACACCTGTCAGTCCAGTCTGTCCGTTCAATAAAGACACCTGTCACTCCAGCCTGTCCGCCCATCAAGAAACCTGTCAGTCCAGTCTGTCCGTTCAATAAAGACACCTGTCACTCCAGCCTGTCCGCCCATCAAGACACCTGTCAGTCCAGTCTGTCCGTTCAATAAAGACACCTGTCACTCCAGCCTGTCCGCCCATCAAGACACCTGTCCGTTCAATAAAGACACCTGTCACTCCAGCCTGTCCGCGCATCAAGACACCTGTCAGTCCAGTCTGTCCGTCCATCAAGACACCTGTGACTCCAGTTTGTCCGTTCAATAAAGATACCTGTCACACTAGCCTGTCTGTCCGTCAAGTCACCTGTCACACACTCCCAAGTTACATACAAAATAATAACCGTCAATAGGTGTGCCATCCTCCTGTGCTTGAGTGGCACCATTCTGTAAAATATAAGTCTCTTATGCCCCATGTGGCTTTGTGCCACCTAATACTGTAATATAATACATTAATTAACCCCTTTTCTGCCCCAGTAAGGATATTGGGACTACTCTGTGTCCCATACTAGACCCCTGGCTCATCGTCAGCCATCTGTGCTACTTGTGACACCTGTCAATAATTTCCAAGTGTTTCGAGGAGTTTTTTTCCTATCCTAAAGGATATACAGTATTTTAGTCTACTGTTCCATTTAAAAAAAAATATATATATATTAAAAAAAGACAAAAAAAATCTACGTTAGTTTACAGTTTAAAATGACTAAACGGCTTTTCACTGCCGAAGAGGCATATGCCGTACTTTTTGAGGACACTGACTCCAACAGTGGAGATGAAGTGACATTTTTAGTTTCATCTTCCTCCGATGATTCATCTAATGATGAACCCCCTCGTAGGCGTCCTAGGGGTAGTGCGCCGTCGCAGCCCCGTACAAGTGACTCTTCATGGATCTCTGCAGATAACTATGTGCCCCAGGTGCCTGAATTTACAGCCACTCCAGGCATCAATGTAGATACAACAGGTTTCAGTGAAATTAATTTTTTCCAATTATTCTTCACTGATGACCTAATTAACTTGATGGTGGAACAAACAAATATATATGCAGAGCAATTTATTGCCTCCCATCCAGACAGTTATCTCTCAAGGCCCCACAAATGGACCCCTACTAACACAACTGAAATGCAAAGGTTTTGGGGCCTTCTCCTAAGCATGGGAATTATAAAAAAACCAACAATACGTTCGTATTGGAACAAAGATATTTTATATCACACCCCTCTTCACAGTCTTGCCATGCCCCGGGCCCGTTTCGAAGCTCTTCTAAGATTCCTACACTTCAGCAATAATAATGAATGCCAACCCCCAAGCAACCCCAGTTATGACAGACTCTTTAAAATTAGGCCAGTGGTTGACCACTACAATTCCAAATTTGGTCAAGTATATACCCCCCAAAAATGTCTCTCAGTGGATGAATCATTGGTCCACTTCAAAGGCCGATTACATTTCCGCCAGTACCTGCCCAATAAAAGGGCTAGGTATGGTGTGAAGTTGTATAAGGCCTGCGAAAGTGTATCTGGGTATACACTGCGCTTTCGTATTTACGAGGGAAAAGATTCCAAAATTGAGCCACCAGATTGTCCCCCGGTTCTGGGTATAAGTGGGAAGATAGTATGGGATTTAGTCCACCCCCTGCTGGACCACGGATATCATCTGTATTTGGACAACTTTTACAATAGTGTCCCTCTCCTGAAGTGCCTTGCTGCCAGAGGCATAGGCACATGTGGCACAATTAGAAGAAATCAAAAAGGGCTCCCTAAATCCTTTATAGATCAGACAGTGCGTCGTGGGGAAAGCAGGGCTGTTTGCTCAGAAAATTTGATGCTGCTAAAATACAAGGACAAACGGGATGTTCTTGTGTTGACTACCCTCCATGCAGATCAGTCCACCCCAGTCCCAGTCCGAGGAACCACAGAGCAGAACATCAAGCCTGTGTGTATCCAGGATTACAACAAGTTCATGGGTGGAGTGGATCTTTCAGACCAGGTACTACAGCCCTACAGTGCCTTAAGAAAATCTAAGGTGTGGTACAAAAAATTAGCTGTGTACCTAACCCAAGTGTCACTATATAATGCCTTTGTCATCCACAGAACAGCTGGTCATGGGGGGACCTTCTTGGAATTTCAGGAAAAAATAATAAAAAAATTGATTTTTGGCGTTCAGGAAGGAGAGGCCAGTTTTTTATCCAGCAGTGCTTCTGGGGTATCAAGAATAATACGTGGGCAGCATTTCCCTGGAGTACTTCCCCCCACAGAAAAAAAAAGGCGACCCCAAAAAAGGTGTCGAGTTTGCTCGGTTAAAGGGATTAGAAAAGACACCACTCACTACTGTCAGACCTGTCCCTCTAAACCGGGCCTCTGCATTGGAGAGTGCTTTCAAGTTTATCACACCTCAACTGATATCCATTAAGTCAATTTCACTAACTTATTAATTAATCCATGGCAAGACATTTTCAGTTGAGCATTTTTCCATTTGGCAATCCAATAATAGCTCCCCCCAAAAAAAAAAAAAAAAAAAAAACCTTAAAAATTCCCATTATACCCCTAGATGAATACATTGAAAGGTGTCATTTTATTAAATGAGGCAATTCTTCAATTTCCTTTTATGTTCTGGCAACCCTAGAGCATCCATTTTGCGGTTTTCACTGTTGGGGTGAGTGACTTCAAATGCGACATGGTGCTTGAAAATTATTCCAGCGAAATCTGCCTTCCAAAAGCCACAAGATGTTCCTCCCATTCTGAGCCCCGCTGTGTGCTCATACAGCACTTTACAACCACATATGGGGTGTTGACGTATTCAGGAGAACATGGGTAACAGATTATGGGGTGCATTTTCTCCTGATACCTCTTGTTAAAATGACAAATTTGGGCCTAAAGCGAGATATTCTTGTAAAATATGAAATTTTTCATTTTCACTGCCAAGTCTTTTTAAATTCTATGAAACGGCTATTGGGCCAAAGTGCTCAGTGCACCCCTTGAAAAATTCCTTAGGGGGTGTATTTTCCATAATGGGGTCACTTTTGGTGTTTTTTAACTGTTGGGGTGCCTCAGGGTGTCTTCAAATGTGACATGGTGCTTGAAAATTATTCCAGCGAAATCTGCCTTCCAAAAGCCACACGATGTTCCTCCCATTCTGAGCCCCGCTGTGTGCTCATACAGCACTTTACAACCACATATGGGGTGTTGACGTATTCAGGAGAACATGGGTAAAAGATTATGGGGTGCATTTTCTCCTGATACCCCTTGTTAAAATGACAAATTTGGGCCTAAAGCGAGATATTCTTGTAAAATATGAAATTTTTCATTTTCACTGCCAAGTCTTTCTAAATTCTATGAAACGGCTATTGGGCCAAAGTGCTCAGTGCACCCCTTGAAAAATTCCTTAGGGGGTGTATTTTCCATAATGGGGTCACTTTTGGTGTTTTTTAACTGTTGGGGTGCCTCAGGGTGTCTTCAAATGTGACATGGTGCTTGAAAATTATTCCAGCGAAATCTGCCTTCCAAAAGCCACACGATGTTCCTCCCATTCTGAGCCCCGCTGTGTGCTCATACAGCACTTTACAACCACATATGGGGTGTTGACGTATTCAGGAGAACATGGGTAAAAGATTATGGGGTGCATTTTCTCCTGATACCCCTTGTTAAAATGACAAATTTGGGCCTAAAGCGAGATATTCTTGTAAAATATGAAATTTTTCATTTTCACTGCCAAGTCTTTCTAAATTCTATGAAACGGCTATTGGGCCAAAGTGCTCAGTGCACCCCTTGAAAAATTCCTTAGGGGGTGTATTTTCCATAATGGGGTCACTTTTGGTGTTTTTTAACTGTTGGGGTGCCTCAGGGTGTCTTCAAATGTGACATGGTGCTTGAAAATTATTCCAGCGAAATCTGCCTTCCAAAAGCCACACGATGTTCCTCCCATTCTGAGCCATGCTGTGTGCTCATACAGCACTTTACAACCACATATGGGGTGTTTCTGTAAACTTAAGAATCAGGGTAACAAATATTAAGGTTTATTTCGCTGTTAACCCATTCTGAATTGCAGGATAAATGGATCTAAAGTGAAAAATCTGCAAAAAAAGTGACATTTTAAAAATTCACCTCCATTTTCCATTAATTCTGGTGGAACACTTAAAGGGTTAACAACGTTTGTAAAATTAGTTTTGAATACCTTGAGGGGTGTAGTTTCTAAAATGGGGTCATTTTTGGGTGGTTTCTATTATATAAGTCTCACAAAGTGACTTCAGACATGAACTGGTCCTTAAAAAGTGGGTTTTGGAAATGTTCTGAAAAATTTTAAACTTTGCTTCTAAACTTCTAAGCCTTCTAACATCCCAAAAAAATAAAATTACATTTACAAAATGATGCAAACATGAAGTAGACATATGGTAAATGTAAAGTAATAACTATTTTGTAAGTTACCACTGTCTGTCAGATAACCAGAGAAATTCAAATTTAGAAAATTGCGAATTTTTCCAAATTTTCAGTAAATTTTGGCTTTTTTTATAAATAAAGGTGAAACATATTGACTCAAATTTACCACTAACATGAAGTACAATATGTCACGAGAAAACAATCTCAGAATCGCTTATATAAGTAAAAGCGTTCCAGAGTTATTACCACATAAAGTGAAACATGTCAGATTTGCAAAATGTGGCTTGGTCCTTATGGTGAAAACTAGCTTGGTCATGAAGGGGTTAAATGTGTCCATATTCTCATTTAAATGATTTTCTTATGTAGGGGCTCATTATTTGCAGAATAAGGTGATGGTTTTATTGGTACCATTTTGTGGGACATACACCTTTTTGATCACTTGGTTGTTCACCCAAGGGGTTATGTCATGTGATATTTTTATAGAGCTGGTTGTTACGGATGTGGCGATACCTAATATGTATACTTTTGTTTATTTATTTCACAATAATAGCATTTTTTTAAACAAAAAAATGATGTTTTAATGTGTCCATGTTTATTAATTTTTTTGCGATTTTCTTATGTAGGGGCTAATGTTTTGTGTAATGAGGTGATAGTTTTATTGGTACCATTTTGTGGGACATACGCCTTTTTGATCACTTGGTGTTGCACTTTTTGTGATGTAAGGTGAGAAAAATTACATTTTTTTAACATTTTTTATGGTGTTTATTAGACTGGGTGTATCATGTGATATATTTATAGAGCCAACCATCACAAATGCAGCAATACCAAATATGTCTATTTTATTTTTTCTATTTTAAACTTTTTTTTTTATTCCTTACTTGGGGATTTTTTTTTTTTACATGTGAAGCCTTTTTTTATTTTATTTTTTAACACTTTTTTTATTTTACACTTTTCGTCCCCCATAAGGTCATACAATACCTCTGGGGGACATTTAACTTCACCTTTTTTTTTTCACTATTGATTTCTCCTGTAACTGGGGCAGAAATAGTAGTCTCAGTTACAAGGGAAATCAGTGCAGGGCTGATTGAGGTCTGTGAAAAACACGATAGCTCCTGCACTCTCCGGCCCCGGCGGTCATGTGACCACCGGGCTGGAACAGGACGTGCATAGCTCTTTCTGCACTGTATACACAGCGTTCGGTGAGTGCTGTGTATAGAGCGATCTAGAGGGCAGGGACACCTGGGAACTGTCCCTGCCTTCTCTAAGGGTTGCCCTGCTGTCACTGACAGCGGGCAAACCGATCTACAGCTGCACGATTAGCCTGCAGCTGCGATCTCTGAATGGATGTTCAGGAATGTCCATTATAAAATATAGAACCACCGGGCGTTTTTAGTCAACGTGCAGACGGGAGGTGGTTAATCAATGTGGACAACACACTGTGGACACCGTTCAATTAGATTGCTCTGTGCCCTACACCATGATTGATTCAACCTGCAACAGATTCAACAGGTTAATTCAATAGATTAAATCTTAATAGCGCAGCAGGTGAAATAGATAAACGTGCCTATATATTAGACCGCCTGTTGACTGTGAATCTGGAGCAAAGCAAGTCTATGTATAACAGAACAGATTATTTCCTGGCATTTTATGTTCATGGGTGTGTCAACGCCGCAACAAGGGCAGTGATTGGAGAGTGTCTAGGTAACTAGACGGGTGGGAGGAGCTATAAACTAGCTGGGGGTTGTTAGGGGTGCAATTGGAGCTGTGGCAGAGAAAGGAGAAGTGCATCATGAGATTGGTTGGCTGCACACCAGGAAGTGCTACAAGAGGAGAGTCCAAATTGAGAGAAAATGGGACAGATGTACATGAGGTAAGCAAATGCATGGGTATATCTGTTAAAAAGCATAGTAATCCTGGAAAAAAAACTTTAAGCAGTCTACTTATCTACAAAAAGCATGTGTGCAAAAACCATAGAAATTGTATGTATAATCAAATATTATTTTCCTTTTACATTGAATCCCCTACACCTCTAAGAAAGAGGGAGGGTATTGGATGTACAGTATATAGGAGGACTTTATACACACAGAAAACACACCAAAGGGTATAATAACAAGTATAGAATATATCTAAGGCAGTTTCCTTTACCACTCTGCCATAAGAACCTGTAGTTTTACCTCCTGTAGACATTTTCTTAGTTCTACATTGCAAATGTGTAGGGAAAAAATGGTGTACGGAAAAAAAAAAAGCAAGAAGAAACAGGTAGGAAAACAAGCAAGAAATTGTGGTTTCTTTCTTTAAGCATTGAATGAAATATCGAGTTAGTGCTGTTGCTCGCAGAAAGGTTCCTTTTAAAACAGAGCCTATTGATTGTTGTGAACTGAAGACAAAAAGCAAGTCATTAAAGGCAACCAGCATTTAAGAATTTCAGGTTAGGAATCATTACTATGGCAACGCGGTGAACGGTGTCAGAACAGAATAGTCACTTAACTATTTCACAGGGAACACCCACATTATGATCTGCGGCCCCTGTCAGACACCTAGAAACAGAATAGACCCCCAGACTCCAGTTCTAAGGACTGAACTGCATTGTAGTTTAGATGTGTTATTTTTCCTCAGTAATCCACACCGTAATACCGTTCATCATATACTGTATATAAGAGGAAAAATACAATGATACTGCAAAGAGATTGGTGCTGTGGTCCATAAAATTGACTTATTTTTTATATGATGCCAAAAGCCCTATGGAAAATGCAGTACTGTGAAACTTATTGTTGTGCTGGTGACTCTTTCCTGCTGCTGCCCTGCTGTTTCTTGCTGGCACAAGGGCCATGCTACTCACCCCGGTGGCCTTTCTGTCTTACCAGCTGTCTAGTCTCATTTTCCCTGCTAGCCAGCATGGTCCCCAGCTGCCGGCATGTGGTGTGTCTTCTGCAGGCTGTGTGGCTTATCAAAGGCCTCCTAGTTGGCTATAAGACTTGGCCTCTTCAATGACCAGCACTCTCACATCCCAATTCTCCCCTGACCATGGACTTGTCTTATGAATACACTTGCATGCTGAGTGGCCTGACCTAGGCCCACCTACACACTAAAGATATTGCCTGGCCTCTCTGTGCTTCACAATGGTGTATCTGACCCCTGTGGGTCAGCTGCCAATCAGACCTGGACTATCTCAAGAGATAGCAGCCTGATGGTTCCCCCACAGCAAACAGGTCCCTGTAAAGGGGTTAAAGGGTAAATACTGGGAGAATGCCAGGATAACACCATTAGTGCTAGTCAAGCCAGTTGGTTGGTACTGTGGGTCCACACACACTAGCCATAACAGTAATCTCAAGCCATGGGCCCTACTGGTCTACCTTTGATGGGTTTACCAAAATTATTTCAAAACGTTTCTCAGAAAAGTGAACGTCAAGCGCAAATACTGGAATATCTGAATAATGTGTCCACCCAACTGGCTTCCATGAGAACTACTGCAGCTGTACAACCACCAGCAACAGTTGCCACTTCCGAACCACCTCAAGCTACTCCCAACAAAGGTTCTGGTCCATGTATGTCACTCCCTCCACATTATGACGAGAATCCTACATTATGCCAGAAGGTCATCAACCATGCACAATCCATTTTGAGTTGTTGCCATAAAAGTTCCTGCCAGACCGCACCAAGGTGGAATTTATGATTCCCCATTTGTCTGGAGAGATCCTAGCCTGGGTAAATTATTTACAGAAGAATAATTCCACCACAAATAATTCTCAACACTTTTTCCATTGCCAACTCTTTCCATTGCCTCTTTCTGTTTCTGTTCCTTTGGGGATACCAGTAGCCAACTCATCGTTCAAAAGTTTTCACAGATATGGCAGGAGATTAAAGCTGCTCCAGACAAAAAGCTATTCAAATGAAGACATTTTCTGACCATAAATGGAGCTCTTCTCCTCCGTTCACTTCAGGCTATAATGTTTGGGTATCATCTAAATACATCAGCCTCATGGTACCATCTTACAAGCTGGCTGTTCATTTTGTTAGTCTATTTAAATTCATTAAGAAGTTGAATCCTGCCTGTTGCAAGCTACATCTGCCAGCCTCTCTGAGAATAACCAATTCCTTCCATATATCTACCCCAAACCCCTGATCGGTGGGGCATAAGAGAAAGGGTACTGTTGCCCTTCTGTCACATGCCTGTCACTGCCCCACTGTTCCATGTGGGCAGGGGAACCAAACTACTCACCCAGGCAGCCCTCCTTTCTCACCAGCAGTCCAGTCCTGCTTCCCTGCTAGCCAGCGCCATCCCTGGCTGCTGACACACAGTGTTTCTTCTTCAGGCTGCAGCCTGTGTGCCTTATGCTTAGGTTCCTAGTCTCTAGTTATCAACAAAGGTGAGAATCTCTGTCTTACTACCCTTGCATCATACACCTGCCTGGCAACTGACTCTGACTTCTAGCTGCCCACCCTAAAATTAACCTGTTTATCAGATTAACCTACAGCTGCCTGCCCCGAACTCCGACTTGTCACACAAATATGCTTTTAAGCTGCCTTACCTTACCTAGGCCTGTCTCCAGACTATGCATATTACCTGACCATAAGGTGCTTTGCACCGGTGTCTCTGACCATTGTGGGTCAGCTGCCTATCACACAGGGACTATCTATACAGCTAATGGACTGGTGGTTCTCCCACAGCAAAATCCTGATACCTATATAGGGGTTAAAGGGTTACATAGTTAAAGAGTAAATACGGTTAAAAAAGACATAGGTTCATCAAGTTCAAACAAGGGATAGGTGGGGGCGCGAATCCCAGAAGGAATTCAAACTCAGATTTCTACAAGTTTTGATAAGAATTAATGTTGTTTACGTTTAAGAATTCATCTTAACTTTTTTTTTTAAACTGTCCACTGTTCCTGCTGTGACACCGTCCTGAGGAAGCTGCACCATTCTTACAGTAAAGAAGCTTTGACGCTTCCAGAGACTGAACTTTTTCCTCTCCAGTCAGAGGCAGTGCCCCCTTGTCTTTTGAGCGCATTTTACATGGAACAGTTTTGCACAGTATTTTTTGTATGGCCCATTTATATATTTGTATAGGTTAATCATGTCCCCCCTTAGATGTCTCTTCTCGAGACTAAATAAGTTCAATTCTTTTAATCTTTCTTCATAACTAAGACCCTTTATGCCCCTTATCAGTTTAGTCGCTCTCCTCTGTACTTTTGTCAGCTGCAGTGCATCTTTTCTATGGACTGGTGCCCAGAACTGAACTGCATATTCCAGATGAGGCAGCACCAACGCTTTGTAAAGTGGTAGTATCACATCCCTGCCCTGAGAGTCCATGCCTCGTTTAATGCATGACAGTATCCTGGTGACCTTAGAAGCAGCTGATTGACATTGTATGCTGTTAGTTAATCTACCATCTACACGGACACCCAAATCCTTCTCTATAAGTGACTCTCCCAGTGCTACATCACCTAGGACATATGAATCACAGAGATTATTACTACCAAGATGCATAACGTTACATTTGTCCACATTGAACCTCATTTGCCAAGTTGATGCCCAATCACTCAGAGTGTTCAAGTCAGCTTGTAGTTTGTGGACATCTTCCATAGACTGCACATTACTACACAGCTTAGTGTCATCTGCAAAAATATAAATTGTGCTATTAATCCCGTCCTCGATATCATTAAGAAATAAATTAAATAATAGAGGACCCAGCACTGAACCTTGGGGTACACCACTTTTAACTAGTGTTAATTGCAAATATTCTAATCACAAATTTTTATTGCAAATATCGGCACTTTGAGAAGATGTAGAATATAGTGCTATATATTCATAATAGCAAATATTCTAGATTTTTCTTCATCAGTAACCTCCATTCTTCGTTGTGGGCCAATGAGAAGGCTGCAATATCTTTGTCAGAGCTTAGCAACATCCCTAGCAACCAATAGGAACGTTGCCTACCCCTTACTGTATAAGAACCTCCCCAGCAACCATTTTCTGCAGATTTGTTTTTGCAGTTCTGAGAGAGAGAGAGCGAGCAGTGTCATTGCTGTGCTCTGTGCTTTCATCTGGATCCTATTCCGTATCCAGTTACATTAGATAGTTAGTTAGCTCATATATACAGTTGCAAGAGCAAGTATGTGAACCCTTTGGAATGATATGGAGTTCTGCACAAATTGGTCATAAAATGTGATCTGATCTTCATCTAAGTCACAACAATAGACAATCACAGTCTGCTTAAACTAATAGCACACAAAGAATTAAATGTTACCATGTTTTTATTAAACACACCATGTAAACATTCACAGTGCAGGTGGAAAAAGTATGTGAACCCTTGGATTTTATAACTGGTTGAACCTCCTTTGGAAACAATAACTTCAACCAAACGTTTCCTGTAGTTGCAGATCAGACGTGCACAACGGTCAGGAGTAATTCTTGACCATTCCTCTTTACAGAACTGTTTCAGCTCAGCAATATTCTTGGGATGTCTGGTGTGAATCGCTTTCTTGAGGTCATGCCACAGCATCTCAATCTGGGCCACTCCAGAAGGCGTATTTTCTTCTGTTTAAGCCATTCTGCTGTCGATTTACTTCTATGCTTTGGGTCATTGTCCATTTATAGACAATTTGTCTTACCGTGGACTGATGAACAGCAATGCTTTTGGAGATACTTTTATAACCCTTTCCAGCTTTATTGCAAGTCAACAATTCTTAATCGTAGGTCTTCTGAGAACTCTTTTGTGCGAGACATCATTCACATCAGGCAATGCTTCTTTGAAAAGCAAACCCAGAACTGGTGTGTGTTTTTTTATAGGGCAGGGAAGCTGTAACCAACACCTCCAATCTCATCTCATTGATTGGACTCCAGTTGGCTGACACCTCACTCCAATTAGCTTTTAGAGATTTCATTAGTCTAGGGGTTCACATACTTTTTACACCTGCACTGTGAATTTTTATAACTGTACAATACAGATAGTTAGTGAGAGATAGTCAGTGTAGGTTAGATAGTGATATAGTGTAGCTGTCCTGCTGTCCATACATACATGCTACATACATACTGCTGTGATGTCACAACAATACTTAGTGCAACAATCAGTAATATCTACTCAGACCTGATAAAATGTGAAGTTGCATGTATTGTGCAAAAAATATGCGCATTATTAGTGGCAATTTGCGCAATCACGAAAATAATGACTGGAGATCACGAATTCTAGAATAAGCGAATTTATTGCAAAAAATTCACGAAATATTGCTAAAATGAATATTGCCTATGCCGCTCATCACTACTTATAACCCGGGACCGTTCTGAATAGGAATCATTGATCACAACCTGGGGACTGCCAGGATAACACCCTTAATGCTAGCCCTACGCAGTTGGTTGGTTTCATATCCCTACAGCAGGGGTGTAGCTATGGACAACTTTTTGGGACATATGCCTCAGATGATAAGTGCTGGAGAAGGGTACATACAAGACACTCTTCCTTGGTCAGGGGATATAAATAAAAGGGCTAGACTAGCAAATTGAATATTTGCCGCAAATGAGGAAAATCTAGTCTGCCAACAAAATCCAATTCACTTTTGATGAAGCAGTTTATCATAGATAGGGGTCAGAAATTGGACATAGTGAATAATGGATGCATGATGAATATTCAGGAAGAAGACCTGTATTTATTACAGCCTAAATTTATCTTTCTGTAATCTAACTGCAAAATAATACCGTAAATTGCCCCCTGCTGCTGAGCTTCTACCTTTCAGATTCCCCCTCTGCCTGATATTTCCTTCTCCTCAGCTGTTAGTGACCTCCTCTATTAATGGTCACACGGTCTATTCAACTACCAGACTTGGGCTACTTTCACACCAGCATTTTCGCTGGATCTGTCATGGATCAGAAAAATTTGCTTCCGTTCTGATAATACAACTGTCTGCATCCGTTATGAACGGATCCGGTTGTATTATCTTTAAAATAGCCAACTCCATTGAAAGTCAATAGGGGACGGA
Source organism: Bufo gargarizans (assembly GCF_014858855.1). Classification (NCBI taxonomy): domain Eukaryota; kingdom Metazoa; phylum Chordata; class Amphibia; order Anura; family Bufonidae; genus Bufo; species Bufo gargarizans. Next base: position 468,148,391 of record NC_058083.1, on the reverse strand, counting down.
TCAGTTTTCTATTGTGTCTGATAAAACTTGTGTCTGTCTTTCTCCACACATCACGGACAGAAAAACGCTGCTTCTCTCAGTGATGGGCAACCAAACTGAACGGAATGCATTCTGGTGCCTTCCTTTTTGTTCAGTTCAGTTTTTTCACCATTGAAAATGAACGGGGACAAAAAGGGAAGTGTTTTCCTCCGCTATTGAGATCCTATGACAGATCTTAATAGCGTAAAGGGAAACTGCTGGTGTGAAAGTAGCCTTAAAAGGGTTTTCCAGACTACAGACATCAATGATGTATCCTAAGGATAGGTCGATAATAGCAGATCTATGGTAGTTCAACTCTTGCCACCCCTACTGATCAGCAGATCCAGGCTGCCATGGAGCCAAAAACAGTGAATGGCGTGGACGCAAAAGTCTCCATATACTGTGTAGTTTCTGGAGACATCATACTGAAGCTCAGCTTCCATTCACTTGAATACTGTAGTACCCCAGCACTGCCACTACACAGTATATAAAGCTGCCTGTCGTCAGCTCCATTCACTATATATTTTATAGAGCCATAGCAATACGTAACAACTGATGGTGGGAGTGCCGGCTGTCTAACTTCCACCGATCTAATATTGATGACCTATCCGGGGGATAACTCATCAATGGCAGTCCTTTCATATGAAAGTCCTTTCATATAGAATTCCTGCGGTCCCCAGTAGTAGCAGTAAAAGTTTTTCCAGGGTTGCTCATGATGTTACTGTTGCGGTACTATATTATCATTATGTGATGCAATGTCCATTTTCTATGCTCTCAAATGGCTCATCTCAGCAGTGCTTTTGCTTCACTGTTATGGCCAGGCTTCAAGTACAACATTGGACATTGAGGGAGTTCCGTGTGGATGAAACTTTGGTGGCAAATAGAGCTCCAAAAGTCTGCCCAAAAACTTCTGAACTGTAGGAGCTAACAGAAGCATATATAGCACTGGGATGACCTGCAACTACATTGTCGTGTTGCCCAGGTCAGAGTTGAACCACAACAATGATCATTGTAATAAAAATCATTTCTAAAAGTAAATTCTAGGATTTATGATAAAAAAAGCTGGTGGACAACCAATACGCCCACCATGACTGGAAAAAAAACAACTTTTCCCAAATTTAAACAGAGCATGGTAAATCCAAATCCAGTTTCAATGCATAAATAATAAAAAATTTCACTTTGGAGATTGAGAAAGCTACAGTGGATGATGACTCTCATTGGAGCTGTAAATGCAGCCATGCCGGCTATTCAACAACTTTTCTAGAACAACTTGACAGAAGAGGACAATAAATTATTGAATTGAATTATTTTGTATGAAAAACTTAATGGAATTTAATTAGATAACACAATATTGCACATGTAGACATACGTAAAACATGCTGTAACTACCTAAACACTCAGGCCTGAGGATGCAGTGCCTGATACAGGGTTCTCTTTCCTGCTTTCTGATATCTTGTGTCAGACACTGCCCCCTCATACCCATGTACAGTCTATAAAACTTTCCCAGAAAATTCCTTTAGAAGTTTCCCTTTCACAAACTGCTAACACTTGGCTGTTGTTGCTTTTAACGCACAGAAAAAAAATAAAAATAATAATTCACAGAATTCCATGTGTGAACTCAGCCTAGGAAAATTTGCAAGCAAATTAATTAAATCTGTCAACGCCAGGTTACAAACTAATGAAACAGAATGCGGACTTACTATTGATCTGATGTTGTTATCTTTTACCAGTGCGAAAGAAGACTTGTAGCAGTTTGCAAGGTCCTCTTTGTGAAGGCCGCTTAATTGTCCTCTTGCTATAGGACCAACAGTGTGAATAACATCTGGGGAAGAAAAAACAGGGATACTTTAACAAAAAGATTCACAGTCTTAAATTTGCTTTCTCGCCAAGATTAATGCTTGTTGTCAGAGTGGAAACATTCTTGCTCACATTGTCTAGTTGACCAAGTCCTGCTCACAACTAAGGCTACTTTCACATTTGCGTTCGGGGCTCCGCTTGTGAGTTCCGTTTAAAGGCTCTCACAAGCGGCCCCGAAAGCATCCGTCCAGCCCTAATGCATTCTGAGTGGACGCGGATCCGCTCAGAATGCATCAGTCTGGCACCATTTGGCCTCCGTTCCGCTCAGTAGGCGGACACCTGAACGCTGCTTGCAGCATTCGGGTGTCCGCCTGGCCGTGCGGAGGCAAACAGATCCGTCCAGACTTACAATGTAAGTCAATGGGAGCGGATCCGTTTGAATTTGACACAATATGGCTCAATTTTCAAACGGATCCGTCCCCCATTGACTTTTAATGTAAAGTCTGGACGGATCCGTCTGCGGCTACTTTCACACGTAGAATTTTTTTTACAATATAATGCAGACGGATCCGTTCTGAACGGATCCATCGTCTGCATTATATGAGCGGATCAGTCTCAGACGGATCCGCTCTGAACGCAAATGTGAAAGTAGCCTAAGGGTTTGTTACAATGTATCAGTTTAAACCTAATCTTCTTTGAGCCAGGTATATCTGTAGCACAAATCCCCTCTGCCCTGAATCCTGCTTTTATTGCATTGCATCAAATTGCAGACATCACGCTACGTAAAAAAAAATGTACACTGATAACTTGCGAAGAAAGTGATGAGTAACTAAAAACAGACACATTATATATATATCTATACGCAAAAACACAAATGCAATGACACTCTGCAACCAGCACTCTGCCCTGCCTCTATGCTGGATGTTCAATGAGGAATTAGTGTACATTTTGGCCAAAGCGTAATAAGCCACTCACCACGTCAAGGTCGCCTCTATGAGTGGTCCCTAACACTAGTTCCTACCTGTTATGGGCCATGACAGCCACACAAAGTCCAGGGAGCGCAGGTACAGCATGCACGCCAAGCACACTCTGCTTTTAACCCCGTCCGGTGCCATAACAGCTTCCATCGGATCCAGGGATGCAAGTACCAACATGCATGCTGAGCCCATTATATACTTCTCCTGGAGCCAAATGGCTACTGGTAGGCGCTATAAAAGCAGACTCAGTTTTATACTGACTTTAAAACCAGCCTCCAGGGCAGACTAACTGGTCAGGTGTGCATGACTGCATGGAGATCGCCGTGCCTCCAATATATAGGTAAGAAATGCTGATGTTCTCGTAGGTCTAACTTGGTAGTCACCTATTACTTTCTCCACTGCAAGGTAATTGCATGATTGGACAAAACTGCCAATATCAACTGAAAACCCATTTACATGACATATGCAAAACTTGGAAAGGGCCTTAGGTTGCTTGATGCCCTTTGCAGCACCTGATTTTCAAAAGTGCCATATAGTGCTCAAATATTACAACCATTATGTCCAAATAACATTGCCAGATAAAACCGCCGGGCTCCAGTTGTGTCACCCTGTTCACAAATTACAGGTGTGCTCTGTACAACCTCAAAGGTCACACATCTCTAATTTCCTTTTGGGTCTATCAGAAGAAACCCATTTACTGTATGTTACTAAAGTTTTATTATATATATATTTTTAAATCAAATCCAATATGATATTTTAGGAGAATAAATGCATTTTCTTTTCCAGCAATCCAAAATGGAGAAGTAGGAATATAGCATTATACATCTCCAGTACATCATTTGGCAGTGTATGCAAAATCTAAAAGGTGAGAGGCAGTCAGGATTATTTCTAGCGTGTTGGAAAGAAACACATTTGATTTCAAGAAGCTAAGCACAGCTTTATAAGATTACAGCTCTTGAAATATCTTTTACACATTTGTTGTTAATTCCTTGTCTCTACTTTGGCAGACAAAGGAAATTAAAATGAGCAGCACAGATACACATCATTAGTTCCAGGGATTGGAGAGAGAATGGCACTCTGATATACTTCTATGTAGAAGGCAGGAGCAGACCGGCCATAGACCCCTACAGGGAAATTTCCTGGTGGGCCAATGTCCAGGGGGGATGCCCAAGCCCTCCTCATGGCCTCTGGCCAGGTACATAAAGATCCAATTCTCTCAACATTAATGATAGGAGCATCAGCAATCAATGGCCGCAGGTGCCCTCACCGTCTTCAGGATGTTGATACAATAGAATAGTGTGTCGAGCTAGGTAGTATTTTGTGCAGCACTGTGGTATTTGGTTCTGCTAAAGTACTATTTTGTTCTTCACTATGATATTGCAGGTCCCGCCAACTTCTGTTGTCCTATCTTTTGTCCATTTGGATCCATCTAAAACATGGGGCCACTTTTATGTTTTTCCAGGGCCACTTTATGTTCCCAGGCCATGCCTGGTTGAAGGTACGTTTTGCTGTTGATGTTGGGGAAGAAATGGTGACTACTGGAGGATGAAAAGTTGTCTAAGCAAGGCAGTCTTCCAACTAATAGTAAAAATTCTATTAAACTAATAGGACGAGTTTTAAAAAAAAAAAAAAAGAAAAAAAAAGTGTGGTCATGTTTATAAGTTCTGCGGGGGCTGTCACCCAACTGGTAGGAGGTGGTCACTCTATAATTATAAAGATATACTGTTTAGGACTCTAGGAAATTTATAGGATAACCGGTAATTACCCAGCAATCCCAGAAACAGTGGATCATGCTATATATACACAGATAGGGATAACAGATAAAAATAATTCTTAAAGGGCATCTGTCAGCAGATTTGTACCTATGACACTGGCTGACCTGTTAAATGTGCACTTGGCAGCTGAAGGCATCTGTGTTGGTCCCACAGTTCCTATGTGCCCGCATTACTGGAAAAATGACATTCATATGTGCCCGTACTAGGTAGTATGAACGTCATCATGTCTGGCCCTGTCAATCAAAGTGCAGAGGGTGCAGAAGTTGCAGAGATCAGAGCCTCTAGGAGTAATGGAACGCCCCCATTGCTCCTAGAGGATAATTTGCAAATGTAAAAACTTCATTTTTCTCAGCAGTGCGGTCACATATGAACATGAGACCAACACAGATGCCTTCAGCTGCCAAGCGCACATGTCACAGGTCAGCCAGTGTCATAGGTACAAATCTTCTGACGGATGCCCTTTAACACCTTACGCTGGGTTCACACCTGAGCGTACTCTGTATGCGCTCTGTATGCGCGATTTTATTGGGCGTTTACATACGCGGCTCCGAAAACAAGCAAACGCCCATTGTCGGGCATTCCTGGAAGTCTATGTGCGGGAATGCGCAACATTACGCTCCAAAGAAGCTCCTGTACTTCTTGGGGCGTAGGGCGTTTTACAGCGCGTTCGTACGCGCTGTAAAACGCTCAAGTGATAACCATGCCCATAGGGAATCATTGGTTCTTGCCTGTTGAGCTCAGGTGTGAACCCAGCCTTAAGGAGATTTTTATTTTTTTTAGTTTACGATTGCTATCAGAATACATACATTGTCCACACAGAAATGTATCGGGCCAAAATGCAATTTAGATGATGAACTTAAAGAAACATTTTCAAACTTCCACCCAATATCATCTTTTTCAGACTAGTTATCTAATGTCAATAATTCAAGAGTTCAAAGGTGTTACTTGAAGCTCTTGCAAAATCTGCAACAGGTTTCCAACTATAAAACACTATATGGAGCGGAGCGGTTCTTTAAAACTTCAGGGCCATCTATGAGTGTACCTGCACCCACTATGTTTATGCCCCTGCAAGTATGATATAATATATTATCAATATCAATCAGTGGCGATAGATGTAGCCGAGCTAAACTTGATGGTTAACACGTAAAGTAAAGAATGGCAAGAAAATGTTAATTGATTAACTGTTAATTAATGGCTTTTGTAACGAGATAACTGAGATAATACTGTGACGTATTATCAAGTCAATTCTAACTCTGCTACATCTGTATCTATATATGTAGGCAGGCGACTCTCCCATATGAAAGTCTAATAAAGACTCTAAAACTTTGAACTGGCCACCATAGAGGCTAGCTCCTTTTTCTATAGTAAGGAAATAGGGTCACCACCGCTGCTGGATTGCAGAGAGGTCGTAACCCCTGGATATGGACAGTGTATAATGTGATGGAAAAATGAATGAAGCCAGCAAAGGAGGCAATATGGACAATCACAATACATTAGTAAGAGCCTTGTATTCCCTTTATCTACATGATAAATGCCATTTGCTGAAGTGACAAAAACCCTTTAACCCCTTCCTGACAAGCGCCGTAATAGTACGGCGCAGTGGGACGTGACTTGCCGTCCAGCGCCGTACTATTATGGCCCGCTGATCAGGCGGGTGCAGGAGCTGTGCCCGCCCAATCAGCTGCAGGGGACCGGTTGTTCCCGTTAGCCGGACCCCTGCTGTATGTCCCGGCATCGGTGAAAACACATTCTATGCCGTGGTCAGCGCTGACCGCAACATAGAAGGGGTTTGCTGAGGGTGAGGGAGCCCTTCAGGTCCCCGCACTGCTGTGGCAGGGACCTGATGGGTGAGAAGGCAGCCCGATGACGTTCAGAGGCTGCCCAATGCCTTGCACGGCATCGGGACCTGCCTTCTACGGGTGCCCCTTAGTGACCGCCGTAAAAAGGCGTATGGTTGGTCACTAAAGGGGTTAAGATGAGGCAAGCATATAAATGGCAGTACCAATTTCTTTAATCTTGAGAGAGACTTGGCTATTGAGAAAGGCGGTGGCCTTGATAATATACGTTGGTTGTCCCATTACAGTATGCTTGTGGTTCATCACGATGAGGTATTTTGTGAATGGTGATAGATCATGTGACGGACCATGTGATGAGCGCAGTGACATCACCACAGGTCCTTTTCCTCCTGCACAGCAAAGAAGAAGAAAGAAGAGAAGCCGGGCTGCGCGAACAAGTGGATTAAGGGGAGTTAAATTTTTATTTTATTTTTTAACCCCTCCAGCCCTATTTTACTAAGCATTCTGTAATAAGAATGCTATTATTTTCCCTTATAACCATGTTATAAGGGAAAATAATAATGATCGGGTCTCTATCCTGATCATCTCCTAGCAACCATGTGTGAAAATCACACAGAATCTGCACTTGCTTGCGAATGTTTGCGATTTTCACGCAGCCTCATTCACTGTCTATGAGGCCTGCGTTGCGTGAAAAACACACAAAATAGAGCATGCTGCGATTTTCACGCAACGCACAAGTGATGCGTGAAAATCACCGCTCATGTGCACAGCCCCATAGAAATGAATGGGTCCGGATTCAGTGCGGGTGCAATGCGTTCACCTCACGCATTGCACCCGCGCGGAAATCTCGCCCATGTGAAAGAGGCCTTAGGGTCATTCGTATTAATGCTGCAGATATCTAATATCTTCCATATTAATCAGTTATTATTAGTATCTAAGCCATTCACATTAAGTTATTTTACTTGGGACTGTAGTCATCAGCTGCTGGAGAAGGTAGGATATTGTGGAGCAGCACAAAAAAAGGTTGTGCCAGGGAAACAAAGCATAAATTCTGACCTGATTGTAACTTTTCTCAGATAAAGACAGAATATATTACAGCTCATTCAGTACAAAAACTGATATAAAATAGTACAATGGCCTAGATTTGGTAAAAGGCACAAAATTATTAGATTAAGAGAGCAAAACCTTAATACTGATAATTCACTCACTGCTCATTATAGAAAAATGGATATGAATGTCAGTTTTTTATCTGGTATAATATAACTTTTTACTCTACAACGCATGTCCTTGGCCATTATAAATAAAAACAAAATGTGTCAACACAAATGTAGAAAAAATATTAAGAAACAGAGCATGTTTCCTTATTGAATGTCTTTGCAAATAAAAAGGAATTCTATAGTGTGTAGAGTTCATTACACTGCCAGTCGTCTCGTAAGTGCAGTAGTTGTCAGTGCCTGATTGGAGTTAGGAAGGAATTTTTTTCAACTAAACTGAGGAAATTTGGCTTCTACCTCACAGATGTTTTTTTTTTGCCTTCCTGTGGATGAACTTGCAGGATAACAGGCCGAACTGGATGGACAGATGTCTTTTTTCAGCCTTATAAACAATGTTACTAGTGCTTGCTCCATTCACTTAAATTTCACCACCGCTACAAAGGAGACGACACGCAGTGTAATAAAGAGGAAGCAGCACTCGCATGGAGCACCACCTCCTAATCAAACAGCTGATCCTAGGGGCTCCAGGTGTCAGACCCTTGTTGGTCAAATAGTGATGAACTATCCCAACACTTATATCCTCAAATTCAGCATAACCCACATGACTACTAAAATACATTTCCACCCTTATTATCCATATTTGGATAATTTTAGCGCTTATGTTTTTAGAGCTAATTTCACCATAATAATACATATAACATCTGCCATGAAGATTTATTTTTATTTTTTTATTTTTTATTAATTATACTTCCATTAAGGGGTAGCCCTATCAGAAAACAAATACTCTCCATATACCTATGGAATAAAATAATGGACTTTCTAGAAAATGGGGCTCTGGGCAGTTGTAGGTTCATGTACTCCTGCTAAAGTTGAAATAAAGAGAAATCACAGAACAGTGACTAATCATCCTTTTTAACAACAGTTACTTAAAGAGGACCTTTCTCCGCTCCTGACCTGCCTATTTTAATAACTACATGCATTCCCCAAGTACTAACAATTCTGGAGCATATATTCTTTTGGCTCTATGTTGAGCTGTTCCTTTATTATTTGCACTAGATGTTATGAATTAATTGCTATTAGCCTTCAGTAAGGGTACAGAGGGGAGGTAACCAGTTGGGGGGGTGTACCTGCACAGACTGACTCTATCCAATCAGTGCTGCCATTTTCAGACTGTGCAGGTACACCCCCCCAACTGGTTACCGCCCCTCTGTACCCTTACTGAAGGCTAATAGCAATTCATTCATAACTTCTAGTGCAAATAATAAAGGAATGGCACAACATAGAGCCATAAGACTAGATGCTCCAGAATTGTTAGTACGTGGGGAATGCATGAAGTTATTCAAATAAGCAGGTAAGTAGTGGTGAAAGGTCCTCTTTAAAGGGGTTGTCCACTAAAGACAACCCATGTCCAAATATCCTATTAGGGCATAGGACCATAACAGATGGAGGTATTCTCAGTTGTCCAGAGTGGATTACCTCTGTAAATGGCAGCTCTAGCTTTACAGGACATTGTACAGCCATATATTATGTGGTGCCTGAACTAAGCTGGGTTTTGACTGTGTGTTAGTCCTTCACTTAGCTTTTCCAACAGGAGTATACATTTAAATACCCAAAAATTGTATTCAAACGTATACCACAAATGGTTCACTTAATTTTAATAAAGTTCAGAGGTTTTATCTTTGGATTCAGTTTGACCTGCTTTTTGATAATATCTTATTTTTTGCCAGACAGAATAGTGTAGTCTACCATGCTATGCTGCAAAAAAGATGCATATGGGTACTTTTTTGCAGTATGGGTACTTTTTTTCCCAGTGGAGGGCTGAACATGCCTCATGAATACACGGCCTTAGTAGTACACAGCTACTACACTGTTGCTTCAACAGAAATGTGGTTTGCCAACAGGTTCCCCTTGCAGTAACAGCTTATCATCAATGTTCAAACAGCTGCTGCAGAATTAAAAGGGGCTTTCCTTATGGGTGAACTTTGTTGAACAAAGAGCATATAACTAGCAAACTAAGAACTTGCCAGGAATTGATGTTCTCAGTGATCTGCTGGTCAGCACATCAATACACATAGGCATTTGCTGTACCAGGATACAACTACTAATAAGTATAGAGTAGTTCGTAAAGTCAAAATGGAGTACGCAACAATCAGAATCTCATATGGTATAGAAGTGATGAAGGTGAATAGTCATATATGTTATAGTCAATGTGAGCTATTCTGTACAAAATGAAAAACAAAAAATGCCCAATTTTAGGGCCCTCAGGATAATTTCACAAGTACTCAATTCGGTCAGTGGACCCACAAAAATCCCTGTAGCGGTCCTAAACTAAATAACTTTATTGTTACATATCTAAAATTTAAAGACCTACAGGGATAGGTTAAAACTATCGGGAATGAGAGGGGGGTGACGGTTCCTCACTTGCAATTGGTGCCACCTCACACTTTATGGACCATTTGGTTATTTTATGGGCACAGAGCCTGTCACAGAACTGAGGATAGCTAGACTACATTAAGGATCAGGTGTAGTTTACATGTGTGGTACTGCTTTGCGAGACTGAGAGTTCATTAATAAACAATTAGGTGCAATCTAGGTTGCTACCATTGAATGTTATCTTAGTGTCTCCCAGAAACTCGTAGCAATTATTGCCAATGGTAATGGAAATGATTGATTCGTGCAACTCACATTTGATCAATTAGCATTCAGACCAAGGGTACTAATCAGTTCTGTTGTATAGGTACTGTGGCTCAGTACCAACACAAAAACTTAATTCCTGTCCCTAAAAGCTATATCTCTGTATTGTGAATCCCAGGCCTAAGATATCTGCCCCTGTACGAACAATGGTGGTCACACACATATACACAGATCACATTCAACCTTCATTCCTGCCTAAAATGCCGCGCCTAACACTCCTCCACTCCTGTACAAAACAATCTCTGCTACATATGAAGGAATTATTGACCTACACTACAAGTATTGAGCGCCCCTGGGCTCATGGATGAAACTGTGAAATAAAAATCAAATTTATGAGCAAATATAAATGGTTTATTGTCTACAGTAAACTTCTCATTCACTGTGCTAATAAGCCGGCAGTCCAAGAAGAAACGTGTTTACCAAGTTCTCTTCACGCATTCATAACCACAATCTTTACGCTTAGACAACTACAATATAACTCTTGATGCCGTCAATCATTGTTCAAAAGTTTTTTCTCTCCAAGACAGTCAACTTAAAAAAAACTATGAAATAAAACACCACAAAACACTCTAAACTTAATTTGTGAAGATTTACACACCAGTAAACCCTATATTATCTGGAGAATTGGATACGCTGGAGGTCAAGTCACAGAAAATTACAAAAATAATTACATTTATGCCTTATAATAACCTTTATTTCTTCAGCTCAGGACTTTCATTTACACGAATGTTACTGAAGGAGCTAATAATCACTTAAAATCAGTAATGTGCTCACTGATATGTAATAATGCCAATAGCTAATTTGTTGTACTACAATAATAGCATTTAGATAGGAGGGTTCCTTTATCCTTTAAATCATGTCAAATACCTCTGATATTTCTGATTATGGAGTGAAAGACGTAAAAGCTTTCTAAACTTAGAACTATGTAATATAAAGGTTCAACGTCAACTATAGCAATATGTTCCAAGACCAGCTTTAAAGGCAATGTAGAACAAAATAAATGCATTTTTAATAAATGTTTAACCAGGGTAAAGGGAGTTGATTGGTCAGTGATGATTAGCAATGAATCCTGTTATACCATCCAGATTATGTGTAGGTTTATGGGAGTCTTAAAAAGTAAGTTTTGCATTTACATAGATTTCCTATTCAGAGATGAAAGATTCTATAAGTTGTTCCTTGGCAAGAAACCACCAACTTCAACTTTGTTTTGTGTGTTTTTTAAAGGGGTATTCTAGCTGATAGGATTTATCACCTATACACCAGATATGCGATAAATGTTCGATCAGTAGCATACGACCACTGGGAACCACACCAATCACTCAAACAGGACACGGCCTAGTTCTGAGTCTAGACCTCTCTGAGCATCTTTACTGTGGGAAATCTGTACAGAGTTGATAGAAGAATTGTTACGGTCCAACTAATGGCATTGAAGCTGCTAGTAGAGGAGCCCATGTAACACAGTAAAGAAGTCAATGGCACACTTCTTGTGACACATGATAATTTGAGGTTTATTCCCTTCAAATTACAAGTTCAACATAGAAACTTGAATGAATAGGTACCCTTTCAGCAAATAATGCAAACAGATACTTCCATATTAATTTATTCAACATTTCGGTCACATCATTGACCTTTGTTGAAAAAATTCTGATATGATATTGCAGGCAAGACAAGCGAATTGCTGTCAGCGTCTCTGTAGGAAAGCTTCAAGGTTAATGATGTGACCAAAACATTGCAATCATTAATTTGGAGGTATCTGTGTTGAACTTGGAACCTCAAGGGAATAAACCTATAATTATCATGAATCTCAAAAGTGTGCCATTGACTTCTTCAAAGTTGTACAATGTGTCAATTAAATAGTCATGCTATATTTCCAGAGGTGCAGAAGATTGAGTGTTCCCACTGGGCTGTCTCTCAAAGAGTTGAAATGAGCGACAGCACGCATGCCCCATAAAACTCCTCTACATATGGGCAGCATGGTGGCTTGGTGGTTAGCACTGGTGCCTTGCGGCGCTGGGTTCCTAGATTCAAATTTGACCAAGGACAACATCTGCATTGAGTTTGTATGTTCTCCCCGTGTTTGTGTGGGTTTCCTCCAGGTTCTCCGGTTTCCTCCTACACTCCAAATACATACTGATAGGGAATTTAGATTGTGAGCCCCATTGGGGACAGTGTATGATGATAATGTCTGTAAAGCGCTGAGGAATAATAAAAATAAAAATAAACAGAGGGTGTGCTGATAAGAAAAAATTGTTGACTTGGGCCTCTCCTACTAGTAATCGATGGGGAGTCTCAGCTGTCTGATCACTCCAATATTTAATTTATGACCTATACTGTGAATAGGTAATAAATGTTAACTGCTATAGTAACTCGTTAATAGTAAAAGAGAGAAAACATCTAATTCTACCCATATAATGACTTTATAACTTAAAAAAACTGATAAAGTTCTAATAGATAAATACACAAAAATAACAGATTTTCTGGTTGGTACAAAAGTCGTCAGAAATCGGGTTCATTATTTTTTCCTGCAAAAAAAAAAAATCACTGTTTAACAAAAATAAAAAACAATAACAACACTAACAAACACACAGCAAATTAACAAAAAAATCAAATGCATTGTCATCACGCAAATGCCATTAGATTCCTAACTTTTAACTGAGCTGTGCTAATTGATATAAGCTTAGAAAACCCATGCTGTGTCTTGTTTTATTAGTTGCAAACAGTATACATACTAATCACACAAATCTAATTAAAGCTTTCTCAACATCCCAAAGGTGATGAAAGAAAAAAGAAAAAAAATACTTTGTAATAATAAATCCTATACAAAAGCATTTGTGCATGTGAAACGCAATGGATTGTCAGGAAAAGAATTGATGGGATAAAAGAAGATGTACCGGTAATTTTTTATACTTACATATTTTTTCCCATTCTGGATAATTAACATTTTTAAATTAGCATGTGAACTGCAAAATTCAATAATAGCAGCAAGGACCATGAGCCTTTTTAAAAAGAATACATGCTTGATAGAAGCTTCAGGGTACTCCGTAGACCCAACCAGCCCAAAATAAAATGGTCTAGATATACTAATGAGTTTGGGCCTAAAAGCTTTCTACAAAGTGGTGCAAATTGATGTGATTTGGTACAACTAGAGTTTCTACACTTTCTTCCAATTTGTTCAAAAATGAGGTGTGCCTTATGATAAGAGGTGGGGCTTCATGTGAAAGGGATGTGGCCTAATATATGCCATTTTGCACCAAACTAATGCCACAATACTGGCAAAATATTATGTCTCAAAATCAACAGTATGTATAGAGCTAGACAAAAGTGACTATCCCTGCACCACATTTATCATCCAGCCTGAATCACTGTGATAAACCTGATGGCAGTATGAATAGCTGTCTAAGTTTATGCCAGTTATAGAATTAATAAATCTGGGCCAATGTACTTTCTTGGGCCACTAAAAAAGGAAATTTGAACTGCATATAGATCAATAATATAAATTATGAAAAATGCTGTTTTCAGCCAATGAAACGTACATGTGGCAGAGAACCTATAGGGTAGACCATGGAAGCAGAATGGGTCCTTAGTAGAGAGCCACATAACATCTCTATGATGCCATACAGGCTCTGTGTGCAGCCAAAAAAAGAAAGATAATGACAAATGCTAAATTCTTCACATTTGCCTAGCAAATCAATCAGTAATCAGTCTAGCAGTGCAGTGTACCTAGGGCTAGCAATCAGTCAGTCCCCGCAAGAGGAGCATTGCCCCAGTCACAGTTAGGCAGGAAGTGAAGGAAGACAGGTTGACGTGTCTATATGTCCTGTCTTCTCCCCTAACTCTCCCTACTGTGTTCCAAGTAACAGCAGCTGGAGCTACTTACTAGCTGTTGTAACTTGATCCAGCTCTGTTGGAACAGACAGAGAGAGTGTACAAAAAAACTATGCTCCCCATGGTTCCCTCTCCACTCCTGGAAGATGACCGCTGTTCAGAAGAGGCATGAATGTGTAATGTGTGGAACTATATAAAAGAAAAAGTATGTAAATTATTTGCATTCATTGCTAGTAAAAAGTGGTCAGATTGTCAAAAGTACAGATAAATATATTCTAACTAAACTAATAACACTTAAACGGTTGTACTGTTCATGTTGGTTATTGAGCACACTTAGTAAAAATCCACAGTGCAGGGAGAAAGTAAGTGTACCTTCTATGTTATTGCATTCCACAAGAGCAAATTGTCAAAAGGTGTTATAGTTAAATGTGTTATCCCAGACCTATTATGCCCCCCATATGCCCGGGCCCCTCACAGAGGTTGTACCACGTTGCTTCTGATTCCGGCACGGCTGCCGCTGCATCTCCCCTTTACACGGATGAAAACACCCAGCGCCGGGGGTTATGAATTCAGCCAATAGCAGGCCGCGATGGGGACGAACCTCCCCAGCGTCACCCACAATGAAGGGGAGATGCCGCAGTGGCCGTACCGGCATCAGAAGAAATGCGGGTGCCGGGGAGCGAGCCAAGTACAACCTCTGTGAGGGGCCCGGGCATATGGGGGGCATTACAGGTCTTGGAGAACCCCTTTTAGGAGATGAGATGTGCACTTCACTGAATAATGGCACATAAATGCATGCTGGTTACTAACAAATCAAGACTGATTGATTACTGTGAACTATAGCGAGATGAAAACCAGTTTAAAGACCTCAGAAAACCCTTTAAATGGTCATGATCTTAAGCTAAAGAGATTTTGGATGATGCAAAAAGACAATGACCAAAAGCACAAGTAAATCATCTGAAGAATGGTTGAAAAAAAGACGATTTATGTTATGGAACGGCCAAGTCTTGACGTCAATACAATGAAGGTTTTGTGGCATTGCCTGAAGAGGACTATGCTGGCAAAACATCCCAGAAATAGTGGTGAATCAAAACACAATGACAAGGAGGAATGATCCAAAAGTCCTCCTTAATATCGTGCAAATCTTATTTGCAGCTTCAGAAAACATTCGGTGAAGGTGATTTCTGCTAAAGGGGATCTAAGGATTATTGAATTCAAAAGGTTAATTTACTTTTCTCTCTGCACTTTGGAGGTGTACTCCATGTGCTCAATAAAACATGAACTGTACCACTGTTTGTGTGTTATTCGTTTAGTTGTATTCGTCTATAATTGTGACTTACGGCACTTTCACAATAACGTTAGAAGAATCCGGCAGACAGTTCAGTTGCCAGAACTGCCTGCCGGATAAGTAAATCCTGTAGCAGACGGATATCATTTGTTTCTGGATCCATATGCGGATCAGTCTGACAAATGCATTGCAATACCGGATCCGTCTCTCGGGTGTCATCCGGAAAAACAGATCCGGTATTTATTTTTTTCACAGATTTAAAGGTCTGCACATGCGCAGACCAGGAAACCGGATCAGTTTTTCGAGAACACTTGGTACCGAATCAGGAATTAATACATTTCAATGGAAATTTATGCCGGATCCAGCAATCCGGCTAGTGTTTTGGAATTTTGGCCGTAGAAAATACTGCAGCATGTTGCAGTATTTTCTCCGACCAAATACGGATAAAAGGGACTGAACTGAAGACATTCTGATACATACTGAACGGATTGCTTTCCATTCACAATGCATTGGGACAAAACTGAAGCGTTTTTTTTCGTTATTGAACCCCTATGACGGAACACAATGCTGAAAAACTTTAACGCTAGTGTGAAAGTAGCCTTCGATAACTCAGACCGCATTTTATTAGTAATCTCTGTGCAAATCCAGGTAATTCTAAAGGGTTCACTATCATTTTCTTGCAAAGATATAAATATCCATAGTCAACAGTAGTGCGCATCTGGCAGAAAATCACCCAGTCTAAGTCTAGCCTTTCCCTCGTTAGCAGGTAAAACTAGGACACATTATGCATGGTGATTTCACATTCCCGGCGAACATAAAAGAAATGTGAAAAAAACAAAAAACTAAATAACTGAAAGACACATCAAAACAAAATCAAAGAAAACTCATTTTCTCTATAAATTATTAAATATAACATCTTCACTTGTCCGCGGCCAGCCATTATCTCACATGTTGTGTTGCTTTGAATTTCTTTTTTATTTTATATTGTAATTTCTTTTCTTTTTTTCTTTATTTTTATATCTGCAAAAAATATCCTTCAACCATTTCCATTTCATTTACTGTCAGGCACTGGCAAAATTGCTGGAAGCTCGAAACATCTTCATGATGTAAGGAAGTAAATAAATACATTCATTATGTTACTGGCATTTCAGCCAGGCTCGCTGCTATCAAAGTAGGCAAGTGAAGCCCTGCACAGCTAAATGAGATCTAACACAGAGGCCTTGTGCTTGAAAGAAGCACACACTTCATTTTATTTTTTTTATCAAATTTAAATTAAATAAAAAAAATCTAGGAAAAAAAAATAAGTCGTCCGCAATGTTCCTATGAATACGCAGGGTATCCAACGCTATCTTTTTTAGGTTCATGGCGTGCAATGTTTTTTTTAAAGAAAAGCCAATTAAACGAACATCTGTGCTTACTGCGGCTGCCTAATCACACTGTTATAAATGGAATACATTTAACAACCAACCATCATAACAGAACCTCTTTCATTTTCTCCAGTTAGTGGAAGGAAAAAAAGAAAGGGGATTTTAATGGTGATGCGGTTCTAAAACAACCAGATAAGCCAGTTCATCCATAACAGGCGGTAACCATGTTTAACTCTTTTAGCATTTTATAGTCAAAGATCATACAAGTTCACATGAAGTCAAGGGCAAAGGGTTTTGTCGAGGTCATACAAGAATGCATTTGTGTTCGTGGTTACGATTAGCCTGACCTAAGGATGTGTGTACGGCAAGGAAAATATGGGTTCTAGGAAAGCCATTGATACATCCATCATACCAAAGGTCTCACATGCAACGGAGTCTCGTAACCTTTTTATTGGTAGAAGATTGCTCGAGATGGGTCATTAATCCTGGGATTTGTTTTGATTGCTATATTTGACGATGTGAAGGAGTTTTTCTTCTTCTTAGGACTCATATACTGTAAGAAGCAAGCCATGGAAGTGTATAAAAGCCGCATTGTACCTCTAAAAATCTTTGAATTCCTACAGGGGGAATACATAGTTTTTGCTCTGTGTTGGATTTATACAGAATCCAACAGTAAAAAGATTGTGAACCATTCCATGGAATACTGTATTAGGGCACATTCACATGGGCGTAGTGTTTTGCGGATCCATAAATTGTGGATTTGCAAAACACGGATACCGGCCCATAAGTGTTCCGCAATTTACGGACGTGCTTTATTTTTAATGGGTCCACACCTCACTCACACAGCTGAATGAGCCCTTACAGAGATATTCTTCTCATCACTTTTAGTGAAGAATATCTACTGCCCAAGCGCTATTTGGCTATATACGTCAGCGGTCAGGACTTTAAAGATGGCGCCCACTCCGCTCATACAGAAGGAACCCAGCAGACAGCAGTAATGGTGGTCATGGATATTTAACACTTTAGATGCCGTTGTCAATCCTGACTGCGACATCTGAATGCTGAAGACCCGGAAGTGCACACTTCCAGGTGACAGGAGGCTGGTTCATAGTAATTTCTATGGAGACCCCCTTTCCCCAAAATGTAAAAAAACAACATAAAAATTAAAAATAAACATTATAGGTATGTGTGCTATTAAAATAAAATTAAAAATTTTATCCCAAAGGAAAAAAAGTCAAAGTGGCAAATTCATTGTTTTTCGGTCACTTCTCCTCGCACAAAAAATAAATAAAAAAAGTGATCAAAAAAATTGTACACACCCCAAAATGGTATCACTGGAAAGTGATAAACAATAGGTAAACAATGAAGAGGAAGCAGAGCTCCACAAGTGCTGTGACCCCTTCAAACAGCTGGGAGTCAGACCCCCGCCCATCTGATTTAGAGGACCTGTCCTAGGGATAGGTCATCAGTAATGGAAAACGGGACAAATTATTTTAAGTACAGGCAGGACAAGGGGGTGTATAAAATGTATAAAACGTCACTCACCTTTTGTAGGTCTTGCCATTCCAGCACTGAGGCTCTGGTCCCCACCAGACAGGGAGTGATGATGTCCCATTTCTATTCCTGTGACCTCTGAGACCAGTGATTGCCTGCAGCAGTCATATGAATGGGAATGGTGCATCATCACTGGTGCATTATAAAGTAAGGAATTTGCACATAATTTTGATTAACGCTTACCATACACTTAGAATAATATACAGTACCACCGCCACTGAGATACAGTACATGTCTAGCTTGCAGGGGCAGATTGGGAATTGAATATACAGGGACAAATCCTGGTCATCTTATGATGTCATTATGTCACCTCCCCCACAGCTACTCAGCAGCTCTGTATTTTGGTCCTGCATGCCACTGATGACCAGCCTACAATAAGTATAGGGAGCCATGTCCCACTATAGGTCTGTATATATACTTCTTGAGCTCCTTGTCTCACTATAGCTAGACCACTGAATACCACAAATGGACTGTATGTAAAACAATGTCTTATTGTCTTTAAAGCAGTGGTTTACTGTATTTTTGCATCGGTGCCACCTATAACCAGTGCAAATTTAGACCCACTTACAATATGAGGCCAGTTTTAGATCCCCCCCCCCCCCAGGGCCACTTTAAAGTTCTCATGTCTACATGTGTCTCCACTAATGCTCCTTGGTCCCCAGCAAGTTTCCCTTGTATTCCAACTCATCCTAGAGACTGTATACTGGAGGTTTCACACTACATTTGTTTTTTGTTTTAAGAACAGTGCTTTTTGTTGGTGTTTTTAGCAGAAAACACAGCAGTGAACTGATACAGGTTGGCCATGAGGACATTAAAAAACACTTTACAAACATTCAATTTTTTTCAAATCGCATCATTTTTGTCCCGATACTTTCCCAAATACTTCTTAATATTTAAAAACTCTAAAAAAAAAAAAAGGTAAAAAAACACAAGCAGAACATGTGACCAAAATATACCAACCTTCAAAAGCACATTTAAAAAATGCATGACTATCATGCAAAACAATTCTGCTCATTGACTCCCATTTGTTGCAAATGCCAAAAAGTGCACCCACCCTGCTGCCCTATGCAGTATAGAAGTGTGCTCCTCCAATATGGCCATATCCATTGATGCTTTTAAAGATAAATGGTTACATTAACAAAAAATACTTATAAGCACACTTTAGCTCTTATATGTATGTAAATTAAATGAATCAAAAGTTAAAATGATGAAACCTTTCCTAACCCCAGACAAGCCCATTGATCTAAAGGCCTTGGTACAATATGACATACATTCCCTTATAAATAAAGACAATGATGGTGTTCATAGCAACCAGACTACTACTACCATCTGCCATAATGGGTAGCCAACTGGGCTATGTATTCTTTCTGTTAGTTTTTACTCATGTGTGCACAGAGAAGTATCCGATTTAGATCTAGAAGAAACAACATAGCAGAAGTCTAAAGCTCCAGTGAATTACAGCCTTTTATTCAAGCAACCCGTAAGGCAAAATTCAAACGAGTTTCAGGAAAAGGGCACATCATTATAAACTTTTAATTTCTGAAGCTGCATTAGGTAAGGACGGAAAATGACAATAGGCCAGGTGGAATGTCAGCACTGATATACTACAACAAACCTTTATGAGCACATTACAATTCATAAGAGCTAATAATAAAAAAGAAGTGATGCTGAGATGATGAATTGATGCTATGCAATTAGACTTATTAGAATTCACAAGAGTTGACAGGCAATAATCAAACCACTTTCACGCTGCCCACTGCAATTATCTTTTGCACTTAAGAATCAACAAAGCACATAATGACTTGCACCCGATTAAAGAATTCACGAGAAATGGAATTTAAAGTTTTTTTTTTTTTCTTTTCGGCAGGGATTTATTTTTTTTTGTTAACTGTATCCAATGAGACAGAGAAGACTATTTGGCAAAGTACGACCCTTCACCGAGGGTGCACATTGTACCAGGCTGTGGAATAAATTGCTGACATAAATCCATAAAAATAACCATTCATGCAGAATAATTAGACATTTACAGGAATAGAAGAAATATTTCCTCCTAATAAAAGTCCAGACAGTTTGGTTAACACTTTTAGTTTCCTGCCCTCAAACACTCCCTCACTATTAACTGGTTTAAAGAGTAACTGTCACTTTATTTTTTTATGTAATTGGATTGGTCTGACTAAGTTTACCTTAGTTCCCTAGTTAATACTTTTGTGTAGTGTGGGGATTCGCTCTAGTAGTTAGGATAAGCGGGCAAAAGATACAGAGGCAAAAGTTCGTAATTCAAACTTCAGTGTTTATTCACACATGATGCCAAAAACAAAACGTCACTTTTGTAGTGTTGGTATTACGTCACACCCAATGGTAAGTTAATATAACAAAATTCACCTTGGTAGCAGTTTTGCCTCAGAAAGTTCAAATACAGGCTTTATGCGGCCTGTTCCCCTGACACATGGGTCTCCGCTCTCCAGCCCAGCTCAGGCCCCAGATACCAGCACACAGACCTCCTGAGCTCTACTGTCAGACAGAGGTAATCCTCTCCACTTGGCAGTATTTTATGCCTGGCAAAACCCGGCCTGGAATGTGGGGAATAGTCACCCACCCAGAACTTTGACTACTCCCAGTAAGAGCTGTCCCGGATCAGCTATACAGCCATGCTAAGTACCAAGGTGTCAAAAAGCAACTGCTGCTGACACATAAAAAACTGTTCTTACTCCACCAAGGCCAGGAACTTCGGTGACACGTACCTATCATCCACGATGATTCCTTGTACCTTCTTACAATAGGTATTGAATTACCTAGTAGTTGCAGCCTGTTCTTTCCTCCCCCAGGCATTTCAGTGGTGTGGCTAAAACAGCATTGCTAGGTGTCCTCTGTCTCCTAAAATCTATATGCAGAAGACGGAGGAAGTAGAAGTGGGCAGTCCCGAACACTGTGTGTGCACTCCTGTCGGACCGGGATAGTGCCGATATTAGCGATAAAAATTTGCGATCAACTATTCAGGAGAAAGAGGGCGTGTTTAAGTCTGGAGAAAGCAGATTGGGTTGTGGTAGAATGTGAATTGCGTTATGGATTTCACTCCCACGGACCATAACGCAATTTCATAATGGAATACCTTTAGAAGCATAACGGAAACCAGGACGGATCTGTTATGCAGGCCATAAACTTATATTATGACAGAATAAAGGCATTCCGTTGAAATCCATAATGCAATTCACATTATACCACAACCCGAAACCGAAAACTAATTTCAAAATATGAAATTCACTCATCCTTAATTAGGACATAGCGTGCAATGGTGTGAATTTCCTGATGCTGGAATGGCCATATTCCAGTGTGGCAGCACCTGGATCTGAAGAGGAGCTCAGGAGTAAGAAGGGTAAGTATATTAGTACAGTCTAGGGTCTGAAAGCAGAGGTCTGGTTTGGGGGCTGCGTTAATTTAGGTGTTTGAAAGGAGAGGTTTTTCCAGGCTCCAGATACTGAGTAATCTTCATGATAGGTCATAAATGTCCAGTTGGTAAGGGTCTGAATCCTGCAGCCCCCACCGATCATCTGTTCCCTGCAACCTCCGATGCTGGAGCTAGCACCTAGAAAGAAACAGGAAGCACTGCTCTGCTCAAAGTGTACTGGCTGTGCTGGGCAGCTCCCATTGAAGCAGAGTTGCTGTAATTCGGCATGGCAACTCCATTTGTGCTTACTGTCCCTTTTAAAGTACTAGTTTCAGCACTGGAGGCTGCAGGGAACAGCTGATCATTTGGGGTACGGGTTATACCATCGATCGGACATTAATGACCTATCCTCAGAATAGGTCATCAATATCAGGAGCCTGGACAGCTCTTTCATTTACTGTCTGGTCTGGGATCTCAAATAGTTTTTCTGTAGTTTGAGGAAGGTTACAAAAGCAATGGACTATAAATGTTCTATCAGTAAACTCTACAGTCATCAGGAGAACTGGTCATAGCAGTAGTCTGGGTTGAATGGAAAAAAGAAAACAGAATGACTCCCAGAGAAGACAAGGGAGCTGTCATCTCTTCTGACTGTCTTTTTTCTTAAGTACGGGCATATCCCAAAAATATTAAAAATATACAAAGGCCTCCTTGTAGCCTAGGTCTAATTGACAACTGAGTATTAAGGCTGTATTAGAGAGTCTGATTATGCAGGCAATTGTCGAAAAGGAAGCATTCCTTCCTGGCAATCGCCTGCTCAGCAGAGGAGGGGACTGCTGCTATTGCATGTAGTGATCTCCTCCACAATATGGGGAGGAGCGATCGGCTCAATCATTGTTTGTCGGCAGAGGATCGTGATTTGATGCCACCAGCAAACAATGATTTTTTAACCTGCTGAAATATTGGGATTGCCCGATGAACATTTGCTCGTTCATCAGGTAATCCGTGGCAGTATTAAACTGCCAGATAATAGCTAACAAGCGTTTCTAGGAACGCTCATTAGCGATGATCTGGCAGACTACATGCCAGTCTAATACACCTTTTACCATTCCCAGTTTCAAGAGGATGTGTCCCAACATTATCATTGTTCTCTTGCATGGTCATGTAATCCAATGTATGTGTCACTGATTCTATAATCTGTGCATGCACAGTAAGCATCTCAGGTAACTTGAAGGAGAGGTACTTTGAATGTGTGGGTTAAATGGCCAGGCAAGTGCATAATGATAATGCTGACCCTGTCAATTGAAGGGAGGCATGGATAAATTGAGAATACAAGGAAGATGAGATCCACCAATGGTCTAGGGCCTGCCCCTTGGTGCATGGAGGCCTTAATTAGAGTATTGATTAAAGCTTAACATATCTCTGAAACAGCACAACAGATTTTGGCACTAAAAGGTATTGTCTTAATCAGCAGGATTGTCAACCCTACCAGACAACATGCCTGCTTTAATAGGGTTTATCCGGTTGACAGGTCTTCTTTAATGGGAAGCAGATCTAAGTACGGTAGTCGTTTTTCCTATTGGGCCAGAAGATGTCTTTTTAATTTCATATAATAGATCAAAGCAAAGTACTGTGAATCTCTAGTACTGACCCTTTGGGACTTCAAAACGCGTCTGGGAGGAATCTGGACCCCACATTACCACCATTCTGGCGTACGCAAGGACATTTGCAATTTTTACCTCCTTAAACAACCTCTCAAGTGATTGAATCGTCCTGTACAAAGAACTTATGCTCGCAGACTTCCTGGAGTGATACAGCTCCACCTCCAACTTAAATCGAAACTAAGGAGAAGTCGAGCACGAGGGACGCTGAAAAAAACGGCGACTGAACAAGCCGCATCCAGAGGTCGGAGGTAAGGGAATAAGACAGCTCGAAAATAGGTGGGACGCCACCTAGAGCTAACAACTCCCGAATTTTGCAATTCGATTAGTTCAAAGAACTGTGATATAACGATTATTTGTGACTTTCGAAAAAAGAGCCCACAATTAAATCGAAGAGTCCACAATTGTATATAGCAATAAGAATTGACGATTGCATCTATCAAAGAATTGGTGACTATCGAATAAATTGTCGATAAAACTACATTATAGTGCAAAACTATCGACAACCTATCTTTCTGTGGTGTACTAATCGACAATTTAGAATGCACTTATATGCTGTCTGACATATGTGAATTTGACGAATAACAACATAAAGAAATTAATTAACACCAAACCCCTCATCCAACAGGTTAAGGGTGAAGTTTCAGCAGCTTTTTTAGAAAAAACGCATCCGAAAATAAAAATCGCATGCAAACCGCACCATTACTGCATATGCGTTTTTTTCAAAAATATTACGTTTTTGGTGTAATACATCTATAGAAGATATACAGGTGCTGAAATTTTGAGTAACTATATACCTCGAGTGATTTTTACCTTACCGTCATTTGTGACGTTTTATCTTTTGTTATTTAATTTCTGTACAATTTACGCAATTTGTATGACATTTTAATTTTTTTATGATAATTGCATCAATAAAGTAATTTGTTTTCAGCAGTCCTCCAGATATTGAGTGCCATATCTTCATTATACAGGTATATGGCATTAGTTTACATCAAGTATTGGTATATTATCTTTACAGGCGTTTTGCAAGACTTTGTGACACCCCCTGTAGGCACTAAATGGTAGAGGCATTATGTTGTCACTTAGGCTACTTTCACATCTGCGTTTTTGCTAGATCCGTCATGGGTCAGCAAAAATGCTCCTGTTAGGATAATACAACCGTCTGCATCCGTTATGAACAGACCCAGTTGTATTACCTCTAAAATAGCCATGACTGGTCCAGCACTAAAACCATTGTAAGTCAATAGGGTACTGGACCCATTTTCTTTTGTGTCTGAGAAAACGGATCCGGCACCCTTGACTTACATTGTGTTTCATGCCAGATCTGTCTTGTTTCGCATTCCCATATATATAGGAACACAACCAAACGGAACGGAATGCATTCTGGTGCATTCCGTTCCATTCAGTTCAGTTTTGTCCCCATTGACAAGTAAGCGTTTTCCTCTGGTATTGAGCTTCTATGACAGATGTCAATACCGGAAGGGAAAAACTCGGATGTGAAAGTAGCCTTAGTCTCCTAGAAATGGCTCAAAAGAAATGAGCAAATGAGGGCTTTATACACACTTTGCATTATTTTACAAAATAGCACCTTTGGGCAGTACACAAAACCTGTCTTGCATTACTAACATGATATAAAACCCTGACACCATTATACAGCCTGTACTTGTAGCCAAGCCAGGGTTGTAGCAATAAAGACATAGCAATAACATTCTTGATAGTCTGAACAGCTTAAAAACAACAGCACTGTAAAATGCATCTAAAGTGGACTTTGTCAAAGTTCTTACTACACATTCTGTTTCATAGTGGTCATATAAAGCTTGCACCAGAACAAATAATGTTCAGGTTATTTATTTATTGGTTTTGCTATGCGGCTTCTTACATTTTACTAAACTCTCCTACTTCCAGGTTTTTACATCTAAACTTTTATTTCTATGGTTGACTTTATGGCTTTCATTTATTGCCACATTTACAACAATTGTAAAAACACTTAGAACCTGATCTACCTGCCAACATACTCTTGGGTGTAATTAATCAAGGCTTATGGGCGAGCAGCTAAATTTCAGCAACAAGGAGAAAAACAGTCAATAAACCAAGTATAGTATATATGAGACACAAAGTGATGTTATTCCACAGCATAAAAACTCCTTGTTGCAATAACTTGTACAGTTTGACAAAAGGTATGTCTACATTAAGTCTAGCCTATTGGCTTTAAGCAAATAATGGAGCTTCTACTATTAAAGGGGTTGTATGGTTTCCGATACGGAGGATCCTCCACCTTTCAGCAGCACTTGTTTGAGCACTGTGCTCTCTTTGCTGTTTACCTGCTCACTGTTGAGCACTCATACGAGCACAGCAGTTTCTTCAAACAGCTGATTGGCAGGGGTATTGGGATTTGGAACTTGCCAATCTGATATTGATAGGTTAGGTCATCAATATCGGAAACTGGACAATCCCTTCAACTTCTGTTTGTAATAAAAAGTTGTTGCATGGAATCAGAACACTGTTTCCTCTTGCCCTCTATAGCTACTGCATGCTGTTTCCAAAAGCAAGTATGCGCCCACAATAAATATTATCCAAGAGTAAAGAAAGGCTTAAAATGACCTGCAGACAAAGGGAACAAAAGTGACATAACAGAAATTGGAGTATAGGAAGTTGCTTACGCTATATGGAGGTCATTTATTAATAGATATACAACAGTAAATCTGTTGCAGATTTGGTCACAAAGGGGATTTGCGGCCAAATCTGCGACTTCTTCCCCATCAACTCCACGTACGCCAGTTCTAAAAAACAGGGCATGGTATGGGCAGGGAAGGGGGCGGGCCAGCCAGCTGGTCTCATTTATCATTCTCTATGCCTGTTTTAGGCATACAAAATTATCTAAATCTATGAAAGCAAGGGAGCTGGCATAGATTTAGGCTGGTGGTAGATGCGCCTAAGTTATGTAGAGGCCAGGGCCTCTAGATAACTTAGGCACATCAAGCACCAGTGCAGGGTTATTAAGACCGGTGTGTTAGACGCCATATGTGTCTATACGTGGCCATTAATTTGCTGTTCAGTGCAGTCTGTTGAGGGATTTCCAAGCAAAGTTACAATAATGCATTAAAATTTGTATCATGCAAAATTTGAGTCCTTAATGAAATTTGCAAAAAGGTAGGGCAGACACATCTGCATGAAGGACAAGAGGGAGGAAGACAAATATCAATGGAAGGTTCAGGTCAGATAGGAGTCAGCTACAAAAAGTTTTGCTTGCTCATCTGTCCTTTGCTGGTTAGGGGATTTAGTTATTTCAGGTGTTCTTAGATATCACAACTGTTGGACATGAGTGAAAGGGGTCTTTGAAGATAAATCAGGAGATGACTCAGTAAGCAGTCATACTTTAGAGGCACCTTATTGATGAAATAATCCTCATGAGTTTTCAAGGGATTTGTCACAGAAGGTATATCAGCAGGGAAATAACCAAACACAGGGAAAACAAACAGAACAATAAACTAGGCCCAAAAGAAAGGGTCACCTCCTAGCAATCCCTGGAGCTTTACCTATACTGCTGTGCACATGTGCATATGGTGGATATGCACATGCCCTCGTTCCTACATCTATATTCCCTGGGAAAACCCTGAGCAGAAGGAAAAGGGGAAGAGGCGACCTGCTTCCTCAAGCAGGAGGAAGCAAGCATCTCCCTAGAGGCCTAGACAAAAGACAACAAGGGAAGAAACAGATAGGACTTATCTTGAGCTGAAGCAGACAATCCACAACACATCCAAAGCCCACAGGAATAAACTATAACCCGCATAGGCCACTGGAAGAAGGAGGAATAAATAGCCTCGCTAACAATTCAACCCAGTACACATGAGAAGGTGGATCCAGCTCCACTCACACCAAAACAAAGAGAAGAGTCAAACATGTGCAGCCAGCCTGGCAGATCTCTGCACATTCACAGGGCAAGATGTGGCAGGATTCGGGCTAATGCACAAATCTTTATTTTTGCAGGTCGGATGCGCACTGACCCATTCACTTCAATGGTGCAGCAAAAGATGTGGACAGCACACCATATACTATCCACATCTGTATGTCTGTTACAAGGCACCAGGAAAAAAATAAATAGAACATGTGCTACAAAACAGCCGGTATCCGTCTTTTGCGGATCTGCAACTTGTGGACCACAAAAACGGCTACGGCAGTCTGCATGAACCCTAACTCAGATTTTTGGATTTAGGAAAAGATCTCCAAGTATGAGAGAAATTAGGTCTATAAAGCAGACATACCTTTGGCTTCACATTAACTATAATGGGATCCGGCCATTTTACGGCATAATTTGCAGATCTTGGCTGGACAAAAAGTCCTGCATGTACGACTTCTTGCCAAGCCGAAAGCCAGCATTTTGACGAAGTGCCGCCAGATTCTATCATAATCAATGGGGATGCAGCAGTGAGCAGCCATATCCATCTGGATATGGTGAAATCAGGTAGCCTGTTCCTCTCCTGATCAAGCAACTGTATTTCTGAATGCATGTGTGAACCTTCTTTGTAAATGCATTGATTTCCTCTTGGCTTTTCCGATCTCTTATACAATCCAATAAAGTAATAATAGGGCAATTGATTTTCAACTAAACTGGTATCTGATTGGGAATGTGAAATAACGTGTTGTAAGAGATTAAAGAAAAAAGTGCTGCTGTTTTCAGGGGGTATGGGGGGGGAGCTGATATTTTTTCAAATCTATAAATTAAATTCAAATAAAAAACCTGCTGATAGGGAATGATGTGCACGATTACAATCTGTGTACAGACCTGCAGAATATGTTGGCAATACACACAGTGGGATAAACTCTACCATGTAGTTCTATTAGTAGATTAGTAGAATAATTAGTTATTCATTCCAAAGAGTAAACTGCACTACTAAATTGTATCTTAGCCTTAGAATTACTATTATTTCAAATCCTTATTCTTCTAGATATATAATTATATTCTTCTATCTAGCTATATGAGATATATTCTATATATAGGCTATAACCAGCTTCAAAATGCCTACAAAGAATCAGATTCATTAAGTGGAATCAAGGCAGAACTGAAACCATCTTAGTAAAACCTTAAGAAGAGATGGTTATGGTTTCAGACAAGACATAAAAAACCCTTGATTAGCTGTCAGGTAGGATATTGGGCAATCTTCAAGAGCAGATCTCTTTTCTGCCTGAAGACAATAGAAGAAACGTTAGTTGACAATGATAAATAGCCAATTTTCTGAGAGTTCTCAAATGATGAGTATTAAGTATCTCCACTTGTTGACCATATCTAAAGTAGAGTACTGGTTTCCCTTCATCACGCCCCTCCACTTTTTGTTTTTGTACTTCAATGTCTTACTGCTTTACAACCTTGATGTCTTGTACACTTCCTTTTTTCTATTGCATGGAGTGAATGCACATCATATAGTACTTGACAATCTCTTTTAAACAAACCTAGAACCAGCCCTGCACCTCAATTGGATCCATAGATCTCTCCATTTATTGTTCCATTTGTTCTGGTAAATTTATTTGAGGCTGGTCGTTGGCGCTGGCGTAGATTTCAGTTCAGGCGCACGGACCGCCGGTGTACTCCTCATCATAAATCAGGTACAGCATCCAGCCGGTAGTGGGCTGTAATCTGTCCCTCAGACTTTGCTAAAAATCTGTTTAATAGCTATTTTAAAGGAGCATGTAGTGTTTCTAGAATAAAATAAAATAATTTTTTTCATCAACTTTTGTTCACATGTGCCCCTTTACCACTGTTAATCTGTTCTGTTGGGGTCAGAGTATGGACAATAACAGTCTTCTTCCCCCTCTGGCAGCTGACAATATAGTCCCTCTTACTAGACTTGCAGAATGAATCTTGTCAGCTATACTGTAATGCTACTGCAGAATCTTAGATCATCAATTTTTGCAGATGACACTAAACTGTGTAAAGTAATTTACCCGGAAGAGGACAGTATACTACTACAGAGCGATCTGGATAGATTGAAGGCTTGGGAAGAGAAGTGCCAGATGAGGTTTAACACTGACAAATGTAAAGTTATGCACATGGGAAGGAATAATGCAAGTCACCTGTACATACTAAATGGTAAAACACTCGGTAACACTAACATGGAAAAGGACCTAGGAATTTTAGTGAACAGCAAACTAAGCTGTAAAACCAGTGTCAGACAGCTGCTGCCAAGGCCAATAAGATAAAGGGATGCATCAAAAGGGGCATAGATGTCCATGATGAGAACATAGTCCGACCACTTTACAAATCACTAGTCAGACCACACATGGAGTACTGTGAACAGTTCTGGGCTCCTGTGAACAAGGCAGACATAGCAGAGCTGGAGAGGGTACAGAGGAGGGCAACTAAAGTAATAACTGGAATGGGGCAACTACAGTACCCTGAAAGATTATCAATCTTAGGGTTATTCACTTTAGAAAAAAGACGACTGAGGGGAGATCTAATTACTATGTATAAATATATCAGGGGTCAGTACAGAGATCTCTCCCATCATCTATTTATCCCCATGACTGTGACTGTGACGAGGGGACATCCTCTACATCCTCTGCGTCTGGAGGAGAGAAGGTTTGTACACAAACATAGAAGAGGATTCTTTACGGTAAGAGCAGTGAGACTATGGAACTCTCTGCCTGAGGAGGTGGTGATGGTGAGTTCACTAAAAGAATTCAAGAGGGGCCTGGATGTATTTCTGGAGTGTAATAATATTACAGGCTATAGCTACTAGAGAGGGGTCATTGATCCAGGGAGTTATTCTGATTGCCTGATTGGAGTCGGGAAGGAATGTTTTCCCCTTAAGTGGGGAAAAATGGCTTCTAC
The DNA here is from genome assembly GCF_014858855.1 of Bufo gargarizans. Taxonomy (NCBI): domain Eukaryota; kingdom Metazoa; phylum Chordata; class Amphibia; order Anura; family Bufonidae; genus Bufo; species Bufo gargarizans. Next base: position 468,118,217 of record NC_058083.1, on the reverse strand, counting down.
CTCACTTTTTTTTTTTCCCTCTGGATAAACTTGCAGGATAACAGGCCAAAATGGATTAACAAATGTATTTTTTCGGCCTTATAAACTATGTTACTATTCCCAGTGCCATCATAATGGTTGACACATTAGCATGGCAGTCCACTATTGCCCATCATGGTCAGGTGAAGTCTTTGTAGTATGGACAAATCATCATTAATCATGGACACACAGAAGCGACAGGTGGGGAAAACCAGTTGAACTAGTTAGGCAGCACGGTGACTCAGTGGTTAGCACTGGTGCCTTTCAGTGCTGGGGTCCTAGGTTCGAATCCGACCAAGGACAAGATCTGCATGGAGTTTGTATGTTCTCCCTGTGTTTGTGTGGGTTTCCTCCAGGTTCTCAAGTTTCACCCCACCCTCCAAAGACATACTGATGGGGAACTTAGATTGTGAGCCCCATTGGGGGCAGTGTGATGCTAATGTCTGTAAAGCGCTGCGGAATATGTCAGCTCTATATAGGTGCATAAAATAAATAAAACTCAACTGATCCTTGATGAATTTAAGAAGTGAAGCAGTAATATCTGAGAGTCATTTGAGGAACCTAGAGTTTGAGCTGAGGATAGACTACCCCTGAAAATGACAAATCTTGGCAGTGAATAGGGTGCACTGACGAGTTCAGACTCACAGGCTATAAATTAAACTCTGGTAGAGTTTACTGTTGTGTAAAATGTAATTTCCTCATTAGTTTTCTTTTCAACTCCCCTCGGCTACATAACATGAGTCATATTTAAATTTTAAGTGCGATGTAGAGAAGTACAGAAGTTTATGTATGTCTTAAATGAGAAAACCATTACTTTTATTCATTGTGTTTACTGTAGATGAGGAAGGAAAGGCAAAATTCTCTGCCGGATAAATTGTATTTTGCCTAATTTATTAGCGCTCCCTCTGGCGTGAACATCATTTGCCTTCTGAATTGTTTATATCTTTTCGTGTTATCAGCGAGCGCAGCCTCGCCTAATGAAAGTCTAAAGAAAAGGTTGGTTGTGGGGAATTTCAGTCATATACGGCGTGTCATCCTGTACTTGCTAAAAATGCAAGTTTCCCTCGCCTTGGAGTAAGTGAATATGACAAGGTACATGTCTCATAAAGCCTTCATTACTGCAGTAATGTTTGTGCAGCTTAGCGAAAAATCTACCTCAGGACGAGTAATGAATTTCAGTGTGTAGTAATGAGCATGCAATCATAAAATGTAAAAATGCCTCCATCTTGCATCAAGGGGAAACTGTAATTTATTTTATAATAAGACAGAATGGTTCTGTATCAGAGATGGCGTGTGTAGCGCGTCTATTGGGTTGTGTGTGCATTTTTGGTTTCTGTGTGTATGTAAGTGTGATCAGTGTCAGGGGTGCACCTCGCCTTTCTGCTGCCCGAAGCAAAAACTGAAATGGCGCCCCTCCCTTCCCAACTTCAATTTCTTAACCTAACCCCTTCCCTTCAGCCCATGGCCCTTCGGCTGCCCCTACCTGGGTGCTGCCTCACCGGGCCTGTGTGGTGTGAATAGGTGCCTGTATATGTTTGCATGTGGTATATGTGTGTTGTGTATAGGTTTGCATATGTTTGTACAGGGTGTGTAGTTGTACGTGTCTGTTATATGTGAATGTGAACTTGCAGATGGGTTTGTGGGCATGTAGCATTTGTATGTGGTGACTGTGTATATGCCTGTGTGTATATATATATATATATATATATATATATAAAAATACATATGTGTGTGTGTGTTTGCATGTGGTCTATGTATGGTGTGTATGGGTTTGTGTAGGGTGTGTCATTTTATGTGTCTGTGAACTTGCATTTGGGTTTGTGTGTATGTGGCATCTATGTCGTGACTGTGTACTGTATATATAAATGTATAAGTACAAGTGTGTTTGTATGCGTCTGTGTAAATGCAGCGTGCGTATGTGTGATGTATGTGTTTTCTCTAGATTAGAGAATGTGCGGTATACAGTATGTACGAGTCTGTTTATGGGCATCGAATGTGTCTGCAGTATTTCACAGACGTTAAACTTAACTTTTATAAATTCTGCAGGAGTAGTTCCTATGAATTCACAAAAGGCCTCATTATCCGTTATGGTTCAGTTTGAGCCTCACTCCTCAAGTAATCGCTCATCTCCATAGGATGACTTGTACTGCCTTACAGGCCAAAAGACAACTAGTCGTCTACTGGCAATGTCCTAAATTTCAATGCTACCTAGGTTTCCCTTAAAGGTAATGTCTATATCCTTTAAATAATTATGGGGACAACCATCTTGCCTAAGCTGCAGTTAACAGCATTTATAGATATGCTTTACAGCAGCCACGTTTACCATAGGCACAAGAGACGGGAGATGTTCTTTGACATTGTGCAGAGAGGGGTGTAGATGATCTGTGACCATCACCTATTATGAACGGTGGATCCAGTGTTATCTATACAGAGGTTTTAATGAGATGACTGCTGAATTCACAGACTATTATAAGGCTTAGTGGCCAAAGCAAAATCTGCAGGACTCTGGAATTTCTTTAAACAAAATATAGTGATATGAACAATGTAAGAAAAATCAGTAAAAAAATTCTTAAAAATGGGGTTTAACATAACTTGATTTAAATAACAGGTTATCAGATGACATATTTCCTTTAAAGGTAGGTTCTCACGTAGCGAGTCCGCTACAGAATTTTTGTCATTGTTTATATGGAATCTGCTACCACAAAAAACAAATGCCCAAAATGGAGTGGATTTGTGGGGGCATATCTGCCAAGATGAAAGCAGAAAAAAAGAGACAATGCAGCAGCACCCTGCAAATCAAATAAAGTACAATAATGCCAAAAATTATAGTGCTAATTCTACGCTTATTTATAAAGTGAGATGCTTGGCCAATGTATTTTGTACAAAACCATCTGAGCCCATCTGCCGTACGTCAAGGCGATCTCTGTTAGACGGGTCCTAACACTAAATACTACCTGTTATGCGCCATAATGGCCGCCATAAAGTTCAGGGAGTGTTGGATCCACCATGCTTTTTACCATTTTTGGTGCCATAATAGCCTCCATTACAAGGGATGCAGGTACAAACATGCATGCAGAGCCCACTCTATACCTTTCCTTGTGCCAGACAGCTACCAATGAATGTAGTGAGAGCAGGCTACAGCTTTATACTGAAACGAAATAAAATCAACCTATGGGGCAGACAGGCTAATCAGGAGTGCCACATCTCCAGCATTGTAAATCTGCAAAAAAAGGGGGGTTAGTCAGCACCTCCAAGTGCGCAGGTGCACACCGCCATGGCAAAGACCTAGAGGAAAAAAAGAGACAATGGAGGACATTATGGCACCAAAAATAGTAACAAGCAGAGTGGACCCAGCATGCATGTGGATCCAACACTCCCTGAACTTAATGGTGGCCATTATGGCGCATAACAGGTAGTATTTAGTGTTAGGACCCGTCTAACAGAGATCACCTTGACGTATGGCAGACGGGCTCAGATGGTTTTATACAAAATGCATTGGCCAAGCATCTCACTTTATAAATAAGCGTAGCATTAGCACTATAATTTCTGGCATTATTGTACTTTATATGATTTGCAGGGTGCTGCTGCATTGTCTTTTTTTACTCTAGATCTTTGCCATGGCGGCGTGCACCTGCACACTGGCAGGTGCTGACTAACCCCCCTTTTTTTTTTTTTAAGATGAAAGCGGGCCGTCTTCTGTTTTCAATCTGTGCATCGCAAAGTAATACACGCAGCATAAATTTAAATGCTGTGGATTGAATGTGGAAGTCAGCTTATACGATTTTTCTTCAGCTACTGTACAAAACTGTGGATCTGACACAACTGCTAATCTTCAGTGTTTACACCATTATAGAATGTGTAAAGTTGCATTTACATGGCCAATTACTGGGAATAAATAGAAACATAGAATGTGTCGGCAGATAAGAACCATTTGGCCCATCTAGTCTGCCCAATATACTGAATACTATGAATAGCCCCTGGCCCTATCTTATATGAATGATGGCCTTATGCCTATCCCATGCATGCTTAAACTCCTCCACTGTAATTGCAGCTACCACTTCTGCAGGAAGGCTATTCCATGCATCCACTACTCTCTCAGTAAAGTAATACTTCCTGATATTACTTTTAAACCTTTGCCCCTCTAATTTAAAACTATGTCCTATTGTAGCAGTTTTTCTTCTTTTAAATATTCTCTCCTCTTTTACCTTGTTGATTCCCTTTATGTATTTAAAGTTTCTATCATGTGCCCTCTGTCTCGTCTTTCTTCCAAGCTATACATGTTAAGGTCCTTTAATCTTTCCTGGTAAGTTTTATCCTGCAATCCATGTACTAGTTTAGTAGCTCTTCTCTGAACTCTCTCCAAAGTATCAATATCCTTCTGGAGATATGGTCTCCAGTACTGCGCACAATACTCCAAATTAGGTCTCACTAGAGCTCTGTAGAGCGGCATGAGCACCTCCCTCTTTCTACTGGTAATGCCTCTCCCTATACACCCAAGCATTCTGCTAGCATTTCCTGCTGCTCTATGACGCTGTCTGCCTACCTTTAAGTCTTCTAAAATAATGACCGATAAATCCCTTTCCTCAGTTACTGAGGTTAGGACTGTATCACTGATTTTATATTCTGCTCTTGGGTTTTTACGTCCCAGGTGCATTATCCTGTACTTATCAACATAAAATTTTAGTTGCCAGATTTTTGACCATTACTCTAGTTTTCCTAATTCCTTTTCCATTTGGTGTATCCCTCCAGGAACATCAACCCTGTTACAAATCTTTGTGTCATCAGCAAAAAGACACACCTTACCATCGAGGCCTTCTGCAATTTTGCTGATTAAGATATTAAACAATATGGGTCCCAGAAAAGATCCCTGAGGTACCCCACTGGTAACAAGACCATGGTCTGAATATACTCCATTGACTACAACCCTCTGTTGCCTGTCCCTCAGCCACTGCCTAATCCATTCAACAATATGGGAGTCCAAGCACAAAGACTGCAATTTATTGATAAGCCTTCAAGGGACGGTATCAAAAGCCTTACTAAAGTCTAGAGTCTCTCTTTTCCATTGGTTCGGGAGCCGACGGACTCCTTATCTCTGCTCTCTGACATTATAAACACTTATTATAGCTCAGTCCTTATCTTACTAATTAGAATGCGGCTTAAAGTGTTTATGACCTCACAGCAGTTTTGAGATAAGATTTATTAGATGACCAGCACAAAGTGAAAGTACCAGTCACACATTTAGAAACACAGTTAACCCCTTGTGAGAGATTGGCTCAATATTTTTAATAAAAGGACAATTAAAAATATGTTTTAGCCAAAAGTGAATATAATCCTATCATAAACAAAAATTGCCTCCGAAGGTGTTCATAGCCTTTTATTGTTGTTTCTGGGCAGCAGATCATGCTGGGCTGAATTTTCTCTGGTTGTGGACAAGCTTTCTTTTCAAAAACCCCACCACTTTCTTGCATAGCCAAGACACCTTACACCTTGAGTGCACACATGGAATTGCAGTGTACCAATGCCACATACAGTCAGATCTCATTGAGGGCTGTTTTTCAGATTTTCCAGATCTTCTGGAGGTCCAGGAGGTCTCCTTGTTTTACGTGAGTCTCCCGTTGTTTCGAGAGAGTTGGTAAGTATGCCTCTGTATTTGTCCAATTTAAAATGGAGACAAAGATTATTATTATTATTATTATTATTTTTTTTTTTTTATTCTATAATCATTTGGCACTAATACATTGTTCCATGCGTCATCAGACTTCTTATCTACAGGAAAATACTGCTTTTGGAGAAAGTAGCTTTGTACGTATTGCACTTGACATAACCATAACAAGCAGTACATGCAGTACAAGTCTATATAGAAGTCCTGGTAGCACCATTGAGCCTCTGCCACGTGTATGAGACCTTTGAAATATTGATTGACTGCTTAGGGTTTCTGCTAGACCCAAAAAGATTATGTTATCTCTGGCGGGAGGGTCTTTTAAAGAGGAATATTAAATTTTCCACATAAATAGAACCCATATACAAAAGCATTTACTTTATAGATGGTACAGGGTGAACATTCACTATAGGATTTTCAGGTTTGCTGGGGTGGGGGACCTTCTATTATAAAACTGTGTACACAATAGATATTACAATGTTCTTACAATTGGTAAATCTTACAATTGGTAAATCTGGAGGATGAGCATACATACACACATATACAGCTGACATTTATTTACTCCTTTTCTAATAAATAAATTGCAATCTTAGCTTCTCACGTAGAACCAACGTGATCCTTGTCCATGTTTAAGTGCCCTCCTTTTTCTAGAAGATCTATACATTTTTAATAAAAGAAAGATGGGAAAAGAAATGGGCACTTTTAAAAGCATTTTAACTTATGTGACTGCAAAGGCCATTCATTGGAAGCAGCAGTCACAGGATCTTGCCACTTCTGGTTTAGCAGAGGCACACGTTCTTAGGGCACACGTTCCAGGTGCTGATTAAGTTTTGCTGCAAGGGTGAACAACCCATTTAAGCTCACCTCACCAAATATCACTGACCCTTTAGCTCTCCGGACAAAGAATAACCTTAAAAGGCCAAATGTTTAGTGCAAATTCTGGACATAAATGATAATCTTTATTGATATAGCGCAAACATATTCCGCAGCGGCTTACCGTTCAGGGGTTCATGTACAAACAGTCATAAAATAGCAAAAGAAAAATTACAATTACAATTATAATTACAAGAGGAACGAGGACACTGCTCGCAAGAGATTACAATCTATGAGGAGATAGGGGTTACACAAAATGTAAAAGTGCTTGTTTTGTACAATGGTAAAGTTGCATGAGCCGGTCACAAGCTGTTATATGAAGTGCTTCTGAGTGCATGGGTGCGGTGGAGAGTTTGGTAGAGGATCAGGTTCAGGAAAAGATAAATGGGCCATGTACGGAGAGGAGTTAGATCAGGACATGTGATAGGCCACCCTAAAAATGTGTTTTTAGGGAGCCCCTAAAGCTTTGTGTATTGTAATTTAACCTAATTTCTTGGGGTAAGGAATTCCAGACATCTGGTGCAGCTTGGGAGAATCTTGGAGCCGGGAGTGAGAGGTTCAGATTATAGTGGATGTCGGTCGCAAATCATTTGCAGGGCGTAGAGCATGGGAAGGGTGGCAGACAGGGATGAGGGAACAGATTTAGGGGGATGCTACACTGTGGAGAGCTTTGTGGGTAAGGTCAAGCAATTTAAATTGGATTCTATACCGTATGGGCAACCAATGCAATGACTGGCACAGGACAGAGGCATCAGAGTTGTGGTTGGACAGATAGGTGACCCTGGCTGCAGCATTAAGGATATATTGGAGAGGGGAAAGTCTGGTGAGGGGGAGACCAATTAATAGTGAGTTATGGTAATCAAGGACACCTTGTGCTGTGATGTAGAAGAGTACTAATCAATGTTTTGGTTGTATAATGTCATCTACCATTGGACAACATAATTGTCAAGGTTTTGCTGTATGGTATAAGAGGTGGCAAGCATAATCACTGATAATTCACCCCATATTCATGGGGTAATGGGAGTGCAGATTATTAGATAGAATGTGCAGTGTTTCATCACTTCCAGGATTTAACCAGGCCAGGTTATTTTCGGAGGCGCCTTTCTGAGGTTACTGATTAAAAGTCAAATGAATCCCTTTCTTGTTATAACTGTAAGGAGCATGGCAAAGAGTGAAATCTGTAATGTAAACATTTTAGCAACAAACATGGGCATGTTGTGAGTTAAAAAAAAAAAAAAGTGAAACAGCAAGCCCGGAATTCTGCATGGATTTTTTCCACAACATGTGGATGGAGTTTTCAAAAGCCCATCTAAATGTATTGTTCTCAAAATTGGTGTTGTGACTATGCACCAAAAATCCAAATCAGAAAAAAAAATCGAACTCCCCTTCATCTGTCATATCTGCGACTTCATTACTGTTCACCTATTCTTAGGATACACTATCAATATGAGATAATTGGGGGTATGACTCCTGGCACCCTCACATTGATTAGTTAGTAGTTGTAAATGGTATACAAGTGAACGGGAGATAGCTTCGGTATTACTCAAAGTTACTAACTAATGTATGGAACTGTCCCTGTTACAGAGCAGTGTGGTTCGTTCAACCCTTGCTGGGAGTCAGTCTGCGATCAACAATCTCATATTGCTGGCCTAAGGAAAAAGTCCTGAAAGACTCCTTTAAATAATATTTTCCTGTGACTTTTAATATTGCTAACAAAGTATACAGTATAATACAGTATAAGGACTATATGGGATATCAAAAATAGACATTACCTTTAAACAAAGCCTTAAATAACAGTACATTCACGTATTATTATTTTAAATCACTTTTAAGCAAGTTCCTGCTGTTTTAGTTCCTTTTAAATGTCAAGGGTCTACAGAATATTCCAGCATTTCTCTTTTTTACGCTTTACTTCTTATATCCGTCCCCCACTCACCCAACATCCATTTAATTGAAAACATTCATTTATACCATAGCTGTGACCCGGACAAAAACACAGCAAGAGGGAAAGTATATCCTTTCATTCCTACCATTACCTGAACCAAGCAGTTTAGTATTCCTGTTAAATAACACATCAGTTCCCTCGCTTCGTAGAATGATTCCCTTGTCTTGCACGTCAAGATCATATTGCTGTTATACAGTATCTGGAAAACCAGCTGCAGTGAAGACCAAGCAATGATCCATAGAGACTAATCTTCCAACCAAAGATGGTAAAGGAAAGGAAGGAAATAGAATGTTTCAAAGGACATTAATGGACTGTCTCCACTATGATCTGACTATGGACGATAAACCTTTATTTTACTATAAAGAAGGAAGATCTTTTTTTAAGTTAAAAATAGTTTTAACTTCCCCCCCCCCCCCCCCAAGGAATTTTTACAATATAAAAGAAAAAATCTTAAGAAAAGTAGCTGTACATCTTATAATATCTTCAAGACAGTAACAAACGTGTAGGGTGAAAGATTATGGAAAACTTTCAAGAGTTTCTGGGAAAAAGGATAATAATGTAAAAAGAAAAAAGATAGATGTAATATTAACAAGATAGTAAAGGTGTAGAGTGAAAGGGATCCTAGTTAGAGTCATGTGGACAAGAATGGAAAACATTCAAGAGTTCTTGGAAAAAAAAGGATGAATAATTTGTAAAAGTAGACAGACAGATGGATAGATAGACAGACAAATATGGAAAGATAGGATAAGATTTAATTATTATTTTCTTAGATTGATAGATAGATAGATAGATAGATAGATAGACATGTTTCTTATGATTTTAAATGAATTGCTGTATTAGACTGCATTACAGGCATCTCCAGGAAGGGGAATAGTAAACATTAGGTTCTGCTTGGTTCTTTGCATTGCATAAGAATTGTCTGTAAATAAACTAAAATGGAGAAATGTGCATAAATTGACTGCACTGCTTTTCTCTGCCTCTTGAAGCTTTGTCTGGAGCTGTGTGAAGGACCAGGCAGGTATTTGTCACAAAGTAGGGGGAGGGGAGGAACACCAGAATGGCAACAGAAAGAAGAAGACAAGAAACTAGGCCTCACAGCTAGGGAAAGGGAATAGGTCACCACCTAGGAACCCTAAACCTAGCTCTGACTCCTGTCAGTGTGAATAGACTCTGAAGGTGGAAATATTTATACACCGTAAACCTAGGCCCTAGAAACCCTGGAAATCCCTAGGAGTAGTGACTGCATCTGAGACCACTGGTGCCTTCCCAGATGAACGAACCAGCGTCTCCCAGAGGCCTAGTAAACAACGAGCAAATGGGAACAACAAAATACAAAGGTAAGTAAACCAATCTTCAATAGAAAATGGATGATCAGGAACACAGATGAGGAACTCACACCAGCTCTTCCAACTCCAGGCGGATAATATCAACTGCATGGTATGAAGCGTGAGTCCAGGCTAAATCGAGGAGCAGTAATGACCACAAGCTAGACCTGAGACAAGAGGTGTTGTCATTACCAGAAATAATACTGCAACAAGTGAAAACAGGCTGTCAGATAACCTAGAGTGCAGCCAGTCGCTCAGATCTTCTAACCTCGGTCAAATGAGGGACCGTTCTTCTAATGTGTATTTGATCTTGCACTGTCTAATATTTTCCTTTTAGCAATATGCACATTAATATTTCCAGGGGAAGAGAATTGGGAATCTAATATCTCATTTATTTTTGGAAACAGATATTCTGATATGCAGGTCATGCGATCATACACTGCAGGTAGGGCATTTTGAAAAAATTCAAGTTACAGTCTAAATCGAAATTTGGTCAGGGAAAGAAAGATTATCACAACATTTTAAAAAGTGAGAGACCAGAAAGAAAAAAAAAATATGAGTCCTAGAAAAACTCAAGTCCTACACAAATTTTAAGGCCAAATGGCTTTTCAATTCGGGTAGAATCAGTTAGGACTGATAGGTCAACCGATTCAGCCAAATTAAGCCCAAGACAATAAAAATTAGAACTATAAAACAGGTGACCAGTTCTCTTTCAGAGTACACATACAGTATTAACATAGTAACATAGTACATAAGGCCGAAAAAAGACATTTGTCCATCCAGTTCGGCCTGTCTTCCTGCAAGTTGATCCAGAGTAAGGCAAAAAACCCGTGAGGTAGAAGCCAATTTTCCTCACTTTAGGGGAATAAAAATTCCTTCCCGACTCCAATAAGGCAATCAGAATATCAGATGCACTTATAGAAGTTACACAAGCCGTATGAATACTGTGGAAGACAGCTTCGCAGACTACTTCTTTGTCCTTTTTGATGGATTTTCTGCTGGAAAAATGCCAACTTCACATGTTTGCTAAAAGTCTATGGGAAGTTTGAAACACGTCCTGTGTTTGCTAAAAAAGAATAAGTTTGTGTGTCCTACACAAACTTATTCTTTTTTTGCTAGTATTTTTTTCAACTGGGGTGTGTTTTTGCTGTCCATTACATTTATTTATTTTTTCTAAACAAAACATGTTGTAGCAATGGCATATTTTTAATGTTTTTATTGAATATTTTAACAGTACAATACAGCTTCAGACTGTAGAACATACAATATGAGCAATCAAGTGAGTCACGCAAGACCACATTATAAAGTAAATAAGGCAATAATGTGAGGTCACTATTCACATTAGGCTTGTTGCTAAATTTAGTACAAGAAAAGTATAAAACCAGAAAATAAGCTATGATTCCAAATGGCTACATCTCCTCTGAGTCATAAACCCAAACTCTAACTAGCAGTATAGCTCCCTGACGTAATATAGGACAACTGTGCATATACACACCGTAAAAGGGTGACAGAGAGAGGGGGAAATAAAGGAAAGAGTAGAGCGAGAGGGTATTCAACACTCAGAAATGTGAGAAGATAATGGGACATAATCTTCGGAGACTCACATCAACGTCTAGGTTTTCAGAGGAGTCCAGAAATGTGATTAAAGGGTAGCATTTTTTCAGAAAAATCTCCAACTTCTCCTGCTGATCAGCTAATAATTCCTCCATATGCACAATATAACGAAGTTGACTGGCCCACTCACAGAGAGATGGTGGGGATCTAGCCTTCCAGTGTCAAGGGATTATTATTTTAGCTGCTGTCAGAAAATGTCTCAGTGTTCTTTTCTTTACTTGAGCTGGTGAGCCCAGAATAAGTGATAGCACTGTAATTTGAGGAGTATTTGGCACTACTTTGCCCAAGAACTTAACATAGATTTTGAGAACACGGTCCCAGAACAGACGGATTATTGAACAACCCCACCATATATGTAGTAAGGGACCTCAGTCTTTCTCGCAGCGCCAGCAGCTATCTCTCACCAATGGATACATGCGATAAAGGGTCGTCAGGCAATAGTACCACCTTGAGAAAGTTTTGTAATTCTTCTCTTTAGCTTGTGCCACCAGAGAGATGCCATGAGAGAACGTACATATTTTGATGACTTCCTCCCCCATAAAACTGACTTAAAGATCAGATTCTCATTATTTTAAAAAGGGGGCACTGTCGGCATTGCATAGACTTGAAAGGATCTTATACAAGAGAGATAAGATTCTCATTTGACCCCCCGATTGCAAATAAGCTATGTCAAACTCCGTCAGGGAGCTAACCAATGTATTCTTGAAGAAAGAGCTTAGTTGAGCATACTCTAACCAGGAGTTTGGTCTAAGGGCATTCCAGAAATAGCTGAGTATAGGACCCTTGGTTTTTGTGATACAAAGCACAGTTGCTATACAATGTACTGCGCTGTACTTGGTAAGCACAGAGAAGGTCTCGAAGCCGATGTCTTCTTAAACAGATGATCGGCGGGGGTCCCGGGTGTCGGACCCCACTGATCAGATACTGATGACCTATCCTGAGTCATTAGTATCAAAATTACAGAAAAACCCCTTTAAATAATAGATAGTTATCAAATATTACATTTCCGTTAAAGTGCAGGGCCTGCAAACAGAGTATGTCATGGCTATAGGGGTTGTTAAGTAAATCTTTAATCCCCAAGGGCTCATATCATTTTCAGTTCGCCCTTGAGTATACCATATAATAAAATTACTCATTTTGACAAATTGTGACAGGAAACCTATACAACCAAGATCCCATCATTAATACTAATCTCCAAAGGTTGAATAAAGTCCCAAGACTCACTATTTAAAGTTTAAGGAAGCAGTATGGACCAGAATATGTCCACAGGTTCACTTGACCATTCCGGCTTTAATTTTTTTCTCATTTTTAGATAGAATAGAGAAAATGGTTCTATTACACAGAATCATCCTAAACATTTCTATACTTTTGAAGCATAAAGGTCACCCCATTATCTATAGATCTTTTACTTTCTTTGGAAGAGACATCTTTGAAAAGCATTTTATCTTCAAGCAGAGTACTGAAAAGGGACATTTGTTGGTTTCTTAATCTTTTTTTTATTATTTCAAAGATCAGAAATATTCTTAAAAGTTATTGTCCAACTTTTTACTATTTTATGAAAAGGCCATGACACTAACTTTTCTTTGGCTGTCTTTGTGGTGATCTTAAAAGATACATTATTAACCCCATAAAAAGAGGTACAACATATCAAAGGAGAAGCTATGTGGGAATTTAGTTCTTATATTAATAACAATACCGCCAAAACCATCGTCGTGTAGTAAAACATACTGTTTGTCAATTTCCCAGAAATACATTAAGAGAAATTTATATAGGTAACCCCTGTTCTTCAAACTGCATGTTGCATTAAGTATCCTACCATAGTCAAACAGGATGAAATACATAAATATGTTCTTTGTGACAATGCAGCCAAACTGATTCAGCTAAATCATAAAATGTTCAAAGGCCTGGAGTCACAAAAGACACTAGCTGAATATCTAACCATACTGTTTGTTCATAAACATCAGTGTTATTGATGCTCTTATTAGTGTTGTACGTAAAAAGTTATTTAACCCCAACTGGTGCGATGAGTTGCTTCTCATTTCTTAAACAACCATGTCGAAAGACACATCTTGTGGTCATGGAAAAAATGTTAGTCTGTTTGAGAAGGGTCAAATCATTGGCATGCATCAAGCAGAGAAAACATCTAAGGGGAGTGCAGAAACTACTAAAATTGGGTTAAGAACTATCCAACGCATTATTAAAAACTGGAAGGATAGTGGGGATCCATCGTATTCGAGGAAGAAATGTGGCTGGAAAAAAATCCTCAATGATCGTGATCGTCGATCACTTGAACATTTGGTGGAATCAAATCGAAGAAAAACAACAGTAGAACTCAGGGCTATGTTTAATAGCGAAAGTGAGAGCATTTCCACACGCACAATGTGAATGGAACTCACAGGATTGGGATTGAACAGCTGTGTGAGGCAGTGAGGCAAACCAGAAAAAAAGGCTTCAATTTGCTAGGAAGCATAAAGATTGGACGCTGGAGCAATGGAAGAAGGTCATGTGGTCTGATGAGTCCAGATTTACCCTGTTCCAGAGTTATGGGCACATCAGGGTAAGAGGATAAGCAGATGAAGTAATGCACCCATCATGCCTTGTGCCTACTGTACAAGCCTGTGGGGGCAGTGCTACGATCTGGGGTTGCTGCAGTTGGTCAGGTCTAGGTTCAGCAACAGTATGTGCTCCAAGAATGAGGTCAGCTGACTACCTGAACATACTGAATGACCAGGTTGTTCCATCAATGGATTTTTCCTTCCCTGATGGCATGGGCATATTCCAAGATGACAATGCCAGGATTCATCTGGCTCAAATTGTGAAAGAGAGCATGAGACATTTTCACACATGGATTGGCCACCACAGAGTCAAGACCTTAACTCCATTGAGAATCATTTTTTTTTTTGGGGGGGGGGGGGGGGCAGGCAATGTATATTGTGTCAGTATTAACTTCCTTCTAGAATTATATTTATTCTAGTCATGATTCTGTGAAGCACACCAGTTCTGGGCATGGAGCCAAAGAGTGAATAGACAGAAAACATAGATATGCATAAGGGGAGTATAAGGGACCATCCCCCTTCTGTATCAATCAATGTAAATGTCAAATGTTATGTTTATGGTTTATGAATGTTGGCATGTATCCACTACCTTTATCTGTAAGTATTATATAATCTTCCAAACTTTTTTCATTAAAGTGGAACCATCTTGTTAGACACATACTGTTTGTGTCTCAAATTATTCTCCAATCCAAGCTCTCTACTAATTTGGATTACACATGATAATCAGTGGAACCTGGATGGATACTTTTGCTGCCAGAAGAGATGGGTGTATAAGCTATCTTATTGACAGCTCATTTGGGGCTTTGATATTAATCTTACTGTGTATATTTTTAAGTTGATAAAGATTTCCACAATTTAAAGGGGTTACCAAGGATTATTTTTACCCCCCCCCCCCCCCCACTAACCCACCAGTAGGTCCATACTCAGTTATGTGCCTCTTAGGAATATAGCACCAATGAGGCCAGTCATTGGCAGCAGCGGTACCTATGACCCCAGGGGACTGGAAGTCCGGTGAAGGCATCCCATGATTAAACTGGACTACTCCTTTAAGAAGATGGTTGGAAAACTCCATTATCAATGGTAATATTTTGTAATGTGGAGGTCAATAAGTAAAACCACATTACAAGAAGAAAGTAGCAATTTGAGAATATATATATTGTACTATGTAAAACATGCTGCCCTCTAGGGCAACCAAGCATTTCCTAGTTTTCTTCTGCCTATGACATTTTTAGCATGCTACAATACTTTGTTGACTTTGCACAATATTCAGGAACCACATTGAGCTCCACGAGGGGGTACAAGACTTACAGTATGTGCACACCATTAAATGCAGATATTTTGTTGAAAATCCCTGCATTCAATTTTAACTACACTTTAAAAAGACGTTGTTCTACAATCAGCAATTTACTTTGATAAAGGGAAGACAGGAACCAGCTGGTGACTTTCAATTTGTTTTCATGTAGCCAAGACCTGGCACGGATTTTATTTCCAAATACAAGTCACATAATACAGATCTAATGCTGAAACACATTCGGAAAGTTCAGATTCTTCTATGCGAGACAGAATGTAAATCAAGAGAGGAAAAAAATCTTTTAAAGACAATGTTAGAAAAGAACATGGTCAAGGGCAACCCTATGAAAGTCCTTATTAAAATCAAGAAATTTCGTTTTTGGTTTGGCTGCTGCATTTCATTCTACAGACAGGTTCAAAGGATGGATAAATATTCACAGCCTAAAGACTGTAATAAACACTATGTCAATTTTAATAAGTTTTAAACTTTTGCAAATGTTGCTCTGTGCTGGTACAGTACATGAAAAATATATTTTAACATTCACAAATATTTAGAATTTTTCTACTTGTTTAACTTACATTTTTAAAGGAGCACCATGGGGAAAACTGATACATTAAGTTCTGCTGTGTGCAGGGCCTAACGGTGGGGCATGACAGGTTGGATCAGGCACTGCACTTTGAACAACACATTCATATACTGTTCCTTCAAGCTAACTTCATTTCTTGTTCTTTAGTTCCATTGACAGCAATCTCTCCGAATTCCGGTTCCATTGAGCATGCATATATAGTAAATATGGAGAGGGGAAAAGTCCCCTCCAGAGATCCTCTGGCAGGGACTACTCTCCTGAAAAAAAAAAAAAGGATTGGACAATTAAAATGCAACATGCTCGATCCTCATCTCCCCTGACCTCAACCGTCAGGGGTGAGTAAGGAGGCACCAATACACATTATATGGTCAGTCAAAACCACAGGGTTGACAACAGAGATCTAATGTGTAAGACCTGCTTAATTCACAGCTGTAGTAATCATATGCACTGACAGACTGGCAAGATACAGACAAGCCTAGGGCTTTGACAAATTTTGGAGACAGAAGCTGGACTAGGTTACCAACTCTAATACTCTCATAGAGGACTGCATTCTTTGGGAAAGGTACGTAATTGCATCATGGCAACACAAGAGCATCTGAAGAGCTTCAGAAACTATTGTCTACATCTAAGCACAAACAGAGGAGTTGATACAGGACCAGAAATAATAAAAAAATGGTAATTTCAAGAGAGCCTCGAAGTTAACATGCATACAAGTAATTCTCTGAAAGGGAGTATCTCTGATGGGAAAACTTCTTTAACAGAGCCTTATAGACTTTATTCAAAATAGGCTACTATTAAGTCATTTTTGTGAAACAGATACTGTAAATCTAAAAAAAAAAAATACGTCACAAAGAGGGGTTTAATCCATAAAAAACACTCCTAACAAAACTGATGCTCTGTTGCCTGGATCATTCCTTTAACATATTGGCAAAATAAAATTAGAAAAGATGGCTTTTTGGATGTATGAGATCTAACAAGCTACATCATACAACCAGGAAAGCAAGTCCATCTACTCTTTTCATATAAAAATCTGACTTACAAGTAAGTGGGTCAACTCTCCCACTTCTGGCTCCCAATGGAATCATCTCATAATAATATCTTCTCCTTCAAGCAAAGGTGTAGGTTCTCTCTGACACCTCTGCTGTGTTGGGATTGGTCAAGATGTAATACAGAATTATTTTATCTTTATATTTAATTTCAAGCTTTGTTTCATAAAAGGTCGATAGCTTGTGTGAAGTGCACCCATGAAAAGCAAAAGTCAAGGCATCAATGATTCTAGGGAGACAACATTTACATGTATTTCTGGGCTGCAGAGAGCCTTTATAGGGGTGTAGAAGACTGTGCCTTGCAGTAACATGCATAAGGAGTCTGCTTTGGTAGGGAAACAATACTGTGAATCCGTATGACATGCAGATGACAGGCGTCGCTCTTAGAATCACTGCACACTTCACTTATTTGGTCAGTCACGGGGCCAAAACTAACCAACTAACTCAGGTATCAACTCAGCCTTACAGGTCGATGTTAGCGCCAAGAGAAGCACACTCCTTTTAGACTGTCAGCAGCTGATTCCACATAGATGTCTACAGAACCTGTTCTATAAAACACTGGAGTGGAGAGGGTGTCAGCAGTAAGTTTGTGTTGACGTCACTGATTATTTTGCCCTTTCTCTGATCCAGCAGAACAATAACCCCCAAAAAATGGATCCTGTCTGTTGAGCATCCGCCATCACTCGGTCAGCATTTGGTCAGTAATCCATCAGTATTGCTAATGCCAAAAAAACAGGAGTGGATCCAAAACAGATGATCGAGTCAACCATTCAAGAACTACTGGGTTGCTGGTCAAGACATGACCGCTAGCTGACACTGGGAGCTCAGGCCTCTCGCAGTGACCCCTGCTGCCACATCCCCTTACACTGCTGCAACCTCTGTCTGCGCAAAAAGATTTAGGCCTCTGCCACTTCACTGTGCAGGGCCTGGCACTTCTCTGTCTGACATACTGTTAAATCAAATAAATAAAAAGGAAATTAAAACACCCCAAAAAAGTCTGTAATTTTCTCATTTCACCACACAATGGCTAATAAGCCCTTTTTTCACACTAATACACACAAAAAAAGGACTTTAGAACATATAAGTGCACCGCTGACCGGCAAATATATTTTTCTTTTTCCACTTGTACACACAACATAAGCATTTAGAACATATAACTGCACTGCTGACCGGCAAATATATATATATATATATTTTTTCCATTTATACACACCACAAAAAGCATTAGAACATATAACTGCACCGCTAAACGGCAAATATATTTTTATTTTGCCACTATTACAAGACAAAAAGGGCTTTAGAACATATAACTGCACCGCTGAATGGCAAATATATTTTTACTTTCCCACTAATACATGCCACAAATGGCTGTCATTTTTTACACTTCGCCACACAACGGCTAATAAGCCCTTTTTCCCCACTAACACAATCCCAAAAATGCTTTAGAACATACAGTATAACCACACCACACAAGGGCAAATATTTCCTTTTAATAAACCCTGTTATTGGCTGTAACACCCCAATAACAAGAACGGTTTGCTGGAACTACAGAGCTGTATAATGGCAATTTGGATCCCCAGTCAGTGCAGCAAGGTGTAATAGGATTGTTTCTATTACCCAGGCTGTGAGCTCCCTTACTGAACCCTGCTCTACAGAAATGCTGTGGAATGATTCCTCCCTATCCTTTCCCTACACATTGAATAATCTTTCCCTGCACTTGTAAATAGTTTTTTTTTTTTAGCACAATGAAGTTTTTTCTAGCACTGTCCTTAGCGCCTTCTGACGTCTCTCCCTGCACTAAGTACACTGGAAAATGGCTGAATCCAAGATGGCTGAGGCTATTTATAGGACTGTGACATCACAGGGCTGGCTGCTGACTGGCTGCATGCATGGGGCATTATGGGTGATCCTGCCTTCCCAGAGTTCCTTGCTCCATGACCTCACACTTGCAGCAACCATTTTAGGGGGAAAAATATTATTCATTACCACGAAGCGTGAGGAAATTCAGCTTCGGTGGAAATTGAATTTTTCCTGAAATTCGGATCGAATTCCACTTCATCAACTTTGATCCGCTCATCTCTAGTAGTCACATTGGGCAATTTTATGAAGCTGTGGCTGCTTATTTAAGTTAGTCAAATGTTGTGCAATTTAAGCACCAGTAAAACAAAATTCTCCATTTATTAGTGTCACACAACGGCACATTAAGTTTTATGCAATTCAATCATTCTTAATGACTCATTATTGTATTGTGTCTGAACACACATTTACAGTTATTGAAAATGTTTTTTAAGGGCACTTGTTCTGTGCCCAAAATAAATTATCTTGCCATGTACCTAATCAATTTGCCAATTTAAATTAAAAAAAATAGCAAGGTTAATGGACCTATTCTAATTCAAGATCATTTTGCTACATTGCTCTTGAAAGTGTTACATCCTGTTGACCTCCCGTGGTTAGAAGTAAGACTGAATGATGCATAATTAAACCAGGCATCATAATTAGCAATCACCCCACACAAACCCCCTACTTTAAATTAGTGACAACAAAAATGTAATCAATAGTAAAAGAGTGAGATTTAAAATAGAACCAGCAGTGGCGTGCTCGGGGGGGTGCAGTCCGCCCTGGGTGCCTTCTCTCAGGGGGGTGCCAAAACAGAAGCAATGAGCGCTTCCATCAATACAGATGGAGATGCGCATTGCTTTTCCCTTGATAAGATGCGGGGGAAGGGGGGGGGGGGCAAGTGCGCTGACGGCCAGCTTATGTGTGTTCCCACTGGCTGCGCATGCGCTGCTGCTACTATGATGGACAGATACCCTGACCAACTCACTCAGTTAACTTAAGTTACTGCCTGACTGTTGCCGTCTAGGGCAGGATCGGCATACTGCTTGCTTGCAGCCAGGATGTATCCATCTCCCGCCCTGTTATCTCTGCCCACTAGTGACGTCAGTGGTGGGACACATGACAAACGAGTGAACAGTGCACAACCAGTGCCACCATTAGGGAGACTAGGAGCAGACATAGGATTTTCTGAGCAAGCCACATGCAGTCAGTAGTGCCAGTACGTTTTGGGGGCATTGATGGGCTGCTTGGACATACATACAGTCAGATCCATAAATATTGGGACATCGACACAATTCTAACAGTTTTGGCTCTATACACCACCACAGTGGATTTGAAATAAAACAAACAAGATGTGCTTTAACTGCAGACTGTCAGCTTTAATTTTTGGGCATTTACATCCAAATCAGGTGAACGGTGTAGGAATTACAACAGTTTGCATATGTGCCTCCCACTTGTTAAGAAACCAAAAGTAATGGGACAGATTAATAATCATAAATCAAACTTTTACTTTTTAATACTTGTTTGCAAATCCTTTGCAGTCAATTACAGCCTCAAGTCTGGAATGCAAAGACATCACCAGTCACTTGGTTTCATCCCTGGTGATGCTCTGCCAGGCCTCTAATGCAACTGTCTTCAGTTCCTGCTTGTTCTTGGGGCATATTCACTTCAGTTTTGTCTTCAGCAAGTGAAATGCATGCTCAATTGGATTCAGGTCTTGTGATTGACTTGGCCATTGCAAAACATTCCACTTCTTTCCCATAAAAAACTCTTTGGTTGCTTTTGCAGTATGCTTTGGGTCATTGTCCATCTGCACTGTGAAGCGCCATCCAATGAGTTCTGAAGCATTTGGCTGAATCTGAGCAGATAATATTGCCCAAAGCACTTCAGAATTCATCCTGCTGCTTTTGTCAGCAGTCACATCATCAATAAATACAAGAGAACCAGTCCATTGGCAGGTCCATTAACCTTGCTATTTTTTTTTAAATTTAAATTGGCAAATTGATTAGGTACATGGCAAGATAATTTATTTCGGGCACAGAACAAGTGCCCTTAAAAAAACATTTTCAATAACTGTAAATGTGTGTTCAGACACAATACAATAATGAGTCATTAAGAATGATTGAATTGCATAAAACTTAATGTGCCGTTGTGTGACACTAATAAATGGAGAATTTTGTTTTACTGGTGTTTAAATTGCACAATATTTGACTAACTTAAATAAGCAGCCACAGCTTCATAAAATTGCCCAATGTGACTACTAGAGATGAGCGAATTAAAGTTGATCTGGTACAAGTTGATCTTGGTCTCATCTGTCCATAGGATGTTGTTCCAGAACTGTCAAGGCTTTTTTAGATATCGTTTGGCAAACTCTAATCTGGCCTTCCTGTTTTTGAGACTCACCAATAGTTTACATCTTGTGGTGAACCCTCTGTATTCATTCTGGTGAAGTCTTCTCTTGATTGTTGACTTTGACACACATACACCTACCTCCTGGAGAGTGTTCTTCAACTGGCCAAATGTTGTGAAGGGCGTTTTCTTCACCAGGAAAATAATTCTTCAGTCATCCACCACAGTTGTTTTCCGTGGTCTTCCGGGTCTTTTGGTGTCGCTGAGCTCACCGCTGCGTGCCTTCTTTTTAAAAATGTTCCAAGCAGTTGTTTCGGCCACGCCTAATGTTTTTGCTATCTCTCTGATGGGTTTGTTTAGTTTTTTCAGCCTAATGATGGCTTGCTTCACTGATCGTGACAGCTCTTTGGATCTCATCTTTAGAGTTGACAGCAACAGATTCCAAATGCAAATAGCACACTTGAAATGAACTCTGGACCTTTTATCTGCTCATTGTAATTGGGATAATGAGGGAATAACACACACCCGGCCATGAAACAGCTGAGAAGCTGATTGTCCCATTACTTTTGGTCCCTTAACAAGTGGGAGGCACATATGCAAACTGTTGTAATTCCTACACCGTTCACCTGATTTTGATGTAAATACCCTTAAATTAAAGCTGACAGTCTGCAGTTAAAGCACATCTTGTTCGTTTCATTTCAAATCCATTGTGGTGGTGTATAGAGCCAAAAATGTTAGAATTGTGTCGATAAGAGAAATAATAAGTGAAGAGAAAATAAAATTGGAGTGGAGAGATGTAAATAACGTGCAGCTGGTGAAACACATCATGGCAGCCAGCAACAAAAGGCTGCACAATATTGCATAGAAGACACACACAGCCATATGTATATATATATATATATATATATATATATATATATATATATATAGAAACAGAAAAATCCGGAATGCACTCCAAGATAATTGTGAAACAAGTGATTTATTCACCCATAAAAGGCGCAACTCGCGACGTTTCGGCTCGCAGAGCCTTTCTCAAGCTTGAGAAAGGCTCTGCGAGCCGAAACGTCGCGAGTTGCGCCTTTTATGGGTGAATAAATCACTTGTTTCACAATTATCTTGGAGTGCATTCCGGATTTTTCTGTTTCTATATATATATATATATATATAGAAACAGAAAAATCCGGAATGCACTCCAAGATAATTGATAAATCACTTGTTTCACAATTATCTTGGAGTGCATTCCGGATTTTTCTGTTTCTATAACACTTGAGGTATTGCCGCTACCTTGTACTGGATAGTGCACCCACATTCAGGTTGATGCTCCCGCTGGACTTCTTCGTTTCTCTATATATATATATATATATATATATATATATATATATATACATACACTGGCAGACTTTTGGAAGGCTATGGACATAAAAAATATAAAAAAAATACAGTGCCATATAATTAAAGGGGTTGTTTCATCTGAGACAATGGGGGCATATCACTAGGATATGCCCCCATTGTCTGATAAGTGCAGGTCTATTCTATTGTGCTGACGGAAATGAATGGAGGGCGGCTGTGCACGCACGGCGTGCCCTCCATGACTTTCATGGCTCCGTTTACAAGATAGGTGCAGGTCCCACAGGTGGGACCTGCACCTATCAGACAATGGAGGTATATCCTAGAGATATGCCCCCATTGTCTGAGATGATACAACCCTTCTAAGATCAGCCCCTCCAATACAGTCCCATGTAAATAGAATTTTCAGTTCCCTTCTGTCAGCTCCTCTAACATACATTCCCATTAAAATAACATCAGCCCCTCCAACATACAGTCCCAGAAGCATCTTATACGCTTTGCTGATACTGTAATATGCTGAGGTTTTTCAACATGAGAATCTTTGGAGAAAAAACTGACATAATCTGAAACATGTGCAGGTAGCCTCGGTGGGGGCCAAATGAAATATATACAGTCTGGCTGGGGCCAAATGAAATGTATACAGTCTGGGTGGGGGCCAAATGAAATATATACAGGCTGGGTAAGCGCCAAGTGAAATATATATAGTCTGGGTGGGGGCCAAATGATATATATTGAGTGGCGTGGAGGGGGCGGAGTAATGGGGTTGTGGGTTAATGGGGGTAGGGGGCCCCAATCCAAAGTTTTTCCCTGGGGCCCATAGACCTCTGGTTGCGCCACTGCTAGTGAGCACTTCCATAATGGAAGCTCTCACTAGTCTGCAGGAGGAAGGGGAGAGAAGCGCTGTGAGAGCTGTACAGTACTTAACCCTCCTCCTGCTCTCTCTTCTCAGGGCCCGAGCTCCTGTGTCCTGGCTGCCTGGAGCGTCAGGACGTACAGAGCGCACTCTGACCTGACGCTGCAGGCCCTCAGAAGAGAAGACAGCCAAAACAGGGAGAGTGGTGGCAGGAGAGGTAAGTTACTTTATTTTTTTACAGTCTGATCTGAGGTCTGATATGGGGAGTCTGGAAATCTGACTGGGGGGGTCAGGAGGTCTGAATGGGGGTCTGGAGGTCTAAAGGGGGTCAGATATGGGGGTCTGGAGATCTAGTGGGAGTCTGGAGGTCTAATGGGGAGTCTGGAGGTCTAATGGGGGGTCTGGAGGTCTAATAGGGGGTTTGGTCTGAGGTCTGATATGAGGTCTGGAGGTCTAATGGGGGTCTTATCTGAAGTCTGATATTGGGTCGGGGTCTTACATGGAGGTCTAATGGGGGTCTGATCTGAGGTTTAAAACTTGGGTCTTATATGGGGTCTGACAAAGGTCTAAAGGGGGTTTGGTCTGAGATGGGATGATCTCATTTAGGGTTTTGAAAGGAAGAGGGGTTTTTTTTTGTACTAGCGCACAATATAAAGGGGTGTTTTAGTACTCACGCACTATCTGTGTGGCACCAGTAGTTTCAGGGGGACTGATTGGTGGCAGGATGGGGTGTTGAGAAGGTGGAAGATAATGGAAAAGTAGGAAAGTAAGATGTCTGTTAAACTCTGCACAAGGAACGGCTGAAAGAAGTCACCATGGTGGTCTGGTCTAACAGGAGAAGAAGAGGAAAGAGAATATCTACATCAGAGAAGAGAAGTCACTGGATGTACTGGGTACATATGTGGCGCTTCATGACCCTGTATGTTCTGTAGCTCTGTATGTAATGTTTTCCATGTATGTCTTTAAAGGAGTTGTCCACTTTATGAGCGCTGCCTTCTCTGCTCTGTTTACCTGCTCATCACTGCAAATGCTACAGCGAGACCAGAACAGAGAAAGCAGCTCTCATATAGGCGCTGCCCTCTCTTCAAACAGCTAGGGGCACAGACGGCATTACTACTATGGCAGAAGGCACTACTAATGTGAAGGGGGCACAGTGAGGATCATTACTGGGAAAGGGACACAGAGGGCATCACTACTGTGAGGGGGCACAATGCGGGCATCACTACTGTGAGGGGGCACACATCTGTACAAAACTATTGTGAAGGTTGTACTATGAGGTCAATACTACTGTGAGGGGGGTACAATTTTTTCAAAGTATTAGGGAAGGTGGTGCCAGAGAAAGGACCAGCCCCGGGTGCCAAACACCCTAGGCACACTACTGAGAAGCAGTAATTTCTCGTTATGCACTCTGCTCCTTTCACAGGACTGTATAGCATTATCATAATTTTTAATGCTGTGTGTCTTTGCCCTACCTTGCTTATACTAAATTATATTGATGGCATTATATTTCAGTAGATACAATGTCTCATATAGAGCATTATAAATCATTACAATTCCATGTGGTCCTGTGAAAGGAGCAGTGTCCATAATAGGAAATCAAACTCCCACATGGACCATGTTTTCTGCACTAGACATGCTCGTCTGAAATAATGCTAATACAAGGATTTTGAGTAAATGAGTAAAATAATTTGTGCAAATTACACCATATAGAGAATTTTGGAAAAAAACTAAAATAACCCAAAGTTTAAAACTATCTGATGTCAAATCATTGACAGAAAATTCTTGAAAAATACTAATTTTACTGTATTAATGAAGGTTTGGTTGGTTTGCCAATCACGTAAGTGCAGACAGTAATAGTCACAGATGATGGACAAAGCCTTGTATATGTGTGCAAAATGGTAGTCGACAGGTCAAACAATTATAATAATAATAAAAAAAATTATATATGTATATATCCTAAATTTTCTTTCTCTTTCTTTCTCTTCACATAAATATTTGCACTCTATTAATGTTGTATATGCATTCCATGGTAAATTGGGCTAACTTTCTATAAATAAATAAATATATATATATATATATATATATATATACATACACACACACACATACATACTGTATATCAGATGTGTCCTTCTTAACTTTTCCTCTTGGTTTGAAATATCTTGAGAGAACTGGGCTGAGATCCCTAACTTGGTAAAAAATATTTTTTGTAAAGACGGGCATGGAATAATGTTATTGGTTCTGAGTTATTTTCAAACATGATCATCTCATGCCACTTATCTTAGGATATTTCAAGTTAAGAGGTTCTGTACTGTACCTAAGAAGGAGCAAGCACAATTGCTACGTAGCACCGATTCAGTGAGCTCCACAGTGCCCGCCTCTTTGACAGTGACCCCCACAGCATCTGCCCCTTCAATAGAGGCCCCTGCCCCCTTAACAGTGAACTCCAAAGTGCCCTCCCCTTTGACAGTGACCTCCACAGCAGCCTGCCCCTTTATTAGTGGACCCTGCCCAACTAACAGTGACCTCCACAGCAGCTGCCCCTTTAGTTGTGGCCCCTGACAACTTAACAGTGTCCTTCACAGTGCCCTGCCCCCTTAACCCCTTAAGGACTCAGCCCTATTTCACCTTAAGGACTTGGCCATATTTTGCAAATCTGACCAGTGTCACTTTAAGTGCAGATAACTTACACTTTGACTTATCCAGGCCATTCTGAGACTGTTTTTTCATCACATATTGTACTTCATGACACTTGTAAAATGAAGTTAAAAAAATTATTTACCAAATTGTTTACCAAAAATGTTGAAAAATTAGCAAATTTCAAATTTTCTGTTTCTCTACTTCTGTAATACATAGTAATACCCCCAAAATTGTGATGACTTTACATTCCCCATATGTCTACTTCATGTTTGA
Source organism: Bufo gargarizans (assembly GCF_014858855.1). NCBI lineage: Eukaryota > Metazoa > Chordata > Amphibia > Anura > Bufonidae > Bufo > Bufo gargarizans. Next base: position 468,092,007 of record NC_058083.1, on the reverse strand, counting down.
ATTATTTTGGGAATGATATTTTATTTTTTGGGGATGTTACAAGGCTTAGATGTTTAGAAGCATATCTGAAATTTACAAAAAACCTAATTTTTAGGGACCACTACAGGTCTGAAGTCACTTTGCGAGGCTTACATAATAGAAACCGCCAAAAAATGACCCATTCTATAAACTACACCCCTCAAGGTATTCAAAACGGATTTTACAAACTTTGTTTACCCTTTAGGTGTTGCACAAGAGTTATTGGCAAATGGGGATTAAATTAGAGAATTTAATTTTTTTGGCAAATTTTCCATTTTAACCCATTTTTGACACTAACAAAGCAAGGGTTAACAGCCAAACAAGACTGTATCTTTATTGCCCTGACTCTGCCGTTTACAGAAACACCCCATATGTGGCCGTAAACTGCTGTACGGGCACACAGTAGGGCGTAGAGGGAAAGGTGCGCCGTATGGTTTTTGGAAGCCAGATTTTTCTGGACTGGTTTTTGGACACCATGTCCCATTTGAAGCCCCCCTGATGCACCCCTAGAGTAGAAACTCCCAAAAAGTGACCTCATCTAAGAAACTACACCCCTCAAGGTATTCAAAACAGATTTTACAAACTTTGTTAACCCTTTAAGTGTTGCACAAGATTTAATGGAAAATAGAGATACAATTTCACTTTTTTGGCAGATTTTCCATTTTAATACTTTTTTCCAGTTACAAAGCAAGGGTTAACAGCCAAACAAAACTCGATATTTATGGCTCTGATTCTGTAGTTTACAAAACACCCCATATGTGGTTGTAAACCGCTGTATGGGCACACGGCAGGGCGCAGAAGGAAAGGAATGCCATAAGGTTTTTGGAAGGCAGATTTTGTTGGTACTAGTTTAGGGTACATATGATTTTTAGTTGCTCTATATTACACTTTTTGTGCGGCAAGGTAACAAAAAACCTTTGGCACGCTTTTTCTTTTTTTTTGGTTATTTACAACATTCATCTGACAGGTTAGATCATGTAGTAATTTTATAGAGCAGTTTTACACAATGATTTCATTTTTGAAACAAAAAAAAACATGTTTTAGTGTTTCCATAGTGTAAGAGCCATAGTTTTTTCAGTTTTTGAGCGATTATCTTGGTTAGGGTATGATTTTTGCGGGATTAGATGACGGTTTGATTGGTACTGTTTTGGCGTACATGCGACTTTTTGGATCACTTTTATTACCTTTTTTGGGAAGTAAGGTGGGCAGAATTTCAATTTCCTCATAGTATTTTTTTTTATGGCGTTCACCGTGCGGGGGAAGTAACATTACCGTTTTATAGATCAGGTCGTTACGGATGCGGCGATACCCAATATGTGTAGTGTATTTTTATTTTTTATTCAGTGATAAATGTGTTTTTTTAATCTCAACTTTTTTCACCTTTTAAAAAAATAATAATAATGTGACCCAGACCCACTTAGTTCTTGAAGGTCCAGTGGGTCTGATGTCTGTATAATACAGTACAGTACAATATATAGTGTACTGTACTGTATTTTACTTACACTTTGTCTGAATAGATCTGTTTAGCACCATGGACAGCAGGATGCCTGAGAGAAGGCGTCCTGTTACCATGGGAACCTTCCCTGTCTGCTCAGTTGTGGCCACAACTTCGCAGACAGGGAAGGGTAAGGAGCGGGGCTGTCTGGGGGCTCTCTCCCTCTCCATCGGGGGGCTGCAAAGGCACAGCAGCCCCCCGATGGGAGAGGGAGGGAGCCCCCTGAGCTGTTAACCTTTTCCATACAGCGGTCTGTACGGACCGCGATATGGAAAGGGTTAAACGGCTGACATCACGGCACAAATGTCAGCCGTTTATACCAGGGTGTCAGCAATGTGCTGAGATCCTGGTATACCCACTGGCCACCAACGATTATTCAAAGGGAGGCGGGCGGGGGATCGCGATCCCGCCTGCTGCACCACCCGCCTCCCACACCGCCAGCAACACCCCCCCCCTGCACCACCCGCCCACATAAATCATTCAGGGGTGCAGGGGGGTGAATAAAACTTTATTTGGGGCATTTTTAAGTTTGATCAGAATCGGCAGAAAGCGCAGCAAACCGCAGGTCTGAATTGACCTGTGGTTTGCTGCGATCGCCAATACAGGGGGGGGGGGTCACATGACCCCCCCCCCCCCCTACCCGGCGTTGAGACAGGATGCTGGCTAAATTATTTCAGCTGGCATCCTGTTCGGATTAACCCCCGCAGTGCCGCAATCTCATTTTAAACTCATGATGTACCGATACGTCATGGGTCCTTAAGGGGTTAACAGTGACCTCCACAGCGCCCTACCCCTTTAAGGCTAGGGCTACATGGCGACATGTGTCGAGCGACATTGTCATACCAATGTCGCGCAACAATTTTTATAATGATAGGCTATGGTGTTGCACTGCGACTGCAACATGAAAGTCTAAAAAAATCCATCCAAGATGGATGCATGTAGCAGTGTAGTTGTGCCCTGTGTGTCGCGCAGCCCTAGCCTAAAGCTGACCTACAGCAGTGAAGCAAAATGGCTAGGTTGTTATGGAAACCTGGAATAAAACTGTGTTTATGTGGAGACTAAGGGCCTGCAAGCTTCTATTGGCTGATAAGGGACATGTGACCGTGTGTATGGCAGTTGGGATATGAAGAGAAACACTTGCAGGCTTGTATTGGCTAATGCTGGCCATTTTTTGGGAATATCTTAGGAACGGAACATTCTAGAGAGCTGAAACCCACAAGATTTCTTTTCAGGTAGCAAGGGATGTGTATACCAAGTTTCGTTGATATCGATGGTTGCATTTTTGAGTGAACGCGGAAACATATAAACATAGAATGTGTCGGCAGATAAGAACCATTTGGCCCATCTAGTCTGCCCAATATACTGAATACTATGGATAGCCCCTGGCCCTATCTTATATGAAGGATGGCCTTATGCCTATCCCATGCATGCTTAAACTCCTCCACTGTATTTGCAGCTACCACTTCTGCAGGAAGGCTATTCCATGCATCCACTACTCTCTCAGTAAAGTAATACTTCCTGATATTACTTTTAAACCTTTGCCCCTCTAATTTAAAACTATGTCTTCTTGTAGTAGGAACATACATACACATACATATATACATTCTTCTGTACATACAGTATATAGATAATCTAATATTACTAGAGTATAGCATGGATGTCATCACGGACATGGATGTGTGAAAGAGACCTTACTGTAATAATTATCATTCTATCACAAACTATTAAGAAATGCGTTACTAATAATTAACCTGTTATCATGAAAATGCAGCGTGACATAGGTGGTCTCCTGTATACAACAGCAGTAGGACCGCCCACATGACCGCCTGTTCCATTTTTCAACTTGATAGATTATGTTTGCTTCTTCAATATTTTTATTATTAGCCCTTCATACATTTACAATAAAAAAATAAAAAATGTAAATTAAACTTATTCAACTATCTACAATCAAGCTGTCAAATATGCACATATACCACCATAGCAATCTGATAAAAGTCACTAATTAAAACACATACTTAAAAGGGTAGCATACAGGTTGCTATAAATTATTTCTAATAGCAGATTCTTTTAGAATTAACAAGGCACTTCAAAGCTTGAGATCTAAAAATGATTAAAAATAAATAAAAAATATGAGAACTAGAAAGAAAGTACACTGAAGCAAAACAGAAAAAATATTGGCACAGATTTAGAAAAGTTGATAGACTGAGGTAAGCTTACACGGACAGCTATAAGATTGTGGTGGTGTTATATTGTCAAGGTATAGTGGGAAGTTTGGTTGCAATACAAAGGCTCCAGGAATGGTGTGGCAAAAAAGAGGAGGATGGAACAACCTACAGGTGAAACTCGAAAAATTTGAATACCGTGAAAAGTTAATTTATTTCAGTAATGCAACTTAAAAAGGTGAAACTAACATATGAGAGACTCATTACATGCAAAGCGAGATATTTCAAGCCTTTATTTGTTATAATTTGGGTGATTATGGCTTACAGCTTATGAAACCCCAAAGTCACAATTGTGAGGTATCCTTTGCTCAGGGGGTATGGATTAATTAGCTGACTAGAGTGTGACACTTTAAGCCTAGAATATTGAACCTTTTCACAAAATTTAAATTATAAGCTGCATTTATGCAATTCCTTTTAATTACTGAAATAAATGGACTTTGCACAATATTCTAACTTTTCGAGTTTCACCTGTATCTGTATCGCCATATAATTATTGCTATGAATAATACAATGAAAAAAGGCTCATGTATAAAAGGCTCAGGTTTTAAATACTCGTGAGAACCGGGGTATAATAATAATAAGGATCACTAGGCAGAGGAACCAATGACAATTAACAGAAAGAGGAGACATAATCAAAAACGGATGACGTTCCGTATGGCATCCGCTTTTTTTGCGGATCCATTGTAATAATGCCTATCCTTGTCCACAAATTAGAAAAAAATATTACATTCACAATTTTTTTTTTTTTTTGCGGGGCAACGGAACGGACATACTGATTCTGACAGCACACGATGTGCTGTCCGCCTTTTTTGCGGACCCATTGAAATGAATGGGTCCGCATCCTATCCGCAAAAAAACCCTGAACGAATACGGAAACAAACAATGTTTGTGTGCATGTATAGCCTTAACCACTTTATATCCGGGCCATTTCCCCCTTCCTGACCAGGCCTAATTTTGCAAATCTGACATGTGTCACGTTATGTGGTAATAACTTTAGAACGCTTTTACTTATCTAAGCCATTCTAAGACAGTTTTCTCATGACACATTGTACTTCATGACAGTGGTAACTTTGAGTTGCTATATTTCACCTTTATTTATAAAAAAAATCTAAAATGTACCATAAATTTTTAAAGAATTCCCAATTTTCGAAATTTAGATTTATCTGCTTTTAAAACAAACAGTGATACCTCATAAAATATTTATTACTTAACATTCCCCATATGTCTACTTTATGTTGGCATCATTTTGGAAATGTAATTGTATTTTTTTAGGACATTAGAAAACTTAGAATTGTAGAAACAATTCTTAAAATTTTTAAGAAAATTTCCAAAACCCACCTTTTATGGACAAGTTCAGGTCTGCAGTCACTTTGTGGGGCTTACATAGTGGAAATCCCCCCAGAAATGACCCCATTGTAGAAGCTACACCCCTCAAGTTACTCAAAACTGATTTTACAAACTTTGTTAACCCTTTAGGTGTTACACAACAATTTATGGAAAATGGAGATGACATTTCTAAATTTCACTTTTTGGGCAGATTTTCCATTTTAATCAATTTTTTTCTTTAACACATCGAGGGTTAACAGCCAAACAAAACTCAGCATAGTTTTTGCTTATTTATTTTTTCAGCATTCACCTGAGGGGTTAGGACGTGGCAATACCTAATATGTGCCCTGTGAAAAAGCACGACTGCAAAACGGACGTTGGGCTGTTCACTCCAACCCAGGCTTGTAGTATTTTCTATATTATTGCTCTCAGCAGATCATTTTGTGACCGATTGTCTTAGTTAGGGTCTAATTTTTTGCGGGATGAGGTGACTGTTGGATTGGTACTATTTTAGGGGGCATACACCTTTTTGATCGCTTGGTGTTGCAATTTTAGTGATGTAAGGTGACAAAAAATTGATTTTTTTGGGCACTGTTTTTATTTTTATTTTTTTACGGTGTTCACCTGAGGGGTTAGGTCGTGTGATATTTTATAGAGCTGGTTGTTACAGATGCAGCAATACCTAAGGCTACTTTCAAGATACAAGACGGATCCGCACCGATAATGCCAACGCTTGTATCCGTTCATAACAGATCCGTTTGCATTATTCATTAAAAAAAAAGTCTAAATCAAAACAGATCCGTCTCGACTTACATTGAAAGTCAATGGGGGACGGATCCGTTTTCAATTGCACCATATTGTGTCAGTGAAAAACGGATCCGTCCCCATTGACTTACATTGCACCAAACGCAGCCAAATTGATGCATTCTGAACGGATCCTTATCCATTCAGAATGCATTGGGGCTGAACTGATCCGTTTTGGGCCTCTAGTGAGAGCCCTGAAACGGTTCTCACAAGCGGAGCCAGAAACGCCAGTGTGAAAGTAGCCTAATATGTATATATTTTTTTATTTATTTCACTTAAACACAATAATAACATTTTTGAAACAAAAAAATTGTGTGATTTTCTTATGTAGGGGCTCATTTTACCTCAATTTTGACGGTTTTATTGGTACCATTTTGTGGGACATATGCCTTTTTGATCACTCCATCATTGGAGTTGCACTTTTTATGATGTAAGGTAACATTATTAATGGTGTTTATTGGATAGCGGCAATACCAAATATTTATATTTTATTTTATTCTATTTTTAACATTTTTGGATAGTGGCAATGCCAAATATTTCTATTTTATTAGATTTTTTTTCTATTTTTAACATTTTTTTAAATGACTTAATTGGGGATTTATTTTACATGTAAAACTTTTTTTTGTTTTTTAAACTCCATTATTTTTTATTTTTTATTTTACTCTTTGCATCCTCCATAAGGTCATACAAGAGCTCTGGGAGACAGTTACCATCACTTTTATTTTTATTTTTTTCACCATTAATTTCTCCTGTAACTGGGGCGGACATAGTAGCCCCAGTTACAGGGGAAATACACCCCCCAGAGAGGCTGTACAGCGGTATACTGCGCTGTACAGCCTCTGTGCAGGGCTGATCGAGGTCTATAGAAGGCCCGACAGCGCCTGCACTCTCCTGGCCCCGGCTGAGCGCTGTGTATACAGCGATCTAGAAGGCAGGGACACCTGGGAACTGTCCCTGCCTTTTCTCTAGTTAGCCCTGCTGTCACTGACAGCGGCCCGATTAGCGCACAGCTGCCATCTCTGAATGGACATTGCAGAACGTTTTTCACGCAGGCCTTGCCCCATAAAAGTGAATGGGGCTTCAGTGAAAAACGCATTACATCCGGAAGCAAGTTCGGATGCAATGCATTTGTCACCGATGGTTTTTTTTTTTTTTTTTTTTTTTTTTAAATCCAATAATATTCTTTATTGATTCAAACATAAATTCACATTAGTACAAAAGGGGAGCAAGACTCCACTACAGGATGACCTACATGTTTTGAACGTCTACTGCGATCTTAGTCATGACAAAACAAGCACATTAAAACCTGGCTATTTGTATCACACCACCATATGAGATTAATTAGCAATTATAAAAAGAGACCGGACCATAAGTAACATAACTCTAGATACCTAAACTAGTTATAAATGTAGTGTACCGCACTAGCAAACAATTAACATCCGTAGGGTTAAAATACACAATACTTAAAGATACATGGCAAATGGTATCTATATACAAACATTATAGTATATTCAGCACCCCCAGGTCAGAGAGGGTACACAAATGTATATACAAGAAGTATGCATTTTATATATAAAATGTATAAGATAAATAAGCCACATTTAGGCCGAGGATAATCAAAAAGCTTGTAAACCTATTTTTTTTTTTTTTCTTTTTATTTTATAAACAGTATAAAGACAAGTTTCTAATCACATATCAGACAGTGTATCATATTCATACCAAAGAGCAAATCACGTACAAAAAAAAAACAGCTGTAATCAGGGCAGTCCAGCTATACTACCAGTTCATAGGCACAGAATCCACAGCCCAGAAAACACAGTGAAAAAAAAAAAAAAGGAAAAAAAAAACATAACCCACCCCCCCCCCCCCACCCATTTCCACCTGGCTTGGTGCGGCCGCCTCGAGGGGCGGCGGAATATTCTTGCCCCCCTCGTATGAATTTTTCATTCGAACCTTTACAGTTTCACATATGTTTCACATATGTTTTTGCGTGGGCTGTGTTGATAGAGTTTATCTTTTAGGAATATGTAATGGTTTGTTGGTGTATATTTATACCGTAGTCTCCACTTCTGAAAAATCATCAATTCTGATCAGGGGTATTGCGGCTAGCTATTTCCCTTCTCTGTAGGCCCATTCCGATGGCATCGTCTAGTCCGCGTCGTTTCATACCCTCAAAGTGTGTTATTCTCGTCCTTAAACTTTGCCAATCATTGATTGTTGGGGGTCTATCTTTCACCCACTGTCTCAAGATAATCACTTTGGCCAGTAGAAACCCCTTTAACCAGTATACCTGTTCGTTTTTGGGGGCTTTGTTTTTGTACTCAGGAGGGAGCAATCCAAGAACAGCTACTTGGATAGTCATGGGGGGACTACTCCGGCTGTTTGCCACCATTGTCTGAAATATACAGCCCCAGAAGATCCTAATAGCAGGGCAATCCCACAACATGTGTACAAGCCCTGCGGCTACACAAGAGCATTTAAGACAGCTAAATTCTTGACCCTTATTGATATAAATTTTTGTCAGCAGACTCGGAGTGACGTATAGACGGTGTATTATTTTAAATTGTATCAATCGGTGTTGTCGTGAAAGAGAGGCCTTCTTTATGTTTTGATATATTTCCTGCCATTGTGAGGGGTTACATTCCCCGATACCTATCTTCCATTTATCCACACTTTTAAATTTAGTGATGGTGCTCATTTCCTCGATGAATCTCCTGTATATTAGTGAAATCTTAACTTTGTTCCCTACTGTGTTATAACAAAATAATAAAAATCCCGGAGTAGCTTTCATCAGAGGTGTTTTCTTGAGAGTATATGCTAGTGCGTGTTGTAGTTGACAATATCTATAGTGCTCTAGTGCAGTTATTGGTGCTTGTTTTATCAATTCCCGTATTGATTTGCAATTCCCTTTTGTGTATATATGTGAAAGTAACGTAATACCTTTTCGAATCCAAAATTCGTTATCGTTGAGTTTCAAAAATTCAGTTAGGGCAGGGTTATCCCATAAGGGGGAGAAGTCCAAAATTTGAGGGGCATGGATCAGTGTCTTAATTTTATTCCAAACTTTCTGTAGCACGGCTCCGATGGGGCAGGAGTAATCTGTACGTTGAAACAGCCCAGATTCCAATATACTAAAAATGTTATTAAAGTGTGGTGGGCGTTGGCCTAGGATATGTGATATTAACACTCCGTCCCCGGCATTGACGCACCATTGTAATTGTGCACACAGATAATAGATTTGAAAATGGGGCAGGCCTAGGCCCCCGTTGCTTACGGCCATTCGCAAGTATTGTAGTTTAATGCGGACCCTTTTTCTGCCCCATATCAAATCATTTATCAAGCGATCAATCAGATTGAAGACGCTATCCTCAATCCAAGCGGGGCAGGAGCTAACCGTGTACAATATCCAAGGTAACAAAACCATTTTAATCAACGCAATCCTATTGATCTGCGAAAGTGGGAGTTTCTGCCACACTCTTATTTTGTCTTTTATTCTCCCTACTAAAGGGGAAATATTTAATTGATTATATTCCCTGATATTATTGCTGATTTTTATCCCGAGATAATCTAAATGATCTGTTGGGGGAATAACTCTGATCCTAAGATCGTTAGGAGGGGGCATCCGGTTCAGGGGGAAGAGTACAGACTTAAGCCAGTTTATCTCGTACCCAGCAATTCTGCCGAATTCCTCGGTTATCCGCATAACGTTGGGGACGCTTCTCCAACCATCGTTCAGATAGAGTAAAACGTCATCTGCGTATAAACAAATCTTATCGTCCGTCCCTCTCCCCCCGAAACCGGATATACCAGGTTCAGTCCGTATCCTACAGGCAAGAGGTTCCATAAAGATTGCGAAGAGGAGTGGAGAAAGGGGGCATCCCTGTCGTGTTCCCCGCTTTAGGGAGACGGCAGGGGTAAGCACCTCGTTAACCTTAATTCTAGCAGTTGCTTCACTATATAACAGTTTGACCCATCCAATAAATTCCTGGCCCAGGTTCATCCTGTACATAACACGCCAGAGGAAGGGCCACTCGACACGATCGAACGCTTTAGCGGCGTCCAATGATAATATCGAGCGGTCCTCCCCCCCGCCAATCTGAATATTAAGAAAGGTCCGCCGTATATTGGTCTGTATCTGTCGCCCAGGGATAAACCCTGTCTGATCTGCATGTATCAAGCGCGCTATTACTTTTTTTAAACGGTTGGAAAGGACTTTTGCGATTATTTTATAATCTGCATTAAGCAGTGATATTGGGCGATAGTCCTCAACTTTATTTCCCGGTTTCCCCTTTTTAAGGATCAATGTAACCGTTGCTTCGGCCAAAGACGGGGGCAGCTTTCCACATTTACTAGACTCGTTTAGAACCAGCAACAGTCCTGGCAAAAGTATCTCCGCATGGCGCTTATAGATACCGAATGGGAGTCCATCTGATCCCGGCGCCGAAGAGCCCCGGGTCCCCTGCAGGGCCATTTGTAATTCCTCCAAAGAGATGGGGGCGCACAAGGAGGCGGAATCGGAGACCGACAGCGCCGGGATCTTAACTTGTTCCAAAAAAACATCTATTTCGGTCACTGTATCTACCACCTCAGATCGGTATAAATTATCAAAGTGATTAAAAAACTCTGCTACCATCTCCATTCCTCTTCCCAATCTACGCCCATCCCGCGTCAGTATCTGTCTAATTCTTTGAGGGGGTTTTTGATTTGCTATAATAGAGACCAATAACTTGCTCGGGGTACCCGCCTCGCAGAAATCTTTATAGCCCATAAAGAATAGTTGATTCTGTGCTTTTTCCTTCATAAAGGTAATGTAGTGATCTTTAGCAGATTTTAGCTTAGTGCGCGTATTCATATCATTTCGTACTCGGATACAGCCCTCCAGATATGCAATATTTGCCTCCAACTTTTTTTGTTCAGCAAAAAATTCACTTTTTTTCTTTTTTATTCTGGAGAAATAAAGCCCACGCATAAATGCCTTCATGGCATCCCAAACAAAATGGATGTGAGCTGTGCCGATATTCTCTTGCCAAAATTGTGAGAGTTCTTTATCTATCCCAGTGGAATCATTTAATATGGTTAGCCAATGTTCGTTCAGTCTGAACGATCTGCTAATCCCGGTTTTTTTTCCGGTCTTCATCACCAGTAGGATCGGTGAATGGTCAGATATGCCATGGATCTCATATGTCATTTTTGAGATAGATTCAAGCATCTGCTCATTGGCCAAGGCCATATCGATCCTAGACATAGCACTATACGCTTTGCTAAAGCAGGAAAACACCTGTTTGTTACCGTAAAGCCATCGCCAAACGTCGGTTAAACCCATCTCCTCACAGAACCCGCGAAATAGGGCGTGTTTATCCTGCGCACTTTTCCGGGCGGTTGAAAATCTATCCAGCGCCGGGTCAAGCACGCAGTTAAAATCACCACATATTAATATCGGAGAACGCTCTCTATTATGTATAAAAAGCGCCAGCTGCTTTAAGACTGTCATTGTAAACGGTGGAGGAATATACAAGAAAGCAAGGACACACTTACTGCCATTCCATTGGGCAAAGAGGAAGATGTATCTCCCATCTCTATCAATCGACTGGTCTAGCAGGATAAAGTCGATGCTATGGTGTATATACACGCTAATCCCTCGGGAATATGCCGAGAGTCCAGAGTGGAATTGATGTCCTGCCCATCTCTTTATTAAATACTCAGGAATATTCGGTGTGGCATGCGTTTCTAGTAAGGCAACAATTGCGGGGAGATGTCGAGTAATCAGATCAAAGACCACTACCCTTTTCATTCTATCAGCCAGTCCACGCACATTCCATATCATGACTCTATTATTGGTCATCATGAATTATAGAGGAGGCGTCCGTCATCCCCCAAAGGCAGCCGCAACCAAGCCAGGATCCCCCCCCACCCATTATCCACCCACACCCATTGGCACCCAACCCCCAACCCCCATTGTCACCGATGGTTGCTAGGAGATGTTGTTTGCAAACCTTCAGTTTTTTATCACGCGCGTGAAAAACGCATCAAAACGCATTGCACTCAGAAAAAGCTGAACAACTGAACGCAACTGCAGACAAAACTGAACTTGCTTGCAAAATGGTGCGAGTTTCACTGAACGCACCCTGAATGCATCCGGACCCAATCTGTCACGCTCGTGTAAAGGGGCCTAAAGTAAAACAGGAGATAAACTTACTCACCCTGTTTTCCAATACACATTTTCGGCTTGCTCCTGATACAAGCAGCCAGAAAATAGCTGAGAAGACAGAACTTAACAATCTGTATGTCCTACTGCAGACATGGAAGGAGGGAGAGGCTGCTGCTGCAGCCATCCGTCTTAGAGTCAGACAGAGAATGGGGGGCAGCTGATCTCTTGGAAGACACAAAGAAGATGTCTTTATATATTTTAATTCCAATATGAGACATAATAGGATCAAAGGAAAGGAGGGAATTAAATGAGGATTTGCTGGGATTGTTTAGTGTTTAGGTCATATAATTCTACATAAAGACCATATCACTAGGATGCTGCTTGTCTGCCCCTACTAGCTACTTACTGACACCACTGGCTACATCAAAGCAACAAACTTCTAGACGGGGCTACAGGTTAAAAATAAAATGAAAACAAATGGAGGACCTCAAAAGAAGGGACTTTTCAAATTGTTATGATTCCTCATAATTTGAATTGGACTGTGTTCACCATTTTGGACTGTGTTCACCATTTTGGACTGTTGTTGGACTACTTAGCAATGACTGGTCATATAAGAAGAAAAGTTAGTTATACCAAGTTGAGGGAGTGAAAGAAACTGGAGCTGCCTATTATTTAATGGTAATCGATATATTCAAGTTCATTGACCAATGACGTCACATGGCCTAAGAAGACACTTAAACACTCAGGGAAACCCATGGTCTCTTTATAGAGTTTATTGGCAGGACTGCCGGGAGTCAGACCCCCCACCAGCCTGATACTGATGTCCTGTCCTGAGGAGCATATGACATTAAGACTGTTACTTAGAGTTATCAGAGCATCTCAGCAAATACAAATTATGAGACATTTACTGTGGAAAAGGTGGAGTGAGATAAAAAGTAGTTTAGACACTGCTTGAGTAAAGTTCCCGTAAGAGGACTGAAACGTCGCATTGGTGATTACAGAACTCTACTATTGAACTGCATCTGGTAGTACCCAAAAAATGTTTCTTTATTTTATCTGGATACTTGATCGCATCTACAGCCACAGGCACACCATTTCTTCGTTATTCGGTGGATTTTTCTTTTTTCCTACTAATTTAGAGAGAGACTGGCAGCTTATCATTATAAATAAATATGTCATATATGTTATAAGCCTCTAATAACTATCGAAAAGACCAGAAAACTGGAGATAATGGGCAGAACAGTCCTTAGTGTTAAACTCACGTGTGCCATAGTAATGAATGCTAGCTAAGTAACATGAAACAAAATGAGAAATGTGAAGACAGGTTTTATGAAGGAGTTTCCAAAAAGTCTTGCAATTAAAATGTGAAAGAATGATCAAAACAAAATGAGGATCTTACTGCTGAGTGAAGTTGAAGCCAACTATACTGGATGTATAATACCCAATTAAATTGCTGGTTAAGTTTTATTAGGGGCAGACAGCCAAAAATACAATGAAACATCGTTAATGCTGCAGCCAGTGTCCTAAAATCCTTAACAGACTGAATTTGCCATGCGATTCAATAATTTGGGCAGGGTAAAAAAAAAAAAAAAAAAAAAAAAAAAATACATTTTATGCAGCATGGTGCTGTTATAATGTCTACAAATTTGTGCAGCTTAGGGGTTACACGCACTGATGACATACCGAAGCAATTCTAAGATGCATTATGGGGCCCACATCATTTTGATTAAGTGTTTAATGATGATATAATTGCCGTTTTCTAATTCGTGAATAAATTGCCCATTGACTGTACCAAAGTTGGACTTCTTTCACATCTGCGTTTTTGGCTGATCCAGCATGAATCAGCAAAAACGCCTCGATTAGGTTAATACAACCGGCTGCATCCATTATAAACAGATCCGGTTATTTTATCTCTAAAATGGTCATGACGGATCTGACACCAAAACCATTGTAAGCCAATGGGCGCCAGATCAGTTTCCTTTTGTGTCCGAGAAAATGTATTCGCCACCATTGACTTACATTGCGTTTCATGCCAGATCCGTCTTGCTCGGCATCCCATGCCGGATAGGAGAACACTGCTTGCAGCGTTTTTGTGTCCGGCATGGGAATGCAACCAAAAAGAACAGAATGCATTCTGGTGCACTCCGTTCCATTCAATTTTGTCTCCATTGATAATGAATGGGGACACACCTGAAGCGGTTTCCTATGGTATTGTTATTAGAGATGAGCAAATTTCTTAAAAATTTAATTTGGCTGACTCGTAGAAATTTTACAAAAGATTCGCTTCATGACAAATTATGCATTTGTTTGTAGGTAGCAGATTCAATGACAGGGAGCTGCAATAACAGAAAAAAATAATATTCATACTTAGCTCCTCCGCCGGCCGCCGCCCTCTTGCTTGCAGATTTGGCACAAAGTATTGTGCAGCCCGAGATGACGTCGTAACTACGCACGGGATTTCGGCCAAGATCTTTATTCAAGATGGCGGCGACCGGCCCATCGTGAGCAAATGGAAGAAGTATGTATGTTTTTTTTGTTTTCTACACTATTTCAGGGTAAACAGATTCTCTACCACGAAGCACAAGACAATTCGGCTTCACCACGAATTGAATTTATCCTGGAATTCAGATCGAATTCGACTTCATTGGATTAGGATCTCAATCAGAGTTGAGCGAATCTATGATGGATCTCAATCCCGGAAAGGAAAAACGCAGATGTCAAAGTAGCTTAATGTAGGGGATCAATGACATAAAAGGTGGTCATTATATGTATAGACTGTGTGTACTGCCGCATTTGAAGGATCAAATGGGAGTGAGACAAGTTATAAAGCCATTGGGGCAGATGTACTATTCCTGTAGATGGCATAACCTTAGACCAGATTTATCCCAGTAGCCCAGGCTGATGATAAATGTGGTGAAGGAATAGATAATATTGTCTAACCTTATCTCAAACATGTGGTGCGATTTTGGCTCAAAACTCCTTTCCTTGAAATCACACCTCCTTTCTATTAATCTACATCCCTTCCCTTGGTAGTTAAACCTAGATGTGCCAAAGTGTGCAATTAATGCCAAAATCTCCCAGCACTTAATTTATGGTAAAAAACTGGTGCAAATGATGATAAATCTTCGGGGACAGATGGCCCCACCCTTGTCCCTCCCCTACCACGCCTATTTTTTAGGAAAGTGGTGTGGGTAAAAACACCAATTGTAACTAAATTCAGCCACAATGGTGTTTAAAAAGTCAGATCTTCATCATTTAACAAGGTGGAGAACAGATTCAAAGAGTGTTTGGTGCTCTGGAAGACCAGGCATGCCTGTATTTTACAAGATCAGCCCACTGTGTGTAATGTGAACAGTGTGATACTTCATTTCACCTGTGGCGGTGCTGCAAGGGAATGAAACACTTGCTCCCTGGTTCCACTATAGTTTATAACTGATTGTTGGGGATCCCAAAGTGGTAAGCTTATAGGCATCCAATTCTTATAATAAACATATTTGCATTCTATGTACTAACTGGAAATGGATGGGGCCGCAGGAAGAGGGTAGGTGACTCCCTAAGACCCATTAGGCATGAAAAGCAATTTGTATATTTAAAAAAATACAAAGAAGAAAATATATTTTGCATTCAAATTCCTTATAAAATACATGTTCAGCAGAGCCACATGTGCATATTACTGCTTATACTGAATGATTGTCCATCTGACAGCAATCATGCTGAAATTCCAGGACTGAGGGTATGGGGGTGTCTTTTAAACTCCTGCTTTGGGCAACAAGAAATCTCGTTCAGCCCCGGAGATAATTACCTATTGATGTCGTATTGTCAGTTAACAAAGAAAAAAAGAAAAGAAAAGGCCATGAACTTCATTGTTTCTCAATGAATTAAAATTTTAATGAGAAAGTGCAAAAAAATCTAAATTATGGTCATGGTTGAAGATCTGATGATAGAGCCGGACTAATTGAATACTTCAGCGTAATAGGGAATCACTTCTGCTTTGTATTGAGAAATGGAAGCCTGTAGTGAAGAGAAATTGGTCATGACAGTTTATTATGACATGAAGAAAACATCCGAGGTCCTAACCTCCAGATATAATCTAACAAACATTTAATGTATGTTTTATGTATGTTGTTTTGTTTACTTTTAGCAGTATTTCACAGTCAGATGACAAATGGTTCCACCTCAAGATTTATCTATATTTTTAACCACTTTCCTTAACAGCATTTACTATTCAAGTCTTAATACACGTTATCACTGTCTACAAGGACGACCTTTTTCTCCTCTCACAGCATTCCAATGTTCCCCACTCTTTGTCTTTTAGCTGCCAACTATAGATGATCAAATCAATTCTAAACAAATTGAATTTGACGGGAATGTTCCCAAAATTTTAGTAAAATCCAAATTTTTGGCAATTCGATTCAGGTGAATTTCTCAAAATTGAGTCAGCCACTTTTCAGATCAGAAGACAGGAAAGATGAATAATGAGAATCACATGACCCCAGGCGGTGTGTGTATGTATAGACATCAACACACATTTGCCACAAAAGGCAAACATTTTTCAGACCATTTCAAAAATAAACATTAAAAAAATCCTACAGTGCAGCTTGTTATTAAAGAGGCTGTTTGTTACCACCAGCAGCCATGCGTTTACACATAGTTATATATGTCACTGTCACTTTAAGATGACTAACGAAGGAGCTAAAAAGCTTGAAATAAATTGCATACAGTCCTGGGAGACCCCACAAAGTCATCCACAACTTTACAGGGCAACTGGAACACTTTCCATTCAGGTTGAATTTATTCAAGAAATTCGATCATCACTACTGTCAACATTAGCCTCGATACTTACCGAGTAATATCCAGGACGACAGGCTAGCTTACTGGCGTGTGATCACCACTATTTAACCCCTTGAATGCTGATCGTTTTTATTTTACAAAACGAGGGGGGTGTCCTCCCTTTGTCACTTGCTTGCCAGCACCAGCACTATGGTTGCCAGGTCTGATGGCTTTATGTAGACAGCCTATAGCCTAAAAAAGGCCTTGAATGCTGTCTAGAGATAATGCATGTTAGGTGTGCCCCTAACAAATGCCTGTGAGTTTTGAATGTATAGCCAGTAGCATACAGTACTTTGATATGGAATATGGCATTGCATGATCATAAAAAAAAATAGATATAAAAGTAATATATAAGTAAGAGATAGACATAAATGGAACGTAACCACTTCCGGAACGCCCATTGACTATAAACGTCCTTGGGCGGTCGGTTTATCTCTGAATGGACGTTCTAGAACATCAATTCAGAGATTGCAGCTGCACACTATTCGTGCAGCTGCCGAGAGGGGGGCTCGGTGTCAGTGACAGCAGGGCACCCCATAGAGAAGGCAGGGACCGTTCCTCGGTGTCCTTGCCTTCTAGATTGCGGTTTCTAAAATGCTGTAATTTATTGTTCAATTATGTAAGCCCCACAAAGTGACTTCAGAACTGAACTAGTCCTTAAAAAAGTTGACTTTGGAAAATTCTAAACCTTCCAGCGTCCTAAAAAAATTTACATTACATTACTAAAATGATGCCAACATAAAGTAGACAAATGGGGAATGGTAATTAATAAATATTTTATAAGGCAGCCCTATCTGTCTTAGGGCTTATGCACACGGCCGTTGCCCCGCAATATAGGGGGCACTGGCCATGTGCACCCCTAATCACGGATGCGGACTCATTCACTTTAAGATGGAGATCTCACCGGAAAGCGGAAGCATGGATCGGAACCGCATGGAAGTACAACTGAGTGCTTCTGGCCGTGCCTCCACACCGCAAAAAAGTAGTGCAAGTGAATGGGTTCATGTTCCGCATGCGGCTGCCCCGCGGTCGGTGCCTGTGCATTGCGGAACGCAATTTGCGGTCCACAGCATGGGCCCGGCCAGCACACGGTCGTGTGCATGAGCCCTTAAAAGCAGAGAGATTTAAATTTAGAAAACAGTTAATTTTTTCACATTTTCGTTAACTTTTGGATTTTTTTTAAATAAATAAAGGTAAAACATATGGACTCAAATTTACCATTTACATGAAGTATAATGTGTCACGAAAAAACAATCTCTGAATGGCTTGAATAAGTAAAAGCTTTCAAAAGTTATTACTACATAAAGTGACATGTCAGATTTTCTAAATTAGGCCTGGTCAGGAAGGGGGTAAATGGCCCGGTCTGGATCTGGTTAAAGTTTATGTTAATTTAAAAAATAACCTTGCAAGAAAATAAAATTGTATAAACATGATTTCTTTTAGTTAATATTTTTAATTGAAAAAAGCTCATGAGCAATAAAAATATACATAACTGTCTCAAACTTTAAATTGGTTATCCCTTAAAAAGTATAATTAGGCAAAGAAAAGGACATTTCAAATTAAGTATTATTGCAATGTACATGCAATAAAAATATTGTAAAGTTTTCACCGCTGGTATTACATTCCTTACCGCCTTTGTAAAATGCTTCCAACAACCTCTCTCGCTGTTCCCCGTCATTGCGACCTGGTTGCGGATGTATCATACAGCATATGGAGCAGGTTCAGCATAGCAGCCCGCTCCATACAAACCCTCAACCACTGTGACGTACCGGTATGTCACGGTGGTTGAAGGACTTAAAGGGGTAATTTTGTTACCATAAATATAACTAGAGATGAGCGAATTCCCGGTTATGAAATTCGTTTGCGATTTGTTTACTAATGAAAGGTGAATTGCGTTATAGATTCCATAACCACGGACTATAATGAAATTCTAATACCGAATTCCTTTAGAGGCATTCTGTTATTCATTCCGTCATAATCGAAGTCTATGGGCTGCATAACAGATCTGTCCCGTTTCTGATATAAAGGAGAGGACTCCCCTGCATAACGGAAACGGAACAGATGGGTTTTGCAGCCCATAGACTCCTATTATGCCGGAATGCCTCTAAAGGCATTCCCTTATGGTATTGGCATAAGGGAATGAGTGGCCACTGGCACTCAGCAATGAAAGGTAACCGGAAGGATATATTTCTCCCAGAACGGCATCCCGGAGCTATATGGCCACGTTCAGCTACAAGTGAATGCATCTCTGGCACACAGTGTCGGTGCCAAGATACATCTGACCACAGACACGTTGTCTTGAAAACATGGGCAGGAAAGGTACATAACTTTTACTACCCACTCGGTGAACCTTCTGACAGCCGTCAAGCATGTGGCACCTGTGCTCCTACTCCATCCTCCGTCTCCTCCTCGGCTGACTCCTCCTTTTCCACTGCTACCGCCTCTTCCGCTGCACCCCCCAGCACCCCCAGCACCCCAGAACCTATTAGACGCACCAGGTGAGACGTTTCTATGCTGTGCTGCGGCTGTTGTGCCTGGAAGCCAAGAGCCACACCTGTCCTGCACTGCTCTCAGCTCTGGGGTCACAGGTCGATCAGCAGCTAACCCCACTCAATTTGACAGTTGATAAAGTGCTGTGCGACAACGGTACCAATCTGCTGAGCGCACTGAAACAGGGCGAAATGACACACGTGCAGTGCATGGCACACGTCCTGAACTTAGTCGTGCAGCGATTCGTTGCCAAATACCCCGGGGTCCAGGACGTCTTGCGGCAGGCCAGGAAAATCTCTGGCCATTTTACACGGCCATGGCTCGCCTTGCTGACGTTCAGCAGCAACACCACCTGCACATCAGACATCTGATTTGTGACTGCTTGACACGATGGAACTTCACCTTGTAGATGAGTGATAGGCCGCTCAAGCAGAAACGTACAGTTAACGACTACCTTTACGAACTCTGCAGCAGGACAGGTTCTGGGGAGTTTTATTTTTTTTTCACCGCACTAGTGGCTGCTCATGCACGACACATGCAGACTTCGGCAGCCATTTGATCAGCAGCCAGGTCACCATCTGTGACATTGTACCTAACGACTTCTTTCTGGAGCGTGCATTGCGTTGTGTCATTGATCAAGCCATCGAGGAGCAGGAAGATGAGGAAGTCGCAATGCTGGATGAAGTGCCGGGGGGGGGGGCTACTCCATCTGAGACAAGTCAACAGGAGTCTGAAGAGGAATTAGAGGAGGATGGTGCTGGGGTGGAGGAGGAGCAAGAAGAGCATGCTTTAAACGTTTGATCAAGCCAAAAGCCCCGAGTGCATGGGCAGACTGGGAACTTAAAGTGGTCCTGGAAAAAAACTTTAAAGTGGCCCCATTTTGTAGGTGGGTCCAAATTGATAGACGGCATGGCAACAGAAGTAGGTGGGGCCTACAAAACCATAGTACAGCATAAAATAGCTCCCTAGCAGAACCAAATACCCCAATGCAGCACATGGGAAGTACAGTTGATTTCAGGAGTGCTCCTGCGGTCGTTGGCCAGTACTTAATGTTCCTACTGTTAAGAGAGAGCATCAGATCATTATGTACCTGGCTGGCGGCTATGAAGAGGGCTTCGGCACCCACCTCGGCACCTGCCCACCGGGAAATTACCCTGTGGGGTTTATGACATATCGCTGCTCAGCTGTTTCCTTTGCTCTATCCACAGATTATATCAATAAAGTCTGCTAGTTTATTTTAAAATTAACTCAAAAGAAGCAGACCATAGTGTCCAGTAACTAGTTCTAAATTAAGCTCCATATACAGATATTTTGAGCTGCAACTTTGAACCCACCATTGTGTTAGAGCCTGGGCCCAACAGAACATCCTCTGGTTCTCTGGAGATCTTCAAAGATTTGTTTTTTTGCTCCTGTAATTTATGTTCTTGGTTATACTACTTTCACTATACTATTAGACTACCCCTATTATAGGTGTTTTTATGGTCCGCTGCTATATTGACAGCCAATATTTCTCTATGAACATCCTGCCTATCTAAGTTAGTCTTTAATGTTATTGTATTGCTCAGTGGTTAGCTGCCTTGCATTGCTTGGATCCTGGGTTTATATCTAATAAAAGGAGACATCTGCATGGAGTTTGTTTGTTCTCCTCATGTTTGCATTGGTTTCCTCAGGGTGCTCTGGTTTCCCATACTCCAAAAACATACAGATAGGTTATTCTAGAATTTAGATTGTGAGCCCCAATGAGCACCAGTAATAAATGAGTGAAGGCAATCTCAGGATGGGGTTGAGATACTGTATATGTAAGTGCTATACACGTGAATAATAGAGAGAAAAATGAATTCAATAAGAGGCAACATTTTGAAATTAAAATACATGTGCTCTCATTCTGCTATCAAATTGTAGGTACATTTCTGCTTCCTAATAGGTTCACCGGTGGGCAGTAGCTTAGCTCTACAGGTGCCTGTGATGGGCAATTGACCTCCCATGGTCGGTAAAATCATTAAATTCACACCAGCCTGTAGGTCAATTGCATCATTGCTACCACGTCCAGCTTGTCCCTGACTTTCTCCTAATCTGCCAGAAGAAAAGGCTGACTTCAGAAATAAATGTTCTCTGTATGAGCAGAATTACAAGCTGCATTAATTGCTTCATTTCAAAATATATTTTGATCTTCCTTGGGCTCAAAGAAACATGAAGAACAGCATTCTTGAAGCACTGATAAGCAAAAGTTACACAGTTAGTGGAAGAGGCGTTGTAAATCTGTAAGCAGTATGATGGATCCAAATGTAATTAAAACATTTTAGCAACTGAGTTAATTAATCCTATCCCCAGCCAAACTATAAAATGACTTTTCCAGTCCAGATAAAGGTTACTGAATTGAAATGGAATTTAAGTACCAACAAGCCACAAGGCTAGGACCGCACGGCGATATGTGTGGCACTCAGGATATGATGCGGGCACAGAAAGAAAGTATGGCAGATTTGTTTTATTAGACACCAAATATGGATTACAATGGTCCACAAAGTATGATAAATCTACCTAAACTCACTGGGCATTAGACACTTTTCTTTTTCTTATGCCACCTCTGTTTGTTTGCCGCCTGCCTCTGACATCGGACCTCGCTTAATGACCTTTCTTGATCCCTGCCTGTCCAAACCCGGATGCTAGACAATAAATATAGAGTAAGATCTCCCTTTCGATTAAATCCCCATTGGATCTCATTAACAGATGATCATAAAACCCTGGAACAGGAATTTGTCAGTTTTTGGGATATTAACTATAAGTCAGCAAAAATTCAATCTGTATGGGATGCACTTAAGGCCTTATCTAGGGGATTATTTGATAGTAATATTTCTAATCTAATAAAGGGGTATGGTATAAAGGAATGGAATTTAAGGGACGCGGTGGCACAAGCCATGACAGAATTCTCCAGTCACGTAATTTAAAGTCACACACTTAATACAAAAACACACTGGAAATCAAACACACGGAACACTCACAAACTTGCGTTATTTGCCTGCTTGTAGAAATGCAGCTCTCAAACCAGCCTGCTTTTTTTCCTCTGGATTCAAAAGGCTTTTCCTCTGAATTCAAAAGTGGAACATCTCTACAAGCCAATAGAAAAAGGAGGATTGAACCTCCCCATTTTAAGGATTACTTTCTATCGGCTCAGCTATGGCTCTTTTGCCAATGGAAGAAAAGCCCAATATGTAGGAATTTGGTGACTAGATCTGTATATGAGAACATGTTTACTTTATTGCAATCCGGTTAAATATCTAATGATCGGCAGGACTACGGCGAGACTAGGAAATTACTTAGTAAGTCATGGTGCACTATTAGATGATGGTTCGGAATAAAAGGATCTTTATGTTGTACACTTCTTTGGTATAACTATAATTTACAGGTTTTAGATGAATTAGTAGGGGATCAATACTGGCGAAACAATTATATTTTTTATGTTACACAAGTAGTGAGGAAAGGAGAGATACTTACTTTATTGGAGTTGGCACAAAAGGAGAATATATCTAATCTATTATGGTTTAGCCATCTTCAGCTTCGCTCTGCACTATCTAGTTTAAAAGAAAAATCTTTGCTAGATATAGACACTTCTACACCCTTAAAGGAATTAATGGGGGATTTAGGTTGAAATGTTAGGATTGCTCAACTTTATAGTTTATTAGTTAAATCACTATTTAAAAATATTAGTTCTCCAGGTGAAAAAGCCTGGCGAACAGATTGTCCAATGATACAAGTAGATGACTGGAAAAACATTTTGTTAAATTTGAGATCAGTGACGCACAATTTTAATCACTTTTTGGTTCAATTTAATATTCCACATAGAATATATGTTACGCAGAAAGACTTAGCATTTTGCAGGTATTATATATACTTTACAAATGATGTGAGTGTAAAAGAACCTGGTTGGAGGTCATATGGAGGAAAGTAGAGAAGGAAGGGAAGGGGGGAGGAGAGGGAGGGGGCAAGGGAAGAACAAGAACAATGAACAAAACTAAACAAAGTCACATGTTTTTTGTTGATCCATATATGTTAAACAGTTTGTCAGATAAACTAAATGTGATGTGCTGTTCAACGGGTTTTATGTTACAGGTCTTTTGTCATTGACTCTTTATATCCTTACATTTCTGTTGAACTTTTTAAGGACCACCACTTGGTGTGGTCAACTAGAATTTATAATCTTCAGATGTGATAAAGATGTTTTTTAATGTTTTAACAGGATTATATTCATACCACACTGATCTTTATATAGCTATTGGAATTTTGTTACAACATATACCAGACGGAGACTTAATGCTTGTCTGTGAAGAACTTTGGTTGTATTTTCTGTATTTACATGTCTATGTTATACTTTTAACTTTAGGGGGGAAAAAAAACTATCAATAAAATCTAAATTTACAAGAATATATGTTACGCCATTATGGCTTAATAGATGTGGTTTGAAAAATACATCCAATTGTCCACAGTGTGATGCATCTGAGGACGATTTACTGCACATGTTTTGGTTTTGCACAGAATTTAAAAAGTATTGGCGAGCAACTGACACGGTTATAATTGATGAATTAAAAGTATTGATCCCTTTTAAGGTGGAATGTTGAATATTGAGGAATCTCTCTAAAGAAAACTGTCAAAGATAAAAAGATTCTTCTGATAAAGGAAATCTTCCTGGCAAGACTTTTGATCACTCTGGTTTGGTTTTCGCGGAGTACACCAAGTTTGACTACATGGCTAAACTTGGTGAATAAGATCAAGAGATACGAGAAGGTTCTTTATAAACAGCAAAATATAGAGGATAAATGGATCAAGATATGGGGTAATGATTGATGTCTTTGATAAAATAGTATCAAGGGCCATCGATTTAATGGGAATCCGTCAGCTCCTCCAAACTAGCGCAAGTGGTGCATAGGGTAAATGACGCTGGGCTTATGCAATTTTTATTTTCATACTCTCTTGCATTCCAACATTGTGCTCCAACAAACCAGCAATAAAATCATTGATAGAACTCACACTTGAGTCTTCACCACTATTTGCATGAGCTTGGGAGTCCTACGGATTTTGATGATCTTTTGTAGGAACACAGCATCGGAATGAACGTATGAAAATATAAGAATTGAGTAATTGACCTCAGGGTCATTGATATTATGCATCACTTGGTATAGGTAGTGTTTCAGAGCTGACAGATTCCCTTTGACGCTTAGAGGACCTTGCTATTTTCTGTTTTTATTTTTCAGTCCTCGCCTTGACAGAGCCATAACATTTTTATTTTTCTGTTCAGATAGCCTTAATATGGCTTATTTTTGTGTGGGTAAAGTTGTACTTTCTAATTGCATTATTTAATATGTAAAAAGAAGAAGAAGAAAAAAATAAGGTATATTGACATACTAGCCCGACAAAGGCCAAAATAACACTCTTGTGGTCTCCATTGGGTGTCTGTGAATAGAATTGACATATGGGTAGGCATCTCTGTGCAAACAAAACTTTACAACTCCTGTTTTTCACATTCCATTTCCTCTAAATAAGGAAAATTTTGAAACTTTGTCTAAAATACATAATAAATTTGTTGCACTAATGTTTTCCACCTTTTTTTGCCACATTTTGATTAGTAAATGTTCCCTATTGTATTCTGGCTTTTCCTTATCATTGTGTCACACCTGTCTGTACACCACCAAGCCACAAATATGCTAAACATTGAGGCAACTATTCATGACATTGGAAACAGTAATTCTAAGGGAGCCCTACACATTCATTCACTTGTAAGTTCTAGGCCGGGTAAGGTATGGTTTGATCTCAATGACTGTGGAAGAGAAAGAACTAAGGTTTTGGAATAAAGAACACAAAATGATCACTTTTCTTGATTCTTGAGGCTTACAGTGTCATCCACCATACATAAAGTGATATGAATAGATGCTCCAGAATTTGTTATTACATGGGGAATACAAGTAGTTAGAACAACAGACCTATCAGGAGAGGTGACAACAACTCTTTAAGCACAATCATGGCATTAGGAGTGGTAAGTGCCACACTACTGCTCTAACTTCATATAGCCCCCAAACTGACTGCAGCATAGAGAAGAGTACGAGCAAAGGGGGTTGTCCCTGAGTAAGTGCTAGAGGAATTCCTGGTGATGCGTCTCTGTATAGATAGGGACCGTAGGGTCCACTGATGGAATTTAGGTCTTTTATTTTGTCCAATTGCTGGGTATTTAACAAAAGAAGTAAAAAATGATCAAAATATAAAATCTCTTCTTAGATTGTACATTTACCCCATATTCTGAATTTGAAAAAGTGAAACATATTCTGAATTTGAAAAAGGGAAACATTACAAAAAAAGGGGGGGTTTAAAGCACACTGATTGGTTGGTATCAATTGCAGTGCATATGAGTGGACAGTGTGCCTAAGTACCAGTGTTAACAGGCACCAGAAAACAATACAGAATGTAGCTTAAATTCAAGGGTAATGGGAAGTAAAAGACACCAGTCCTTCTCCAATCGGCAACAAAACAGACACTATATTCTTACCCTGCCTTTGATAAAACCACCAGACTTCTAGAAAGCAGGTGTATGAAGCAGCCTGTGCTCTCCCACTGTAGACTGGATATAAATCACATCATCTATTATATCACTCCCTGTTTAGTTCTCACGTCTGTGTCCAAAAACGTTGTCTCGCAACATACTTAAGCCTCTTAGTAACACATCCTCATCTAGCCCACATGGTGCGGTCATTATAGCAGACAATTGCTCATTATATTACTTGTGTTAAAATGCATTATTATGCCGCAACTTCCTGTTCTGCCTGTCTGTAATCAAGGTTCGGTGTGAAAAGGACATGACGAGACTTGTAATCCTGGCAACCGGAGTAAATCTTGAGAGAAAATAAGAAAAAAACAGTAGGTTCCAGCATGGAGGGTTTGTTAATGCTTGAATGGTAATCTGCTCTTTATAACACTTGGTAATAGGTATTTATTGGTTCACAGATGTGCAGACTTGGCACGGGCCCTGTGCACACACAACATCTGAAGCTTACTGCATTCTTTATGGAATTATTCCTCCGTAATGAAACTCTTTTCCCAACTTCAAATATTTGACTGCTCTCATCGGCGGCTTTAAAGTTTAGAGATATCTAACTAATTGTCTGGGTTTTTTGAAACACGTGAGAAAATGTTTTGCTATGGAATTCTTCCCTGTGTTTCTGTAACCATTAAAATCCAATCTGCATGCAAGGTAGGGACTGACCAAAAGATACAATGTAGTTAGAGCGATGGGCAGCATAAATCCTGTTATTCTTTTAAAGTTTATTGTATTTACGGTGTCTATGCAACCATATTCTGGCTCCAAATGACCACCAAGTTATACAAAGCCATAGGATGGCGCTCATAGCAGTTTATGTATGCCTCTAATTTCGTTAACAATATGATCATGCCTTTACAATGATTGCTTCTAGGGGAGATTACATTTGTAATACAGTACCATACAGAGGAATAATATTAGTGCATGAAGTGTCTATAGCTATGTAGTATGGAGCCGCAAGGATATTGTGTGCCTTCATCCAGGTTCTGCCCTTATAGGGGTTCTCCCATCTTCTCATTTTCATGGTGAGATGGGAGTAAGAATCAGCTGGGATGACCTGAGTTATGGAAATGAAAGAGCGCCTGGCGCTCTGCTGTATCGGTAATTCCCATAGCAGCGCATAGGAAATACATAAGCAGCTTAGCACAGCAAGCTATGCTGTTTCTGCTAGAGTTGAGAGAACTTGCCTTTTGGCAGGTTGGAGGTCGAGTTCAAAGTTTAAGTGAATTACGTAATGGATTCCGTTCTCATGAAATCCATCATGTAATTCAATGCCGGCATCTCACATAACACAAGTGTATGGTTAGCTTGGAGGGATCCGTTCTGTTGGCCATACACTTGTATTATGACGGCATGCCAAACGGACTGCCTCTAAAATCATTCTGTTTGGCTTGCTGGCAATGAATTACATTATGGATTCCGTGAGAGCCCAAACTCAGGTTTGCTCAACTCTAGTTTCTACATATCCCGAGTTATAAAAACAACATAACCAGAGTTACAGAAACAATGGAGTGTCAGACACTTGTCCATTTCCATAACTTCTCCTTCCAGGCTTAGATCCATCTCAACCATGGAAACAGTGAGCTGGGTATACCCCCTTTAATAGTGTACATTATTAATACAATGCATTACTTTTTGTTGTTATTGAACTAGCCAACACCCCCTGAATTATCTCTAAATGAATACACGGTAGCAACGTAATCAATATTTTCAGTAAAACTTTGGAAAGTGGGAAGAAAGCTATAGAGAAGGTAGAATTGTGCATGAAAGACAGAAACCATACTAATCAATAACCATGTGAGATCGGTATTCAAAATGAAAGAATTACAGTCAAACACAATCATTGTGTATCTTTCAGCACAAAAATAAACCAAGTACAGACTAGTCAGAGACCAAATAGGAAATTTAGTTGAGCGTGGTTGAGTGGTTCTTCTATAATATTCAGCACTCTTATTTTCCAAGCAACAAGAGGAGATAATGGTAGAACTGAATAAAAATATAAAACATTGTTTTGACAAAACCTAGGATCTCCACCTACTGTATTTCAGATACATCAGCCTCTGAAGATATGGTAGATGCTTGTGCTCAGCACCTCTGTTAAGGACACTGTTAAAGTCCCTATAAAGAGTAGAAGGACCAGTAGACAATTTTTTTTTAAAATAACATATCAGATGGCAAGTAGGAGAAAGGCCTCCCTCACAGCCTCCTGGCCAGGTACATAACAATCTGACGCTCTCTGCAATAACTAATGCTAGGAGCATCAGGTATTTATAGACTTGGCCAGCAGCAGCAGGTGCCCTCCTGAATCTAACTGTATCACAGTCTTCAGTATGGTGATAGGGCAGTATTTCATGCAGCACAGTGGTATCTGGTACTGCTGGGGCTATATTTTGTGCCGCACTATGGAATTACTAGCCCTGCCTACATCTGCTGTCCCTGCTTACTTATGGCTTATATTGGTTCTGCCAAATTGTGTTAAGCCAACATTTGACAATTTGGACTCGCTTACAACTTAGGGCCACTTTTAGTTTTTTTTCCCAGGGCCACTTTAAGTTCCCAGTCTGCCTTTGACTGAGGTCCAGTAGCATCAAGCTATACCCCTGATGACAGATCTGTTAGTTATGATTTAGGCCCGCCTACCGTACAGTATTTTCATTATTCTGATAAAACTATAGAACTCATGGAAGCTATGGAACATGTTGCATGGCTTAAAAATGATATTTACAAGGATAGACGTCTTGCTATGTCTTTTTGCAAAGGTCAGCCATGTAATGAAGAGTTTCCCTAATTATCTGAAAGCATTGGCATGGATAAATACAGTATCAATCTGCAGTTGGACGTGTGCCTAGGAATTTTTCTTGGACTCCGAATTTATGTAGGTCAGTAAACGAAAGACCAAACACTAATGTAAAATTCCCTTACTGCATTCTGGCCAGTTCCAATCTGAAAACTGCAGTCCTGGCCATATTGCATCATTTAGCAATATCTTCTATTAAGGGGTGGTAAACAAATGTGTTTTTATATGAAAGGTCAAATATTAGATAGATAGATACAGTGGGATGCGAAAGTTTGGGCAACCTTGTTAATCGTCATGATTTTCCTGTATAAATCGTTGGTTGTTCTGATAAAAAATGTCAGTTAAATCTATCATATAGGAGACACACGCAGTGATATTTGAGAAGTGAAATGAAGTTTATTGGATTTACAGAAAGTGTGCTATAATTGTTTAAACAAAATTAGGCAGGTGCATAAATTTGGGAACCACAAAAAAGAAATTAAATCAATATTTAGTAGATCCTACTTTTGCAGAAATGACAGCCTCTAAATGCTTCCTGTAGGTTCCAATGAGAGTCTGGATTCTGGTTGAAGGTATTTTGGATCATTCCTCTTTACAAAACATCTTTAGTTCATTCAGTTTTGATGGCTTCCGAGCATGGACAGCTCTCTTTAAGTCACACCACAGATTTTCAATTATATTCAGGTTTGGGGACTGAGATGGCCATTCCAGAACGTTGTACTTGTTCCTCTGCATAAATGCCTTAGTGGATTTTGAGCAGTGTTTAGGGTCGTTGTCTTGTTGAAAGATCCAGCCCCGGCACAGCTTCAGCTTTGTCACTGATTCCTGGACATTGGTCTCCAGAATCTGCTGATACTAAGTGGAATCCATGCGTCCCTCAACTTTGACAAGATTCCCAGTCCCTGCACTGGCCACACAGCCCCACAGCATGATGGAACCACCACCATATTTTACTGTAGGTAGCAGGTGTTTTTCTTGGAATGCTGTGTTCTTTTTCCTCCATGCATAAAGCCCCTTGTTATGGCCAAATAACTCAATTTTAGTTTCATCAGTCCACAGTACCTTATTCCAAAATGAAGCTGGCTTGTCCAAATGTGCTTTAGCCCACCTCAAGTGGCACTTTTAGTGCTGTGAGCGGAGAAAAGGCTTCCTCTGCATCACTCTCGCATACAGCATCTCCTTGTGTAAAGTGCGCCGAATGGTTGAACGATGCACAGTGACTCCATCTGCAGCAAGATGATGTTGTAGGTCTTTGGTGCTGGTCTGTGGGTTGACTCTGACTGTTCTCACCATTCGTCGCTTCTGTTCTTCCGAGATTTTTCTTGGTCTGCCACTTCGAGCCTTAACTTGAACTGAGCCTGTGGTTTCCATTTCCTCAATATGTTCCTAACTGTGGAAACAGACAGCTGAAATCTCTGAGACAGCTTTCTGTATCCTTCCCCTAAACCATGATGGTGAACAATCTTTGTCTTCAGGTCATTTGAGAGTTGTTTTGAGATCCCCATGTTGCTACTATTCAGAGAAAATTGGGGAAACTTACAATTGACCCCCTTAAATACTCTTTCTCATAATTGGATTCACCTGTGTATGTAGGTCAGGGGTCACTGAGCTTACCAAGCCAATTTGAGTTCCAATAAATAGTTCTAAAGGTTTTAGAATCAATAAAATGACAACAGTGCCCAAATGAATGCACCCGACTTATTTTGTTTAAACAATTATAGCACACTTTTTGTAAATCCAATAAACTTCAATTCACTTCTCAAATATCACTGTGTGTGTCTCCTATATGATATATTTAACTGACATTTTTTTATCGTAACAACCAATGATTTATACAGGAAAATCATGACGATTAACAAGGTTGCCCAAACTTTCGCATCCCACTGTAGGTAGATAGATAGATAGATAGATACAGTGTTTTGAAAAGGTATTCATGCCCCTTGAACTTTTCCATATTTTTTTACGTTACAGCCACACATTTAAATGTATTTTATTGGGATTTTGTAATAGACCAACACAAAGTATGTGTAAAAACAGAAAGTATGTGTCAATTGAAAAGATAATAATACATGGTTTTAACATCTTACGGACACAGGGCATACAGGTACGCCCTGATGTCCGAGTCCTTAAGGACACAGGCCTGTGTATTTCTGATCACTGCCACAGCAGGCACACTGTGACGATGCCAAGGGGGGTCCTATGACGCCCCCATATCGTCAATCGCTGAGAACCGTAGGTCAATTCAGACCTGCAGTTTGCAGTGTTTATTGGTCATTTCTGCGGCGATTGTGACAGCCATCGGGTCCCCGTGCTGCTGTAATGGGGACCCGATTGCATGGAAGGCAGTGCGATGTTTAAATAAATTTAAAAATGTAAACATATTAGGTATCCCTGCGTCAGTAAGAACCTGCTCTATAAAAATAGCACACAAATCACGATCTAACCTGTCAGATGAACGTTGTAAATAATAAAAAATATAAATGGTGCCAAAAAAAGCAATTTTTGGGCAAATTTTCCATTTTAATCCATTTTTTCCAGTAACAAAGCAAGGGTTAACAGCCAAACAAAACTCAGTATTTATTGCCCTGATTCTGTAGTTTACAGAAATGCCCCAAATGTGGTTGTAAACTGCTGTATGGCCACATGGCAGGGCACAGAAGGAAAGAAATTCTGTATGGTTTTTGGAAGGCAGTTTTTGCTGGACTGGTGTTTTGACACCATGTCCCATTTGTAGCCCCCCTGGTGCACCCCTAGAGTAGAAACTCCAAAAAAGTGACCCCATTTAATAAACTATACCCCTCAAGGTATTCTAAAATGATGTTACAAACTTTGTTGACCCTTTAGGTGTTCCAAGAGTTAATGGCAAATTGAGATGAAATTTCAGAATTTCAACTTTTTGCTACTTTGCCTCACAAAAAGTGTAATATAGAGCAACCAAAAATCATGTACCCTAAAATAGTACCAACAAAACTGCCACCTTTCCAAAATGGGGTCACTTTTTGAAGTTTCTACTCTAAGGGTGCATCAGGGGGGCTTCAAATGGGACATAGTGTCAAAAAAACAGTCCAGCAAAATCTGCCTTCCAAAAACCATATGGCGTTCCTTTCCTTCTGAGCCCTGCCGTGTGCCTGTACTGCAGTTTACGACCACATATGGGGTGTTTCTGTAAACTACATAATCAAGGCAATAAATATTGAGTTTTGTTTGGCTGATAACCCTTGCTTTGTTAGCAGGAAAAAAAAGATTAAAATGGAAAATCTGCTAAAAAAGTGAAATTCTGAAATTTAATCTCCATTTTCCATTAATTATTGTGGAACACCTAAAGGGTTAAAAACGTTTGTAAAATCAGTTTTGAATACCTAAAGGGGTGTAGTTTCTCAAATGGGGTCATTTTTTGGTGGTTTCTATTATGTAAACCTCACAAAGTGACTTCAGACCTGAAAATTTGCTTTTTTTAACTTCTAAGCCTTTTAAATTCCCCAAAAAATAAAATGTAATTTACAAAGTGATCCAAACATGACGTAGACATATGGGGAATGTAAAGTAATAACTATTTTTTGAGGTATTACTATACATTATAAAAGTACAGAATATTGAAATTTGGAAATTTGCTAATTTTACAAAATGTTTGGCAAATTTGGTATTTTTTATAAGTAAAAATGAAAAAAAAATTACTTAATTTTACCACTGTCATGAAGTACAATATGTGACGAGAAAATAATATCAGAATGGCATGGATAAGTAAAAGTGTTTATAAGTTACCTCGACATAAAGTGATACTGGTCAGATTTGCAAAAAATGGCCTGGTCCTTAAGATAAAAATGAGCCCGGTCCTTAAGGGGTTAAAAAAAATTGATAAATAAAAATCTGGAAACTATGCTCTGAATTTGGATTTAGTTCCACTTAGTCGCCTGACTATAGAACGTCTTAGTACACTTGCTGAATTGATTAAGACGTAACTTTTATTTTTATATTTTACTAAACCGGAACCAAGACACTATGTGAGACTTAGTAAAACTCTTAGTAGCCCACTGCCTTCTTTTCCTGAAGATGCCGGTTTTCCTGCAAATCATGTCGGGAGGCAGAAGAACGTGTTTGTGTTTTTTAGAGCAGTAGTCAAAATTGCCTAGCCCTATTATTAATATACTGAGAGAGATTCAGAAACAAGATAAAATGTAACCTATAACAAAGTGCAACAAGCTGGCCACTTTGCTGCTCTATTATTAATGTTGCTGGTGAGGAACAAACCGTATCGAATCTAGCATCATATATATTAGATAAAATAAGAGGCAGAAGGCAGTAGGCTACGGAGAGTTTCAATAAGTCTCCAATAGTGTCTTGGTTAGGGTTTAATGAAATATAAAAATAAAAGTTACGTCTTAATCAATTCAGCAAGTGTATTAAGACGTTCTATAGTCAAGCTGCTAAGTGAAACTAAATGAACTGATAGTGTAAATGTCATACACTTGCTGAGAGGTCCTTATATTTTTTGTCTGTATTTGTATTTAGCCCTATTGAGTCAATACTTTGTAGGATCGCCTTCTGCTGCAATTACAGCTGCAAGTCTTTTGGGGGTATTTCTCTACCAGTTTTGTACATCTAGAGTGTGTTTTTTTTGCCAATTCTTCGTTGACAAATTGCTCAAGTTCAGTCAGATTGGATGGAGTACATCTGGGAACAGCCATTTTCAAGTCTTGTCACAGATTGTCAATGGGATTTAGGTCTGGATTGTGACTGGGCTTTGATCCAAACCAGGGATGGCCAACATGAGGCTCTCCAGCTGTTGTAAAACTACGACTCCCAGCATGCCCAGACTGCCTACAGCTATCAGCCTACAGCAGGGCATGGTGGGAGTTGTAGTTTTACAACAGCTGGAGAGCCACAGGTTGGCCATCCCTGATCTAAACCATTCCATTGTAGCTCTGGCTGTATGCTCAGGGTCGTTGTCCTGCAGGAAGGTGAACCACTACCCTGTCTCAAGTCTTTTGCAGCTTCTACCACGTTTTCCTCTAGGATTGGTCTATAGTTAGCTCTATCAATCTTCCCATGAACTCTGACAGCTTCCCTGTCCCAACTAAAGAAAAGCATCCCCACAAACATGATGCTGCCCCCAACATGTTTCAAGGTAAGGATGGTGTGTTCAGGACACATAGGGCGTCATTTTCAAACAGATATTTGCCACTTTTCTGGTGTATAGCTGTTGCAGATTGCGGCGCAAAGGCATTCAATCTGTGACTTTTTTCCCTTTTCCACCATTCACGCCAAATCTAAAAAAGGGTGTGTGATGTGGGCAGGCCAGCAGGCCTGTCTCATTTATCATTTTCTATGCCTGTTTTAGGTAGCTGTGAAGACAATGAAGTTTAGACACTGTCCACCTAAGTTATGTAGATGCCGGCACCTCTACATAACTTAGGCAGATGAACCGCCACGGCTCGAGGGACAAAGATGAGAGTCTAAATCATCAGTCTTCATAAATGTCCTCCATAGTATTTTGCATTTAGGCCAAAAAGTTCAACTTTGGTCTCATCTGACAAGAGCACCTTCTTCCACATATTTGCTGTGCCCCCTACATAATTTGTTGCAAACTGCAAATGAGACTTCTTAGGAGTTGCTTTCAAAAATGGCTTTCTTCTTGTCATTCTTCTATAAAGGCCAGAATTGTGGAATAGACAACTAATATTTGTCCTATGGGAAGATTCTCCCACCTGATCTAACCTAACCCTCTTTTACACTTCTCCACCACTTTATTTCTGACATGTTTAGCTTGATCCATGGTTTTCATGATGCTGTTTGATTACTAATGTTCACTAACAAACCTCTGAGGCCTTCACAGAACAGCTAAAGTGATACTGATAATAAATTACACACAGGTGGACTATTTACTAATTAGGTGACTTCTGAAGGCAATTGGTCACATCTAGATTTTATTTAGGGGTATTGAAGTACAGATTTATATTAATAAAAAATAAAATAAAACCATATATCATTTTCTTTTTACTTCACACATACTTGCTATTTTGTGCTGGTCTATCACATAAAATCCCCAAAAAATACATTTAAGTTTGTTGGTGTAACATGAAAAAATTTGGTAAAAGGGTACGAATACTTTTTCAAGGCACTGTGTATAGAACGATAGATATAATAGCATGTACAGTAGTAGAGAGTTCATCTAATATATAAAGTTGAGTGTATGTATGTACGTATGTCCGCTAAAGGAATCTGCACCATTACATTCACAATCACAAAATTTGGCACACATCAGGTGTCCGGGAAGGTTTTAGACCCAGTCTCTGCTCTCCAGCATGTACCGTTATTGAGATATTTCCAAAAAATGCATTAGCCAATAGAAACCTTTCTCCTCACATCCCAACTGCCATATGCACGGTCACAGGCCCTTAGTCTCCACATACTGTGACACAGTGATCGGTATTTTCAGGTATATTCAGGTATTTTCCACCCAGCATGTGCTGCTGGGCTGATTTACAGCCAGGTGAGGTCAAATACCAGACTTTAAATGCCGGTCAGGGTTTTGGCAGCACCTGGCTGTCCTTAAATAGGCAGCTGGGCTCAGAAGCCATGTCTCTGTGTTGGGATCTGGGAGCCTTGTGTCTGGATGAAGGCTTGCTACCTGTTTGGCATGAAAACAGGTTGGTCCTGCTATCAGCAAGGACTCTTTGAGGCAGAATTGCCACATGGTTTGAGATACCACCAACGCCGCAAGGCGACTTTTTGTTTGAATATGACTGTTTGTTTTGTCACTTGCCTAAAGTGTGAATAAAACACTGAACTGTTTGATCCAAAGAACTTGTTGTTGCCTCTATACTGCATCCGCTAATCCTGTCCACCAGAGCGAGTCCCCACAATACACACAGTTTTACACCAGGTTTCCATAACGACCAGCCATTTTTCTTCACTGCTGTAGGTCATCTTTAAAGAGGCAGGGCGCTGTGGATGACACTGTTAAGGGAGCAAAGTGCTGTGGAGGCTGGTGACTCTTGATATTTTCGGCGGATCCCAAGCCAACACTGGGGCTTTATTAAGACGCCAGTCTTCATAAATGTGCCCCTAGGTGTATTGTACACTGATATGCCTGGGATTTGCACAATCGTTTCAAGATAAGGATGTCCAGCCAACTTTTAAGGTCAATGTTATAAATAGAAAATCTTTCAGTTATGCATAAGGTAACTATTTCGACAACTTCATGATGCAGAATTGTTCTGCCAAGTTATTTCAGATAACTGGTATGTAGCAAATTTTTGTCTGACAGGCGTTCCCCTCACCTCCCTTTCATCTTGCTGGCTCTCCCTGGACTCCATTGTGCTATGGAATATGCATACGCAGCTCTCTTAATCCTGTTACTGTATCTGTCAGATGCTATCAAGATTTGAGAAGTGTACTGGATATCTGTGGCACTCTTCAGCCAGCACAGGGCTCAGAATGATTGATTCTCTAGTCGAGCATATCATTGCATTACACCATCGTTTTGTATTTAAAGCTAGTTTATCTGTTTAATAGTCTGATCGTTTCGCTTTGTGCCATCAGTTTCAGTAGCACATGTAAGTAAACAAACATATTTATCACTCCCGGGATCAGTAAGTGCTAATAAAGATGCTGATGCGAGCATTTCACATTTGTTTTGATGACAGGCACAACTCAAATTAACTGAGAAGGTTTTGCTTATGCCGGAATTCGTCTGAACAGTTGTCCTTTTTTTTTGCACTGCACAGACGTTATTTGGATTAAAATAGGATTTCTTAAGAGAAAGACAAAATAAAATAAAATGAGAAGATTAATAACGTTCAGTTGACGACAGTCAGACCCAATACGGGGAGCAGGGAAGACGAGTGGCTGCCAGACAGATGACTATGGAGGACAGTAGGGCCCTTTTACACGGGTCGATAGAGGGGGGGGGGGGGGAGTACTCGAGAAGATCATTTGCGATCATTGCCAACTCATTTACTGCTTTTAAATCAATAAATTATTGCTACTGCATGGGAATGAATGATCATTACTATGAACATTTGTTTCTATGCAGCTCCATTGTTTGTCAGCAGCACATTAAGTTATGCTGCCAATTATCGATAAAAGGTATGATCACCAGACAAACGTTTACTGGTGGATTGTAGATTTACAGTAATTTGTGGTTCTCTATGCTCTGCTATTTGAGAGCAAAGCCCCATATACTGTTTTGGCAGGAGGTTATCTGTTTTTACCTTCTTGCTGCAGTTTCAGAGCAATAGTCTTTGAGACCAGGGTTATAAAGTCATGATTGCATTTCCCAAAATAAATTTTAGGGATAAGACAACACATTTCTCACACAACATTTCTTTTGTCTATGTAATGCTTTAAAAGGGTTCTCCAGTTTTTGACTTTTTAAAACTTTTGATAGTAGCATGCTGTACCTGTTGAAAAAAAATCACATTCACCTTATCTTCACTGTTCCGTTCTAGCTTTTTGGCTTACCAACAGTCTTATAGTTCCCGTCTTGTAAACTTCTAGATGGATGGGGCGCTTGTGCAGCTGTAGCCAATGACTGGCTTCAGTGATGATGTTAACCTACACAGCATATGACCCAGCAGTGACATGCCGCTTAGGGATACTTCAGCACTGAGGCCAGTCATCAGCAGCAGAGGCACACTTGATCCCATCCATCCAGAATCTTACAGGACAAGAACAGAAGATGGTTAACGGAAGTTAGAAAAGAGCAGCAGGGAGCAATGACAGTTCAAATGCAAAAGCTGTACCGCTTCAATCTACATACTGCCGCTACTGAGTACAGATTAAAGCTGCCTACCTGAGCACTAATACCATATGCAAAACTAGCAACAATATGCCAAGGCTTCGCACATGCACAATCTACGATTGCCAAATGGTCAATATGTCCTAATAGTGGATCTCCAGCACTCCACACAGCCAACCAACTTAGCGTTGCACTAACGATGTAACTCACCACAGGATATGTATAAAGCTGTTTATAATGATCAGTTACCTTTACTGCTTCAGTGATGCAGTCCCTCCATTCCCAATGCTCTGGTCTACATGTGTGCTACTTGATAGTATGGTCACTGTTGCAAGTAGGTGCCCAGTCAACCCACAGAAAGATCTTCACTTCCACTCTCCAAGCGAGAAGCCCTGGCTGGTAGCTGCTCGCTAGGGTGGAAGCCAACAGGGATCTCCAAGGGTGGTCTTTGTGATGTTACACTTTTGTATCAAGGCTGGCAAAGTACAAACTTCCTGGCAGTTGGCTTCCACCCTAGCAAGCAGTTGCCGGTTGGGGCTTCTCGCTTGGAGAGTGGAAGTGAAGATCTTTTTGTGGGTTGATCAGGCACCTACTTGTAACAGTGACTATATCAGTAAGTAGAACACACATAGACCAGAGCATTGGGAATGGAAGGAACGTATCACTGAAGCAGTACAGGTAACTGATTGTGATAAGCAGATTTATACATATCCTGTGGGGGTTTATAGAGAGCATTGCTAGGTTGGTTGGTCATGTGGAGTGCCAGAGAGCCACTATTAGGAAATAGACTGTGCATGTACGAGTACCTTAGGATATTGTTGAAAGTTAAAAAAGTTGGACAACCTCTTTAAGGCCCACAGCTCAATGATCAGAAACAAAGGTTCGTACAAAATTTTCTTTGGCAGATCATCAGCCCAACTATGCACCCCACTGATCGAATGACAAGAAAACCATCTTTTTTTTTAGCTGATTAGATTATTTATGTTAAAGTCAGTAGCACATCTCTCCAAATATACAGGATATGAGCTGCCGACAATATGAGGGAAAAATTATCATACGAAAGATTGTTTGTGCCCCATAAAGTTTGCTTTGACTAATGTTAAAAGTCCTTTGAAAGGAATCTGTCAAAATAAATGTCAATGCTAAACCAGGCACAATACCTGATGGGGCTAGCTCAGCTGAATACAACAATACCTTTTGATTGGTTATCAGTTGGTTTATTCTGGAGAAAAATTACTATTAGTACATATGCAAATGAGGTGGTAATTACACCGAGTATGAGCAAAGCCACTCTCAGCACCATTGGTCCTCCTGCTTCCTCTGCCAACCCCTCCTCTCATTTTTGATTGACAAAGCCAGGCGAGATGACTATGGAACAACCTGACCCTGTCACTCAATAAGGAGAGAAGGGGCTGGTAGAGGAAGCAGGAGGAGCAAGGATGCACAGAGTGAATTGGCCCACCCTATGTGCATGTAACTGCTCATTTGCGTATGGTTTAAAATAACTTTTTCTCCAGAATAAAACCACAGATTGCTAAGTGAACCATATCACTGCATTCAGCATTGTGCCTAGTTTAAATCTATGGGGTCGTAAATTAGGCATATTTCTGGTGCAGATTTCGGTGCAAAGGTCCTGTGTGCCACAATCGGAGACTTCTCCCCGGTCATGCCAGGTCTAAAAAACTGGGCGTGGCGTGGGCGAGAAGGGGATGGGCCAGTAGGCCTGTCTGATTTACCATTTTCTCTGCTGTCTTACATTTAGAAGTGACAAACAATCCGCCAAAGTTAAGTAGAGGCCAGCGCCTCTAAAACGACCATCCTAATAAATGACCCCCTATATTTCCTGGTGAGAGACTCACTTTAATGAAGCTATTTTTGGCCTGTGTTAACTGATGCTTAGTTTTTACTATCTGCTATAAATTAACCGTGACTTTTTTCTGGATTTTTAACTTTTCAAAATAAGAAAGGATATAACACTATTCGACTATATATATCCTGTACTCTAAAGATAAGCTAAGCTTTTATAATCTTTGTATTTTAGGATTAGTGGATCTTTAATCGCATTATTCTGTGTAGAGGAATCAGGTATGTTTTATGGGTCCAGGGCTCATACCTAATCATATGTTTTATTTTAAAAGGATTCCTTTAGCCATTGGGTGTCACATTCTTTTTTTTTTTTCTGACAAATGCAAGCCAATTTCATAGGAAGCCATTTAAATTATTAGCATTTGAAGTTTTTTGAGAAAACAAAGCACACAAAGAAAACCAATGAAAGCTCGGGAAAAGAATACGTCACGCAGGTAATACCCAACATCGATTTTACAATTTTAAACCACAGTGGTACAAGGCAACAGTACCAACCAATGAGAGACTATTAATAATAATTAATAAGAACAATTAATTGATTAACTGGAACTCTGCTTCATGTTATCTCCTATACACATCTGCATAGTACATGCTAGATTATCATTATGGTTTTGTCAGACTAAAAATGTGCTATACCCAATGATAAACCTCACTTTGATAGATAGGTGTCTCATCTGGTAAAAAATCATTCCTCAATGAAAGGATTTTCCACCAAAAATGGAGTTTTACGTGGAAACTGACCTTCCCAACCCATTTCCCATAATATTACTTAACATGGTTCAATTTTTCTAAATTGTGAGAGTATTGGGAGTATAATCCTATCAGAGCATTAGGCCTCTAGTCTCAGAAATGGCTACCCAAGGAAAAGAGATTTAACTGGAAACTGAACGTAAATTAAGATTAAAAAGTTACATTTTTAACAAAAAAATAAAGGAGCCAGTTCCTGTCCAAACTGTTAATAAGAAGTAATTGAGCCCTACAGAATTAC
Source organism: Bufo gargarizans (assembly GCF_014858855.1). Classification (NCBI taxonomy): domain Eukaryota; kingdom Metazoa; phylum Chordata; class Amphibia; order Anura; family Bufonidae; genus Bufo; species Bufo gargarizans. Next base: position 468,051,703 of record NC_058083.1, on the reverse strand, counting down.
CTGGATTTCTGCATTGATTACAGGTTTCTGACACTGATTCCAATTCCAGAGGTAGGCAGGGGATTTAAGACAGCTGATTCCTATTAACACAGCATGTGATTGTGTGGAGTTTTCTAGGCTCTATACTGTGCGATATGATTCTGATATTTCTGATGATCTGACTTCTGGCTTCTTTTTGGTTTTACCCTTGTGCCTGCAGTTCCTGTTAACTGACCTTGGCTCTCCTCTAGATTAACTACTTGTATACTGCATTGATCGTGTAGGTCATTTTCTTCTATTTGGGCCTTCCTGGTCATTCTGAAGGGTATGCTACTTGTGTACCAGCAGCAGTGTCCTGTTATTAGCTTTGCAGATGTAACCTGGGTCCCTAGCAGCTAAGTCCATCCTGCCTTGCAGCGGGCCCTGTTGAATACCTAAGGGAAGCCTAAGTAGTTTTAGAAAGCTGATAACAGTTTTGGGGTTTACTGAGTGACTCTAGTTTTTCCTAACTCTAGTATTGTGCATATGTGCTAAAAAGTTCTATTTTCATCTCATGTGTCCATAGAGCTTTTCCCTACAACCATTTTGGAACATCCATATGATACTAGGGAAACTTGAGATGGTCACAATGTTTTGTTGGATAGTAGAGGCTTTTTCCTTAACGATCATTGATGTTTTCTGTTTTTGTAATAGTGGACACATGAACAGAGTTTTGTTAAAGTTTATAGAGTCTTCTGTAGTTCTTTCACTTTTTTTCCCCATCTTTTTCAGGATTGCCCACTGTGCTCTCGGAGTGATCTTAACAGGACTCCCAATCCTAGGGTAAACAGCAACCATTCATAACTTGCTCCATTTGTAGATAAAATGTTGATTAATACCCCTCGGGTCTTTAGCAATGAAAACACTTTTGTCAATTATCTAGCGCTTGGAAAAATCATCAACAAAGGGTTTACTTACTTTTCCTCCTTCCACTGGAGATGGTTACTCAAAAAGTGGTAAAACTAATTGTGTGTAAGTTTAGTTACAATAAGCTCGTGACTTAGATAAAAATCAGACCAATAATTTTTTACTAATCAATGCATAAAATCCAGTCCATTCCTAAAGTATGCTCATCATAAATGAGGCTTCCTAGGTCAGGAAATTACAGCAGCTGCTGACCATTATCACATGGCTGTCATTATTCTGAATGTGACGCCATGTAATATCTCATATACCAGCAGTGACAACCTACGGCTGCTATAGCCAGAAATGATTGCCAACAGGCACTGGATAGGTTTATACAATAGTGCCCCTCTAATGTTTAGTGAAAAAGCTCCTACAAAATAAAAAAAATAAAATAAAAAAAGAAACAACTAAGAACATAATTTTGTGGTATAATTACTAAAATAAACTGAATGATGTAAACATGCATGAAAATAACAAGTTACACAATGGTCTTTCTACAAATGCTTTATATTCGCCAATGGAAAATTTCCAGCCATTGCATATACCGGTATATAACATGCTAGCAAAAGATTAGTGAATATAAACAATTTATTTTCACGTGTCAGTACTCTGGCTATAAATCACTTATGATAGACAAATGTACAGCAAATGCTGGGGGCGGCCAGGGTCAGTGAGAAGGAGTACCGGCATAGTGTTTATACAACATATCTCCTATCGAATGCAGTATGATAAAAGGAGCAGCTGGGCTGATGTGGACACCAGGAAGACATGATACATAGGAGACATCACTGCATCTATATTCATGGAATAATATCAATCTTTATTCTGAATAGTAAAACACGATGTAGTCACTAGACATTACAGTCATCAAAACAGCCACTAGTATTTTCCTGTTGCTCTGGACTATTTTGCTTAATATCTTGTTTTTAAATCTTGCTTTTTATTCTTTGATACAGTGTTTTCATTGTGTAAGGCACAATGTCCCCCATAATGGCCCTCAGCAGTAATAATGTCCCTCATAGTGGCCCCATTAGTAATAATCTCCCCCATAGTGGCTCCAGCAGTAATAATGTTTTCCACAGTGGCCCCCAGCATTAGTAATGTCTCTCATTGTGGGTTCAAGAATTAGCAAAGTCTCCCATAGTGGCCCCCAGCTGTAATGTTTTGCTTTAGAAAAAAAAAAATTGAAAAAAAACTCATCCTCTTGCACATGCAGAAGCAGTCCCTCCTCTCTTGAATCAACAGGATCTGTCGAAGGACCTGCGCTCAGTGTAATGACATCACTGAGTGATCCCAGCATGAGCATGTGGTTACTTAAACGGCCGTCACATGGCCAATTTTAAAACTATAGTGAACCCATACAGCCAAAGGCTTCACTATTTCCAGCTTCCCTGGTCCTAGTGTATCATATGAACCAGACAAAAACCTATACATTAAGTAAGCTAATAAAGATTGTTCACACAATTGCGTTCAACCATTTGACAAGGAATTTAAAAATATAAAAACATAGATTTCTTTAGGTTTAATGAAGCAAACATAAAATGGTTTTACAAATACATGCTAACTTACTATGAGTTATTGTACATTAATTCCATGGATGCCATTTTACTCAATAACCTCCTAAGAAAGGAAAAACTTACTATAAAACCAGCACTATTTCATAGGGAACAGGAGGAATCTCAGACACTACATGCTAAAGTAGACTAGGCAGCACAAAATGTTCAGCAAGCTTCATTATTCAGCTATCCGCCATCATGAGACAATTCAGCTGCAGTCGGTTGTGCACTTAGATTAAACTGGTTTAGCAGCAATGAGCTGGAAACCTCTACAAAACCTTAGGGAACGGCCACTCGGTCAGGTTTCTGCATGAGGTTTTGGAAGCCAAAACCAGGAGTGAATTAAAAAAACGAGAAGTTGTACCTGTCCTTAATACTATTTTTCCTTTTATGATCCACTCCTGATTTTTGGTTCCAAAACCTCATACAGCGACCTGACTGTGTGGTCGTACTCTTAGATAAATAAAGTCCAAGTACATTCAGGGGCACAGCCCTAGGCCGACGGTGGATCTGGCAAAGTTATAAAAGGCCCAGGTCTCTTCATAACTTTGGCGGATACTCTGACAATTCTAAATGTAAGACAACTTCCTGAAAGAGGTGTAGAAAATGGTAAATGAGACGGGCCACCAGCCCGTCCCATCCCCTTCCCCGTCCATAATTGTAGACCTGGCATGAGCGCCGCAATCTGCGCCTGAAATTTGCCTAATATAGGCATAAGATTTCCCCTGTCATATATATGCTTTGTTTGGGGGAGGGGGAACTCATTCAGCTGGCAAGAGAAAAGATTAGCATTCATTTCTACTTTTTATTATCGGAACCTGGTCATGTGATCTGAAATCTGACCATCAGCTCTCCTGTGTAGACAGCAATGGTCAGCCTCCCAGCAGTCTCTCTGTTTGAACTATAGGATGACATCACCTATCAAATCCCTCCTGGCAGCTCTAAGAGCTCTTCTCTTGCTCCTTGTTCCTCTGTATATCCCTGTATGCATAGAATAGACCTGAACATATCAGGTCTACCTTCTCGAATGGACCAGGAGTGCGGATATTTAGCAGGTAAGTGTATATAGTGATTAGCTGCAAACCTCCTGCCTCGCACTACCTGTCTGTACTAACTGGGTGTGCTGAATCTCCAGTGTACTTCTAGGAGATGCGGCTTCACACTGCTCTCCCTGCCTCCTGTATCCAAGAGCTGGCAGGGGACAGTGGGCTGAAGCCTCATCACATAGGATACACTGAGGCTTTGCAGTGTGAAAGGTCTATGACACTGATCTGTTACCTGCTTCCCTTAGATAGGACTAAGGGCAATGCAATAAGACTCCACCCTTTCTGTCTCTGCAAAGACAAGCATGATGGGAAATGCAAGATTCATTAGGAAAGCCATATCTGAGAGAAAAAAACAAGTTATCAAGTGGCAGGCAAACCACCAATTACACATCAAATAAAACAGGTACACACAAAGCATTCACAAGAGCCTCTATTATATCCTTTAGCCCTCAATGTCCAGCCCTCAAATCAGTAACAACTTCAGCATTGATTCACCACAGATTTCAAGCTTCTACGATCTTGCAGATTTAAAATTCTCAACAAATGTCGATTCCATTGAAGATTACCTTCTGCTGAGTGTGCATGACATTTTACAATGTCATCCACTTTGCTGCTACAGTTACATCCTGCACAACCGGAAGGGAAATCCAGAGGGTCAATGTTATGTGTTACGTACCCAGAAAGCTATGTTTATAAATAGAATTTTGTGTGAATATACTGTATCTAAAAATATTGTAGAAAACAGAAATGAAGTGTAAAACAACCCTCCTGGGTTACTATAGGGAGTGCACAGGTAGCAGATACTCATGCCTGAGGGGGTATTATTATTAATGGTACATAGCAGGATGTTACAGATTTTTCAATGCCAGGCTAGGATGCCAAATTTTTTTCATACTCCATTCAACCCCTTCCGTCCTAGCACCGTACATGTATGGCAGAAGGAGGGGATTTAACAATTTTGCCCTCTTTCAATGGGTCTCTGCATAGCCAACAGGTCTCTGCTGTTCCCAATAGCAGAGTTTCGGGGGTAATGTTTGCGACTGAAGGTAATTCGTGATGAGCGAAGCCACCTTCGGATGTTACATCTTATGTCGCTTCATTCATAACTTCAGATTAATACTGTATCCGTCTCCGTACAATATTAGAATGTATGGGCTCCGATGAGCCAAAGTTAGTTATTTGCAAAGTCGCGAGTGACTTAGTTGAATAACTTCGGTAACTATTTTTAACTCCTTAGGGACACAGCCTTATTTCACCTTAAGGACCAGGCCATTTTTTGCAAATCTGACCACTGTCACTTTTAGTGGTGATAACTTTAAAACACTTTGACTTATCCAGGCCATTCTGGGATTGTTTTTTCATCACATATTGTACTTCATGACAGTGGTAAAGTGAAGTCCCAAAAATATATTTTTATTTAAAAAAAAATACCAAATTTACCAAAAATTTTGAAAAAATTGCAAATTTACAAGTTTCAATTTCTCTACTTCTATAATACATAGTAATACCTCCAAAAATAGTTATAACCTTACATTCCCCATATGTCTACTTCATGTTTGGATCATTTTGGGAATTACATTTTAGTTTTTGGGGACATTACTAGAGATGTCGCGAACATATAATTTTCAGTTCGCGAACGGCGAACGCGATGTTTTGCAAATGTTCGCGAACGGGCGAACCGCCATTAACTTCAATAGGCAGGCGAATTTTAAAACCCACAGGGACTCTTTCTAGCCACAGTAGTGATGGAAAAGTTGTTTCAAGGGGACTAACACCTGGACTGTGGCATGCCGGAGGGGGATCCATGGCAAAACTCCCATTGAAAATTACATAGTTGATGCAGAGTTGGATTTTAATCCATAAAGGTCATAAATCACCTAACAATCCTAATTTTTTTTGACAAAGTGGTTTAAAACATCTAGTGTGTGTATACGATCAGGTATGATGTTGTATCGATCAGGTAGTGTAAGGGTTACGCCCGCTTCACAGACATTGACAGACCAAACTCCCCTTTTAATGCACCGCAAACAACTGCAAACAGTCCATTTGCCCAACCGCAAACTCCCCATTTGCACAAGGTTAGATACCAAGCTAGCCATGTCCCGTTGTTGTCATTGAAGGTTTCTTCCTCCACCCAGCCACGTACAACACCAAGGGTCCCTGAAAGGTGAATTTAATTGATTTTTCGAACGGGGAGATGGTTAAAAAAAAAACGCTGGCTCCCTCCCCTTTGTTTTAATCCACGGTCACTGCGTCTGCGCCGTGCAATTTACTGTCACACCCGATATGAGTGGTATTTTCTGTAGTTCTCTTTTCTCATCAGTTTAATCCCTGTTACGTCCCCAATCTGGGGTCCATTTATTGAATAGATTTTTCGAACGGGGAGATGGTTAAAAAAAAGCTGGCTCCCTCCCCTTTGTTTGAATCCACGGTCACTGCGTCTGCGCCGTGCAATTTACTGTCACACCCGATATGAGTGGTATTTTCTGTAGTTCTTCTCTCAGTTTAATCCCTGTTACGTCCCATATCAGGGATTGCCTTTTGTGAAAAAAAATTTAGGCCGGGTACCTTCGACTGCCTTCACAGTGACAGACCAAACTCTGATACACCAAACTGAATTGATTTTAGGAACCGGGAGATGGAAAAAGCAGCTTGGTCGGTCCTCTTACTCCCAAGTTGGGGCACTGCGCGTGCACGGAGCAATGTGCTGTGACACCCTGACCCTATATGAGTGGGGTCTTAACTAGCACTATTCCTATCAGTTTAATCCCTGTTACGTCCCCTATACGGGGACGTGTGTCAAATTGATTAACCATTGTCGAATTAACGAACCATTACGACATCCTGAAATAATTTAGTTTTGAGCTTTGTACTTGCTTTGTATTGGAATTGATGGGGATTTTTTAAATTATCTGCATTATTTCTAATAAACTATTAAGAGACTTTATTATGATTTTTTTTTATGTATTAAAAACCCATACAACTTAAAAAATAAAAATGTTTTTTCTATGAAAAATTATCCAGCCGATCGCTTTTGGTCTGATCATAATGAAGCAACGGCCTTATCATCTGGGGTGTGGCAACATTGCCAACACACTCATAGAGGTGATGATCGCTTCATTGTGATACGCAAGCCCCTTCACCACAGCAAGGTAATGATCACCAAGGGGAATTGACACTTGTATGTGCCTTTTTCTTTTTTTTTTTTTTTTTCTGCAGCCACAGTGCAGCATCAGAGGCCAGAAAAATTAGGCATGTACACATGCCTGAAAAATAATGGTATTGTTGCAGCCGCTGTTGTAGCAGCGGCCGGAAAAATTTATGTTTTCCAGGCAGACAGGTGACTAAAGCATTGCAGCTTGAACCCTAGTTGGTGGCGGAGAATTCACGAAAGTCATCCGGTATGCAGACATTAAATACAGCAGCGTGGGGACCATTTTGAGGCCAAGGTATGTCATCAGGCCTTTTGTTAGTCAAACGTATCCCCCACTGTCAGTCCCTTCGGGATCCATGCCTCATTCATCTTAATAAAGGTGAGGTAATCAACACTTTTTTGACTGAGGCGACTTCTTTTGTCAGTGACAATGCCTCCTGCTGCACTGAAGGTCCTTTCTGACAGGACACTTGAAGCGGGGCAGGCCAAAAGTTCTATTGCAAACTGGGATAGCTCAGGCCACAGGTCAAGCCTGCACACCTAGTAGTCAAGGGGTTCATCGCTCTTCAGAGTGTCGATATCTGAAGTTAAGGCAAGGTAGTCTGCCACCTGTCGGTCGAGTCGTTCTCTAAGGCTGGATCCCGAAGGGCTGTGGCGATGTGTAGGACTGAAAAAACTCTGCATCTCCTCCATCAACAACACATGTGTAAAGCGCCCTGTCCTTGCCGCCGTGGTCGTGGAAGGAGGAGGATTACTTTCACCTTTTCCCCAGTTAGATTTCCGTTGTGCTGTGACATCTCCCTTATAAGCTGTGTAAAGCATATTTTTTAGTTTGGTTTTGAACTGCTGCATCCTTTCTGACTTTTGGTAATTTGGTAACATTTCCGCCACTTTCTGCTTATACCGGGGGTCTAGTAGCGTGGCCACCCAGTACAGGTCATTCTCCTTCATACTTTTTATATGAGGGTCCCTCAACAGACATGACAGCATGAAAGACCCCATTTGCACAAGGTTGGATGCCGAGCTACTCATTGATGTCATTGATGGTCTGTTCTTCCCCCCAGCCACTTACAAGACCACAGGTCCCAGATAGGTGACAACAACGAGCACCCTGGGATGCCTGCTGTGGTTGGTCTTCCTCCTCCTCAAAGCCACATTCCTCCTCTGACTCCTCTTCCTCATACTCCTCTTGCAGCGTTGCCGCAGGTCCGGCAAGCGATGATGACAAGGCTGTTTCTGGTGGTGATGGTGACCACAACTCTCCCTCTTCCTCTTCACACTCATCTACAGCCTGATCCAGCACTCTTCGCAGGGCACGCTCCAGGAAGAAAACAAATGGGATGAAGTCGCTGATGGTGCCTTCGGTGCGACTGACTAGGTTTGTCACCTCCTCAAAAGGACGCATGAGCCTACAGGCATTGTGCATGAGCGTCCAGTAACGTGGCAAAAAAATTCCCAGCTCCGCAGAGGCTGTCCTAGTACCCCAGTCATAAAAATACTCGTTGACAGCTTTTTATTTTTGGAGCAGGCGGTGGAACATTAGGAGTGTTGAATTCCAACGTGTCGGGCTGTCGCAAATCAAGCGCCTCACTGGCATGTTGTTTCGGCGCTGAATGTCTGAAAAGTGCGCCATGGCCGTGTAGAAACGCCTGAAATGGCAACACACCTTCCTTGCCTGCTTGAGGACATCCTGTAAGCCTGGGTACTTAGAAACAAAGCGTTGTACGATGAGATTCAACACATGTGTCATGCACGGCACATGTGACAACTAGCCCAAATTCAATGCCGCCAACAAATTGCTTCCATTGTCACACACCACTTTGCCGATCTCCAGTTGGTGCGGGGTCAGCCACCTGTGCATTCAGGGCGGACAGGAGTGCTGGTCCGGTGTGGCTCTCTGCTTTCAGGCAAGTCAACCCCAAGACAGCATGACACTGTCATATCCGGGATGTGGAATAGCCCCTGTGGAGCTGGGGGGATTCAGTTGATGTGCAGCCAGACACCGCAGCAGAAGAGGACTCAGCCGAGGAGGTTATCGAAGAGAATGGAGTAGAGGAGGTGGCAGTAGGCCTGTCTGCAAGTCGTGCCGATGTCACCAACTCCGCTGCAGAGCCACGCATTCCATGCTTGGCAGCCGTCAGCAGGTTGAACCAATGCGCAGTGTACGTGATATACCTGCCCTGACCGTGCTTTGCAGACCAAGTATCAGTTGTCAGATGGACCCTTGCCCCAACACTGTATGTCAGAGATGCAATGACTTCCTGAGTAGAGGTTTGGGATTGCCTTTTTTTTTAAATAAATTCGTCCGGGTACCTTCCACTGTGGTGCCCCAATAGCGACACATTTTTTGAAGGCCTCAGACTCCACCAGCTGGTATGGTAAAAGTTGGCGGGCTAAGAGTTCCGTCAATCCAGCTGTCAGGCGTCGGGCAAGGGGGTGACTCTGTGACATTGGCTTCTTACACTCAAACACCTGACTGTGGGCAGATGAGATGGAACTGCTCAAGGTGAGAGGCAGAGTGGCGGGTGGTTGAGAGGGGGCAAGGAGGACAGCAGTGGTTGAGGTGGCTGAAGATGCTGGATCAGGAGGAGGATGGTGGCTTTGAGTTTGTGTGCTGCTTGTACTCATGTGTTGATCCCATTGGCGTTTGTGATGTGAGATCATGTGCCTTCGCAAAGCAGTTGTACAGAGGTGGGTGTTGGACTTCCCATGACTCAGTTTCTTTTGGCACAAGTTGCAAATAACATTGCTGTTATCAGAGGCAGACACACAAAAAAAATGCCACACTGCTGAGCTTTGCAATGACGGCATTCTGGTGGTGGCAACAGCATGTGTTGATTGGCGTGCTGTCTGGCTGACCCTGGGTGCCGATACATGCTGTCTGACTGTGCCACTAGCTCCTTGCGACAACCTCCCCCTGCTTCCAACTCATCTCCTTCTTCTCTCTGTCTCCCCTTCAGAATTTTCCCCCTCTTCTTCTTCTCTTCGAGCAGGCACCCACGTGGCATCCACGGACACATCGTCATCATCAACCGCTTCACTTGTATCTGACACTTCAGCAAAGGAAGCAGCAGCGGTTACATCATCATCATCACACTGTACGTCCATGTGTGTAATTATGCCTGACTGAGACATATCCCTGTTATCTACATCCTCTGGCAATAATGGTTGTGCATCACTAATTTCATCCAACTGATGTGTAAATAACTCCTCTGAGGGATCAAGTGAAGCGGCTGTGGTGGTAGTGGTGGTGGTGGTAGTGGTGGTGGTGGTGGTGGCGGCGGCGGGCGGGAGAGTGGTAACTTGAGAGCAGGTGACCAAAGCTGAGCTGGAGGAGGATGGTGCGTCAAGGCTCTTAGCGGAAGCTGTTGAAGATTGGGCATCCTGTGTAAGCCAGTCAACTATTTTCTACTAATTTTTTGGGTTCAGGGTACGTGGCCTCTGAACACTGGGCATTATTCCAGGGCCAGTGGAAATCACAGCACGACTGCCCCTGCAGGGTGGCCTGCCTCTACCTGTCATTTTTTTTAGATAAGTGGTACTATGCGTGCCAGGTATTGTACCACTCTATAGTGCTGGGCAGTGGGCACAGGACAGTCTGTGCTGGCCTGACACACACTGGCTTGCAACTGCGATTATATCACAGATAAATAATATAAATTGAATTATTTTGCAAGGTATTGTCTGTGACACCCTGTATGGATGGTGTGCACACAGTACTGTCTGTGACTGAGCCTGCAGCCTCTCACACACGGGCAGGCAACTGCAATATATATATATATATATATATATATATATATATATATATATATATAGAAAAAGAAAAGTCCAATGGGAGCACCAACCAGAGTGTGGGTGCAAGTCCAACATAGGGCAGCGGCAAACCCCAAAATTTGTATAAAGCGAAGAAGTAGGACTGCACTCCAAATGTGGTAAAATAGCAGTGATTTATTCACCCATAATATGGCAAGTCTTGCGACGTTTCGGCTCACAAGAGCCTTCCTCAAGCATAATAACAGTGAAAGTAAGAGCATATAAAGGCATTTACAAAGTGTCCAACCCATAAAGGTGTGGTTACAATCAATTGCAATTACATACATCTGGTTCAGATCAATAAAGTGCAAGTGCATAAAGTGACAAGTGCTATATAATGTATAACTCTAGGGATACCTTCCCCTCAGCGAGAGCCAAAATGTGTACAATACTTTGTTTAGGTAAATTCACAATTATATAAGTGACTTATTGCATGTGGATCACAGAAATACGGCCTTCAGTGGCGATGGGGCCCACATATACCATTGCGTTCGTTGCATGTCTTCAACTCCTCATTGCGCATGTTCACACTATCTCATAATGTGAGTCATAGTGTAAAGTTCATGCGCATGCGTTCCATGCGATCGGCGCAAAAGCACCATTTTGCTTAAGGGAATTCCACCCTACAGTTCTATTCATATTGTATATGTGACTGTTGTAGAAATAAGATCGTTTTGTGAGTATGCGACCGCTGTAGGGATCTCCTACATACGCCAGCCTCTGGACTGGGATCCCGACCTTGCGAGCGAGACACCTGACCAGAAGGCCGTGAGTGTCAGAGAAGAGCATTTCCATGATCTCCGCCGGCAGTCTAAGCCCATTGCTGGTAATTTTAGCAGTCATAAAATGATAATCAGTCTCCAATGAACAGTCATATCATAAAAATACAAATATATATCTAAAGTAACGCATGGATGTAAAGACGCTGATGTCCATATTGGGCCGAATCGTCCACCAAGGCAAAAATTCAAGGATCCACATCCAATAGTGTGAGAATACATAAAACCTAAAAACAAAGAAAGAGGAATAAATATTTTAATTTCCAAATATATATTACAGATATGTATTGATCTTTCACGGTTATCTTACACCAATATACCGATATAAGGAGGGCAAGAACACTTATATACAGCTGAACTAAGAACGATCCGCAGATCCACAACACTATCACCTGAACTCGATGTTGAGACCGTTAGGGTGCAAGCTGTCAAGATCATAAATCCAACGTAACTCTCTTTTTTTCAAGAGTTAGGCGGTCACCACCTCTTCTGGGAAGCCTGACCTGGTCTACGATCTAACATCTTAGATCCCGCTCGGAGTGTCCTAGGGATCCAAAATGTCTGGATACTGGTAGATCAGTACGTTTCTTCCTTATTGAGTTCCTATGGTTATTCAACCTGACTTTTAATTCTGTGGAAGTTTCCCCAACATATAATAGGTTGCAGGGGCAGGCCAACACATATATCACATATGTCGAGGAACAGTTTAAATGGAACTTTATAGGGTACTCTTTATTTGTGAACGGATGTACAAAAGACTTGGCTTTGCAGATATATCGACAATTGACGCAGCCGAGGCACGGAAAACATCCGAGGCCCGGCTGCGCCAATGTCCGCTGCACACTGATCTTCTTCGGACCTCTATCCGCCCTGACCAATTGATCTTTTAAGTTTTTATTTTTACGGTACGATAGAAGGGGAGGGAGTTTAAATTCTGGTACATCTATAATAGACCTGCTCAAAATACTCCAATTATCTTTAATGATACGACCTATCTCCAAAGAACATTCAGAGTAGGTGGACCTAAATGGTATTCTTTGAGTTTTTTTGGGAGTAGTTGGTATTGTTTCGATATTCTTATCTAGAATTTTATTTTTGTGTGTATCTAATAATTTACAGGGATAACCCCGATCCCTAAATTTAGAAACCATCGTATCCAATGTATCTAACAACTCAATGTGGTCAGAGACAATACGTTTCGTGCGTAAAAATTGTGAATGAGGAAGGTGTTTCACTAGACTGCGTGGGTGATTACTTTCATATCGCAAGATAGTGTTCCTATCGGTCGATATTACATACAATCCTGTACCAATTGCACCATCAACCAATTTCACATTGGTGTCCAGGAATGATAATTGTGTCTTGGAGTATGATACAGTGTATTGAAGATCCGGATCTATATTGTTAAGGTATACATGGAACTCACTTAATTGTGATTCCGTACCAGACCACAGGAGGAAGACGTCATCTATGTATCTCCACCGCCTTATCACATATTGAAAGTGGTGGGATACATAGATAAAGTCCTCCTCCATGTGTCGCATGTAGATATTTGCGTGGATATCCTGCTGAAGGATATCCATCTTCTTAGACAGGATACTTAGAGAATTCTCAATGGCTGGTAAATCTTATATAAAAGACACAGGCGATTTTTTTTAGAACAACTGAGGGCAGTGGACATTAGTGACATGCAGACTGTGACTCTCGTGTCCTTTGATGTTGTGTCCCTATACACATCAATAGGGCATGAGAAGGGCATCAGTGCAGTCAATAAATACTTGGATGATTCGCCCGTAACACAGAATGCAAAATGCTTTATAAATACTCTGTGATATATGTGTTGGCCTGCCCCTGCAACCTATTATATGTTGGGGAAACTTCCACAGAATTAAAAGTCAGGTTGAATAACCATAGGAACTCAATAAGGAAGAAACGTACTGATCTACCAGTATCCAGACATTTTGGATCCCTAGGACACTCCGAGCGGGATCTAAGATGTTAGATCGTAGACCAGGTCAGGCTTCCCAGAAGAGGTGGTGACCGCTGTATATAAGTGTTCAGCTGTATATAAGTGTTCTTGCCCTCCTTATATCGGTATATTGGTGTAAGATAACCGTGAAAGATCAATACATATCTGTAACATATATTTGGAAATTAAAATATTTATTCCTCTTTCTTTGTTTTTAGGTTTTATGTATTCTCACACTATTGGATGTGGATCCTTGAATTTTTGCCTTGGTGGACGATTCGGCCCAATATGGACATCAGCGTCTTTACATCCATGCGTTACTTTAGATATACAGGTCCTTCTAAAAAAATTAGCATATTGTGATAAAGTTCATTATTTTCTGTAATGTACTGATAAACATTAGACTTTCATATATTTTAGATACATTACACACCAACTGAAGTAGTTCAAGCCTTTTATTGTTTTAATATTGATGATTTTGGCATACAGCTCATGAAAACCCAAATTTCCTATCTAAAAAAATTAGCATATTTCATCCGACCAATAAAAGAAAAGTGTTTTTAATACAAAAAAAGTCAACCTTCAAATAATTATGATCAGTTATGCACTCCATACTTGGTCGGAAATCCTTTTGCAGAAATCACTGCTTCAATGCGGCGTGGCATGGAGGCAATCAGCCTGTGGCACTGCTGAGGTGTTATGGAGGCCCAGGATGCTTCCATAGCGGCCTTAAGCTCATCCAGAGTGTTGGGTCTTGCGTCTCTCAACTTTCTCTTCCCAATATCCCACAGATTCTCTATGGGGTTCAGGTCAGGAGAGTTGGCAGGCCAATTGAGCACAGTAATACCATGGTCAGTAAACCATTTACCAGTGGTTTTGGCACTGTGAGCAGGTGCCAGGTCGTGCTGAAAAATGAAATCTTCATCTCCATAAAGCTTTTCAGCAGATGGAAGCATGAAGTGCTCCAAAATCTCCTGATAGCTAGCTGCATTGATCCTGTCCTTGATAAAACACAGTGGACCAACACCAGCAGCTGACATGGCACCCCAGACCATCACTGACTGTGGGTACTTGACACTGGACTTCAGGCATTTTGGCATTTCCCTCTATCCAGTTTTCCTCCAGACTCTGGAACCTTGATTTCCGAATGACATGCAACAGTCCAGTGCTGCTTCTCTGTAGCCCAGGTCAGGCGCTTCTGCCGCTGTTTTTTGGTTCAAAAGTGGCTTGACCTGGGGAATGCGGCACCTGTAGCCCATTTCCTGCACACGCCTGTACACGATGGCTCTGGATGTTTCTACTCCAGACTCAGTCCACTGCTTCCGCAGGTCCCCCAAGGTCTGGAATCGTTCCTTCTCCACAATCTTCCTCAGGCTCCGGTCACCTCTTCTCGTTGTGCAGCGTTTTCTGCCACACTTTTTCCTTCCCACAGACTTCCCACTGAGGTGCCTTGATACAGCACTCTGGGAACAGCCTATTCGTTCAGAAATTTCTTTCTGTGTCTTACCCTCTTGCTTGAGGGTGTCAATGATGGCCTTCTCGACAGCAGTCAGGTCGGCAGTCTTACCCATGATTGCGGTTTTCAGTAATGAACCAGGCTGGGAGTTTTTAAAAGCCTCAGGAATATTTTGCAGGTGTTTAGAGTTAATTAGTTGATTCAGATGATTAGGTTAATAGCTCGTTTAGAGAACCTTTTCATGATATGCTAATTTTTTTAGATAGGAAATTTGGGTTTTCATGAGCTGTATGCCAAAATCATCAATATTAAAACAATAAAAGGCTTGAACTACTTCAGTTGGTGTGTAATGAATCTAAAATATATGAAAGTCTAATGTTTATCGGTACATTACAGAAAATAATGAACTTTATCACAATATGCTAATTTTTTTAGAAGGACCTGTATATTTGTATTTTTATGATATGACTGTTCATTGGAGAGTGATTATCATTTTATGACTGCTAAAATTACCAGCAATGGGCTTAGACTGCCGGCGGAGATCATGGAAATGCTCTTCTCTGACACTCACGGCCTTCTGGTCAGGTGTCTCGCTCGCAAGGTCGGGATCCCAGTCCAGAGGCTGGCGTATGTAGGAGATCCCTACAGCGGTCGCATACTCACAAAACGATCTTATTTCTACAACAGTCACATATACAATATGAATAGAACTGTAGGGTGGAATTCCCTTAAGCAAAATGGTGCTTTTGCGCCGATCGCATGGAAAGCATGCGCATGAACTTTACACTATGACTCACATTATGAGGTTAGTGTGAACATGCGCAATGAGGAGTTGAAGACATGCAACGAACGAGATGGTATATGTGGGCCCCATCGCCACTGAAGGCCGTATTTCTGTGATCCACATGCAATAAGTCACTTATATAATTGTGAATTTACCTAAACAAAGTATTGTACACATTTTGGCTCTCGCTGAGGGGAAGGTATCCCTAGAGTTATACATTATATAGCACTTGTCACTTTATGCACTTGCACTTTATTGATCTGAACCAGATGTATGTAATTGCAATTGATTGTAACCACACCTTTATGGGTTGGACACTTTGTAAATGCCTTTATATGCTCTTACTTTCACTGTTATTATGCTTGAGGAAGGCTCTTGTGAGCCGAAATGTCGCAAGACTTGCCATATTATGGGTGAATAAATCACTGCTATTTTACCACATTTGGAGTGCAGTCCTACTTCTTCGCTTTATATATATATATATATATATATATATATATATGTGTATATATATATATATATATATATATATATATAACTTGGAGAAAATGAGGAAGCAGCACACTGTGTATACAGGGGGTGCACGTCCGGCCAGTGTGGACCAGCACCCAGGTCCAATGTACTAGAAGTAGAACATAGCCAGCAGCACTCCAAATCAATTCAAATGATGAAGATTTATTGGACCCAAAATAAGGCGACGTTTCAACAGCTTGTTGCTGTCTTTATCAAGCACAGTGCACATGTGTTACAGACACACTTTAAATAAGAGCATCAATCAAAAATAGATTAACATCAATTGAACATCATACAGTGAATATACAGTGATCGGGCAATACATGTGATTATAAAAAATACATATATCAGATTGCCATCATTTGGCAAAAACAGTGCATCAAACAGATAAAACATTAGTTCCACATATCGTGATTTATATGAAATATATCATAATGAGTGTCAGTGATTACCCTAATGAGGTGAATTAAAAAACTCACTGTCAGGTGGGCAGCTGCATGTTTGGCGTTGATCGTGCTCCTTGGCGTCCCCATACACGATTAGCGCATGCGCGAAAATACCATACGCGATCAGCGCATGCGCGAAAATACCAAATCTCGCGATATCTCCGTCCTCAAGAGGCTGACTAACACCCACAGCTAAGATGGGCGAAACTGGCTCAAATGCAATGTGCGCATGTCAGAACGGTACTGGGTGCCGCCCAACAGACACCACATGATCAAAGTCATCAGAATGGAGCTACTAATCCATGGAACCCGATATTATTGAAAAATTGGGTCCTAGGGCAATGTCGCTCGGCGATCCACATGACACAGCACGTATGATAGCCGGGCACAGTGTCCCATAAACCCCAAATCTAAGCTATGGAAAAAGTTTTTCTTAATATATAAGAGTGTCACCATATGGATGACAGTTCATGATAAAGAGATTTCGGCGTAAAAAATGGGAGAAAAAACTTTCGTCGCAAGGGGATCCCCACGGAACGCCACAGATCTCTCATAAGATGACAACATTAATACCTATAGATAAAATATAAGCATCCAATTCAGACAAAAAAGGGGATAACCATGATAATGCAGGTACCATGGACAAGTAAATGAAGAATCCATATATGAACTGTATGAGTGGGCATCCAGCACAGTATACAACAAATTCCGCACAAGTGGTACAGCAATGATCCAGACATATATTAATTGGATAAAGTGAATAGAAATTGGGGAGCCAACCGGAACCAGGATGAACGTCACATCATGCAGCGCCTCCATCAAGGCAGTGAGATCAAAATAAATCTAAAAACAAAGAAAGAGAAAACTTTAGCGATTCTCATAAAAATGAATACTTGATTGGAGATAATAATTCAAATGCAAATACACACATGTGCATTTAACCTACAGCAAGGGATACGGATCCAGCAGAGGAGAGAAAGGCATAGGATTAGGGCAGTGCCAGGGCCAAACTACACTAATCCACCCTAAAGTCCACGTTTAACCCATTAGGTCTTAACGTTTTTAGCGTATAAATCCAGTATAACTCGCGCTTTTTAAGGAGAGCCTGTCTATCTCCACCACGCCTCCCCAATTCTACCTGCTCCAAAATGCGAAATCTCAGATCATTCTGTGTGTGCCCTGCCTCTTTAAAATGTTTGGACACCGGTAAATCCATCTTTTCTTTCCTGATGGAATAGCGATGTTGATTCAATCGTGTCTTTACATCCCACGTGGTCTCACCAACATACCACTTCCCACACGGGCAGGTCAGTTGGTAGATCACGTAGGATGAGTCACAAGTCAAGAATTGAGTGATTTTCATCATCCCACCAGTGGTCGGATTTAAAAATGTATCTCCTTTGATCATAAGTTTGCAATTTATGCAATGATAGCAAGGGTAGCAGCCAGTGCGGGTGGAACCACACATTGTCCTCACATTGATCCTGGCACTGCCCACATCCGCCTTTACCAATCTATCACCCACATTCCGTCCTCTCCGATAGGAGAAAAGAGGGGGTGATTTAAATTCCGCAACTTGGGGAAAACTATTCCCAATCAGCCTCCAATGTCTCCGAATGACACTCGCAATTTGCGGGCTATCAGTCGAGAAATGGGAGATGAAGGGAATACGTGGACATTGGGGATCAGTCTGAACAGTAGTATTAGTGGGTTGATTCCCCACTCTATCAATGGTATTTCTGATCAGTTTTTTCGGATATCCACGTATGGCAAATTTCTGACTCATTTCATGAAATCTAGTATGTCTCACTTGTCTATCCTTAACTATCCGTTGTACTCGTAGGAACTGGCTGTAAGGTAGAGACCGGATCATGGAACGAGGATGATGGCTGTCATATCGTAACAGAGTATTCTTGTCAGTGGGTTTGACAAATAAATCTGTACTCAAGCCTCGTCCCATGATCCGGACCTCTGTATCCAGGAACTGTAGTTTATCCATGGACTGCACCATAGTGAATTTCACTGTGGGGTCGATTTCGTTGAGAAAAGCATGGAACGCAAGGAGGTCCAACGTGTCGCCCGTCCACACCAAGAAGATATCGTCGATATAGCGCCACCACCCCAGAACATGTCTGAAGTGGTGGCTGCCATAAATCGACGACTCCTCAAGGTGGGCCATGTAGATGTTTGCATAAGTGGGCGCCACGTTGGACCCCATCGCGGTTCCACGCAACTGAACAAAGAAATCGTCCTGAAAAAGAAAATAATTTTTCGTCAGAACAAATCTTAGTAATGAGAGTAAAAAATCTTGGCAAATTTCAGAATAATCAGAACTTCTAAGACATGCCTTAACAGCCTGTAGGCCAAGCTCATGGTCAATCGACGTGTAAAAAATACACACGTCGAATGACACAAGAGCCGAGCCGACAGGGACCTCAAGATCATTTATCTTGGAAAAAAAATCACCCGTATCTCTGATGAATGATCTAGTGGAGATGGCAAAACGGCGCAACATTTTATCGAGGAAAATCGCCACATTGTAAAAAAGGGAATCCCTCCCAGATACAATTGGGCGGCCAGGGGGGGGGCAAAACCCCCTTGTGTACTTTTGGCAGGGTGTATAACAGAGGCGTACAGGGCTTATCCCGATACAAGTAGCAAAACAACTTGTCATCAATAATCTCCGCCTCACGGGCTTGATTTTAAATATCTCTTAGCTCCCTTAGCAAGCCAAATTTCGGGTCCTGTGCGACCCGTTTATACACCTGTGTGTCGTCAAGTTGGCCATAGATCTCCCGGATGTACTCACTGGTGTCCATAACCACAACCCCACCACCCTTGTCCGCGGACTTGATGGTGAGGCTGTGGTCGGAGGCCAGAGAGCACATCGCAGTCATCTCATCAGAGGTGATATTAGCAAATCTGAGATCATTATACTCAGAAACCCTTTTTAATTCATTGAGGTCCCTCCGTATGGCTAGAAAAAAGGCATCAACAGCAGGATGATCAATCACAGGGTTAAAATTACTTTTAACATATAGACCTGTATTATGTAAAGACAATTCTGTTGGTCTATCGCCTTCACCTCTCACAGTTTGGTTTTGTGTGGCAAACCAAATCTTGAATTTGATACTACGCAAGAATCTATGTAAGTCCAGCTCAATGTTAAACCAATCAGTCTTGGACACAGGGCAAAAAGACAGGCCCTTGTTCAAGACTGATAGTTGTGCATCATCCAGAACCGTAGAGGAGATATTTACCACTGTGTCCTCTTTTTGTTCACTATTTTCTGGCGCTGAGGTCTGAGGTTTTTGTTTCTGTCCTCGCCATCTCCGGTGGCGTTTACCGCCCCTCCTGGTTCTATGGGATCCGTACCCAGTCCTAAAAAAGATTTCGGATATGTTGCTTGCTGGTTAGCATCTACACGTTCCTGACTCTTGTTTTGAGATTGGGATCGTGTGTGTCTTTTATCAGAGGGATAAATCTGTCTCCTATCACCTCCTCTAGAATTCTTAGGATCACGTTGCCATACGTATATATAAATCCACGTGTGTAGTCCTCCATGTCGCGTGACCATTTTTGGCGTTTTTTTATCTTGCAGTTCAGCTCTTAATTTCTAAAAATGTGGTGTGCAAGACGCAACATATACATCAAATTCTGCAGCCGGCAATAAATCTTTCAATGCCACTGTAGTTGTCTGTAGAGCATCCTGTAGAGACAAAATCTCTTTCTGGAGAAACTCTATATTGAGCAGTATCATGTCAAATGCAAACTTATTACAAATTTGTGAGAATCTCGCACAGAAATCGGCATTATTGGGAAATAAATCCGGTCTCAACTGTGACCTCATCCCACGTGGGATTCTGTGATTTTGATGATATTCACACAGAGTAAACATATGGAGCTCCAGGTTAATGAGACGTTTAGAGTCATACTCAAAACGCTTCTTAGTGTCCAGTATTGTGGGTGTGAACAAAAAGGTTGTGTCTCTCTCTGTACCTTGCAGGATCCTCAGTTCGTCCTCCTTGCTGTAGGTGAAGACATCTGGGTCAAGGTTTTCAAACGGTGTAGCCATGTTAGGTGCAAAGCGACCTCCGGTGCAGTAGACAACTTGGAGAAAATGAGGAAGCAGCACACTGTGTATGCAGGGGGGGTGTACGTCCGGCCAGTGTGGACCAGCACCTAGGTCCAATGTACTAGATAAAAACGCCAAACGCACCTAGGTCCAATGTACTAAGATAAAAAACGCCCAAAATGGTCACGCGACATGGAGGACTACACACGTGGATTTATATACGTATGGCAACGTGATCCTAAGAATTCTAGAGGAGGTGATAGGAGACAGATTTATCCCTCTGATAAAAGACACACACGATCCCAATCTCAAAACAAGAGTCAGGAAGGTGTAGATGCTAACCAGCAAGCAACATATCCGAAATCTTTTTTAGGACTGGGTACGGATCCCATAGAACCAGGAGGGGCGGTAAACGCCACCAGAGATGGCGAGGACAGAAACAAAAACCTCAGACCTCAGCGCCAGAAAATAGTGAACAAAAAGAGGACACAGTGGTAAATATCTCCTCTACGGTTCTGGATGATGCACAACTATCAGTCTTGAACAAGGGCCTGTCTTTTTGCCCTGTGTCCAAGACTGATTGGTTTAACATTGAGCTGGACTTACATAGATTCCTGCGTAGTATCAAACTCAAGATTTGGTTTGCCACACAAAACCAAACTGTGAGAGGTGAAGGCGATAGACCAACAGAATTGTCTTTACATAATACAGGTCTATATGTTAAAAGTAACTTTAACCCTGTGATTGATCATCCTGCTGTTGATGCCTTTTTTCTAGCCATACGGAGGGACCTCAATGAATTAAAAAGGGTTTCTGAGTATAATGATCTCAGATTTGCTAATATCACCTCTGATGAGATGACTGCGATGTGCTCTCTGGCCTCCGACCACAGCCTCACCATCAAGTCCGCGGACAAGGGTGGTGGGGTTGTGGTTATGGACACCAGTGAGTACATCCGGGAGATCTATGGCCAACTTGACGACACACAGGTGTATAAACGGGTCGCACAGGACCCGAAATTTGGCTTGCTAAGGGAGCTAAGAGACATTTTAAATCAAGCCCGTGAGGCGGAGATTATTGATGACAAGTTGTTTTGCTACTTGTATCGGGACAAGCCCTGTACGCCTCTGTTATACACCCTGCCAAAAGTACACAAGGGGGTTTTGCCCCCCCCCCTGGCCACCCAATTGTATCTGGGAGGGAGTCCCTTTTTTACAATGTGGCGATTTTCCTCGATAAAATGTTGCGCCGTTTTGCCATCTCCACTAGATCATTCATCAGAGATACGGGTGATTTTTTGTCTAAGATAAATGATCTTGAGGTCCCTGTCGGCTCGGCTCTTGTGTCATTCGACGTGTGTAGTTTATACACGTCGATTGACCATGAGCTTGGCCTACAGGCTGTTAAGGCATGCCTTAGAAGTTCTGATTATTCTGAAATTTGCCCAAAAATTTTACTCTCATTACTAAGATTTGTTCTGACGAAAAATTATTTTCTTTTTCAGGACGATTTCTTTGTTCAGTTGCGTGGAACCGCGATGGGGTCCAACGTGGCGCCCACTTATGCAAACATCTACATGGCCCACCTTGAGGAGTCGTCGATTTATGGCAGCCACCACTTCAGACATGTTCTGGGGTGGTGGCGCTATATCGACGATATCTTCTTGGTGTGGACGGGCGACACGTTGGACCTCCTTGCGTTCCATGCTTTTCTCAACGAAATCGACCCCACTGTGAAATTCACTATGGTGCAGTCCATGGATAAACTACAGTTCCTGGATACAGAGGTCCGGATCATGGGACGAGGCTTGAGTACAGATTTATTTGTCAAACCCACTGACAAGAATACTCTGTTACGATATGACAGCCATCATCCTCGTTCCATGATCCGGTCTCTACCTTACCTACGAGTACAACGGATAGTTAAGGATAGACAAGTGAGACATACTAGATTTCATGAAATGAGTCAGAAATTTGCCATACGTGGATATCCGAAAAAACTGATCAGAAATACCATTGATAGAGTGGGGAATCAACCCACTAATACTACTGTTCAGACTGATCCCCAATGTCCACGTATTCCCTTCATCTCCCATTTCTCGACTGATAGCCCGCAAATCGCGAGTGTCATTCGGAGACATTGGAGGCTGATTGGGAATAGTTTTCCCCAAGTTGCGGAATTTAAATCACCCCCTCTTTTCTCCTACCGGAGAGGACGGAATGTGGGTGATAGACTGGTAAAGGCGGATGTGCGCAGTGCCAGGATCAATGTGAGGACAATGTGTGGTTCCACCCGCACTGGCTGCTACCCTTGCTATCATTGCATAAATTGCAAACTTATGATCAAAGGAGATACATTTTTAAATCCGGCCACTGGTGGGATGATGAAAATCACTCAATTTTTGACTTGTGACTCATCCTACGTGATCTACCAACTGACCTGCCCGTGTGGGAAGTGGTATGTTGGTGAGACCACGTGGGATGTAAAGACACGATTGAATCAACATCGCTATTCCATCAGGAAAGAAAAGATGGATTTACCGGTGTCCAAACATTTTAAAGAGGCAGGGCACACACAGAATGATCTGAGATTTTGCATTTTGGAGCAGGTAGAATTGGGGAGGCGTGGTGGAGATAGACAGGCTCTCCTTAAAAAGCGCGAGTTATACTGGATTTATACGCTAATAACGTTATGACCTAATGGGTTAAACGTGGACTTTAGGGTGGATTAGTGTAGTTTGGCCCTGGCACTGCCCTAATCCTACGCCTTTCTCTCCTCTGCTGGATCCGTATCCCTTGCTGTAGGTTAAATGCACATGTGTGTATTTGCATTTGAATTATTATCTCCAATCAAGTATTCATTTTTATGAGAATCGCTAAAGTTTTCTCTTTCTTCGTTTTTAGATTTATTTATTTTATTTATTTTGATCTCACTGCCTTGATGGAGGCGCTGCATGATGTGACGTTCATCCTGGTTCCTGGTTCTCTTTATCATGAACTGTCATCCATATGGTGACACTCTTATATATTAAGAAAAACTTTTTCCATAGCTTAGATTTGGGGTTTATGGGACACTGTGCCCGGCTATCATACGTGCTGTGTCATGTGGATCGCCGAGCGACATTGCCCTAGGACCCAATTTTTCAATAATATCGGGTTCCATGGATTAGTAGCTCCATTCTGATGACTTTAATCATGTGGTGTCTGTTGGGCGGCACCCAGTACCGTTCTGACATGCGCACATTGCATTTGAGCCAGTTTCGCCCATCTTAGTTGTGGGTGTTAGTCAGCCTCTTGAGGACGGAGATATCGCGTGATTTGGTATTTTCGCGCACGCGCTGATTGCGTATGGTATTTTCTCGCATGCGCTAATCGTGTATGGGGACGCCAAGGAGCACGATCAACGCCAAACATGCAGCTGCCCACCTGACAGTGAGTTTTTTAATTCACCTCATTAGGGTAATCACTGACACTCATTATGATATATTTCATATAAATCACGATATGTGGAACTAATGTTTTATCTGTTTGATGCACTGTTTTTGCCAAATGATGGCAATCTGATATATGTATTTTTTATAATCACATGTATTGCCGATCACTGTATATTCACTGTATGATGTTCAATTGATGTTAATCTATTTTTGATTTCTTATTTAAAGTGTGTCTGTAACACATGTGCACTGTGCTTGATAAAGACAGCAACAAGCTGTTGAAACGTCGCCTTATTTTGGGTCCAATAAATCTTCATCATTTGAATTGATTTGGAGTGCTGCTGGCTATTTTCTACTTCTAAATATATATATATATATATATATATATATATATATATATATATATATATATCAAAAAGCACACTGATGTACCAGCCCTAAAAAGGGCTTTGGGGGGGTGCTGTCAGGACGCTGTCCTTACAGCAGATGAGTCTGTGGACACAGAACACTGCCCTAGCTAACGCTTTCCCTATTGAATCAGCAGCAGCTACACTCTCCCTCCTCTCACTAAGAATGCAGCTTCCGAATGAATCTAAAATGGATGCTTTCCAGGAGGTGGGAGGGTCTGGGAGGGAGGGTCTGCTGCTGATTGGCTGGAATGTGTCTGCTGACTGTGAGGTACAGGGTCAAAGTTTGCTCAATGATGATGTATAGGGGGCGGACCGAACATCACATATGTTCGCCTGCCGCGGCGAACGCGAACAAGCTATGTTCGCCGTGAACTGTTCGCCGGCAAATAGTTCGGGACATCACTAGACGTTACAAGGCTTAGAAGTTTAGACGCAAATCTTGAAATTTTTCTGAAATTTTCAAAAACCCAATTTTTAGGGACCAGTTCAGGTCTGAAGTCACTTTGTGAGGCTTACATAATAGAAACCACCCAAAAATGACCCCATTCTAGAAACTACACCCCTCAAGGTATTCAAAACTGATCTTACAAACTTTGTTAACCCTTTAGGCGTTGCATAAGAGTTATTGGCAAATAGGGATGAAATTTGAGAATTTCAATATTTTGGCAAATTTTCCATTTTAATCAATTTTTTCGAGTAACAAATCAAGGGTTAACAGCTAAACAAAATACTATATTTATTGCCCCGATTCTGTAGTTTGCAGAAACACCCCATATGTGGCCGAAAACTGCTGTACGAGCACACAGTAGGGCATAGAGGGAAAGGTGTGCCGTATGGTTTTTGGAAGGCAGATTTTGCTGGACTGGTTTATTTACACCATGTACCATTTGAAGACCCCCGATGCACCACTAGAGTAGAAACTCAATAAAAGTTACCCCATCTAAGAAACTACACCCCTCAGGGTATTCAAAACTGATTTTACAAAGTTTGTTAACCCTTTAGGTGTTGCACAAGAGTTATTGGCAAATAGAGATGGGAAATGTGCCCAAAAATTTTTATTCTCAAATTTCATTTTAATCAATTTTTTTCAGTAACAAAGCAAGGGTTAACAGCCAAACAAAATTCAATATTTATTGCCCCGATTCTGTAGTTTGTAGAAACACCTCATATGTTGCCGTAAACTACTGTACAGGCACACAGTAGGGTGTAGAGGGAAAGGTGCGCCATGTGATTTTTGGAAGGTAGATTTTTCTGGACTGGTTTATTTACACCATGTACCATTTGAAGACCCCCGATGCACCACTAGAGTAGAAACTCAATAAAAGTTACCCCATCTAAGAAACTACACCCCTCAGGGTATTCAAAACTGATTTTACAAAGTTTGTTAACCCTTTAGGTGTTGCACAAGAGTTATTGGCAAATAGAGATGGGAAATGTGCCCAAAAATTTTTATTCTCAAATTTCATTTTAATCCATTTTTTTCAGTAACAAAGCAAGGGTTAACAGCCAAACAAAATTCAATATTTATTGCCCCGATTCTGTAGTTTGTAGAAACACCTCATATGTTGCCGTAAACTACTGTACAGGCACACAGTAGGGTGTAGAGGGAAAGGTGCGCCATGTGATTTTTGGAAGGTAGATTTTTCTGGACTGGTTTATTTATACCATGTCCCATTTGAAGTCCCCCTGATGCACCCCTAGAGAAGAAACTCCATAAAAAAGTTACCCATTTTGGAAACTACGGGATAAGGTGGCAGTTTTGGTGGAACTGTTTTTAGGGTACATATGATTTTTGGTTTATCTATATTACATTTTTGTGAGGCAAGGTTACCAAAAATAGAAATTCTGAAATGTATGGGTAATTGGTAAACAACGTTTGTAAAATCAGTTTTGAATATCTGGAGAGGTGTAGTTCCTTACATGGGGTCGCTTTTATGAAGTTTTTACTCTAGGGGTGCATCAGGGGGGCTTCAAATGGGACATGGTGCCCCAAAAAATCTGCCTTCCAGAAACCATACTGCATTCCTTTCCTTCTGCGCCCTGCCGTTTGGTCAGACAGCAGTTTACGACCACATATGGGGTGTTTCTGTAAACTGCAGAATGAGGGTAATAAATATTACGTTTTGTTTGGCTGTTAACCCATACTTTGCTATTTGAAAAAAAAACTGATTAAAATTGAAAATTTGCCCAAAAATTGCTTTTTTGGCACAGTTTTTATTTTTTTACTGTGTTTATCTGAGGGGTTGGGGGGTATTTTTATAGAGAAGATTCTTACGGAAGTGGCAATACCTAATATTTTTTAGATATTTATGTTTTACACTATATTCTCCTTTTATAAACAAAAAAAAAAACATTTTAGCCGATTATCTTAGGTAGGGGGCTCTTTTTTGTGAGATGAGAGGACAGTTTTATTGGCACTATTTTAGAGGCATATGACTTTACCAAATATGTAGTTTTACTAAATAATATTTTAGATTTTTTATGTTGTTTTAGTGTCTCAAGTCTGAGAACCAGTTTTTTATCCGATTGTCAGTGGCTAAATTGGGATATATATTTGGTACTCCATTGAGGTGTGGTACTCCCTGAAGCAACCATCAATGCAGAGGCCCAGATGATCAGGGCACGTGTCACACTGAGTAGTGGTGTCCTTCCGTATCCCCCTCCTGCGACACACTCTGCACTTTCTTTCCAGTATGGGGGACCACACCTGGAAAGTGTTGGCCAGGGCCGATATGGGCGCCTCCAGTTCCCGAGGTACTCCGGCCTGCTCTTTCAGGGTCAGAAAAGATCAGGTCCTTGAGGACTGCCTCATAGAACTGAAGGAATTTCCCTGTGTTGCCAGCGCTCCGGGACAGCACAAAAGAGTTGTACAAGGCAACCTGCACCAAGTAGACCGCAACTTTTTTGTACCATGCCCAGATTTTGCGCATGACGTTATATGGCTTGAGGACTTGATCAGAGAGATCAAATCCTCCCATATACTGATTGTAGTCGACGATACAATCGGGCTTGAGGACCGTTGCCGCGGTACCTCGCACAGGGACAGAGGTGATGCTGTTACCATGAATTGTGGACAGTACAAGGACATCCCTCTTGTCCTTATATCTGACCAGCAACAGGTTTTCACTAGTAAGGGCACGGGTCTCACCCCTGGGGATAGGTACCTGGAGGGGGTGAGTAGGGAGGCCGCGTTGATTTTTCCACATGGTCCCACAAGCAGATGTGGATATGGCGGCGAGGGACTGGAACATTGGGAAACTAGTATAAAAGTTATCCACGTACAAGTGGTAACCTTTATCTAGCAGTGGGTGCATAAGGTCCCACACAAGTGTACCCTGAGGTACTCTCACAAAGTTTGTACATCTTCACGCCATACCTCGCCAGCTTAGAGGGAACATACTGGTGGAAAATGAGTCTCCCCTTGAAAACAATGAGAGACTCATCAACTGCGACCTCCCTTCCAGGTACATAGGCCTGTACAAATTTGGCCCCATAGTGATCGATAACCGGCCTGATTTTGTACAGGCAGGATCACCTTGGTGGGGGGACATGCTGCATTATCTGAATAATCCAGGCATTTCCGGATGGCCTCAAACCAGGTACATGTCATGGCCCTACTGTAAAGTAGGGTCTGGTAGAGGACGTCCCCACTCCAGTAATGCCTGACACTAGGTTTCTTGACTAGGCCCATGTGCAGCACGAGGCCCTAAAATGTCCTCATCTCGGCTACACTGACCGGAGTCCAGCCACCGGGCCTAGCCAAAACAGAGCCCGGGTGTTGAGCAACAAACTGTTGGCCGTACAGGTTTGTTTGCTCCACCATTAGATTTACAAAGTGGTCACTGAAAAAAAGACTAAAGTAATCGTATTCAGTGAAGCCCACTGTGGAAATCTGGATTCCTGGTTGGCCTACTAAATCAGATATCACAGGCTCAAAACACTTTGGGGTACACCAGACAAGTTCACCGGCAGGGGGCTCCAGTGGATTTAACTGGTGGGCCGGAAAAAACTAGTACGAGCCCCAAAGCTGCTCGTACTAGGGTGGGCCACAAGGTCCCTAGCATGGCGGTCCCCTTGCTCTGCCTGGCGCCTTGAGGGCGCATCATCATCGCTAGATGATGAGGACGCGGATGAAAAAAGGAAAGTGGGGTCATCCTCGTCCTCACTAGGACACGGGCGTATGCCTCCTCAGCCGAGAACATCCGGCGGGCCATAGGAGAGTGTGTGTCTGCGTGTGTGTGGGGGCACGGGTGTTTGCGAACTCACCCTAAACCTAGCAGACAAAAAAAAAAGACTAAAAAAAAGACTAAAAAAAGGGCAAAAAATTTGAAAATATATATATATCAAAATCGCTGATCAACCATTCGAACTTGATCAGCGGTGGGGTGTGCGATGCGCTAACAGTGGTCGGACTCTAAGAGTGCCGGCCACAGTCAGCGTACGCACACAAAAAAAATAAACTGCCTGCGCCCCCAAAAAGTTGTGGGGGGGAGAGGGGGCAAGCTGCAGCACCCCTGGGGGGGTCTAGGGTCACACAGCTGTGCTGTGGACCCCAAACACCCAATTTAGGGTGATGCAATCACAAACGTTTTTGTTTTTTTCTTCCACTAACTTTCCCTTTATATCCCTGCCTAACCTAACCTGTCCCTAACCTTTCCCTAAATACCTGATTGCACAGATGGGGGGTGCTGGGGCACAGATGGGGTGATCCCTGGACAGATGGGGGCGCTGGCTGAGATCCGACGACGTGCAGCGCTCCTCTCTCCTCGGCTCCCAGGACTGAAAAGGAGGAGGAGAGGAGCGCTGCTCTAATTTGAACCTCCTGCCCCTGCAGCCGACCAATCAGAGCCAATTCTGAGAGGTGATGTCACATCACCTCTCAGGATCGCAGGATGGTGATTGGTGGTGTATTATCACACCACCGATCACCATCCTGTTCTGGGTTATCTTGTCCCCAGAGACCCGAATAACCCGGAAACGCAGCAAATCGCTGGTCTGAATTGACCTGCGGTTTGCTGTGATCGCCTACACAGGCCCAGGTGGTGCCTGCTCAATGATTTGAGCAGGCACCGGTTGCTATCACCGCCTGCTGCGTGTCCCTAAGTACCAGGACATCAGGGTGTACCTGTACGCCCTGTGTCCGTAACAGGTTAAAGTGGAAAACCACTTTAAAACTTGAAAATGGCACCTCGGAACCGAAGCCGAATTTGGTTCCAAGTTTTAAACTGGTTTTCCACTTTAAAAATAGTTACTAAAGTTATTCAACAAAGTCACGCACAACTTTGTGAATAAATAACTTCGGCTCATCAGACCCCTTACATGCTAATGCTGTACGGAGATGAATCTCCGTACAGTATTATTATGAAGTTTTGAACAAGCGAATTCTGTTTTAACACTCCGAAGCTCGTTTCGTTCATCACTAGTTATCACCAGTTGCAAACATAGATTCTGATGTACTGATCTGAAACTGCGTAGATAAGAGTATTTTTTTGTCTATGGGATTTTTTATCGCTTGTTTAATAAAGTCTATTGTTTTGACTGGGAAGCTGGATTTTACTCTTTTACTCTTTTTTTGGAGACGGATCACTGTACAGTATTAATCCTAAGTTATTAACAAAGTGACTTCGGATGTAACATCCGAAGCTCATTTCGCTCATCTCTAGCGATAATGTTGATCGCAGACATTTAACCCACATTTGATCACGGCATCTAACTGCGGGAAAACTGGAGGCGGGCACTTTTGGATGAGCAACGTCTTCCCCATGAAGCAAGAGCGGGAGCGTTCATTCCTTCTGATGCTTTGGCCTGCTCTGAAGTTATCTATTCTAGCGTATCAGAGCTGTAGTTCCTACAGAGGTCTGCAGGTGGCAGAGCTCCAAAGGATAACAGCAAGTTGAGGTTAGATTGTAGTTCTATTGAACTATAATTTAAGATAAAAGTGATATGAAGAATGAACATTCTAGCCTCCTGGGGGTGGGGGTGGGGCTAAAAAAAGTGTTTACAAAAAGTTTTAAAAATTAAACAAAAGTAAAAATATAAAAATATAAATCACCTCCCTTTCCCCAGAATTAAAATAAATAAATAAAAACAAACAAACATAAAGATCATGGGTATTGCTGCTTTTCAAAATGCTTGTACTATTAAAATATAAAAAATATTTATCCCATACTGTGAATGGTGTAACGGAAAAAAATCTAAATGGCCAATTTTTTCATAGCTATACTTACTAAAAAAAAAAAAAATTAGGAAATGTGATCAAAGAGACACACACATTCCAAAATGGTATCAATAAAAACCACAGATTGTTCCGCCTAAAATGATCACCAAGTTACAGCTCCCTCTAGTGGCAAATGCTGCTCTCATAGTGCTAAACAGCTGATATGGTTTTGCATATTTTTTAGGATCTGAAGTGACTCAGTAAAGAGCAGTGAAGGTTACCTAGATACTTAAAGAGTTAAAGCACTGAGCATTAAAATAATGACTCAGGAGCAGGAGAAGAAGAAAGCGATGGTGTTTTTCATAATAAGTAAGCACTGATTATACCCCAGCTCAAACAAGCATGCATTTACTTCATTATACACATGACATAATTATCACAGCAATCAACTCCTACGGGTTGTACATTAATTTACTGAGCCCTAGCAAGGAGGTACACTTTATTAGAAGATGAAATTGGTGCAAGGTCAACCATTAAGTCTTGGATTAAATTAAAAAAAATACTTATAAAAAGTGTAGAGTTATAATTTGGAACATAGTTGTGCAGTATACAAGGAACCCTTTGAACATTGCTGCAACTATTTTCGGACCCTGCAGACAAGTACATGTGCTATTGGCATAGACATGTTCGCTCACCATGTGTGGTGGCATAAAGAGTCCCTATAGTCGCTTAATGGGCCACCATATTGTGATTTCTTATGGCACAGACGTACTCTCCCCTTGACACTTGTAGAAAGTTGGAGGAAGGAAGTATAGTTAGGATGGATGGTGCCTTCTGATCTCCATTCAGTATGGATGTATAATACTGCAATGGGTACAAGGCCTGGGGAGGATTAGATTGTGAGCTCAAATGGGTTGGGTACAGATGAGAGATGGTGCAGTCTCCATACAGCATTACGCAGGCTACTTCATCGAGTTTGCCTACTGGTGTCCTAAGGATTCATATGTGTTTTTATGAGTCAGTCCCTTTAACCACTTCAACCCCGCTAGCTAAAACCCCCTTAATGACCAGGCCACTTTTTACACTTCTGCACTACACTAATTTCACCGTTTATTGCTCGGTCATGCAACTTACCACCCAAATGAATTTTACCTCCTTTTCTTCTCACTAATAGAGCTTTCATTTGGTGGTATTTCATTGCTGCTGACATTTTTACTTTTTTTTGTTATTAATCGAAATTTAACGATTATTTTGCAAAAAAATGAAATTTTTCACTTTCAGCTGTAAAATTTTGCAAAAAAAACGACATCCATATATAAATTTTTCGCTAAATTTATTGTTCTACATGTCTTTGATAAATAAAAAAATGTTTGGGCAAAAAAAAAAAAAAATGGTTTGGGTAAAAGTTATAGCGTTTACAAACTATGGTACAAAAATGTGAATTTCCGCTTTTTGAAGCAGCTCTGACTTTCTGAGCACCTGTCATGATTCCTGAGGTTCTACAATGCCCAGACAGTAGAAAACCCCCACAAATGACCCCATTTCGGAAAGTAGACACTTTAAGGTATTCGCTGATGGGCATAGTGAGTTCATAGATCTTTTTATTTTTTGTCACAAGTTAGCGGAAAATGATTATTTTTATTTAATTTATTTTTTTCTTACAAAGTCTCATATTCCACTAACTTGCGACAAAAAATAAAAAATTCTAGGAACTCGCCATGCCCCTCACGGAATACCTTGGGGTGTCTTCTTTCCAAAATGGGGTCACTTGTGGGGTAGTTATACTGCCCTGGCAATTTAGGGGCCCAAATGTGTGAGAAGTAGTTTGCAATCAAAATGTGTAAAAAACGGCCTGTGAAATCCGAAAGGTGCACTTTGGAATATGTGCCCCTTTGCCCACCTTGGCTGCAAAAAAGTGTCACACATCTGGTATCGCCGTACTCAGGAGAAGTTGGGGAATGTGTTTTGGGGTGTCATTTTACATATACCCATGCTGGGTGAGAGAAATATCTTGGTCAAATGCCAACTTTGTATAAAATTTTTTGAAAAGTTGTCTTTTGCCAAAATATTTCTCTCACCCAGCATGGTTATATGTAAAATGACACCCCAAAACACATTCCCCAACTTCTCCTGATTACGGCGATACCAGATGTGTGACACTTTTTTGCAGCCTAGGTGGGCAAAGGGACACATATTCCAAAGTGCACCTTTCGGATTTCGCAGGCCATTTTTTACACATTTTGATTGCAAGGTATTTCTCACACATTTGGGCCCCTAAATTGCCAGGGCAGTATAACTACCCCACAAGTGACCCCATTTTGGAAAGAAGACACCCCAAGGTATTCCGTGAGGGGCATGGAGAGTTCCTAGAATTTTTTAATTTTTGTCGCAAGTTAGTGGAATATGAGACTTTGTAAGGAAAAAATAAAAAATAAAAAAATCATCATTTTCCGCTAACTTGTGACAAAAATAAAAAAATCTAGGAACTCGCCATGCCCCTCACGGAATACCTTGGGGTGTCTTCTTTCTAAAATAGGGTCACTTGTGGCGTAGTTATACTGCCCTGGCAATTTAGGGGCCCAAATGTGTGAGAAGTACCTTGCAATCAAAATGTGTAAAAAATGGCCTGCGAAATCCGAAAGGTGCACTTTGGAATATGTGCCCCTTTGCCCACCTTGGCTGCAAAAAAGTGTCACACATCTGATATCGCCGTACTCAGGAGAAGTTGAGGAATGTGTTTTGGGGTGTCATTTTACATATACCCATGCTGGGTGAGAGAAATATCTTGGCAAAAGACAACTTTTCCCATTTTTTTATACAAAGTTGGCATTTGACCAAGATATTTTTCTCACCCAGCATGGGTATATGTAAAATGACACCCCAAAACACATTCCCCAACTTCTCCTGAGTACGGCGATACCAGATGTGTGACACTTTTTTGCAGCCTAGATGCGCAAAGGTGCCCAAATTCCTTTTAGGAGGGCATTTGGATCCCAGACTTCTTCTCACGCTTTAGGGCCCCTAAAAAGCCAGGACAGTATAAATACCCCACATGTGACCCCACTTTGGAAAGAAGACACCCCAAGGTATATAATGAGGGGCCTGGCGAGTTCATCGAATTTTTTTTTTTTGCATAAGTTAGCGGAAATTGATTTTTGTTTTTGTTTTTTTCTCACAAAGTCTCACTTTCCGCTAACTTAGGACAAAAATTTCAATCTTTCATGGACTCAATATGCCCCTCAGCGAATACCTTGGGGTGTCTTCTTTCCGAAATGGGGTCACATGTGGGGTATTTATACTGCCCTGGCTTTTTAGGGGCCCTAAAGCGTGAGAAGAAGTCTGGAATATAAATGTCTAAAAATTTTTACGCATTTGGATTCCAAGAGGGGTATGGTGAGTTCATGTGAGATTTTATTTTTTGACACAAGTTAGTGGAATATGAGACTTAGTAAGAAAAAACAAACAAAAAAATATATATATTTCCGCTAACTTGGGCCAAAAAAATTCTGAATGACAGGGGGGTGATCCATGACAGGGGGGTGATCAATGACAGGGGGGTGATCAATGACAGGGGGGTGATCACCCATATAGACTCCCTGATCACCCCCCTGTCATTGATCACCCCCTGGTAAGGCTCCATTCAGACGTCCGTATGATTTTTACGGATCCACGGATACATGGATCGGATCCGCAAAACA
Organism: Bufo gargarizans; assembly: GCF_014858855.1. NCBI lineage: Eukaryota > Metazoa > Chordata > Amphibia > Anura > Bufonidae > Bufo > Bufo gargarizans. Next base: position 468,017,490 of record NC_058083.1, on the reverse strand, counting down.
CATGCGGACAACTGAATGGAGCCTTACAGGAGGGTGATCAATGACAGGGGGTGATCAGGGAGTGTATATGGGTGATCACACCCCTGTCATTGATCACCCCCCTGTAAGGCTCCATTCAGACGTCCGCATGTGTTTTGCGGATCCGATCCATGAATCCATGGATCTGTAAAAATCATACGGACGTCTGAATGGAGCCTTACAGGGGGGTGATCACCCATATACACTCTCTGATCACCCCCTGTCATTGATCACCCCCCTGTAGGCTCCATTCAGACGTCCGCATGTGTTTTGCGGATCCGATCCATGTATCCGTGGATCCGTAAAAATCATACGGACGTCTGAATGGAGCCTTACAGGGGGGTGATCAATGACAGGGGGTGATCAGGGAGTGTATATGGGTGATCACCCCCCTGTCATTGATCACCCCCCTGTAAGGCTCCATTCAGACGTCCGTATGATTTTTACGGATACATGGATCGGATCCGCAAAACACATGCGGACGTCTGAATGGAGCCTTACGGGGGGTGATCAATGACAGAGGGGTGATCAATGACAGGGGGTGATCAGGGAGTGTATATGGGTGATCACCCCCTTGTTATTGATCGCCCCCCTGTAAGGCTCCATTCAGACGTCCGCATGTGTTTTGCGGATCCGATCCATGTATCCATGGATCCGTAAAAATCATACGGACGTCTGAATGGAGCCTTACAGGGGGGTGATCAATGACAGGGGGTGATCAGGGAGTGTATATGGGTGATCACCCCCCTGTCATTGATCACCCCCCTGTAAGGCTCCATTCAGACGTCCGTATGATTTTTACGGATACATGGATCGGATCCGCAAAACACATGCGGACGTCTGAATGGAGCCTTACAGGGGGGTGATCAATGACAGGGGGTGATCAGGGAGTCTATATGGGTGATCACCCCTCTGTCATTGATCACCCCCCTGTAAGGCTCCATTCAGACGTCCGCATGTGTTTTGCGGATCCGATCCATGTATCCGTAAAAATCATACGGACGTCTGAATGGAGCCTTACAGGGGGGTGATCAATGACAGGGGGTGATCAGGGAGTGTATATGGGTGATCACCCCTCTGTCATTGATCACCCCGCTGTAAGGCTCCATTCAGACGTCCGCATGTGTTTTGCGGATCCGATCCATGTATCCATGGATCCGTAAAAATCATACGGACGTCTGAATGGAGCCTTACAGGGGGGTGATCAATGACAGGGGGGTGATCAATGACAGGGAAGTGATCAGGAAGTCTATATGCGTGATCACCCCCCTGTCATTGATCACCCCCCTGTAAGGCTCCATTCAGACGTCCGTATGCGTTTTGCGGATCCGATCCATGTACCCGTGGATCCGTAAAAATCATACGGACGTCTGAATGGAGCCTTACAGGGGGTGATCAATGACAGGGGGGTGATCAGTCTATATCAGTCTATATGGGGTGATCAGGGTTGATCAGTGGTGATCAGTGGTTCATAAAGGGTTAATAAGTGACAGGGGGGGGTGTAGTGTAGTGTTTTGGTGTTTGGTGCTACTTTAGTGAGCTGCCTGAGTCCTCTGGTGGTCAATCCAAACAAAAGGGACCACCAGAGGACCAGGTAGCAGGTATATTAGATGCTGTTATCAAAACAGCATCTAATATACCTGTTAGGGGTTAAAAAAATCACATCTCCAGCCTGCCAGCGAGCGATCGCCGCTGGCAGGCTGGAGATCCACTCGCTTACCTTCCGTTCCTGTGAGCGCGCGCGCCTGTGTGCGCGTTCAAAGGAAATCTCGGCTCTTGCGGGAGGACGCATATATGCGTCCACCCAGAAAAGCAGGGCCGCCAGCAGGACGCAATCCTACGTACGGCGGTCCTGAGGCGGTTAAAGGGGATGTCCCATGAAAAATATTCTGCCGATTTTAAACCAGCACCTGGATCTGAATACTTTTGTAATTGCATGTAATTAAAAGATTTGTATAACCACTGCGCTATTAAATAAAATGTATCTGTATAGGGCCACCTGCTGTTTGTTTTGTTTTTTTAGTCCTCAGTTCTAAAAAAAATCCTTGAACTGCCTCCTAATTTGGGATAGGGAGAGAGCTGCAGCACACACAAGGACATGCACACGAGCTGCAGAAGAAAGGACTCCCCCCAGGCTGGTAGCTTAATATAAATATATCAAAGCAATTGGAGCACTGAAAGTGGAGATCTCTGGACCCATGTGAGGTACAGGGCTGGTTCTAACTTTGTCAGAAAGAGACTGTCGTGTACTATATGAGGTATGATTTTTATTTTTTACATTAATCATGGAGTATCCCCTTTAAAGAAGAACTCCAGCAATAAATGTATTCTCAGACCTGTTAAAAAGGCTATATGATGTAACCTGTAGTCAATGTAATCTTCTCTTCACTGACTGTATTTGTGAGTTATCACCTCTCTTCTGATCCTCAGCTGTGTCATTGTTACCAGCAATCAGACTTCCCAAATAAAACAACATCTTATGTGTGGACAAGAAGTCACATTCTCTATGTATTGCTATGGGAGCTTCACTGTCAGTCTCATAGGAATGAATAGAGAAGTAACTACCTTCTTGCCCTGAGTCAGTTGCAGATCAGTGTTGGTCACATGACACAGCTGAGAATCAGAAGGGAGGTTATAATTCACAAATACAGTCACTGGTGAGAAGATTACCTTCACTACAGATTATATCATGTACCTTTCCAACAGGTCAGAGAATATTTTTTTTTTGTGGGAGTTCTACTTTAAGGAAGGCCTAAATAACATTGTAACCACATGAAAGGAATAATATTGTTTTGACGCGTTTCACAGTGCACCAGTTTACCTTGTTAAAACCTCTGCCTGTAATATTTTATCTCAGCCTCCATATATTCAGCTTTTTTTTTTTTTTGTACTTTTCTAATCTGTTGGGAAAATCATTCCATAATTTCATTTTCTATTGACGGCATTCATCTTTGTAATGAAAGCTGAGCAGGCAAGACAAAACAAAATAATAATAACATAGTCAATATTTTCAGGTTTTGTGGTGTAAGACCATCTCAGGGACAATGAAATGATTATTCTTTTTTGCCAGCTATAAATCTAAACATTTGTTTTCCTGCGAGGAAACATTTCGAAAGGACATCTAAAACAAATTGCACTCCTCACCAAAACCGAGGCTTTCAGTAATCAAACTTCCCCGGATGATACAAGCCCAGACTGATTAGACTTCCAATTCTTTGTGTCTGCAGTATGGCCAATGATTGTCTTACTAAGCCATGAGGGTTTGGACGTACCTGGACTCAAGGACTAATTTGCCGGTCTTATCCCTACAGAAGGTCTGGTCTGTATTGGCTCATCATTTGTCAGGATTCGGTATTTGAATTATTGTACTACAAAATATAAGCTTGCAGCCAGTAGGTCAGTGAACTGGTATGTCCTGCCCGATAAGGAACCATGCTTTCTGCAGCACCATTAACTGTGCTAGAAAATCCTATTTATCAGCGAGACAGTGTAATAACAAAATACGAAAACTGATACAGAACATTAACTATGGGAACATTTCACAATCTGCAAATAAAATGAATCGATGGCCAGAAAGGTAGAGTGGGTTATTAAAATTATTAAGGCTTTTATCACATTTGTATAGAGTACGAAACCTCTGTTGCAAATTCATGCAACACTATTCTTCCCAAGAAAATGATGGACACCTCGAGAAACTTCAGTGGACCTAATAAAGGCCCCTTTACACTGGCAAGTTATTGGGCATAAACGTTCGTTTATGTGGACACCAAAATCATCGTTTCTGGGTAGCGTTAAAACAGCGATCTGCTGCCCAGAAACAACGGGGAACAATTACTAAGCATGTTGCACAAGAATTAGGCCTCTTGCACACATCCGTATGTATTTTGCAGTCCGCGAAAAACGGATCCACAAAAAATACGGATGACATCCGTGTGCATGCCGTATTTTGCTGAACGGAACAGCTGGCCCCTAAAAGAACAGTACTATCCTTGTCCGCAAATTGGACAATTATAGGATATGTTCTATTTTTTTGTGGAACGGAAATGCACACGGAGAGACTTCCTTTGTTTTGCGGACCCATTGAAACTAATGGTTCCGTATACGGTCTGCAAAAAAAAACGGAAGTAAAACGGAATGAAAATACGTTTGTGTGCAAGAGGCCTTATGGCATGAAGTGAGCCAAAAAGAATGATGTTTTGATTTGCACCAAATATATCAACTGTTTTCTGCACAATTTTCACCATAAAGAAAGCATCACGCCAGAAATGAGTTAAAAATGTCAAAATGGGTGGGGCTATCAAATTGGGCGCATATTGCGCCTCATTTATCATCTTCTTATCTGCAGAAACGGCTGAAGTTTTGTCAAAAAGTTGCATTTATGAAAAGAAGACTTACTCGTTGTGCGAACATGTGATAGGTAAGTATTAAAACAGGATGAGTTTATTTTTATCTAATATAAATGAGCTAAACTGCAGGGTTTTGTCAGTAAATTGACATTCAACAAAAACAAAATAACAAAAACGTCCCGAGTCCAAGACAAAAGTCACAATTTACCAGTGAAAATGGCGCAAATTTGTTTCAAAAGTCTCAAGTGCGATCTGGAAGGGGATGGCTGAAATTTTGGCTTAAAGGGAACCTGTCACCAGTTCTATGGTGTCCTAAGGGCAACATAAATAAGTGACTGATTCTCTTAGCAAAATACTGGGTCACTTTCTTTAATTGAACCAGTCAATCTGCCAACATCTTGTATTGAAAAGCTCCAGCTTATAATGATGAGTCCTGAATATTCATGAGCGCCTGACTCTTCCCGCCTACCTGCTGCTGATTGACAGTTATTTTCCATATGAATCAGCAGCAGGTGGGCAGGGAAGTGGCTATAGCTGTTAATTAAATAAAAGCTGGACTCGATGACATCGCGCTGGACTCAAATCAGCTCATTAGCATGCGGCATCTTTGTGTGTATATTATGAGGTAACCATCTGTCACACCAGTAAGTGAATACATCTAAGGTACTTTTTAGTAGTTAATGATTGTATATAATTAGTTAGATTATAATCAAATATCCACATGACAGGTTCCCTTTAAAGTCGCATTTTAGTGCCATTGGTGTTAAAATGCCGCAAATAGAGAGAAATTGGCGAATAATCAGGTTTATATTTAAAAAGTCACATTTTAAAAGTGGTGAAACAAATGATCACTTTTGTAATGTTAGTATTCTTTTGGGGCAAATTACACTAGTATTAACAAATGTCCTGCATGTATCAGTATGGAGATGAGCGATCACATTTGCGATTGCTGATCACCATACAGAGGAGATAATCCCGAAGGATGGTACTTAATGCTAAAAGGGAAAATCCTTCAGCATTTATATACTTTTATAAATGTTTATGTCCCAAATACTAAGCAAAAATATACTAGACAAAATTAGCACATTTAGTGAGGGTACCCTGGTGCTAGGTGGGGATTTTAACCTGGTATTAAACCCCCCTTTAGACTCCTCCTCAGGGAGGTCCGCCCATTCTCGGTCCGCCATTCGTACTTTGACCTCTAGATTATGGAAGGCCCATCTTATTGATGTTTGGTGTACTTTCCACCCGGACACTAAGGACTATACCTTCTTTTCATCAGTTCACGGCTCTTACCAGCGCCTGGACTACATCTTTATATCTAAAGACCACCTTCAATACTGCAAAGAAGCGAGCATAGGAAACATCCTCCTATCTGACCATGCCCCTATATACTTATCCCTCTCCACCCCGAGGAAAAACAAATCCTTCGCCTCCTGGAGATTTAATGAGCAATTATTAGGAAACCCAGAGACCAAATCATAAATACAAACAGCTCTAAAAGATTACTTCCATTTAAACGCTTCTCCTGAAAATTCACCTCAGATCCTATGGGACGCTCATAAGGCATTTGTGAGAGGCCAGTGCATCAGTATTGGGGCCCACCTCAAGAAAATCTGAAATCAACAGATTGATGAAAACCCATAAAATCTCCCTACTTAAGTCTCACTTAGATGAGTTGAACAACTATAGGCACTCTCTCAAAAACCTACTGAACTCCCAATCAGCGAAATACTACCTTAACTCACAGCAAAAGATCTTTGCTCACGGTAACAAAGCCTCTAAATTTGTTATTCAAAGGGTCAAAATGAGGAAATCAAATAATTTTGTGTATAAACTCACTAACGCCTCAGGGTTGCCCATTTTTGACTCTAACCAAATTGCAGCGCAATTTAGAGACTTCTATGAAGCCTTCTATAATATTGAAGGTCTCCCCCACACACTTATCTTGTCAGAGCCCTTGCCATCTCCCTCCTCCTTTTTGGAGAAGTTGCAACTACTCTCTCTCTCAGAAGAGGACAAAAAACTTCTGGCCTCACCTTTTACCTCGGATGAACTTACGGAGGCTATTCGTAACTCCCCTAAGGGTAAAAGTCCAGGCCCAGATGGTCTCCCTATCTCTTACTACTCCACTTTCCAAGATACACTTATACCATATCTGATTCCGATCTACAATTTATCCCTGAACAACAACATCACTGTCTTGTGATATGACTAAAGCCCATATTATTTTGATCCCTACACTTTGCCCTAGATATGGGCCCATCTCTCTACTTAACATAGACCTCAAATTACTGGCCAAAATGTTGGCTAACCGACTAGCCTCTACACTCCATTCCCTGATCCATAGAGATCAGACCGGCTTTGTTAAGGGGAGAGAGGGCAAAGATAACACCGCCAGAGTCCCCAATATCCTTTACTAGGCTAAAAAGAAATATGCTGAGAAGGCATTTGACAGAGTTAATTGGTCTTTCATGAAATCGGTTCTATCTTCTCAAAAATTCCCTGACCCCTTCCTATCAGCTCTTGATGCCATGCATTCTAAAGCCTCAGCTTCAATCTCCATCAATGACACTATTTTTCCCCATTCCAGATAAGTAATGGCACTCGGCAAGGTTGCCCCCTTTCCCCTCTCCTCTTTGTATTAATCATGGATCCCCTCTAACAGACTATCAGACTTGACAAAGAAATTAAAGGTGTAATTCTCAGGAACACAAGACAGCGGCGACTTGTTGATCATGGTTAGTAATCCAAGTATCGCTCTCCCTAAAATCTCCCAACACTTAGAAACATTTAGCAAATTTTCCAACTTCAAGATCAACCATAGTAAGTCATTAATTATATACACTGGCCTATCTAACTCCCAAAAACTCAGTTTGGAACATAACTCTCCTTTCAACTGGTCCCTTCCTCACCTAACATACTTAGGTATTAAGATAAGTAATGATCCCTCCCAACTTTTTGCTTTAAATTATATCCCTCTTTTGAACCATATCTCTGACACCCTTAAAAACCTTGACCTTCCAATACTATCCTGGTTTGGTAGGAAAAACATTCTCACTTCCTTAGTCTTACCCAAACTGACATACTTACTACAGGTCCTCCCTATCCCAATTCCATCCTCATTTACGCCTCGCTCAGATCAATATTTAGCTCCTTCATCTGGAACAGGAAAAAAGCTTGCCTTTCCTACAGGGCCCTGAATAGACCTAAGTCACTAGGTGGTATAGCTCTTCCAGACCCGGAATTGTACGGTAAAGCCGTTCTCATTTCCAGACTGGTGGACTGGCTGAGGGACCCTCCTCATAAATCCTGGGTTCAGATAGAACAATCTATGGTTAAGTCCTCCTTCAGAGCTCTCCTTCTAGGCCACAAATGCCTCCCCCCTATGCCTCCGGATGTTTCCCCTCTGATTAAAGCTACGATTAATACCTGGAAATGGTTCTAGTCCACACACTTCCAGGTCCTTTTCCCTACACCACTTCTCCAGGTACGGGACATTATACAAATAGCTCCCAAAGCTCTCCTTGACAGCTTACCCACACACCTCAGAGATTCCCCCACATTTCTGAGAGCGTTATTCCATGACAATACGCCTTTGTCACTAAAAGGGTTAAGGGAAAGCCTTTCAATCTCCCCTTCACTTACACTTAAGAACCCAATATATTTCATTAAGGCTTACTTATCTCAACATATCTTCTTTGGAGATCTGGAACTTAACCGTCTAATCATTTTTGAGTTAAATTCCCAGTATCTGCTCTCAATTCACCCCCACACATTTAGCATCATATAATATGCTCTCCTTTATTTATTAATATGATTGCTTGACGCATCCATACCGCCTCCGTCTGGCTTTCTGTCCTATGCCTGGTCTAATCTCTACTAAGATATCTTATGCCTATTTACTCAGTCCTGCTTTTACTGTGACGTCTATGTTATTTGTTGAATCCGCCTGGAGGTTGCATCCTCCATAATTTTCTTGTATACGAATTTTCTCAATAAAGAAAATTTATAAATTAAAGGGGTTGTGCAGCGAATGATATTGATCTATGGGAGCACCACTTTCTCTTCATTACACTGCACTTCATCTTGGAGGTGCAGTGTAATACAAGTACTCGCTCCATTCACTTGAATGGAGCAAGGACTTGTAATTACACTACGCCACTGCTCCAGAGGAGACAGCACAGAGTGGGAAGACCAGGGGGCGGCCCTCGTATGAAGCACCGCCTCCTGGTAAAACAGCTGATCGGCGGGGGTCAGATATTGATCGGCAGGGGTCATCAATATAAATGGCTGTACAACCGCTTTAAGTTAATATGAATGGAAGCTAAAATGTAGATGTGATCAAATGCTAACACGATTAACAGCAAATGTTAGCATGCTGTATATAGTAAACAGACTTTTATAACTAAACAGGTATCATAAAGACAGTCCCTGCTCATGGCCCATCCATAAATTACATGGTCAGCTATTTATTTGAATGTATGGCATGTAATGCTTAACTTCTCAAGCAGTGGCTTCCTTAAACCATAAAAGATTATCAAAATGTAATATTAGACTAAGGGCCCATTTACACGACCATACATTTCTGTCCACATTCGTTCCGCAATTTTGGATGTCACTGTGTGCTGTCCGTATCTGTATGTCCGTTCCGTGGCCTTGCAAAAAACATAGAACATGTCCTAATCTTGACTGCATTTGCAGACAAGAATAGACATTTCTATCATGCAGGAGGATGTTCCATTCTGCAAAAAAGAATATAGTCGTGTGAATGAGCCCTAATGGAGACCACTTTGAGAAGCAGAGCCTAGGAAATGTATTGCTTGATGTACTGGGTATGCTATGTATGCTTTACCCCTATTTGCATTTTATCTTTGATTGTGTGTCTATTAGGGTGGTACTACACAAAGTATTTTTTTTAAACATTTCATCATTTTTTTTATGCATCTCTTCGAGGCTAAGGGTACTTTTTCACTTGCGGCAGAGGTTCCAGCAGGAAGTTCCGTCACCGGAACTGCCTGCCGGATCTGGCAATCCGGACGCAAACTGATGGCATTTGTCAGACGGATCCGGATGCGATTCCGTTTTGCCGTAACACTTAATACTGGATCCAGCACTAGTACACTTCAATATAAATGAATGCAGGAGCCAGCATTCCGGCAAGTGTTCAGTATTTTTGGCCGGAGAGAAAACTGCAGCATGCAGCATTATTTTCTCCGTCCAAAAAACGTAAGAGGGACTGAACTGATGCATCCTAAACGGAATGCTCTCCTTTCAGAATGGATTAGGATAAAACTGATCAGTAATTTTTCGGTATTGAGCTCCTGTGACGGAACTCAACACCGGAAAAGAAAAACGCTAATGTGAAAGTACCCTAAGCCAGAAGTGATTCTAGTCCTTTTGTATTTCCAATTCCTCCAAATGGGCACAATACTGCTGCATATGAAACCATCCTTAATGGAATTTTCTGGGACTTCAATACTGATTTCCTATCCTTAGGCCCCACCATGGCCTCTTCTTAGACCACTGACATCCCATTCATTGGTCTCATAGCTTATTAGCAGCTCACTCCCAAACAAGTAAAGTGGGCCGGGGCTACAATACCAAACACAGCCATTGTACAATGTATGGAGCTGTCCTTGGTACACTAATCTAATCTTTTAAACAAGAACTAGGATGTGACACTAGCCCTGACATATTGCAAATTACAGCCCTTAGAAATAAGTCCCTGTGAAAGCTGTATATACCTGCAGCTTACAGTCTCCTGTGGGGATGTGCTCGTGGTAGGCTACGGTAGCGGCGGCAGTATTGAGGCAATCACAGACAGTCTTTGTGATACACCGTGACTTTATTCACACCAAAGGCATAACAGGCATTGTGCAGACCACACAGGTGCATATTCACATAGTGCATGAAACAAAAGTCCTTCCATAGAAAATAAACAGCAGGTTTGAGTCACCTTGTTTTGGACAGACCACAGCGGTCGTGCAGGCTTGTAAGCTACCTGCCTTTGTCTCCCTCAGGCCAGAGCCCCTTCGGCTCGTAGCACCACAGGTCCCAGGGCTATCCTTCAATGTGTGCTGCGCCCAGACTCTCCTTCACCAGCACTGACTCTGTCTGTGGAAATCTCCAGCACAGCAAGACACACCCCACCCCCATCATCAGCAGGCTGGGTTCTTAAAGGCCCAGCTCCACCAAAAACCTGGGCTGGCCGTGGGGAACAGGCACCCCCCCACTCTTTACCTGTTCCCAGTAAGAACCGGCCCGGACACGCTGCGCCAGCAGCATTCGCCGCTGTAACCGCAATGATCCGGTTCTTACTCCACCGAGGCCAGGACCTCTGGTGGCACGTATCGTTCGTCCATTATTATTCCGGGGACTCTCCTACACTCCCCATGTATATGATCTTGGTCTTGTTTAAAATAACCTATACTGTCAGCTTTCAAACAAGACCAGGCTCACTACCCAGCCCAAGATAAAAAGGGTAAGTGCAGGAGTCCTGACAGGCTGCAGGAGAAGATAAAAAAATATTTTATGCTCCTGTTTTATCTGCATATAACCACAGGGGGGTGGTAGCTTGGACTTTTGTGCATGCTATCAATCCACCTTCACCAATCAATCATGTCAATCCACCTTTATCCATCAATCAAAATCTACATTACAAAAGTAACATTTTAGGATTTTTGGGAAGATTTTTCCAATTTTGATTTTACTGTCGGGGGGTTAAAGAGGTTGGGTGGTTTAAAACATTGATGAACTATCCTCATAATAGGTCATCAATATCAGATCAGCGGGGATCCGACTCCCGCCACCCCCACCTTTCAGCTGTTTGAAGAGACCGCAGCAAGCAGATATCATTTCAGTTGGAATGGTGCAGTTTAGGTCACCAATATAAGAAACAACCCCCAACCCCTTTAAGGTACAAAGTCATCCAACCCTTAAATCACCCCTGTCAAACCCAGGATGAGAACACCGACATAACTTGTGAGAATAATGACAATGATGAGGATGGTTATTACCATAATTTGTATTATATCTTTTGTTTCTTTAGTTTGTACAATTATACACTTTTTCTAGTACTCTGTTTTAGACAGAGAATACAAGACTGTGCGTGTCGTGTTTTTCGCTCACAGAATTACGCTTCTACACAAAAGCGCTTTTCTTGGAAAAATCAAAGCACCCATTACATGAGAAGTCAGAAAGCACTGAAGTGCACTCACTTTTCTAAACGCTGACTGTTATTTAAATCTCCCAGTTTTCAAGTCAAAGGCTTATTGTGGACATTTGTGTCTGTTTCTAAATGTACCATATGGACGAGTGGGTGGTGTGATATTCCAAACAGAAAACGTATTGTAAAACAGAGGATATGAAGAGATGGCTGTTGCATTTCAGCTCTAACTTCATATTGTCTAGCACTTTTAGTGTGAAGTGTGGTGAAAACCTTGAATCTATAAAGGCATAGCAATTTACCCCAGCTTTTTCACCGTAAGCTTTTAAAAATGGCTGCTAGACTACAAGTCATCAAGGATTGAATACTTTTTTTTCCCTGTAAAGTGGACAGACTATGGGTAGATAATTCTGTTGCTATTCTGAAGTCCTTAACTCCTTAATGCAAAATGACATGAATGTACATCATAAATTTGCAGAGAATGTATGGAACAGACTCAGGAGACGAGCCCCCTCGACATGTAGCTGTGTTACAGAGCTGACACTTTCCAACAGTGACCAGGCTTGGAGATAACACTGATCCTGGTCATTTAACAGCTCAGATGCCAAGATGCCACAGTCAATGGTGCCTATATAGCATCTTAGCAGTTAGATAGAGGGGTGCTCCCTCTGTCCTCTGATCCCGGTCAATATACTACTTAGATGCCGCAGCCAATAGTGACTGTGGCATCCGAATGGTTAGACAGAGGGAAGTGGTCCCTTGTGAAGACTCCCAGGCCTGCCAATGTTAACTTTCTATTAAGCCTTAAGCTATTAGAACAAGTTATTATAACAAGTACCATAGACTGCATTACTATAGTCTATGGCATAAGCAATCAAATGTTTTTTTTTTTTGTTTTTTTTTAAGATATAACAATACAAAAATCGACCCCCTTAGCAATTTCACATATGAAAGTAAACAATAAAAAAATAGATATAATTGGTATTGCTGCATTAAAAAATGTGCAAACTATTAAAATATTTTTTTTCCTGCACAGTGAACACTGTAACAGAAAGAAATGCCCAAATCATCATATTTTTGGCACCTTACACCCTGAAAACAATTTAATAAAAAGTTATTTAGAAAAGTCATATGTACCCTAAAGTTATGGGTGTGAGACTAGGACTATAAGTACTAAAGCGTATGAAAGACCATATAAAGTTGGTAATGCTATACCCACACAATAAACATAGTCATACCATTTTCAGCGGTGTACGCTGGACGCCATGAGAACAAAGCACAAAAAAGAACAGCAGAATTTTTTTCCTGCGTTTCAATGCAAGATATGGTAAATTAAACAGGACCATTAAGAAATGTAAACATGTTATGGGTCTTGGAAAATACGAAAATTGAGCACAAACATTTATCACCTATTCACAGGATTGCCAAGTACAGCCTAGGCTATCTCCATCAGCCCCATGGAAGTGAATAAATCAGTGGTCAAACTTCATTCACACAAGGGACTTTGGTGAGACCCTCGGCGGTTCTGTGGACAGGTGATAAATCTTTAACACTGAAATGCTCAGCTAATGACAGTATTTTGCCACTGTCCAGTCAACTGTTATAATGTTTAGAGCAAAGGCCATTGGGAAGAGATTGTTCCAACTTTAGCAGTAGTGAACACAATCATATCCCACCTATTTTTATATACCAAGTCATGGAATGATCCTACTTCTACTATATGGTTTCATGTCAAGGTCTATAGCAGTGGTGACTAAATAGTAGAATGTGATTTGTCGGTAGACCTCACATTTGGGGACCAGTAGGTCTTGAAATTAGGCCCCCAGGGCTCTTTCACACAAATAGGCAATTTTTTCCCTTTGGTTCCGCTCACATCTCTGTTAGGTAACTCTGGTGGTCTGATCAAATTTACCGTATCTGGCATAGCCGGACACCGCCGAATTCTCCTTGACTATAATGGAATCCAGCAAGTTTCCAGTATAAATGCCAAATTTCAATGGAGAAATAGTTCTGCATGCAGTGCTAATGCCGACAGAGAGCTGGCATTCCTGCTGGAAACCCAACATTTTCCCACCGGATGCTTTCATGGTGAATGGGGATCTGGAGGTGCCCGTCAAAGTCAGGCTATGTCAGATATGGTTACTCTAGTAGTCAGCTCCTCTGCCGGAACAGACTACCTACGGAGATGAGAACGAAGCTTGTGCTATTTACTGATGTGGACCTTTTCCATGACAGTGAAGATGAACTGCAGTACAAAACTGAAAAGTGGGCAAAATCAGTACAGTATGAAGAAGACATCATTGTGGAACAAATACAAGAGATAATCAACTGCGGCTGCCACCTTGATCTGGGTCACTGGGGACATCTGAAAAAAGGCATATGGAAAAAAGTGCAAAGTGTCCTCTATGTGCCACAAATAAATGTCTGTGATCCCCTAATAAAAACTATTAAATTACCTAACTTAGGCTGAGTTCACACTTCAGTTAATGATTAGATTTGGACCTATTCTGTATTTTTGACCCCCCACCTGGATTTGGCTCACAATAACTGACCAAATAACTGAAATGTGAACTCAATCTTAGGTTACACAAAAAGTAAATCCTGTTCTAAAAGGCATTGGCCACTCATGGTCTGACCATATCAACTGTTCCACAAAACAAACCCTTCCCAATTCCATAGCAATTACCAGACTATATTTCTGTTATCTGATTGATTAGTCAATTATATAGGTAGAAAAAGTGAACCTAAAATACTAGATTTATTTTTATTTTTTTAAGATAATGTATGCCAGCTGAGGTCATTGAACAAGGCTGTGCAAAATCCATTTTTAAACTTTACCTGTAAAGATAAGTTGAAGTCACCGGGTCAGTGGTGATGGAAACAAGAACTGAGACAGCCTTGAATGATTCTACAAACCAATTCTTCTATGGACTTCATCTCCAAAACATCTCCCCTCCAACATCCAATGTATCTCTAAGTACATTAATAAGTTGCTTTATGACCAGGCTCATTAAGTTTGATAAATCACCTGATAAATCGTGTGGTACAAAGTGGTGACCTGCTTTCACAGTGCCAGTTTGATGAATCCGCTACATTACCCTTTCCTACATGTTGCTCGTGTAAGCGGAGCTGTACAAATTGTGCAGATTAAAAAAATATGTTCAGGGGACTAGAAGATTCGATGGATTGGAAATAAGACAAACATTTCTCACTGTTTACTTGCTTGTTAAATGCGGTTGTGACTGCAAGTCAGGAATGTTTGAAGTTGTTACGAGATATGTGAGATTAGTTTGCAGTTCCCAGAAGAATTCCTAGTCATATAAACCATAATAAAAGTTGTTCTGTTATTCAAAAGCAAAGAAAATGAATGTTTAGCTAAGCGAGGCTTTTAGACCGATACTTTACAAAATTACACACAGCAATATATACCAATCTACAATTAAGATATAGTAGCTGCATTCAAATCTACCAGGAGATCTGGGAATGAAGCTATTTGGCTACTGGTGCTACCAATTTACCAGTAACCAGATTTTTTATTTTATTGGTCAGGTATTCCCTGCGATGATTGCCAGCCAAAAGCAGGTGCAAATCTTCCCAATATACCGCATGTCAGTGGAAGCTCCGCTCCCGGTTTTTGCTCACAATCTCTGAATGAAATCACTGACCAAAACAGTGACGTGTGAATGAGACATTTCTTGGAGTCTAGGGACTGAATCAGAGATGGCTCCATAAACAACGTCCCTTCACTCGTTGACATCTTTATAGCATGTCCAAAAGGTTCTTGAGTTGTATCAGCCATAAGTCATCTTCCATAATTTGCATTCTACTTTAAGAAAGAAAAAAAAAAAAAACACCAGAAAAATAAGTTTCCAGGGGGAGAAGTAGTACGTCATGATAATAGAAGCAGTAGTTGTGAAAGTGGGACTTAAAGGGGCTTTGCCACCATAACATCTCATCACCTGTCCACAGGATAGGGCAGTGATGGTTAACCTCGAGCTGTGGTAAAACTTAAACTCCCAACATGCTCCATTCATTTCTATGGAGTTCTGAGAACAGCCAAGCAAGAGTACATC
The DNA here is from genome assembly GCF_014858855.1 of Bufo gargarizans. NCBI lineage: Eukaryota > Metazoa > Chordata > Amphibia > Anura > Bufonidae > Bufo > Bufo gargarizans. The sequence continues at coordinate 468,001,885 of NC_058083.1, read as the reverse complement.
TTGGGAGTCGTAGTTTTACCACAGCTGGAGTGCCGGAGGTTAGCCATCACAGGAATGGGGAGATAAGTATATGACTAGTGGAGGGGGGTCTGAACATAGAGATCCCAAAGGCCCTATTCACACGACCGTATTTTTGGTCTGCATCCATTCTGCATTTTTTTTGCAGACAAGATGCGGACCCATTCATTTTAAAATGCAGACAGCACCCATTTGTCAGTTCTACAGCCCCGTAAAACATAGAACATGTCCTATTCTTGTCTGTTTTATGGACAAGGATAGGCATTGTTACAATGGATCCGAAAAAAAAAAATGGATGCAACAGACGGAAGTCACACGGATGTTATCTGTATTTATCTGTATGTTTTGCGGATCCATACACATGGCAAAATACATACGGTCGTGAAAATGCACCCTAAGGCTACATTCACACGGCCGTATGCGGTCCACAAACTGCGGATGACGTTCCGTATGGCATCTGCTTTTTTTGCGGATCCATCAGCAAAACGGACAAGAACAGGACATATTCTATCTTTTTTGCAGGGCTTCAGAATGGACATACTGATGCGGATAGCATACGGTGTGCTGTCCCCATTTTTGGTGAACCCATTGAAATGAATAGGTATGCATCCTATCCGCAAAAAAAGCAGAATGGACACGGAGACAAAATACGTTTGTGTGAATGTAGCCTTAGACAGATCACGAGAACAGTGTCCCAAAGTCCCAGGTGTGACTGGAGTGCAGCACTTGTGAAGGTGGGACTTAAAGGGGCTGTCGCACCATAACAACGTATTACCTGTCCACAGGATAGGGGATAAGTATCTGACTGGTGGAGGGGGTTCTGAACATCGAGTGCCATTTTTCGCAATGTATATGCAGCGGCCAAGGATTTTAGCCCATAGATGGGGACCCAGGTACCTTCTGCTGCTTGGTAGGGGTAAGCTATGATATGATATACAGATGTATGTCACATACTGTATGTTCTAAAAAATATATACAGGTCCTTCTAAAAAAATTAGCATATTGTGATAAAGTTCATTATTTTCTGTAATGTACTGATAAACATTAGACTTTCATATATTTTAGATTCATTACACACAACTGAAGTAGTTCAAGCCTTTTATTGTTTTAATATTGATGATTTTGGCATACAGCTCATGAAAACCCAAATTTCCTATCTCTAAAAATTAGCATATTTCATCCGACCAATAAAAGAAAAGTGTTTTTAATACAAAAAAAGTCAACCTTCACATAATTATGTTCAGTTATGCACTCAATACTTGGTCGGGAATCCTTTTGCAGAAATGACTGCTTCAATGCGGCGTGGCATGGAGGCAATCAGCCTGTGGCACTGCTGAGGTGTTATGGAGGCCCAGGATGCTTCGATAGCGGCCTTAAGCTCATCCAGAGTGTTGGGTCTTGCGTCTCTCAACTTTCTCTTCCCAATATCCCACAGATTCTCTATGGGGTTCAGGTCAGGAGAGTTGGCAGGCCAATTGAGCACAGTAATACCATGGTCAGTAAACCATTTACCAGTGGTTTTGGCACTGTGAGCAGGTGCCAGGTCGTGCTGAAAAATGAAATCTTCATCTCCATAAAGCTTTTCAGCAGATGGAAGCATGAAGTGCTCCAAAATCTCCTGATAGCTAGCTGCATTGACCCTGACCTTGATAAAACACAGTGGACCAACACCAGCAGCTGACATGGCACCCCAGACCATCACTGACTGTGGGTACTTGACACTGGACTTCAGGCATTTTGGCATTTCCCTCTCCCCAGTCTTCCTCCAGACTCTGGCACCTTGATTTCCGAATGCAAAATTTGCTTTAATCCGAAAAAAGTACATTGGACCACTGAGCAACAGTCCAGTGCTGCTTCTCTGTAGCCCAGGTCAGGCGCTTCTGCCGCTGTTTCTGGGGAATGCGGCACCTGTAGCCCATTTCCTGCACACGCCTGTACACGGTGGCTCTGGATGTTTCTACTCCAGACTCAGTCCACTGCTTCCGCAGGTCCCCCAAGGTCTGGAATCGGTCCTTCTCCACAATCTTCCTCCGGGGCCGGTCACCTCTTCTCGTTGTGCAGCGTTTTCTGCCACACTTTTTCCTTCCCACAGACTTCCCACTGAGGTGCCTTCATACAGCACTCTGGGAACAGCCTATTCGTTCAGAAATTTCTTTCTGTGTCTTACCCTCTTGCTTGAGGGTGTCAATGATGGCCTTCTGGACAGCAGTCAGGTCGGCAGTCTTACCCATGATTGCGGTTTTGAGTAATGAACCAGGCTGGGAGTTTTTAAAAGCCTCAGGAATCTTTTGCAGGTGTTTAGAGTTAATTAGTTGATACAGATGATTAGGTTAATAGCTTGTTTAGAGAACCTTTTCATGATATGCTAATTTTTTGAGATAGGAATTTTGGGTTTTCATGAGCTGTATGCCAAAATCATCAATATTAAAACAATAAAAGGCTTGAACTACTTCAGTTGTGTGTAATGAATCTAAAATATATGAAAGTCTAATGTTTATCAGTACATTACAGAAAATAATGAACTTTATCACAATATGCTAATTTTTTTAGAAGGACCTGTATATGGCCAACCCCATCAGGCACACGACACAGATGCGTAAGGCTCCATTCACACGTTCGTGATGTATTGCGGGTCCGCAACACACCAGCCCGGCACCCCCATAGAAATGCCTATTCTTGTCCGCAAGCTGCGGACAAGAATAGGACATGTTCTATCTTTTGCGGAGCTGCGGCCCCAAATATCGGGGCCGTGCTCCGCAACTGCAGATGCAGACAGCACACTGTGTGCTGTCCGCATCCATTCCGTCCCCATAGAGAATAAATGGGTCCGCACCCGTTCCGCAAAATTGCGTAACGGGTGCGGAACCATTTTGCGGACGTGTGAATGGAGCCTTAATCTTGCAGCTCTTTTTGATAGGAATTTTATCTAACACTAGAGCCCATGATAGGGCGATTATTTGGGTTTTATAGCTGGATCCCCACAAACCATGCATGTATTAATAACGGTAAATCGGTTGTTCATTGGAAATAAGCTTTTGTCCAGGGCGTACTATTAATGTTACTACGCAAGCCGCATGACAGGTACATCTTAATTCATGTCGGTTCTGCTGCCTGCCAGCAATATCAATAAAAGCAGGATATATCCCGTTGCTTCACCTGATGCAGGGGTTAGAAATAGTCCTCGCCTCAGCTGTTTTGCAGAGAAGAGAAGATAACTGTATTCTCAGGTTGTGTTTGTTTTATTATTTATTAAAGGCACATACAGAAGATGCAGTTTACGCCATCAGGACTTTCTGAAATTTCCTGTTTGGTGAGATCTGGGAAAATAAATAACGACAGGATTGCTCTAACATTGCTGAAACAAACACATTTAGTCCGACTCCGGCATAAACAGAATTTGGCAAGGGAGACATTAAGGGAACAGATTGACGGTATGGCGAGGAATGATATATTACAGCAGATGGACATTATGAATTATGACCGTACAGACCCTGTGATGAAGATTCAATGACAAGACGGACTTGGCATTGATAGAATTACGAATAGGGATGAGGCAAGATTGGAGATATTAATGATGTGGCTGTAGATGGGGCTTTTTATATAAATGGCTATTTATCTGCATGATTATCTCAATCATAAGTGCAGGTTAAAGACATAGGAGGCATATGGATATCAAACAGGGACCCCTTCTATTAGCAAAAGTGGAGGGCCGCCTCAAACAGCTGCTCACGTTCTGCAGGACTCAATGGGGGAGATTTATCAAACTGGTTTAAAGTAGAACTGGCTTAGTTGCCCATAGCAACCAATCAGAATCCTCCTTTCATTAGGCTAGGTTCAAACGGGCAAGATTTCCGCGCGGGTGCAATGCGTGAGGTGAACACATTGCACCCACACTGAATCCGGACCCATTCACTTCTATGGGTTTGTGCACATGAGCGGTGATTTTCACGCATCACTTATGCGTTGCCTGAAAATCGCAGCATGCTCTATACTGTGCGTTTTTCAAGCAACGCAAGCCCCATAGAAGTGAATGGGGCTGCGTGAAAATCGCAAGCATCCACAAGCAAATGTGGATGCGGTGCGATTTTCACACATGGTTGCTAAGATGACAGTCTATTCACTGTATTATTTTCCCTTATAACATGGTTATAAGGGAAAAAATTAGCATTCCTAATACAGAATGCTTAGTAGAAGGTCAATTGAGGGTTAAAAAATAAAATAAAAATTAACTGACCCCCTCCTCTTGATCACGTAGTTGCCAATCTTTTCTTACTTCTTTAATCATGAGCTTCCGGCTAAAGGACCTGTGGTGACGTCACATCACATGGTCCAATCACATGGTCCATCACCGTGGTGATGGACCATGCGATTTGGCCATGTGATGAGCTAAGTGGCGTCACCACAGGTCCTTTGATAGATCCTGAATAAAGAACAGGAGACCGACAGCTACGTGATCAATTGGAGGAGGCGAGTTAATTTATTTTTTAACCCTCAATTGACCTTGTACTATGCATTCTGTATTAGGAATGCTATTATTTTCCCTTATAACCATGTTATAAGGGAAAATAATTACATCTACACAACACCGAACCCAAACCTGAACTTCAGTGAAGAAGTTCGGGTCTGGGTACCACATTCAGTTTTTTATCCCGCGCGTGCAAAACGCATTGCACCCGCGCAATAAAAACTGAACAACTGAACACAATCACAGTCAAAACTGACTGCAATTGCATACCTACTCGCGCGGGTTTGCCGCAATACACCTGGTACGCATCCGGAGCCAAAACGTGACACCCGTTCACAACTCTTTTGGAAAATAAAAGGTGTAATCTGATTGGGCAACTAAGCCAGTTCTACTTTAGACCAGTTTGATAAATCTTCCCTATGTGTCCTGTTAGAGCCAGTTCACACAGAGTTTCTTGGCGGTGATTTTGGAGTGTTTCCGCCTGAAAATCAGCTCCAAAAACTGCCTTAAACAGCCTCCCATTCTTTTCAATGGGAAACAGCGCTTGCTTTTTTTTTTCCACTTGGAAAAAAGATGCAGCCTGCCCTATCTCGGGGCAGGATCTACACTGAATCTCCCATTGAGATGAATTGGAAGCATAAAGAAATACATGTAAATGTCCATGCAGTTTTTGCGTGTTTCCACAAGCTGAAAATGAGGTTTTGTATTGACGTAAGCACCAACAAAATTTCGGAAAAAATACACCCTTAGACCCCATGTCTTCTGCAGTGGCCATCCACAGCTTCCCATAGACATAACAGCTGTGGTTGTAGGTGCTGGGCCCACAGTGATTGACCAGACAGCAGATCCTTATGAGAGAAAAAGTTGATCACGTGGATCAACCTCCATAAATCGCCTGTAATAGATGTTCATAGCATCTGTTTCCATAGTATACAGTATATTGTGAAATCCATGGTTGGAAGTGTCAGACCATAAGTGTATGTTCACATGTAGTGGAAAAGCTGTAGATTTGGTGCAGATTTAGCTGTGGAAGTAAAGTCTTTAGCAGGAAAATTCACCACATGTAGCCTTACTTAACCTACCGTAACACTGTAATGGGGCAACATACTGTAGATTAAAAAACTTTTGAGATGTCAGAATTTTGATCGGTGAGTTTTCCAGGTCCTGAGATTACCGCCAATCGCTAAAAGAAGGGGCAGAAGCACTCCTCATCGTTAGGCCTTTTCTTTTATGATTAGTTCAGCCCAGCCCTCTGGTTTCCAGATGTATAGACATACAGCACGTACATAGATCTGTACACCACTTGCTCCACTATCGGAGGAGGGGCCAGCAGAAATGATCTAAAAGAGAGGACACATCACTAAACAGAGCGCTTCTTTCCCTTACTTTTAGTTATTGTAGAGTTTGGGGTCTCAACACCTGGACTACCAGTCAAAAGACATTTTTTTAAATGATAGGTACACCTAAGAACTGATCCACCATGATACTGGGGAAATTATTTAGATCAAGACTAAGATGCCACCATGATACTACCCTAGGCTTTGGGGAGGTGATATCCTGAGCATCTACCAGTCAAAACTTATATTAAAACCGATAGGTACACCTAAGAACTGATCCGTCATAATATTGGGGTAATTATTTAGATCAAAACTAAGATGCCACCATGATACTAATCAAGACTTTGGGGAGGTGATATCCTCAGCATCTTGTTTGCCAGCAGTAAACTATTCTAGAGACAATAGACTCAACCATCAATGGAGAACGCCCCCGATAACCATTTGCCCTAATAGAGCATATGGAAAGGAGTTTCTTAGTAGGAGACCATTGTGTTATTGATAAGCAGGGGCATGCACAGATATCACAGAATCCCCGTAACAAAATTCAGGGGTTTACCTATAATTCATAGGGCCTAATAGCAAAATAAGATGGTGCCCCCAACACCTAGTGGAAGAAAATTGATAAAGCAGCATAAGTAGTAAAAATTAAGGATAGGTATACTAGCACAATATATGAGAAGACCCAAAAAAGCCACCATATTATTATTCCTCACAAAAAGGTACCCGATTGAGCCGTCTGAACTTCTGAGCCCCATAGCAAGTGCTATAACGGATATGGCTATAGGTATGCCCTTGGCAAAATTTACTATGCGCCCTCCCCTAGTGAGATTTCAGAATTTACAAATTTTTATATTTGTGGAGGGATCTTTAAATAAAAAAAAAAGGTTCTTTAATTGGTACAATGCATTTCTCAAGGTATTAACACATAGGAGCTAGCATACATGCATTAATACATATCTTTTATATAGCCCTAAATGTCTATAGTGTATAACTGTCTATATAAACTTACACAGCTACCACTAAACTCAGTAGAAGCTGTAAAAGATTCTTTGCACTGACCTCCCCCTTGATGGTGGCTGCAGGAAAATGTGGTTGTTTTGTGTTGGATTTATCAAGATAAATTAGCAAGTGATCTTATAAAGTGCCACCCCTCCTCCCTTCACTTTGGGCCCCATGGCAGTGGTGAGGTCTCCCACCATGGGACGTACACCACCGTTAATAGGGATCATCACTTATCCTTGTAAATCTGAAGATCAAGCTGCCACACTGTCCCTTTCCAGCATTCTATACTGCAGCTCTGCCTCTTCGGATTTGCTGCTATCTGAAAGCACAAGCCCACCACAGGTTTACCAGGAAGTTAGTGCATAAACAGTCAATTTCTATTACATCAAGGCCAGAAAGATATTAAACTATAAGCAACTAAATCACCTGTGAGAAAAGGGACATTACCAGGTAACTGCCACACATATACAGAGGGAAATGAGCCTCGATACAGAAGCGTCCTGGAGATTTGCTTTAATATCTCAGTTAGACACAAACTAATTATCAGTTTACTGAGTAAGCAAAGGACGAGGAATGTAATCCACCGCTATGAGCCGTGCCGTTAATTCCTGTTCCCTATATTCTATATTATAAAATACTGCAAAGCACATAACAGGGCATATTGTTTCCATGAAGGACTCTGGCTGGTGCACGGTTATGGTTGGTCTGGGAATTTTCAAGTGACTTCTTATCTGTGCATCGAGAAATTAAAAAATGACAATCTAAGCCAAGATAAGAAAGGAGTTTTTACCCATTTTATTTTATTTTTTTATAGAAAATCAGCATTACCGTCACATTGGCGAGCTTGTTTACACAGGCCTGTTTGAATGTTCAATTCCATCCATTCTGAGCTATTAGAAACAGAACATCCTCAGAAAAACTGCAGGAAAACAATTAAATAGCACTTAAGATCATTGATCCCTATGTGCTCTGACCATGAGAGTCCATGCCGTACTTAAAGTAGGAATCACAACCACAGTTAGAAGTAAAACTCTGCAAAAGGCGTAACAATTGTAACATACACAAATAAAATAATAGCTCCTATTTCTATGGTGGACTCTCCATGAGTCATTGTACTGCATAATTGCCAAGAGTCCCGATTTTGCAGGGACAATTCTACAATTCGTGACACAAAATGTGCAGAGCTTAGGAAAGACTTGGTTGTTTTAGGGGCATATCTTGGTTGATCAAAAGGTTAGGGTTAAATGTCCCATTTTTTTTACTTTTTAAATGTTTTTAAGTAAGGTACTGTGGTTGCATACAGCACGACATCATGGAGATATTCCTCCCTAGAAGCATCTGCTATACAATAACATACAGAAGTGTAGCTATAGGGCATACACAGTACCAGCTGCTTAAGGGGCTACATCAGAAGACCCCGGAATTATAAATGGCACATAGCAGACGGGGGGCCCAGTTACAGACTTTGTACTATCAATTATATCAGTGACACATGTTCACATGTTTAAAAAGGTTGCTTGGTTTGGCTTCTGCAGCTTCTATGTTGTACCCTGCATAGCAGCTGCAGAATTTAATTCTCTGATTAATGCATCAGACTAGCTGTATTCTCTTCAACGATCTTGTAAGCCGATTTATACCCAAGTTAAGGTTTATTTGGTCATAAATAAGGTTAGAGGATCATTCAAAAGAGGAGAGGATCACAAAGGCTTTCATTTCCATGTGGTTTTCAGGCAGCAGGCGGAGAACAAGTAGGTAAATTACAAATGTAATCATCGCTAAATGAATATCTGTATAGGTGATCTTGCATTCCCAGGCTTTTTACATTCACTTGGTAACACTTGTAGCTGCCATTTTAAGAACCATCAATTTGTTACCATGAAGCGCAAGGAAATTCTGATTCGTTGCGAATCAAATTTTTCCTAAACTTTGGATAGAATTTCACTTTGGATGCTTCAATTCGCTCAACACTAGTCACCAGCGATATTTTCCTTTAGACGCTGTGATAGTTACAAGGAGAGAGCTGCAGCAGTAAGGACATGCCCCCTGAAAAATGACACGCCCCCTGAAAAATGACACGCCCCCTGAGCTGCAAGCCTGAAATAAAACTTGCAGAACAACTGGAGGAATGAATGCAATCTCTAGATCCATGTGAGGTACAAGTCTAGTTTTTGTTTTGCTAGAAAGGGATGTTCATGTACTTGTATATTTACAAGTATTACATTAATCATGGAGTAACCCCTTTAAACACAGAGGCACATTGGTTCTGGAATTGGATTGGTAGAAACAGTGTAACAGGTGACCATTAAAAGTGAAGAAATAGGGCAGTTTTTCCGGATTTATTCTGTATCAAATTTTGGAAGAAAGAACACTTTAGCCCAAACTCTAGTAAGAGCCCTAAGGCTTACGTTCAAAATGTACAACTGAGTGACACTCTGAAAAGCATTCATCCCTGTAATTCAAGAAACAAACTTGGCTCTAAGTCAGAATTTCATTACTTGGGCTCTAATGTAACATGTTGACTGTATAAAAGAGGTCATTAAAACAAATGTGACTTAAACCGAGAGCTGTAATAGCGCAGCGCACAGCACGCCATGCAAAACATTGTTTAACAAATTAAACACATTGTGATGATGGTAGAAGACGCTCATAGTATTAATATAATAAAGCATACCATCAGCTCGCTCATTTGCATACCTGATTAACATCGCACTTTCATAATATACACACTTTACTGTCTTCTGTACAGATGTATTGTGTTCTTTAATATTTATTATTTGAAAAAATCCTCACCTTAAAAATATACTAATATAATCAACTAATATGTATAATAAAACGCAGGATAGAATAGTAAGAGGTGCAATGTGACATTCCTGAGCACCAAATAATCTATGACAGACTCTATGAAAACTTAGAACATACTGGATATAGATGAGCGAATCGAAGTCCACAAAGTGGAGTGGACTTTGATCCTAATTTCAGGATAAATTTGATGCGAAGCTGAATTTAATTTGAAATAGTGTAAAAAAAAATATAAATTATACTTACCTGCTCTATTTGCTCGCGAGGGGCCGCCCACCGCGGGCGTGGCCCGCCCCAGACCTTCAAGCAAGATGGCGGCGGCCGGCCGGTCGCGAGCAAATGCATCAGGTAAGTATATATTTTATTTTTATTTTGCACTTTTATGTATATCAAATGCCACGATCATTTATCAACGCAGCATATGAGGGGTTCAATGATGGGGCGCGGCACAATCGCCATTCCGCATCATTGCGCCTACTACTTACAAAGAAATGTGCTTTGTGACAAAGTAATTCCTAAAGTAGTGGATTTTTTTTTTTTATTCAGTGAAGCAGCTCATCGCTAATACTGTATATAACATTCTCAGGCTTACCAGGAGAACATTGCCCCCAACTACGATGGTAATGATGTGATCCTGCCTGTGATATGCCATCCTGGCTGAGCAGCCTGACAGGAAAAGTCATCGATATGTAGTATATGTATGTGCCAAAGCCTAGTGTGTAGTGAGATCCTGTCACCTTACAACCCCCTACCTTGGGCAGCTCTGCAAGTGGAGGCATCCAGTCCTCCTCACATTTTAGGACAGATTTTTAAGACGGCCATTTTATTTATTTATTTTTTTAAAGAAACTGCTCCACTTCTGTATCTGATATTGCAGCTAAGAGAGCATTCACACCAACAGATTATCTGACAGATTTTCTGACCAATCATTGGTCAGATGGCCGTTTACACACACAGTTATACACACCAACTATTGGTCTGATTGGACACAAATTGGTCAGATAATCTGTTGGTGTAAATGCATCATAAGTCTCTTTCATTTAAATGGGGCTGAACTATAATACCAGATATATCAAATGGACTGGACTTGTTTCTGGGGAGGAATAAAAAAATAAACCACTCTGGACAACCCCTTTAAAGGGGTTATCCTGGAAAAGATAATCATGACTTATCCTCAGGATAGAAAGGAGTATCTAGCACTCCTGTGAGCAGTAGAAAACCTTAAATACTTTTTTTCAAAACATCAACATGGATACGTCTTCAATATCTTTCTTACGCGTTTCAATCATAAGATCTTATGATCGAAACGAGTAAGCAAAGATATTGAACATGTATCCATGTTAATGTGAGATAAAGTATAGAAGATTTGCCGCCGCTCACAGGAGAGCTGGATATTCCTTTCTTCATGTTTGAAGCTTTCCAGCTATTTTATGTTCACCCAGAAGCCAGGGGAGCTGACTACAAGTGTGTACTTGAACGCTTATCCTCAGGGTAGGCTATCATTATCACATCAGCGGGGGTCCAAGTCCCGACACCCCCCCACTGATCAGCTGTTTCAGGGAGTTGGCGCTCTGGTAAGCGATGCAGGCTCCCGCAGCTTTCCAAGGACAGCGCCATACATGGTATAGTGGCAGTGCTTGGTACTGCATCTCAGCCCAATTGACTTGAGGCCATGTGACGAATTTACAGTGATGTAACTGGCCAAGGAAGAGGCCGCAGCTCTCAAGGCCTCATTTAACAGATGATAGGTGTTGCACCCTCACAGATCTGCTACTGATGACCTATCCTGTGGATAGGTCATAAATATCTTTGCCTGGATAACCTGTTTCTTCTCCTGAAATGTCTGTTTTTGTAACTACTTGCATCTCCCATAAAATAATTCTGGAGCATCTATTGTTATAACTCTATGTCGTGCCATTCCTTTATTATTCCTTCTAGAAATTAAGAATGAATTACTAGCAGTTTGCAGTGACAGTCCAGATGGGTGTTACCAGTTAGGGGTGTGTCCCTGCATAGTCTGACACTGGCAACACTGATTGACTGGTAAACACCCACCTGGACCTTCATTGTAAACTGGTAGGAATTGATTCATAACTTCCAGCAGGGATAATAGAGGAATGGCACATCACAGAGTCATAAGAATAGATACTCCTGAATTTTTATTACATGGGGAATGCAAGTAGTTAATGAAACAGACATGTCAGGAGAGGTGACAGCAACTCCTTACTTCATGACTGCTTTGCTATATACAGTTATAAAGTGACAGCTCAGTGACAATGTCACTCAGGAGCAATAGGGTCATAGCAGGCGTGGGTGGCAGTTATCACACCAACGAAACAGACTCATAATCAACTTAATATATGCTGCATATTCCTTCCGTTTGTGCCTTTTGGCATATATACATATTAGACCTCTACTTATAATTAGGGATGAACTAATCGAATCCCACAAATTTCATGATAAATTCCATTCGCCTAGAAGCCGAATTTCCTGGTGCTTCGTGTCAGAGAATCAAATTAACCTGAAATAGTATAAAAAAAAAACTAAAAAAAATAATTAAATAATTTTTATTGATTTTTTTAATTGTCAATTTTACATTCAGATGCCGCGATCATGTATGAGTGCGGCATCTGAGGGGTACAATGACGGGGGTGGCGCTATCGCAGCTCCCTGTCATTGCACCCGCTACTTACAAAAAAATGCACTGCAAGCAATTTTTTGTCACAAAGCTAATTTTTGGGGGAAATTCGCCAAATCAGCCAACTCGAACTTTTAGGAAATTCGCTCATCTCTACTTATAATAATTAGACTATAATAGCTATATTCGACAACTCTGACATTCCTTTCATTAGCCACTAGTAGTCATTGCAGTAAATGTCACCATGACTCTCTTCATCTGCCCAAGGATGGATGTTAGGAAAGGGTTAACTAGTATCGTTCAAAAACAGCCTAAAGCTGTTCTGCTTTATGGGCCTGTGTGGTCCAAGCAGACTACCGCAATGTGCGCTAAGACGCCACAGGCCAAACAAGAGACGCCAGACATCATTTCTGGGAGCGAACCTTTGCCGCAGCACCCCCCATCTTACAAGGGGTATTTGGATCCGGAGGTGGGACCATACACCGCCCTGGATGGCCACATTGAGGACAAATCTGTCCATATTGATGTAGTGTCAGCCCCGTGTTTCCTGATGATTCTGGGGCTATAAATTAGATGAAACGCGTAGGGACACATACATCTATAATTATCTATCTACTTGAGCACTTATATAGGTTTTCTTGCACCTTTCATTATTAGTGGTAGAACCTACCCTGTGTCTGGTGTTGGTTGTCTCTCTCGGCTGTATACACATACACGGACCAGACGGTGATACAGCAGCGTGGTTCTGGTCAGTGGAATACAGCAGTTCCCCCAGTTTTTGGGCGAGGAGAACAACCTGAAGATGTGCAACATTTGAAGCAAGCCACCACCTGTATAGACTATCTGGTAAGAAGCGTTGTGTCTCCATGTTAGTTTACCCTCTTTTTTTTTCTCCCTCCATCTTTAAGGAATAAACCTTGATGGTAGGGACCACTGGTGATACTTGCCCAATGGTAGTGGTGTCTAGGAACAGAACTGTGGGCTTTCAATTTTAGATATTAGATTAAAAGTTATATTTTACTACTGCCCGTTTTATACAATTAACTAGTATCATGGCAATTCCATCAGATTATTTGTTTAAAGGGGAACTGTCAGCTCTCCTGGCACATCTGTTTTAGTAAATAGCTGGAGAATCCTGTAGCTGCTTTATTTCTAACTCTGTTTTGCACTGCTCCTATGTTATTCCTTCTGGAAATTTGTAAATAAAATGGCAACTGGGTGTTTCCATTCACTTTGTCAGTAGGGTGTGTCCATACACAGTATTGTAGCAATTCAAGGACAGTGTGTAGGGATATGACCCTCGGACAAGGAGAATGGTGAAGCCCAGCTGTCAATGCATTAATACATTTTCAGGAAGAATAAGAGAGGAGCAACAGACAAGATGCTGCAGATCTTTTATTTCAGGTGGAATAAAAGTATGTACCCTATAAGACGCACTCCCCCCCCCCCCCAAAGTGGGGGGAAAATAGCAGTGCGTCTTATGGGGCGAATGCTGCCGATTTTGCTGAATTTTCAATGATGCCGTGCGGCGGGTGTATCAGCTGTGAGGGAGGAGGGGCTAGGGGCCGGCATCTGCTTTTATAATGACAGCGGGGCCCGTGCAGTGACTGTATTCTACTACATGGGCCCCGCTCACTGTATAATCATATCTCTAATAGTTAATTGTTATGTATATACCGTAATCGCATAATCAGCGCATGTATACTTGCAAGCGCTCGGTAGGTAGCAGAGAGGAGGGAGGAGGCAGGCCGGGAGGACTGCGCCGTCCACTTTATGAATGAAGCAGTCGGCGTAGGCGCATGACGTATGACTCACGCTGCCAGCGACCGTCCTCCCGGCCTGCCTCCTCCCTCCTCTCTCCTACCTACCGAGCGCTTGTAAGTATACAGGCGCTGATTATGCGATTACGGTATATACATAACAATTAACTATTAGAGATATGATTATACAGTGAGCGGGGCCTGTGTAGTAGAATACAGTCACTGCACGGGCCCCGCTGTCATTATAAAAGCAGATGCGACCCCCACCCCCTGTATTGAGGGTCATTCACTACAGGGACACTTATGGAGGGGATCTGTGGATGACACATAGCATAAGATGCTATATATGTGTCATACACAGATCCCCATAACAGTGCCATCCAGAGACCCCAATAAGAGCCACCCACAGATCCCTCATAAGTGTCACCCACAGATCCCCCATAAGTGTCACCCACAGATCCCCCCATAAGTGTCACCCACAGATCCCCCCATAAGTGTCACCCACAGATCCCCCATAACAGTGCGTCACCCACAGATCCCCCATAACAGTGCGTCACCCACAGATCCCCCATAACAGTGCCATCCACAGACCACAATTAGTTCAAAACCCACCAAAAGCACACCTTTGGGTTCAAAATATTTTTTTCTGATTTTCCTCCTCAAAAACCTAGGTGCGTCTTATGGGCTGGTGTGTCTTATAGGGCGAAAAATACAGTATTTGTTTTATTCATTTATAATGCCCTTATACGTTCCTCAATGCTGTACAGAGATTGTCATCATTCACATCTGTCCCTATACCCATTGGGGGTCACAATCTGAATCCCAGACTAACCGATCTGTATGTATTTTGGAGTGTGGGAGGAAACCAGTGCGCCTTTAGGTCCTCTTAAATTAATATGATTTGCATAATCATCTTTAAAGGTGTTTTGTCACAAAACATATTCTACATTTTTCAAAACAGCAACTGAATCTGATTAACTTTGTAATTGTATGTAATTAAAATTTTTGTATAGCCATTGAGCTATTCAATAAAATGTATCAGTTTGTTTTTTACCTTATTTTTTGTCCGCCTCACTTTGCTGGTCGAACATGCTCAGTTTAACTCTTCAACTGCAATCAGCTGTATCTCTGTGGCAGTTAGAGAGAGAGCTTCAGCAGAAAGCACACACTCCCGAGCTGCCTGGCTGAAGATAATCCAGCAGACCATGGGTGGTACAGAGCTGGTTCTTTGTTAGGAAGATATTGTCATCTGATGTCCGGCATGGGCATAACCCCTTTAATTATTATGACTTATATATTCATAATCTAACATTTGTCATGATTTTAGATGGCCGAAGGAGTCATAACAGATGTAAAAACGCATCGTCCTGAATGATTCCGCTATGATCCTCTGGCCATTTATATAAATTTTCCTTTAGAACACATTCACAGTGAGGTGTAAATCTGAACTAACAGGGAATTACTTGAAAGATGATAAAACTTGTTCTAACTTTTGGATAATATCATGTGATTACTGCGCTCCTCAGCCTTTACACCCAAAGGTGACAAGAGAGCGAGTAGAAACGTCGCCATATTTAATTACGAGAGTAATTGGGGATGTAAGATAGAAGAGATGTTTAAACTGGTGTTGACTTGGTAAACATTGCCTCTGATTTAATGCCATTCTTCCTGTTTGCTTTCTAATCTCCAAACAATTCAAACATCTCCACTTTCTTAAAACGCTTCATATATATATTGAATTAAAAACAGGCTGCTGAAATTGATTGTGTATGGAAGAAACCGGTGTCAAAATGAATTTCTGCTGCACTAATCTGTTCCAGATTGTAAGCATATATAATATTTATGAAGGCTGCACCTGGAGCTGCACACTCTCCTCAACTCCTTAGGAAGTTATGGGGCAACATTTCTCTGCAAACAATTCCATTTTATTCTAAAGAACCTTGAAAGGTTATTGATAATATAAAAATATTAGCGGGAGAAAAAACAACAACGTTTTTTTCAGTCTATAATAAAGTAGCTGTTAAGATAAACTATGATCACTATTCAGATCACAGCCAGTGAACTTCAAAACTGCTAACAGTTGTCAAAACTACTTTGAGTGGTAGGAAGCTAAGGCTACCCCTAAGTAACAGAGCCTGCTGCTAGCCCAGATCGACTTTGCTACTCAGAATACAGGTTTACAGCTGTGGAGTTGGTAGCAGAAAACTGGTGCTGGCACACTAGTGGCAGACCTACCAAAATAACCAGGGAGCTATAAACAGTTGGCAAGCAGGTACAAAACCCGGCGAGACAGACAAAGTCAATGCAGTAAACAAGGGGCTAATAAAGAGACAAGCCAAGGTCAATTTACAAGAAGAATCATAACAAGCAGGAACGGCAGACACAGGGTTAATCCTGAAACAAGCCAGCAGGCAGTTCAAAGGATGGTCAATATACAGAATAGGATATCACACAGTATAGAGGTAGGATACAAGAAAAAAATCACAGGTAAGTCAATTAGGAATTAGCAGTGTTAAATCTCCCGCTCTGGGATTGTACACAGAAAACGAATTGGCTCGGTTTCCAGTCACACTGATAGGCCAGCCAGCTGGCACTCGGCTAGTTGGCACAGCAACCCTCCCAACATAGCCCAGCATAGTGAGTTTGCTGAGTGATCTTCTGACAGTAGTCTTCAGTAAATATAAGGACCAAGCGCATAACTGAAAAAATACTAGGCTCCATATCAACCCCCCTTGATCAATTATTCGGGCAGGATAAACTGTACTGTGTGTATTATACTGGCACCCATTGCCCAAATAATTCCACAACAGAGTGACAAAGTAATACTGTTCTACAGTGCCCCAGAATAGTACCAGAATCATAAACATAAAGTCAGTACATACACAGATATATTTATGACAGACACATATATCTAAGGTATTAAAACATAAATGTGCATGAACCCACACATGTTCACTACGCACATGCATGCATATGTGCAAACTTTGTGCACTCACTAAATTATATGTCAGCTGGTAAGTGGTAAATAGTCAGTTTACTACAGGGATCAGCAACCTCTGGATCTCCAGCTGCCATGAATCTATATCTCCCTGCTGGCACACTTCCTTGAGTAGTATTGGAACTCCCACAGAAGTGAATGTTGCTTGCTGGGAGTTAAAGTTTCACAATATTTAGAGTGATGTGGCTTGTTGTCCCCTGATGTAAGGGTTGTCTTCTGCAGGACCTTGGAAAACATTGTACCCTCTAGTACTTTAATAAGTCAGTCCAAATCTGTTTATGACCATGAAAAATGCCAGATAGATTCAGGATTTCCTCCGAACATAATAATTAATTAAAGTATAATATGGTTAAATGGGTTGTCTCAATTCAAAAAATAGCATGTATCATGTAAAAAAAAAGTTAATACAAGGCACTTTCTATAGTGTACAAGCACGGCCACCACTGCTGGATTGTAGGGTGGTTGTAATCATGGAAACGAGAAGTGTATAATGTGACGGAAAAAAGTTTTTTTTTCCCCTGGCTGTGATGCTCTGCGCTGCGGAGAAGGAGACGCCCACAGAAAAAGGGTGTCTCCTCCCCATTGCTCTGATGCTCAGTATTAGCATACTGAGCGTGAAATTTGCGGGGGGCCATAACGGGGCGAAGAAGCGCTATTTTAAAAAACAGGGCAGGGTGGCAGCACAAAGGGTGGTACCCCACAGGTACAGATATTTATCTCACTTACTACAAAGTAATGAAAAGTCCTCTTTGAGTGCCTTGTATTAACTCTGTGAGACAACCCCTTGAAGTCCACATCACTTTTCCAAACCCTGGGATCTAATGAACAAGATACAGAATCTACAACTTCACTAACATCTCTCCAATCATTACAAACAAACAGGATCTATCACCAAAACAGAGTAAAAATAAAAGCTGTTAAAAGAAAAACTCTACATGTAACTAATGTAAAAAAAAAAATAC
The DNA here is from genome assembly GCF_014858855.1 of Bufo gargarizans. Lineage (NCBI taxonomy): Eukaryota > Metazoa > Chordata > Amphibia > Anura > Bufonidae > Bufo > Bufo gargarizans. The sequence goes on along the minus strand of NC_058083.1, from coordinate 467,983,906 downwards.
CCATAACACTGTTATTAAAAGGGTTGTTTAATGCATAATGAATAAGTTTTCAAAAAAGTTTGCATTATGGCTGTCCTTCTTTGTACAATCATAATTGAAAGAATTAGTATTTCTTTTAATCTTGCCTAATATATTTTTCAGCCTAATTATTCCTCTACTCCGCTGCACAGCTAGATGCATTTCTCTCACAAGCAGGGAGTGTCTCCCTTCTGTGAAATCTGCCAGCACTGTCCTGCTGTGATGTCCATTCCCTTACTTCCCACTACATTTGTTTTCAGTTCCACAGCTCACAGAACAGATGAGGAGGAGATAACACTTAGAGAAACGTAGGACACTCCTCTGATCTTCATAAAAAGCGTAGAAGAGGTTATTTTATCAGACTCACAATCTCAGCTACCTCTGACACACCCCTACTTCTCCTTTGACCTCTGTGTCTATGTTAGCAAGCATACATCTTGCCTGACAACAGGCAATGTACTGCAAATTAGGTAAAAGTGAGACCTCTAATGGCCATGACTTTTCAGCTTTTTTTTTTTTCAGGTGGATGCAAGCATATTTCTTAAATGAAATTACTTAAAAATTTGCTATTTACACAATTTTCTATTAAACTAAATGAAATTGTGTGAAAGTACAGTGATTCATTAAGTTACAACTGACTCAAAATCCGATTTGGGTTTGATTCAGCAGAATCAGTTGACCAATTCAATTCTGGTCTGAATCAATTCTACCTGAATCGAAAGTGTTGCAATTGGCATGAAATTGTCTATATGATTTGCTAAGGTCTCCTAGGACTAGTTTTTTCTCTACTTTTAAAAATGCTTTTATTTTCTCTCTCTCTCTCAAAATTCAGGTAGAAATCAATTTACTCATATCTAGTGGTGATACACATCAGGTAGAAGTTGGTTGATGGTTGGGCAGACAACATCTATTGAACGTTTCGCAGATGCTACCAAAATCATTGTATACACTGGCGATAAATGTTTAATGAAAATCGACAATAGAAGAAAGTACAACCGACTTCTGGCTGATAGTTTGCCATTCGTCAGCTAGAACGGTCATGCGTTGTTAGATTTCACCCAGCAAACTATCCTCTTGGCTGAAATCGTTCCTTTGGACCAACTTTAGACTAACGTGTTTGGGTGCTTTCAGCCTCTAAACCACAAGGTCATGTAATAACTAACAGTATCTAGCAAAGGCGTCAGCAAACTCCGGCACTCCAGGTGTTGTGAAACTACATCTCCCATCATGCACACTTGCTTGGCTGCTCTCTAAACTCCCACACAAGTGGAAAGAGCATGCTAGGAGTTGTAGTTTCACAACAGCTGGAGTGCCGAAGGTTGCTGATCGCTCATCTAGCGGTTTAAGGATAAAACAGCACACTTTATAACCAGGTTGATCTGGAGTGTGAGACTGTGGATGGCTTGCAGTGACTTGAGAGAAGATCAGGATTTTTGTATTGACAGCGTGTGCCATATACAGTCCTATTGCACTGGTAATTTTTTTACTGTTTTGAAATTACTTATTTTTATTACTTTTCTGATAGCTATCATTTTTTTACATTGAACTTTTTCATACAGTTTTTTATTTTTATTTGTAGCCTTGCTGCAATCGCTTGAATCCGCATTAAAGGATGAATTCTTTGAAGGTCAAGTAAATAATGACGAGAAATGAATACCGTAGAAGCATTAACAGTCTAGATTTCCTTGTATAACTTACAGCGGCTTTCCTTTTATAACCCCATGATTGATGCAAACAGATATTTATTTACATGTCTCTCTGGTTGGTTTATCATTGGAAGATTAATGTGGAAATGACCCACTTATGCTGCAGAAACTTGCTGCTTGATACAAGAAATGTTATGATAATTGTCAAACACAATGTAAGATGTAAAATACAGTTAAATTGACATTTATGTGAAAAGCCTACATTTTTGTGTGAGCTCCTTTACGCTTTTTGTGGTGAAAAGATATTTTCCTAGTGTCAGTCAAATGTGTATTTGCAGTTGACCCACCATTAATTATGGCCAGATGTAGTCTGTACTGGTAGTTGGTTATCAGCAGGGGATTTGCAGTAATGATCGTTGAGGATTTAAAAATGTGTTCATGGCTGTGGTTGGAATTACTGGGAGTGCAGTGAGGGTGAATTTAGACTAATAATGTAAATAGATGCCTTCACGGCAAGTCTAGTGATGACAGTTCAAAAGCAGCATCTGCATGAGGAATACAGTGGATATAAAACTTCTACACACCCCTGTTAAAATGTCAGGTTTCTGTGCTGTAGAAAAATTAGACAAAGATAAATCATTTCAGAACTTTTCCAACCTTTAATGTGACCTATAAACTGTTTCACTCAATTGAAAAACAAACTGATATCTTTTAGGTGGAGGGAAGAAAACAAAAAAAACAAAAATAATGTGGTTGCATAAGTGTACACGCCCTCTTATAACTGGGGATGTAGCTGTGTTCAGAATTAAGCAATTACATTCAAAATCATGTTAAATAGGAGACAGCATACACCTGCCATCATTTAAAGTGCCTCTGATTAACCCCAAATAAAGTTCTGCTGCTCTAGTTGGTCTTTCCTGAAATGTTCTTAGTCGCATCCCACAGCAAAAGCCATGGTCCACAGAGAGCTTCCAAAGCATCAGCGGGATCTCATTTTTAAAAGGTATTAGTCAGGAGAAGGGTACAAAAGAATTTCCAAGGCATTAGATATACCATGGAACACAGTAAAGAAAGTCATCATCAAGTGGAGAAAATATGGCACAACAGTGACATTACCAAGAACTAGAGGTCCCTCCAAAATTGATGAAAAGACGAGAAGAAAACTGGTCTGGGAGGCTACCAAGAGCCCTACAGCAACATTAAAGAAGCTGCAGGAATATCTGGCAAGTACTGGCTGTGTGGTACATGTGACAACAATCTCCCATATTCTTCATATGTCTGGGCTATGGGGTAGAGTGGTAAGACGAAAGGCTTTTCTTACGAAGAAAAACATCCAAGCCAGACTACATTTTGCAAAAACACATCTGAAGTCTCCCAAAAGCATGTGGGAAAAGGTGTTATGGTCTGATTAAAAAAAAGGTTTAACTTTTTGGCCATAATTCCAAAAGCTATGTTTGGTGCAAAAACAACACTGCACATCACCAAAAGAACACCATACCTGCAGTGAAGCATAGTGGTGGCAGCATCATGCTTTGGGGCTGTTTTTCTTCAGCTGGAACTGGGGCCTTAGTTAAGCTAGAGGGAATTATATACAGTTCCAAATACTAGTCAATATTGGCACAAAACCTTCAGGCTTCTGCTAGAAAGCTGATCATGAAGAGGAACTTCATCTTTTAGCATGACAACGACCCAAAGCATACATCCAAATCAACTAAGAAATGTCTTCACCAGAGTAAGATGAAAGTTTTGAAATGGCCTAGACCTGAATCAAATTGAATATCTGTGGGGTGATCTGAAGAGGGCTGTGCAAAGGAGATGCCCTCACAATCTGACAGATTTGGAGTGTTTTTGCAAAGAAGAGTGGGGAAATCTTGCCAAGTCAAAATGTGGCATGCTGATAGACTCATACCCAAAAAGACTGCTGTAAAAAAAGAGTGCTGTAATAAAATCAAAAGGTGCTTCAACAAAGTTTTAGTTTAAAGGTGTGCACACTTATGCAACTATATTATTTTATTTTTATATTTTTCTTCCCTCTACCTAAAAGATTTTTTATTTTATTTTTTCAATTGAGTTGTACAGTTTATAGGCCACATTAAAAGGTGGAAAAAGTTCTAAAATGATTTATCTTTGTCTCATTTTTTTACATCACAGAAACCTGACATTTTAACAGGGGTATGTGGCCTTTTTATATCCACTGTATATGAAATAAGAAAACACAAAATTTATCATACCTATTTTTTCTGTGCCTGTCATTTCAGATGAATTTTTAGAAAAGGCTGTAGTGTATGCACATGAGGAGTAACATTGTGTCCTACATGTAGAAGGTCTCATATATTAGGGGTTAAGTGGTGATATCCCACGTACATAGCACATTAAGAACAGGAGACCCTGCCCCTCTCTCATATAATCAGAAGCAGCGACAGAATGGATGACATCAAACGGCAGTACTGAGCAGCATTGCCATAAATCCGGCAGTGGTGTGAGAAGTCAAAAATTTATTAGAACCAGTAAGGCATGTGTGTGTCTCTCTCGTTTCTACCACAGCTCCTCACTCATACTCTACTTCTATAGGTAGCACCTGTAACCTGATCACTCAGTGAAGCTGGGAATCCATGTTATCTCTGCCTCTAGCATGAAATAGCCGGAGGCAGGGGTGATGAAAAGAAGTGGCTGATAAAGAACAGATCATTTATTTTCTGTAATATGATATATTACAAAGTTTTGTGTTTTATTTTTCATCTTTGCTTGGTTTACATGGTTTATTGAAATGACATTTTAAGCTTTTACAATAAATACATGCCTGTAGGGAATACAGTATTAGTTTGTGGAAATGAAAAAAAGAAAAAAAAAGAAGAGAGATTACGATGGAGCTCACTTTGGATTCAATTGGTTAACCTTCGGGTATGTTTAGGGGTGGATTGGCCATAGACCCTACAGGGAAATTTCCCTGGGGCCACCCAAGGCTTTGTCATGGACACCAGCCAGGTGCATAATGATCTGATGCTTCCAGGGTTAATTAATGCTAGGAACCTCAGGTACTTGGGCATCTAACCAACGGCTGCAGGGGCTCTCCTGAACTCAACCTTATAGCCATTCTCAGGATAGTGATACAGTTGATTACTGTGGTGAAGGCGGCAGTATTTTGTACTGCACTGTGGTATTTGCTTCTACTGGAGTGGGACTTTGTGCTGCACTATAGTATTGCTAGCCTGCTTGTGTTGACTCGCCTTCTGTCAGTCTGGACCCACCTACAACATGGCGCCACTTTTATTTTATTTTTTCTGGGGCACTACAAGTTAACAGTCTGCCCCAGGTCTGTTAACTCATTAATGCATTATACCATACATGTAAGGCATTATGTGCAAGTTCTTTAATGGAGGGGGCTGCCGCGCTGAGCTCGCTCCATACATGGTGGTTGCCCGCATTATAATATAGCAGGCACCCAGCCATTTGGTATCACAGTAATCATGTTGACCCGCAGATATAAGGATTTCATGTCATTTTTAGCTCACAGTCAACTCCATAATATCAAAACCCAAAAAACTTTGGAAGAATTGTGTTTTCCAATACAAGACATGGTATATTAAATGGTGCCATTAAAAATGCATCTTGTTCTGCAAAAAATAAGCCCTCATATGGCTATGTGAAAAAAAAAAAAACTTATGGAGTGTGGGGAGAAAAAATTCAAAATGCCAAAAGAAAATAGGCCTGTTCTTTAAGGGCTTAGGTAGCACACAAAGTTCACATGGCTCCATGCTACCATAGGTGCACTAAACTACCGTACGTAATCTGTGTGCTGCTAAATGGTGCCTCTGTAAAACACTGCACTACAGATATAATCTCAGCAAAAGAAGAATGGCTTGTAATGTGGCATCTAATAAATTGAGCCATGACTGTTAGCTAAATATCTTTCTTATGCCTTAAAATGTATAAACTCCGAACCATCTAGATGGAGTACAATAGAAACCCACATACTGCTATGGGTGACCTATTAAGGCACCTGTATTATAGCCTCATGGTCAATGCCTATGAGAGATGGGCAATCCCAGAGTCTCTTTTCAAGAAAAAAATACACATTCCCCAGGCTTGTATTTATTCTTACAAAAAGACCAACCAGCAATTTAAAAATCTTTTGGTGACATGGATTATTAAAATTCAGCATAGTGTTCTATTTGATATTGTTCTATTCATATTGTTGCATTGTATACAGTTCTATTCTCGTCTTTGTCTTCATAGTGCACTGTTCATATTGCTCTCTTTCACATTGTTGTATTGCATATTGTTTTATGCTTAGCGGTCTATTCATTGCTTTCTATTCATGTAAATCTCTTTCTTATTGTGCTGTTTATATTGTTTCTCTTGCTGTTTTAGTCTGTATTGTCAAATTAGAAAATCCTTTAAAGCAAATATGTGTAGCTCAATGAAATACGCCACTAATTCTAATCCACTTGGTTGATCTATTTAAGTGCCTTTTCAACTGTTCAGACACTTTCATTAGCGCTATCTTTAGATCCTGGTACTGCCTTTCTATCCTCCGCTGATAGGTGTAATGCAGACTCTGACACATATACCCCTTACAAATTCTTCTACTTTCCTGCAGGTGTCTTCATTACTGTGGCATCTCTTATTTACCAGTTCCAAATGAGAAAACTGTCAACTAAATGTAGCACTTGATAGACCCTAATGATATCAACTGTTAACGGAAACATTTCAGAATGTAACTAGTAGAAAGGATAAGTCCATGGAACAAAAAAAACTAAAAGATATTTTTGCTGTTTAATTCATAAAATAAGTAAGGCACCATCAATTATCCGACTAATTAACAAGCGCTACAGAAAAAAATCAGGAACTGTTCAGGGAAAAACTTTTTTCTGCGATTGTGTTCAGTGTGTGTGTTTTTTTCCGTCCAGGTTGTATCCGAATTGAATGCGGTTTTCACACGCGTGAAGAAAAACTGAAAAATAACAATCTACATGCCCCAGGGCTGCGTGTAAAAAAATTCTGCTATTTTTCCTAAACGTGAAGATGATGCATACATTTTTTCTGGGATTTTAGAGGAGATGGCCTATCCTAAGGACAGGACATAATTATCAGATTGGTGGGAGTCCGACCCTCTCAACTCCGCCCCCCCCCCCCCCCCCCGATGATCAGCTGTTCTGCAGTAGCTCTGGTTCAACTGTGGTGGACTGAGCCGGTAACTGAAGACGTGAATGGGAGCAGTACTTTAGTTACCAGCTCAGTCCACTACACATTGGACAGGTCTAAGTAGTTACGGTGCCAGAGTTACTGCAGAACAGCTGATAGGTGGGGGTGCGGAGGGTAAGACTCCCACTAATCAGATAGTGATGGACTACCCTGAGGACAGGACATCACCTGTAAAATCACTTTAAGGACTCATGCACACAAACATATTTTCTTTCCGTGTCCGTTCCGTTTTTTTGCAGACTGTATGCGGAATCAATCATTTTAATGGGTCCGCAAAAAAAAGGAAGTTACTCCATGTCCATTCCAGGCCTGTTCTGTTAGGGGCCAGCTGTTTCATTCCGCAAAATACGGAATACACACGGACGTCATCCGTATTTGTTGCGGATCAGTTTTCTGAAGACCGCAGAATGCATGTGGTCGTGTGCATGAGCCCTAAGTCTTCATGTGCAGGTCAAAACTTGTAGAAAGAAAATCTCTCTGTGCCTCTACATGAAATTAGAGGCCTACAGAAGGACAGTATGGGCCAAATGAATACAAGGTCCAACTTAGTGTTACATTATCATTTGTGATAACAAGCCATTTCATAGAGATCAACTGCTATATTACTTCATGAATGGCCAATTTATGGTAATATTTTCCCCCATATTTAAGTTGTTTTTTTTTCTTTTCTTGTTTGCAGAATATGGAAAAATCTGATCATGAAACAAATTGTAATTCTTTTTTCTAAAGGAGAAAGGGAAATAATGTTCCTAATAGAACAGAAGATTGATAATCTATTTTACGCTAGTTACTCAGCAGGCAGAAACATAACTAGAGTTTATTCAAAAGAATTTCATCGGGGACTACTGAGACAGAACCAAAAAGATTGTTCCAATTAACATTGCTACATATACTGAGGATGCTTGACCCTCTGACTTTAGTATAGTAGAAAAGCATGAAAAGAACCATGAAGGCTGACAAAGTATACAGAGACCCCACTTGGGCCCCTGTTTGACCGGCTTAAGCTACAATCTTTTTATACTGCTATTTCTCTAAATTAAAAGAACTCTATAAAAGCTATTACAAAACCCCTGATAAATCCTGAATGTTCTTTCCAGGCAGCCACAGTCTATGAAGCAATGATATTTCCTCATTAAGACAATAATGTAATATTAAACTTTGAATCTCAGCCAGATATTTTAATACAGATATTGTATTATATAGCTATTATAAAAACTGATGCGGTAGCTCACTCACAGGTCCTTTGAATCAAGAGGGGAAAAAAAGCAGTCTGGTTTGAGAGCTGCATTTATGCAAGCAGACAAACCACGCGAGTTTGTGAGCATTTGTGTGCTTGATTGCAAGTGTGTGTTTGTATTAAGTGTGTGACTTTAGATTACGTGACTTGATATTCAGGGACTTTTGGAGGGGACTACAGTAAGTTAGATTCTTATCACTGCACCATATTGTATTTTCCTCTTTTCTTGCGTAATCCCCATTTATGTGTTCCATAATGTGTTCCATTATTGACAACGCAGTCCAGTGCACATCGTGTCTAATGTATGCAGCCCTGGAACAGCCGTTTGAGGGTGAATATCTTTTTTCAAAATCTGAGCCAATCGCCCATTTAGAATCCCACATTGTATAGCTAAGCGAGCGAGTTTCAACATTGAGAAGCGTTGACAATTTGGAAAAGAGTTTGCTGCTCACTGAGCAAGCACTCTATGGTGTAGATGTGGGGTAGGGTGTTATCGAGGAGGCTCAGGAAAGTTAGGTAGGTAGCTGGATAACAGTTAGAAAGCGGGCTAGAGGGAAGAGTGCCAGGGAGGCTAGGCCTGATCTGACACAACCCAACAAGTTTGCAAGGCTGGCAGATGAGGGGGATGTCAGTTCAGGGAGAGCACTGCTGCAGCCGAACCCTTCCTCTGCTAGTCAGGTGAATGTCAGCTCCAGTAAGCAGGGGACCAGGAGAGCAGGGCAGGCCAGACAGGTGCTGGTAGTTACAGACTCAATTATTAGGGGTACAGATAGGGCGATCTGTCAGAAAGACCGGGATCGTTGAATGCTGTGTTGTCTTTCTGGTGCTCAAGTTTGACACATCGCGGATCGGGTTGACAGGTTACTGGGAGGGGCTTCGGCAAGATTCAGCAGTCATGGTCCATATCGGTACCAATGACAAAGTTGGTTTTAGGGATTTAGGTCACAAGCTTAGGGCAAGGACCTCAAAAGTAGTGTTTTCTGAAATATTACCTGTACCATGAGCCACACAAGAAAGGCAGCGGGAGATTAGGGAGGTTAACCAGTGGCTCAAGAACTGGTGTAGGAAGAAGGGGTTTGGGTTCATGGAGAACTGGCCCGACGTCTCTGTTGGCTACAGGCTCTATCGTAGGGATGGGCTGCACCTCAATGGGAAAGGGGGAGAAGATGGCAAGAAGGTTGGAGGAGTGCTTAAATTATGGACTGGGGAAGAGTAATTACATTATAGGATAGGAAGATGCAGATATATACTGGGGGCAAGGTAATGGGACTGTGGAGGAATAGAAGGAGGGACTAGAACAGTTCAGAGGGAAAGGTGTAGAGTAAAAAATATACATAAACCTCTTAATTGTATGTATACTAATGCCAGAAGCCTGAACATGTGGAGTCATTGTGGGTAGAAATACATGGAGGCAAAAATAATAAAATACTTATAGGAGTTTATTATAAACCACCTAATATATCAGAGTCCACAGAAAATCTACTACTAGACGAGATAGACGAGGTGGCAGATCATAATGAGGTCGTTATTATGGGGGATGTCAACTACCCAGATATAGACTGGGAAACTGAAACCTGTATATCTCATAAAGAAAACAGGTTTTTAGCAATAACTAAAGACAATTACCTTTCCATACTGGTTCAGGGCCCGACTAGTGGGGCGGTCATCCTGGACTTAGTATTATACAATAGACCTGACAGAACAACAAATGTGCAGGCTGGGGGACACCTTGGAAATAGTGACGATAAAGTAATAACCTTCCAATTGTCATTCAAAAGAGTGTTTCTTCAGGGAGGAACAAAAATACCAAACTTCAAATAAGCTAAATTTAGCCAACTAAGAGAGGCCATAGGCCTAACTAACTGGGAAAAAGTCCTCAAAACTAACCCTAAAATGATCTTCAATTATATAAATGATAAAAAGTATAAATCTGAAGGTGTCGGCCCTTTACAGAGTAATGAGGGGGGAGTTGCAGAGAGCGATGAGGAGAAAGCAAAGCTATTAATTATTATTTTTTTCTCCACTGTATTCACTAAGAAAAATAAACTGTCAGATGACATGCAGAATGTAAAATGTTTATCCATAGTGTTTAGTGTATTGGGCAGACTAGATGGGCCAAATGGTTCTTATCTGCCGACAAATTCTATGTTTCTATGTAAAAGTAAATTCCCCATTTAAAGTGCACTGTCTGACCCAGGAAGAAGTACAGCGGCATCTTAAAAAGATTAAAATGGACAAATCGCCAGGACCAGGTGGCATACACCCACGTATCCTAAGAAAATTAAGTAATGTCATAGCCAGACCCTTATTTCTAATATTTAAGGACTCTATACTGACAGGGAGTGTACCAAAGAATTGTCGCATAGCCAATGGGGTGCCAATATTCAAAAAGGGTCCAAAAACTGAGCCTGGAAACTATAGGCCGGTAAGTTTAACATCTGTCGTGAGTAAACTGTTTAAAGGTTTTATAGGAGATGCTATTTTGGAGTACCTCAATGAAAATAAGCAAATAACACCATATCAGCATGGCTTCATGAGGGATCGTTCATGACAAACTAATTTAATCAGTTCTATGTGGAAGTTCTAGACTTGACAGCAGTGAATCAATGGATATCATATATCTGGACTTCTCCAAAGCATTTGACACTGTACCGCAAAAAAGGTTAGTATGTAAAATGAGAATGCTTGGACTGGGAGAAAATGTCTGTATGTGGTGTAGGAAAGCGCAAGGGTCCGTAGTTGACAGAAGGTATGTGTCACCGAGGTTCCTGGAGTAAGAGACAGTTTTTATGTGTCAGCAGTAGTTGCTGTTTGACACCTACAGTTGTGTTCAAAATAATAGCAGTCAGACATCACTAACCTGATCAATCACAGTTTTTGGTAGAAATTCTATTTCTAAATGGCAAATAATTTACTAGCAGGTGTAGTAGAGTTCCCAACAGTCATGACATACATGCTGCTGATTCTGTGTAATTGAATCACTAATTGAAAGGGGCATGTTCAAAATAATAGCAGTGTGGAGTTCAATGAGTGAGGTCATTCATTCTTTGAAAAACAGGTGGAAATTATTGCCCTTATTTAAGGAAGGAAGGAAGACAGCAAATGTTGTACATGCTGGTTACAGTGCATTTCTCTCTGAAATTCTGAGGAAAATGGGTCGTTACAGACATTGCTCAGAAGAACAGCGTACCTTGATTAAAAAGTTGATTGGAGAGGTGAAAACATATAAAGAAGTCCTGAAAATGATAGGCTGCTCAGCTAAAATGATCGCAAATGGCTTAAAATGGCAACCAAAACCTAAAAGACATGGAAGAAAGCGAAAAACTATGATTCAAATGGATAGAAGAATAGCCAAAATGGCAAGGACTCAGCCAACAATCAGCTCCAGGAAGATCAAAGAAGGTCTAAAGTGAGTACTGTTACATTTAGAAGACGCCTACGTGAAGCCAATCTATCTTAAAGAAGCCCCCGCAAAGTCCTACTGTTGAAAAAAAGACGTGTGCTGAAGAGGTTACAATTTGCCAAAGAGCACATTGACTGGGCTAAAGAGACATTTTGTGGACGGATGAAATTAAGATTGTTCTTTTTGGCTCTAGTGCCGGAGACAGTTTGTCAGACGACCCCCAAACACTGAATTCAAGCCACTGTACACTGTGAAGACAGTGAAGCATGGTGGCAGCAAGCATCATGATATGGGGATGTTTCTAATAACACAGTGTTGGGCCTATTTATCGCATACCAGGGATCATGGATCAGTTTGAATACATCAGAATACTTGAAGAGGTCATGCTGCCTTATGCTGAAGAGGAAATGCCCTTGAAATGGGTGTTCCAACAAGACAACGACCCCAAACACACCTGTAAATGAGCAACATCTTGGTTCCAGACCAACAAGATTGACGTTATGGAGTGGTCAGCCAAATCCCTGGATCTTAATCCAATAGAAAACTTGCGGGGTGACATAAAAAATGCAGTTTCTTGTAAATTTTCTTTATTTTGAGAAAAATCCAATAACATAAAAAAAACACATACAATGATATTAATCAATGAGTTAACACTTCATTAATACAGATTGTTTAGTCAAGGATAAATTCGCTTTAAATCATTGACCATATCTTATAAGAAATCTTATAATGATTTGAATATTGGAAAGAAAAGTCAATAATATACAAACTAAAGACAGGTTGGGTGTTTAAGGGATAGGGGAAGGGAATAGAAGGAGAAAAAAAGAACAGAAAGAAAGAAAACAAGGGAGAACATAAAAGACAGTACCAGTCATCTATGTTAACAGTGTGATTAGAGATCATATGTTGAAGATTCTCTATCATTTATTACATGTCCAATATCATTAACTTGGGTGGCAAAACCTTAGAAATAGAGAAGAACTGTGGAATGTAGTCCAATCATCCTGGGCTGGAATACCTGTTCACAGGTGCCAGAAGTTGGTTGACTCCATGCAACACAGATGTACAGCAGTTCTCAGAAACAGTGGTTATACAACTAAATATTAGTTAGGTGATTCAAAGGAAAGCAAAATCTTCACACATTTTTCAGTTTATATAGTTAATGTTTGAGTTTGTAAAGAAGACTACAAACACTGCTATTTTTTTGAACAGTCTAATATTCACTTTTCTTCTATTCTTTTTAGAGGAACAACACAAATTTGATATATTTTTCTTCATGTTTTGATTTGGAATAGAATGTGTAGTGTCCCCAATGCATTTGTGTGTATGGAAATAAAAGCTATTAGAAGGATTTTGAGCTTTATTCACTTTTTTTAAACACTGCCATTATTTTGAACAAAACTGTAGGTATTTAGTATAGCTGTATAGCTGATCTGGGACGGCTCTTACTAGGAGTAGTCAAAGTGCTGGGTGGGTGATGACTCCCCACATTCCAGGCCGGGTCTTGACTGGCCTATAAAAAACCAAGCCGGCAGAGTCAGCTGGGTGTGATTACCTGTCTCTGACAGAGGAACTCTGGCAATTGCTGGATTGAAATCTGAGCCATGTACTAGGCTGGAGGCCTGAGTTTGGGAGGTCTGCTCTGTCCTGAGTAATGCCGATTGGGTGTAAACTAACACCTAGGATAACAGGTGACTGTTTGCTGTATGAACTGTCTAGGTGTGAACGAACACCAAAACTGCAAATGGACTGTCATACTGTTTTGTTGCCATAAGTGTGAATAAAACAAAAAAGTTTTTGAATTACAAACTGGTCTTTGCCTCTATACTGCGCCGCTTGTCCTGTCTACCAGAGCAAATCCCCACAGTGGGTAAGTAACTGGCTCAGTAATAGAAAAAAGAGGGTGGTTATTAACGGTACACACTCAGATTGGGTCACTGTAACTAGTGGAGTACCTCAGGGGTCATTATTGGGCCCTATTCTCTTCAATATATTTATTAATATGATCTCGTAGAAGGCTTGCACAGTAAAATATAAATTTTTGTATATAACACTAAACTATGTAAAGTAATTAACACGGAAAAGGACAGTATACTGCTATAGAGGGATCTGGATAGATTGGAGCCTTGGGCAGATAAGTGGCAGATGAGGTTTTACACTGAGAAATGTAAGGTTATGCAAATGGAAAAGAATAATAATGCAAGTCACCCGTACATACTAAATGGTAAAACACTGGGTAACACGGACATGGAAAAGGACCTGGGAATTTTAATTAACAGCAAACAAAGCTGTAGAAACCAGTGTCAGGCAGCTGCTGCCACGGCCAATAAGATAATGGGTTGCAGCAAAAGGGGCATAAATGCCTGTAATGAGAACATAGTCCTACCATTTTACAAATCGCTAGTCAGACCACACATGGAGTACTGTGTACAGTTCTGGGCTCCTGTGAACAAGGCAGACATAGCAGAGCTGGAGAGGGTACAGAGGAGGGAAACTAAAGTAATAACTGGAATAGTAAATATAAAATAATCAGCAGGCACTCACCATCTGTATTTCACACATGTATAACACATTTATTAGTATTTAAAAGTATAAAAAATATTTAGAATAATAAAACAATAGATTTAAAAAGAAAAAAAGTAGATGACAATATATATGAATTATGCACACAATATAGAATGTTAATAACCATGTATTAATATATATAGAATAGATAAATGTGGTAGAGTCAATTTATAATGCAATAAAAAATCACTTGAATAATCGGATTAAAAAAATCGGATAAAAATAGATATTTGGATATTAGATAGCAGAAGAAATGTCTTATATAATTTCCAGATATTATACGAATATATTTTTAAAAATTCGCTAAGTGTTGTCTTATTCGTATAGGCAGTCCAACATGTTCCAATATTGAATCAGTTGCAGAAAAATGTTCGTAATATATTATATTATAGTTGCTCTATTTTCAATCAATGATTTCTCCATATATTTCCTTGAGTTGTACCAAAAAGAGATCTGATATTCGCAATAGAATAATGCAGTTATAGTTCATCAATGGGTGATTTTCGAATAAATAATTTAGTGTAGATAATCTTGTTATAAAATTCGATTATGCTTGCTGTGTAGGCGTCCCTCTCACAGTTAAGCTGACTCACCCAAGTCTAGAGCACTTGTCTCTGCGGTATATTGGTTTCATTCAGCTGTCAGTATCTCTTGGTATCAAATGGAAGAAAGTTGAAGTTGTTGGAAATCTTGTATAGTCCTTACTATTTCGATTCCTTAGCCCACTGAGGAAGAGGTGAGGTCACCTCGAAACGCGTCTGGCGGATTAAAGGAACCAAACTATAGACCAAATCATCCTGCAGGATTAAGGACTAAGGAATCGAAAAAGTTTTCAATATTGGAACATGTTGGACTGCCTATACGAATAAGACAACACTTAGCAAATTTAAAGATATATTCGTATAATATCTGGAAATTATATAAGAAATATTCTAAAGAGATTTCTTCTGCTATCTAATATCCGAATTTTTTATCCGATTTTTTTATCCGATTATTCAAGTGATTTTTTTATTGCATTATAAATTCACTCTACCACATTTATCTATTCTATATATATTAATACATGGTTATTAACATTCTATATTGTGTGCATAATTCATATATATTGTCATCTACTTTTTTTCTTTTTAAATCTATTGTTTTATTATTTTAAATATTTTTTAATACTTTTAAATACTAATAAATGTGTTATACATGTGTGAAATACAGATGGTGAGTGCCTGCTGATTATTTTATATTTACTTACCTGTTAAGAGATTGGGTGAATCACTTGCAGCAGAGCACCATTACCGTGGTGTCAAATAGAGTGAGCCATTATAATCCACAATTTAAATAACTGGAATAGGGTGACTACAGTACCCTGAAATATTATCAAAATTAGGGTTAATCACTAATAACTATGTATAAATATATCAGGGGTCAGTACAGAGATCTATCCCATCATCTGTTTATCCCCAGGACTGTGACTGTGACGAGGGGACATCCTCTGCGTCTGGAGGAAAGAAGGTTTGTACACAAACATAGAAGAGGATTATTTACGGTAAGAGCAGTGCGACTATGGAACTCTCTGCCTGAGGAGGTGGTGATGGTGAGTTCACTAAAAGAGTTTAGGAGGGGCCTGGATGTTTTTCTGGAGTGTAATAATATTACAGGCTATAACTACTACAGATGGGTCGTTGATCCAGGGAGTTATTCCGATTGACTGATTGGAGTTGGGAAGGAATTTTTTTTCCCTTTAAGTGGGGAAAATTGGCTTCTACCTCACAGTTTTCTTTTTGCCTTCCTCTGGATAAACTTGCGGGATAAAAGGCCGAACTGGATGAACAGATGTCTTTTTTTGGCCTTATAAACTATGTTACTCATGCAGAACAGGAAAGGCAAAATGGATAATAATTTGTTATATCTTCTAATTACTACTAAGGTGCATTAGGAATAGAGGTAAAAGATTAACTCTGTGGGATTTACTCGTTTCATTTGAGTATTTTAAAGTCAGATTAATTATGTAAGTACATGCCAATAGATGGTTCATATCATTTAAAGTGCACCTGTCATCGACAGCTAAATCAAGCCCCCATTTTGTAGGTAACTATCAGTTTCTTAAAGGGGTTATCCCATGATTAATGTAAACAATGAAAATCAGATATGATATAGTACCTGACAATCTCTAACAAAGCTAGAACCAGCCCTGTACCTCACATCGATCCAGAGATCTGCCCATTCATTGCTCCAATAGCTCTACTAGACTTATGTCACGATAGCAGCAAAGAGGGTGTTTGCTTTCTTGGGGGGCTTGTCCTTGCTGCTGCAGATGTCTCCCTGTGACTATCTAAGCTTCTAACAGTAAATGAAACCGGTGAACGTTTAAGCATTAAACTGGGCATGTGCGTCCACCTCAGTGAGGATAGGTGATAAATGTATGAATGCTGGGGTCCAAAAGTGGGGACTCCCACCAGTCATGAGAATGGGGGTCTCCAAGTCCCATGTGTGAATGGAGCAGTAGTGGACATTCATTGTCTATCGGACTGCTGAGTACAGGTCTGGCTGTCTCCACCAGTCCCATACAAGTGAATGACCATGCATGCATACTATCTCTTCATTCACATGGTAGTCTAGAAAATCTTTTCTGGCGTTCACTCGGGAACACAGTGATCATGCTAGTGATCAATAGGAACCACAGACCACACTTATCATCTGTCCGTTAGGTTGTTTGTTGGCCAACCCCTATTAGTTTGGTGACCCATACAGTATGTGGCTTTCCAGTACACTACGTGCAGAATTATTAGGCAAATGAGTATTTTGACCACATCATCCTCTTTATGCATGTTGTCTTACTCCAAGCTGTATAGGCTCGAAAGCCTACTACCAATTAAGCATATTAGGTGATGTGCATCTCTGTAATGAGAAGGGGTGTGGTCTAATGACATCAACACCCTATATCAGGTGTGCATAATTATTAGGCAACTTCCTTTCCTTTGGCAAAGTGGGTCAAAAGAAGGACTTGACAGGCTCAGAAAAGTCAAAAATAGTGAGATATCTTGCAGAGGGATGCAGCACTCTTAAAATTGCAAAGCTTCTGAAGCGTGATCATCGAACAATCAAGCGTTTCATTCAAAATAGTCAACAGGGTCGCAAGAAGCGTGTGGAAAAACCAAGGCGCAAAATAACTGCCCATGAACTGAGAAAAGTCAAGCGTGCAGCTGCCAAGATGCCACTTGCCACCAGTTTGGCCATATTTCAGAGCTGCAACATCACTGGAGTGCCCAAAAGCACAAGGTGTGCAATACTCAGAGACATGGCCAAGGTAAGAAAGGCTGAAAGACGACCACCACTGAACAAGACACACAAGCTGAAACGTCAAGACTGGGCCAAGAAATATCTCAAGACTGATTTTTCTAAGGTTTTATGGACTGATAAAATGAGAGTGAGTCTTGATGGGCCAGATGGCTGGATTGGTAAAGGGCAGAGAGCTCCAGTCCGACTCAGACGCCAGCAAGGTGGAGGTGGAGTACTGGTTTGGGCTGGTATCATCAAAGATGAGCTTGTGGGGCCTTTTTGGGTTGAGGATGGAGTCAAGTTCAACTCCCAGTCCTACTGCCAGTTTCTGGAAGACACCTTCTTCAAGCAGTGGTACAGGAAGAAGTCTGCAAGGTAAGAAAAACATGATTTTCATGCAGGACAATGCTCCATCACACGCGTCCAAGTACTCCACAACGTGGCTGGCAAGAAAGGGTATAAAAGAAGAAAATCTAATGACATGGCCTCCTTGTTCACCTGATCTGAACCCCATTGAGAACCTGTGGTCCATCATCAAATGTGAGATTTACAAGCAGGGAAAACAGTACACCTCTCTGAACAGTGTCTGGGAGGCTGTGGTTGCTGCTGCACGCAATGTTGATGGTGAACAGATCAAAACACTGACAGAATCCATGGATGGCAGGCTTTTGAGTGTCCTTGCAAAGAAAGGTGGCTATATTGGTCACTGATTTGTTTTTGTTTTGTTTTTGAATGTCAGAAATGTATATTTGTGAATGTTGAGATGTTATATTGGTTTAACTGGTAAAAATAAATAATTGAAATGGGTATATATTTGTTTTTTGTTAAGTTGCCTAATAATTATGTACAGTAATAGTCACCTGCACACACAGATGTCCCCCTAAAATAGCTAAAACTAAAAACAAACTAAAAACTACTTCCAAAAATATTCAGCTTTGATATTAATGAGTTTTTTGGGTTCATTGAGAACATGGTTGTTGTTCAATAATAAAATTAATCCTCGAAAATACAACTTGCCTAATAATTCTGCACTCCCTGTAGTTTGGTGCCTTTGGTAGTACCTGGTGCTGGTTACTTGATGACTTGCTATGCCCTGGGACCGTTTTATTGGGTTCCTTAATCCTATATACACCCTGCCTATGTGGTCATTACAGAGAAAACTTGTGGGGTGACATCAAAAATGCAGTTTCTGAGGCAAAACCTTAGAAATAGAGAAGAACTGTGGAATGTAGTCCAATCATCCTGGGCTGGAATACCTGTTCACAGGGGGCAGAAGTTGGTTGACTCCATGCAACACAGATGTCCAGCAGTTCTCAGAAACAGTGGTTATACAACTAAATGGAAAGAGAAAGGACCCCTGTCCAAAACTGTATAACCATAAACAGTACATACATTAGTTGTTTTGTACTGATCTGGATCTGCAGTTTGCATTAAATTCCAAAGTTGCCTTTACAGTTCACCAGGCTTCACAGCTGAAATCTACCAGCATACCTTGAGCCGAAGAGCTGCCTCATCCTCCTCTCTGCTCTGTGGAAATGGAAATGATGAGGAGACATGAAGTACAGAGAGAAGGGCGGGGGTAATGAGCAGCAGCTCTTGTAAGCAGTCTCCATTAGCATAGTTTGTCCTGTCCATTATCTCTGTACTTCATGTCACCTCATGAACTAAATTCCCCAGAGATTCAGCTAAAGTTCTTATCGTCTGTATTCAGGATCATAACCCCTAACATGTAGAGCAGAGAGGAGCATGAGGGAGCTGTTTACCTCAGTGTTGTGAAGTAACTTGTCCTCCTGTGTGAATAGGACAGATTCTGGGTGTACTGGTAGGACAGTGGCCATTTTGTTTCCCCTGACGATTGCTCCCCCGACAAAACTAGCCATAATAAATATAGAAAAGTATTTGGAAATATATTTATTATAGAATAATATTTAAGTATTTTCATTTTCTTTATTCCTGGAGAACCCCATTAAGTTGAAATATGCTTATATTAGGCGTATTTCAGGTGCACATTGTGACGCAATGTTTAGTTGCACAACAATCTACGATATCTCCGTGCTCTCGCCAGGTCTAAAATTGTGGGGAGGGGACAGGCTGGTAGGCCAGTCTCATTTACCATTTTCTACGCTTGTTTCAGGCGTAGAAAAATGTCTAAATGTAAGACATTTAGAACTGGCGGAGGATCCGACGACTTTATGAAGAGGCCTGCGCCTCTTCATAACTTCGGCAGAACCACTGCGAGCTTTGGCGGTTTATTAAGACAGTCGTCTAAAACGCTGGTCTTAATAGATGTGTCCCAAATTTCCTACCGCTCTATGTGATTCTCTCTTCCTTTCTTCTCTTCTTCTGACATCTGCTGTGTAAAGCCTTTTTTCTGTTATCTCTAATATTAAGAGAAGGGAGGGGGAGAGCAGAGAGAGCTCTTACAACAAGGAGCAGCACTCTGATGGATGTCGGATTCAGAAGCAACACCAGCAAGGTGAAGGACTTATATACATTCTGCAAAATCAAAATGCTAGAAGATGTTTAATGAATACTAGTTAGACAGTCGTTTCATTTTTCATGTGGGAAGCAAATGATCAATAAAAGATATGAGCAAAGGTGTTCATAGCTTTCAACTAATGTGTTGTGAAAACAAATATAAATTACATAACAATCCTAATAACTTTGTAACAGATAGTATAGAGCATTGCAGCACCCTGACTCAGTGGCTAGCACTGATGCCCTGCAAAGCTGGGGTTCTAGGTTCGATTCCGATCAAGGACAACATCTGCATGGAGTTTGTATGTTCTCCCTGTGTTTGTGTTGGGTTCCTCCCACACTCCAAAAACATACTGATAAGTAACTTAGATTGTGACAGCAAGAAATGATAATGTCTGTAAAGTACTGCGGAATATGTCAGCACTATATAAATGAGGTAAATAAAATATGTGTGGCAAATGTCTTCTAAAAAATATTTCTTCCTGCCAAAGAAATTAAAGTCTATATTCTCTGAGATATAGCATGTACTTACAGTTCAGTACACTCCACATTTACAACATTATTTCCAAGACTTATTTCTGAACAATTACATAATATATCAACCACTGAGGAATCTCGTTCCCTTATCTTCTATGAACCTCTGAAACCAGCAAAAAAAAAAAAAAAAAAAAGTCCCTCAAGCTACTCAATTACTGTTAGCCAGTAATTGGCTAATCATACAACAGTTCTGCAGGTGCTATAGATATTAGAGATGAGCGAATTTTTAAAAAAATTGATTCGGTCGGTTTGCCGAATTTTCTGAAAAAAATTGGTTCGATCTGAATTTATTCTCGGCGAATCGTGTTAAAAAACTGCTATTTCCTGGCTGCAGAGAGCCTCTATAGTGTTGTAGAACACTGTGTCTTGCAGTAACACACAGGGAGTCTGCTGTGGTAGTGAAATAATACTGTGAGTCAGTATGACACGCAGATGACAGGCGTCGCTCTTAGAATCACTGCACACTTCACTTCTTTGTGCAGTCACGGGGCCAAAACTGACCAAATAACTCAAGTAAGAACTCAGCCTTACAGGTCGATGTTAGCGCCAAGAAGAAGAGCACTCCTTTTACACCATCAGCAACTAATTCCACATAGATGTCTACATAACCTGTTCTATTAAACGCTTATACAAGTAGAGCCCCCGGACAGTGGAGAGGATGTCAGCAGTAAGTTTGTGTTGACGTCACTGATTATTTTGCCCTTCCTCTGATCTGCCAGAACAATAACCCCCCAAAAAATCGGATCCTGTCTGTGGAGCCTCCGCCTTCACTCAGTCAGCATTTGGTCAGTAATCCATCAGTATTAAAAAAAAAAAAAAAAACACAGGAGTGGATCCAAAACGGCTAATATATTTTACTTTTGCCACTAATATATGCCACAGAAGGCTTTAGAACATCCAACTGTACCGCTAAACGGCAAATATATTTATCTTTTTCCACTATTAGATGACAAAAAGGGCTTTAGAACATATAACTGCACCGCTAAATATAAAATATATTTTACTTTTGCCACTAATACACAACAAAAGGTTTTAGCACTTCACCACACAACGGCTAATAAGCCCTTTTTCCCCACTAATACAAGCCAAAAACTGCTTTAGAACATATTTCTCCTTGTGCAGTACAGTTATAAGACACAGAAATATTTCCTTGTAATAAACCCTGTTATTGGCTGTAACACCCCGATAACAAGAACGGTTTGCTGGAATTACAGAGCTGTATAATGGCAATTTGGATCCCTAGTCAGTGCAGCAAGGTGTAATAGGATTGTTCCTATTACCCAAGCTGTGAACACCCCTATTGAACCCTGTGCTGCAGAAATGCTGTGGAATGATTCCTCCCTATCCTTTCTCTACACCTTGAATAATCTTTCCCTGCACTTGTAAATAGTTTTTTTAACACAATTAAGTCTTTCCTACCACTTTCCCTAGCACATGCTGACGTCTCTCCCTGCACTAAGTACACTGGAAAATGGCAAAAATCCAAGATGGCTGGGGCTATTTATAGGGCTGTGACATCACAGGGCTGGCTGCTGATTGGCTGCATGCAAGACATTATGGGTGATCCCGCCTTCCCAGAGTTCCTTGCTCCATGTCCTCACGTGTGCAGCAGCCATTTTAGAAAAAAATGTGATTCGTTACCATGAAACGTGAGGAAATTTGGATTCGGTGCAAAATCAAATTTTTTCTGAAATTCGGATCGGATTCCACTTCATCAACTTTGATCCGCTCATCTCTAATAGATATTAAGGAAAATTGACTATTTTGTCAGTATGGACAATTCTGGAGATTCATTAGGTTTGGTAAACAGACAATAATTTTTTTTGTTTTTATATAATTTATTTTGAAGATTGGAGTTTACCTTAAGGAAATCTTTATATATAGCGTCATGTCCAAGCTCAATGACCGAATCCTTTGGTATTTCAAGTATTTTTTAAACAATTCCCTCTATCATTACTGTAAATGCCATTATAGAGCACAGCTGATTAGGGAGATGTGAAATATGTTACCTCCTCTGGTTAATGTAGAAATATACCAATTGTTTGTACAAAGCTGACATGGCATTCAGAGTAAAACCAATATAAGGCTGGAGTTTTTTATTTTAATGAACAAAAAGAGTACCGGTACAAAATATTACCCAATAAAATGAAATTTTATTATGACATAAAAACATACAGACATAAATGTAGAGACCGTACAGCGTGCCTCAAGGGACAGTCCACAATGAGTCCACCACTATCAGATATTAAATTGTTTGATTCCCTCAGTCACAATGAGAGTCTTGTGGGTAAAAGGTTTAGATCAGCATATAATATTAAAGAAGCTGTGTCTAGCCATAAAACCACAACTACCTCAGCTGTGAGACGAATCTAGCCTGAATGAATATCGGGTATAAATAACATCCATATATTCGGATCCTTACTATCCACACAGTTAATATATCATAAATCTGCCATAAAAAGTATGTCGGACCAATCTGAGCTTCCCGCTTACCCGATATCCAGTGGCGTGCGTGTGGGCTGTTTCTCTCTGGCGTACTCCTCGACGTACGTTTCGCTAATGCTTCATCAGGAGGATTTCCTTTCTAATGAAGTAGGAGGTCTTTTTAAGTGATGGATTTATGTCTGTATGTTTTTATGTCATAATAAAATTTCATTTTATTGGGTAATATTTTGTACCGGTTCTCTTTTTGTTGATTAATATATTAAGGAGGTACACCCTTGTCACCACAAGGCTGTGTTGATCCAGTTGAAGATAGTTTTTTATTTACCTACTGTTAAAATGGGCTATCCTCCTGATTAGAATATAGCAGTACAAAGATTTTATGAGAATGTAGGTTCAGATTTTTATCAATAAATAAGTGCACAGTCAAGGCTGCTTTCACACTCGCGGTTTTGTGCAGATCCAGCATGGATCTGCACCGATAATACAACGGATCCACGTTGAACATTATTGAAAGTCAATGAGGGACGGATCAGTTTTCTATTGTGCCATATTGTGTCAGTGAAAACGGATCAGTCCCTATTGACTTACATTGTGTGAAATGAATCTCACAAACGGAAAAATGAAGACCACGGACCCACTGATGTCAATTGGTCCACAAAAAATTAGGATGGCACGCGGACCACATCTGTATTCTGCGGATCTGCCATTTGCAGACCACAAAAAGGATATGGTTGTGTGCAGAGAGCCAACAGTCAACACCACTATAGCCTACATTCAGTAATGTTTTGCACAGATTGCTTTATGTACCAAAGAAAGGCATAATGTACAGTATAGATGAATAAAGGCAAATTGCAAGCTCTATGACAGGGATATTATACTTTATGTTTCATGCATTATGCAGTGCCAGCATATTATAGGGGGAGGCATGCAGAAACTATTCAGTCTCATAGACCTGTTATATAAAGTGCAATAGTAGAGAGCAGCAAGAAGTCGCTGCAACACTAATTCAGGGCGACAGCAGTATCAAATGTGCCACGACAGCCCAGTCATTGGACCCACACTTATCAGTTTACAGCTCTTTCAGAATCCTTATGTCCATGACAGAACCTGCTCTAAATACAGTAAGTACTATCATATATTAACCCCTTCAGTACCAAGCCACTTTTCACCCTTTTGGAAATCTGATGTGTGTCATTTTATATGGAAATAACTCTGGAATGCTTTTACTTATCCAAGCAATTTTGAAACTGTTTTGTCACCACACATTGTACTTTAGGACAGTGATAAATTTAAGTCAAAATGTTTTACCTTTATTTAAAAAAAAAAACATTTGCAGACAACTTGGCAAAATTTGTAATTTTCAAAATTTGAATGGCCCTGCTTTTAAGGCAGATAGTGATACCTATATTCAAGGGAAATGTCGCACCAAGATGAGAAGGGGATCCAAGCAGAGGTGCACCCACTAACAGACAGCACCCAGTCTGATAGAGATAAGTAGATAAAAAAGTAGAAGTGGGGCACTCACTTAAAGTATAGGGATCTTGTGTTTATTAAGGTAATAACAATAACAATAACGTAATAAAATATCATATGTCAGTATTACATTGAAGTATCAGAGTATTCATAAAAGTGGAGCAAATAAAGTATGGTACTATCGACAATAAGCAATAAAATGTAGCTATAATAAAATGCAGTGAAAAAAGGGTTAATACAGTGCTTGAGATATATAAATTAATATGGATCCCGATAAATATGGTTAAAAGTTGTGAGTTCATATGTCAGCCATAGGGACATTCACTGATTAAATCCTGAGGGATAGTTCCATGTAAGGTGATCCGTTCCGACAACCAGTCTTTCAAGGGTACTCTCAAGTAAGTAGGTCAGAGTCCCAAGCGTATGCAGCTAAGGAGGTTTTACTGTATGTCAGTTTGGCTGCTGATACGCACAGCGGCGTCCCGCTGTAATTGCGATCGCTTGTAAGTGGGGTATACAAGTGCTTACCCGAGGCTCCTGGATAACGATTCCTCGACACGGTGCGTTGGTGTACGGCTCCGGTCTCAAGGATAGATGTCCTGTTTCAAAATTGGCGCCAGTTAGAATGTTTGTTGCACGCGGTATGAGTGACCTGCGTGATACAACACCGATGGTTCCGGTAATAGCTCTGGCGCACAGGTGATGACTTCCAGGCTTCTCGGACTTGTAGACCCACTCGTCCTGGTGGGGGGGGGGATACCAGACGCGTTTCGGGGATTTACAAGACAGACCCCTTCTTCAGTGGATTTATTTATTTTATTTATTAAAAAAAAAAAACATTTGCAGACAACTTGGCAAAATTTGTAATTTTCAAAATTTGAATGGCCCTGCTTTTAAGGCAGATAGTGATACCTCATAAAATAGTTATTCATTTACATTTTTCATGTGTCTACTTTATGTTGGCATCATTTCGTAAATGTCATTTTATTTTTTGGGACATTAGAAGGCTTAGAATTAGAAGCGATTCTAAAACCCACTTTTTAAAAACCAGTTCAGT
The DNA here is from genome assembly GCF_014858855.1 of Bufo gargarizans. Taxonomy (NCBI): domain Eukaryota; kingdom Metazoa; phylum Chordata; class Amphibia; order Anura; family Bufonidae; genus Bufo; species Bufo gargarizans. Next base: position 467,958,569 of record NC_058083.1, on the reverse strand, counting down.
TATGAAGTCACTTTGTGGGGCTTACATAGTAGAAACCACCCATGAATGACTCATTTTAGAAACTACACCCCTCAAGTTATTCAAAACGGATTTTGTTAACTCTGTTAACCCTTTAGGTTTTCCGCAAGAATTAAAGGAAAATGGTGACGAAATTTCAAAATGCTTAATCCATTTTTCCTGTAACACAGCAAGAGTTAACAGCCAAACAAAACTCCATTTTGATTACCTTGGTACTGCAGTTTACAAAAACACCCCAAACCTGGCTGTAAACTGCTGTAAGGGCACAACGCAGGGCTCAGAAGAGAAAGAGCACCATATAATTTTTGGTGGGCAGATTTCACTGGGATAATTTTAAGTTGCCATGTTGCATTTGAAGGCTCCTTTCAGACGAGCGAGTTCCACACATCAGACTGGCAGCGTGAGTAAGCGGCAGCTCCCGTCTACATCCCAGCACTGATGGGGTTGCATAGCATTATACTGATTTATGATGCTATGTAACCCTTACAGTTCTGGAATGTATTAGGTAATACTGACATAATGCTGTCAGTGTTATACAATGCATTTCCGGATTCTAAGGCCCCCTGGTCATGGTGCGGCCCGCAAAATGTGGGCAGCAATGCACAAACACAGTCCGTGGGGCTGCTGCAGCGGATCGAAGACCCATTCACTTTAATGGTTCCACGATCCTGTCGTTCCGCAAAAAGATAGGACATCTTTTGCGGAACAGAAGTACGGGGCGAAACCCCACGGAAGCACTCCGTAGTGCTTCCGTGGGGTTCTGTTCTGTGCTTCCGTTACGCACTATTCAAGTGAATGGGTCCGCATACGTGATGCGGAATGCCCATGAAACGGCACCCGTGTATTGCGGATCCGCAAATGCGGTCAGCAATACGGCAATGGGAAGCACATACATATCATCATAAATCAATATAATGCTATGCTGTCAGTGCTGGGAGGCAGACGGGAGCTGACGCATACTCATGCTGCTAGTCCGATGTGTGTAACTCGCTCATCTGAAAAGGGGCTAAAGTGATCCCATTTTGGAAACTACAGGATAAGGTAACAGTTTTATTGGTACTATTTTGGGGTACATATGATTTTGAAAAATGGCAGTTTTTATTTTTTGTTTTTTACGGTATTAAACTGCCTCTATTTTTCTAGAGCAGGTTGTTATGGACATGATGATACTAAATATGTCTATTTTTATTTTTTTGTGTTTATTTTACAAAAAAATCATGTTTCTGTGTCTCCATATTCTGAAAGCCGCTTTATTTTTTATTTTTCTGCTGAACATCTTGTGTAGGGGCTCATTTTTTGCTAGATGAGTTGACGTTTATATTGGTACCATTTTTGGGTACATATGAGTTTTTGATTGTTCCATATTACGCTTTTTAGGGCAAGGTTTTGGTTATTGTTTTGGCACAGTCTCAATTATTTATTACGGCATTTATCTGAGGGGGTAGATCATGTGATATTTTTATAGAGCCGATCATTACAGATGCAGTGATACCTAATAGGTTTTCTTTTTTTTAAATGTATTTCAGTTTTACACAATAAAAGCATTTTTGAAAAAAAAAATCATGTTTTTGTGTCTCCATTTTCTTAAAGTCATATTTTTTTTTTTCCTGCCAATTGTGTTGTATAAGGGCTTGTTTTTTTGTAGGAAGAGTTGACATTTTTATTGGTATGATTTTTGCGTACATATTACTTTTTGATTGTTCAATATTTCACTTTTTAGGGCAAAGAAATGGCACCGTATTTATTTATTTATTTTTAACGGCATTCACCTGAGGAGATAGATAATGTTATGTTTGTATTGAGCATGTCTATACAGGAGCAGAAATACCTAATATGTCTATTTGTTATTTTAAGGTGACCAAAAAATTGTAATTTGTTTATGACGTTTTTATAGAGATGGTCTTTACGGACGCAATATGTCTAGTTTTCTTTTTTACAATTTTACATATCTTTATTATGGCAAAGGATTTTATTTTATTTTTTTACTTGAAACTTTTATTTTTTTAACTTTTGGCCCACTATAGGACTTCAACTTTGGCGGTCTTATCCCCTCTTCAATGAATAATACACTAACAGCCTGCCTATGAGACCCAGCCAGGGGGCTGAATCTCATAGACTTCCATAGCAAGCAAGCCCCTATGTCTGTGGAAGGAACTGGTCTGCCGTTCAAGCCATCAGGTCCAAGTCACCGCAGCACAGGGACCTAATGGGGTGGGAGAGGGTGCCCATACTATCCACAAACCCTATGCATGCATTGGCATACAAGGGGTTAATGCACTAGCACTGGGGTGCTGGCGTATACAGCAGGAGCTTGGCTGTCAGGAACAGCTGGACCTCTGCTGCTGATTGAGCGAGTGCAGACCCTGCACCCGCAAGATCAGAGCACTGTACATGTACGGCGCTGGGACTTAAGTCGCATCCTGCAGTGCAATACATATAAGGCACTGGTATCCTACAGGTTAATGATGATCCGTATATATTGAAGAGGATTCTGGTAAAAACAAAAAAATCCATATATACAGTACTTTGGCCTCTTCCATTCATCAGTTAATCACTGACATGTGCAGTCCATGGTCTCCACAGCAAACATATCCAGTAATAATGGTTTCAAACGTATCTATGTTAATGTGTTTATTTACACATCTTAGTTTTTTTGTTGATGGAAAAACAATGGAAACATGCACTACTTTGGTTCATGATAAGGAGCAAACTGTCACGCTTAGGCTGCTTTCACACTAGCGTTCGCTGGTCCGTTCGTGAGCTCCGTTTGAAGGGGCTCACGAGCGGACCCGAACGCAGCCGTCCAGCCCTGATGCAGTCTGAATGGAGCGGATCCGCTCAGACTGCATCAGTCTGGCGGCGTTCAGCCTCCGCTCCGCTCGCCTCCGCACGGACAGGCGGACAGCTGAACGCTGCTTGCAGCGTTCGGGTGTCCGCCTGGCCGTGCGGAGGCGTGCGGATCCGTTCAGACTTACAATGTAAGTCAATGGGAACGGATCCGCTTGAAGATGTCACCCTGTGGCTCAATCTTCAAGCGGATCCGTCCCCCATTGACTTTACATTGAAAGTCTGAACGGATCCGCTCAGGCTGCTTTCACACTTAGATTTTTTTCTAAGTAATTAATGCAGACGGATCCGTACTGAACGGAGCCTCCGTCTGCATTAATATGAGCGGATCCGTTCAGAACGGATCCGCCCGAACGCTAGTGTGAAAGTAGCCTTAGGAGGGAAGGGTGGACCAGGGAATCAGACCTGAGAACTAGGGAAGGAAAATGGACACCTCCTAGTAAAAACCCTAACCAAAATCCTGACTGACTACCAGTATGAACAGACGCCAAACGTAGGCGAGTTCATACACAGGAATACATAGAGTCCTATCAAGCCCTTGATAGGACCTTGGTACTAATAGCAGGGACGAGACTACCTGTTCCTCCAAAAGGAAGGACGAACAGGAGTCTCTTTCAAGCCTAATACAAACAATAGGGAAATGCAACACACAGAACCCAAACAAAATATAAAAGGGAAAGGAAAGACTTAACTTCAAAGGAGCAATAAAAGCACCAGGAACTCAGCCGAGATCCAACCACAATCTATCCAAAGGTCCAAAAAGAAGCTATAAACGACAGCATTGTGGGAGAAGCAACTATAAATAGAGAAGGTTAAATGACCCTAATAGCCACACCTGGGGAAAGAAGGTGTGGCAAGCACCAGAAACAACACAGACGTCACTTGATCCAAACGGACAACATGTCAGATCAAACCACGTGCTGCCAGTTACTGATCTCCTGCCACCTGTCGTGGGAACGTCCGTGACACAAACACATCAATTGAAGTCTATGGGTCCAGAAACACTGACCATGTTGTCACAGAAGTCATCAGTGACTCGGACTTGTGAAACAGTCTTCTCGTCTGATCAATAGTGATGAGCGGCAGGGGCAATATTCAAATTTGAATATTTTGTAGATTAGTCATATGTTCGTGAATTCGCGAATTTGAGATTATATTTTTGATTTCGAAAATCAGCAATGTAATTTTCGCGTAACGTGAGCAAAATATCGGCGTAGGGTAGGCAACTTTTCTATCGGTTGCTAGGGATGTTGCTAAGCTGTGACAAAGCCTTCTCATTGGCCCACAAGCTGGAAAAAGGGAAGGATAATCACCTGAAATATACTGTAAAAAAAATATATATATATTTGTCATTGCAAATATATAGCACTATATTCTAAACATTCGTGAATTCTCGAAATGCCGATATTCGCGGAAAAAATTTGCTTTTCGAATATTCACGCTCAACACTACTGATCAATTTTACCACAAGCAGCACTATATTAGCTTTGATTTTAAACACATCTGGATATCCTTTCATTCAAAACAATGAAGCATATAATATGACTGCAGGAATAATGGGATATGAGTGACAGACTAGTGTAGACAATATTATAAGGCATGAATAAAGTAGCATTACGTGTAGCTTTTCATTAACTGTGCACAAAGGTAATCACATATCATAGCTTTATACTTTAACATTAGCATACGGCCACTGACTTATTGGAAAAATATGATGACAATGTCTGCTTATATAGTCACTTAGCTCTAGCGGAATTCATTATTTTCTTACTGGCAGTAAAGATGTGTATAGATACACTATATATATATATATATATATATATATATATATATATATATATATATTGTATCTAAACTTTAGTGTTGTGATACAAGGTGTTATGGCAATAACACATTAATATGGCATAAATTAGTTATTGTGTATAATATGTGACCAGATAACCAGTCGAGTAACAATATTATGACCACTTCCTACTTTTGACGTTGGCAGCATGTAGCTTATGAAGTCAGTCACGTGTCCAGAGCTAGCTTGGTGGTAGTGGCATTGCAAGAGGGGGCGAGGGGGGGCAATAGCCCCACCTATGTTGTTCTTTGCCCCCCCCCCCCCCCTCTGCTGATTCCCCAAAGCAGCTGCGCTGCCTCTTGAGCTCCAGGTGAATACTAATGAGCGCTTCCATTATGGAAGCGCTCATTAGTACCGAAGGACCAGGAAGTGGTGAATGCTATGTACTTACCGCTTCCTGGTCCTCGGCTGTCGGCTGTGCAGGGCTGCGCACAGCGTGAGGGCGCTCTGTGACCTCACGCTGTGCGTGCCAGTTCAGAGCACAGTCGACTGAGGAGAAAGAAAATTGCAGGCGGCGTCCAGGAGCAGGAGAAGTGTTTTTTTATTTTTATAAAAAATGAGGCTGTTGGGGGCATAATAGGGGCTAATGAGAGGCATAATGGGGCTAATTAGAGACATAATGTGGCTAATTAGAGACATAATGGGAGCTAATTAGACTATTAGAGGCATAATGGGGCTAATGAGGCAAATGGGAGCTAATGAGGCATATGGGGGGGCTAATGAGGCATATGGGGCTAATAAGATGCATAATGGGGGCTAATGAGAGGCATCATGGGGGCTAATTAGAGACACAATGGGGGCTAATGAGGCATATGTGTGCTAATTAGGCATATGAGGGCTAATGAGGCATATGGGGCTAATAAGAGGCATAATGTGGGCTAATGAGGCATAATGGCTTATAATGGGTGCTAATGGGGCATCAGGGCTGATATGGGGAAAATGAGAAGCATGGGGCTGATATGGGGGTGATGAGAGGCATAATGGGGGCTGATGAGGCATAAGGGCTTATAATGGGGATAATGAGGCATAAAGGCTGATATGGGGGCTAATGAGAGGCATGGGGGCTGATAAGAGGCATAATGAGGGCTAATAAGAGGCATAATGGGGGCTAATGAGGCATAAGGGCTTATAATGGGGCTAATGAGGCATAAGGGCTGATATGGGGGCTAATGAGAGGCATGGGGCTGATATGGGGGTGATAAGAGACATAATGGGGCTAATAAGAGGAATAATGGGGGATAATGAGGCATAAGGGCTTATAATGGGGGTTAATGAGGCATAAGGGCTTATAATGGGGGCTAATGAGGCATAAGGGCTGATATGGGGGCTAATGAGAGGCATGAGGGCTGATATGGGAGTGATGAGAGGCATAATGGGGGCTAATGAGAGGCATAATAACAGTGTCATCCACAGATGCCCCCATAACAGTGTGTCTTCCACAGACCTACCATAACATTATTATTAGTTTTCAGGCCAAAGGTGGCAGTATTTCTGAAACAAAGACCACAGAGCACCACGTGCCATTTTTTTTTTTTAACTGTGACTAGCAGTCTGTTGTAAATATTGAAAAAAAAATCACAGTCATGTTCTCCCCACTACTCCATTCCAGTTCCTTAGGTCACTGGCTCCTTTCTGTCACCTTCCGGTCTCCATCCTATAAACCTCTAATACAGCACCCATTAGGCCTCTTTCACACGGGCGTCAGTTTTTTTGCCTGGATAAGAGCCGGGTGCGTTGCGGGAAAATGCGCAATTTTTCCACGCGAGTGCAAAACTATGTCATGCGTTGCACTCGCGTGAGAAAAATCGCGCATGTTTGGTACCCAAACCCGAACTTCTTCACAGAAGTTCGGGCTTGGGATTGATGTTCTGAAGATTGTATTATTTTCCCTTATAACATGGTTATAAGGGAAAATAATAGCATTCTGAATACAGAATGCATAGTAAAAACAGCGCTAGAGGGGTTAAAAAAATAATAATAATAATTTAACTCACCTTAGTCCACTTGATCGCGAAGCCGGCATCTCCTTGTGTCTCCTCTGCGCTGAACAGGACCTGGGGTGAGCTGCTCCATTAAATACCGGTTAAGGACCTTTGATGACGTCACTCCGGTCATCCCATGGTACGTCACATGATCTTTTACCATGGTGATTCACCATGGTAAAAGACCATGTGATGACCGGAGTGACGTCATCAAAGGTCCTTAACCGGTATTTAATGGAGCAGCTCACCCCAGGTCCTGTTCAGCGCAGAGGAGACACAAGGAGATGCCGGCTTCGCGATCAAGTGGACTAAGGTGAGTTAAAAAATTTTTTATTTTTTTTTAACCCCTCTAGCGCTGTTTTACTATGCATTCTGTATTCAGAATGCTATTATTTTCCCTTATAACCATGTTATAAGGGAAAATAATAATGATCGGGTCTCCATCCCGATCGTCTGCTAGCGTGAAAATTGCACCGCATCCGTACTTGCTTGCGGATGCTTGCGATTTTCACGCTTCCCATTCACTTCTATGGGGCCTGCGTCGCGTGAAAATCGGACAATATAGAGCATGCTGCGATTTTCACTCAACGCACAAGTGATGCGTGAAAATCACCGCTCATGTGCACAGCCCCATAGAAATGAATGGGTCAGGATTCAGTGCGGGTGCAATACGTTCACCGCACGCATCGCACCCGCACGGAAAACTCGCCCGTGTGAAAGGGGCCTAACAGTCTATAAAAAAGTCCTGAAAACAACCTCTTTAAAAGCGTATTTTTGGTTTATATTATCCATATAGAAACCTGTACAGACACATGCAATTATACATTATAAAATTGGACATTCATGTTTCCTTCTTTGATATCATCCAGAAATTTTAGATGAGACATGATCTCTGAATTCTAAAGATAAATGTGTAGTGCAAAAAAAAACCTAAAAATAAAAAAGCAATTTCACTTTCATCAGCAGCAACTTTATATGATCAAAGTGTTGCTGCATTGGTATTGATAGCCCAGCATAACATGAGACACCAGGTAAAAAAATAAGCCTTCACTTGTGTTTAACCTTTTGTTCCATCTCTAAACACTTGATTTTCTCGAGAAATGACAGAACATGTTTAGAGGGCCGACGCTGTTTGAATGCACGGAGTGGACAGAGTCAGATCTTTAACAAGGGTTTATAACAAGTGACTATTGTATGCACATTAGGGCTGCAGCTAACGATTATTTGAATATTCGATATGTCGATAATTTCATCGATAAATCGGGAAAAAACACCAAAATGACAAAAAAAAGGGGTTTATATGATTTTACTTGAAAAATGATGTTCAAAGGCCATATTAAAACAAATTGTGGATGACACGCTATTATGGGGGATCTGGGGATGACGCACTGTTATAGGGGATCTGTGGATGACGTTGTTATGGGAGGGATCTGTGGATGGCGCTGTTATAGGAGGGATCTGTGGATGGCGCTGTTATAGGAGGGATCTGTGGATGGCGCTGTTATAGGAGGGATCTGTGGATGACACTGTTATGGGGGACCTGTGGATGGCGCTGTTATGGGGGATCTGTGGATGGCGCTGTTATGGGGGATCTGTGGATGGCGCTGTTATGGGGGATCTGTGGATGGCGCTGTTATGGGGGATCTGTGGATGACACTGTTATGGGAGATCTGTGGATGACACTGTTATGGGAGATCTGTGGATGACACTGTTATGGGAGATCTGTGGATGACACTGTTATGGGAGATCTGTGGATGACACTGTTATGGGAGATCTGTGGATGACACTGTTATGGGAGATCTGTGGATGACACTGTTATGGGAGATCTGTGGATGACACTGTTATGGGAGATCTGTGGATGGCACTGTTATGGGGTATCTGTGGATGGCACTGTTATGGGGAGGGGGATCTGTGGATGGCACTGTTATGGGGAGGGGGATCTGTGGATGGCACTGTTATGGAGGGGATCTGTGAATGGCACTGCTATGGGGATCTTTGGATGACACTGTTATGGGGAGGGGGACCTGTGGATGACCATGCTATGGGGGGAATCTATGGATGACACTATATAGCATCTTATGCTATATGTGTCATCCACAGTTCCCCCCCATAACAGCGCAATCCACAGATCCCCTTCCCCATTACAGCCCTGGCCCGGCAGTAACTTTTACTTTAACTTTAAATCAGCACATCTTTATTATCTTACAACAAAGCTCCAGTAACAGGCAGAGTGGGCGGCGGCATAACGTCACTCACTCACGTGATGCGCCTGCTCCGCCCACTTTATTAATGAAGCAGGTGGATCAAGCGCGTCACGTGAGTAAGTGATGTTACGCCGCTGCCTGCTCTGCCCGTTACTGGAGCTTCATTGTAATGTAATAAAGATGCGCTGATTTAAAGTTAAAGTAAACCGCCCGCTCCTGCCCGCATAGCAATGAATTGGCCGATTATTCGATAATTGGATTCGTCGACAACGAATCCCGTTATCGAATATTATCGATAACTTTGATTAATCGTTGCAGCCCTAATGCACATTAAATTCAGAAATTACCAGTAACAAATATAATTCTGCTTCCATTTTCCTCTACCTGCGTTGTTTTGGCATCATGGCTATTTTATCACAGATATTAACTAATAATATTTATGCATTGTAATTATTTATTTCACCTTGGTTGCATCACGGGGGCCCACTCCATAATCTCCCTTGTGACTATCATGTACATGTACATCATTGGTCATTACAGAGGACCTGTCACCTCTAATGACATTTCAGTTTTATCAAATAATTGCATCCCAACTGCAATACCAATTCTGAAGCATCTATTCTTATGACTCCTGTGGCCTCCCTTTATTGTTCCTGCTAGAAGTTATGATTTAATCCAGTGTAGACTGGATCTTCTGGCCAGAAACAATGAATTGGTATGGGGACAATTGGGCAGTTATCACTTGTCCTCATACAGAGAAGATTGTTGCAAGTAAATGCAGTTGTTACCTCCTCAAACTAGCAGTCTACAAGACTGAACGGTCCTAAATTTAGGAAAACTTTGATTTGCAGCTAAGCCGAATTTCCTTGCGCTTTGTGATAAGGAATCAGTTTTTTTCTGCACATGTTATAAAATGAAAGTAAGAAACCCAGGAACGCAAGATCACCTATAATCCCATGGCACCAGCCAATCCACAGATAGCCATCCCCTGTGATGTCCCTGCCATATAAAAGCCCTCATCCAGCGTGGTCTCCGCCATTGTCCTGTGAGCTGAACATAGAGAGTTAGAGACGGACGTGGCAAACTCTCATGCACTAGGGACAGTGTTGCTGCAAAAACCCAACACCCATGTTTGAACCATTCACCATGTTCTGCTGTCTTAAAGGGGTTGTCCAAGTTATATTTATTGATGACCTATCCTCAGGATAGGTCATCAATATCAGATCGGCGGGGGTCCGACACCCGGCACCCCCTCCGATCAGCTGTTAGAAGAGAAGGCGTGTGTGGTGTCAGCGCTGCCTCCTCTTCACTGTTTACCTTCTAGCCGTTGTATCTGCAGTGGTGAGCAGGTGTAATTACACCAGAGCCGTCCCATTCATTTCAATAGGAAGGCTTGGGTGTAATTACACCTGCTCACCACTGCAGATGCAATGGCTAGAAGGTAAACAGTGAAGAGGAGGCAGCGCTGACACCGCGCACGCCTTCTCTTCAAACAGCTGATCGGAGGGGGTGCCGGGTGTTGGACCCCCGCCGATCTGATATTGATGACCTATCCTGAGGATAGGTCATCAATAAATATAACTTGGACAACCCCTTTAACCCTAATAATTTTGAAAGCAAAATGCTAGCAGCAGGATCACGTGACCTGTACATGCTCTAATGCCACCACTGTACATTGTAGTTTGCCCTTATTTGTGTTGTTACAGTTTGTAAAAGGTCTACGGACCAAAATGTCACAAATATTGCAGCTGCTCTTCAATAAAAGCACAGATTTTGCAACAAAAAAAAACTATAGTAGTACAGATAATTCTCAATTGTGAGTAGAATAAAGGAGGGATTCAGGCATTAGGCACAGCAAAATGCACAGGCCCCCCACTGTAGGGAGAGGCAACGATGACTCGAGGGCAACATCCTTGCATCATGTACAGTGACAACTGCATAATACACATGGCTAAGGAGGTTTGTGGTTGTCACCTAGCGCATGCTGAAGATGAGACGGAGGCCGATGCCCATAGGTTTGTATTGGGCATGCGCCGGATCTTGTGAATTCGGGGACAGTAGTAGCCGCCCAGCAAAGTGAATATTGATGAGCTGGGCGGCGCTTCAAAACAGAAGTTGGGGGCGGCTGGCTGGGCGCAAGTGGAGCTGAAACGCCGCCCCTTGGGCAGATTGAAGACGCTTCAAGCAGCTTATAAAACTTCAGTTTACTGTATTTATAAGGTGGACAGGGGGGATACTTAGATGATTATAATACACTTTAGAAGACCTGTACTGTGATATATATATACCTAAATATGCTTATTGGGCCTGTCATTGTCCCTTTAAGGGTTTATTAAGACCGGCGTCAAAAACGTCAGTCTTAATAAATGTGTCCCTTTGTTTTTTTTGTTACATTTTAGACATTTCTTTAAACTAAATAGCAGCAATTATCTAGGCTATATTAGGACAGCGAGATGATAGCCTTTCAATGAAACATAACAATGGAAATTCAACTGTATTGTTCTTATTTACTTAAAATGCAGAATGTCTCCAGCATAGGCATCAAACAACAAAGCAGGAAGACAAAGGAGGAAATAATGATCACCAAAAATATAAAAATACCTCATAAATAGACACTGGATGCTCGACAGTCATTATTTTTAGAAGCAATTTTTTTACTTTTCAAAATGAACTCTCTGAACTAAACCTCTACAGTCTGGTGTTTAGCACAAAGAGTTTTTTCACTGATCACCGTTGTATTTTATTCCACACAAAAACAGTCAATTACATCAACAACCCATATAATAAATAATCTAATAAAGTACACCTCTATAATAGATGCTATTTTTGTGATCCGATAATCACGTAACATAATTCTCTTTTCAAAGCTTCAGTAGGTGTTAGATGCAATGTTGTTTCCTCATGAAATTTGTTTCCGTTATTACTACATTTAAAAATACTACACCAGAGAAACCAAGCATCGGTGAAGAGAAAGGAGGAAAGTTTGGAACCTCAGTTTCGGCACCGTCAACAGGAGTACGGTACCAGGTAAGTATTGGCAAAAGCAGATAGTGATTTATTTTAAGTCAACGCGTTAAAGGTATTACTGTCCTGATAAACGGGTTGACAGAAAATAAATCACTCTCTACTTTTACCAATACTTACCTGGTACCGCATTCCTGCTGACAGCGCCGATACCGAGGTTCCAAACTTTCCTCTTTCCTCTTCACTGATTATTTCAACCCAACGACCGCATCTCCGGCATGGGTAGGAACCAAGGCAGCAGCGCAGGCATCCCGTATGCTGATCGGGCAATATCAGCAAAGTGAAAGATAGTCGTTATGACTCCTCACAACAACAGAGGGTAAGCGCAACTATTTTGGATGCCATTACCTTAAATACCAAACAGCACCACAAACGACGCACTTCCTCCTGTCTTTTTTCCCTCTTTTGCATAGACAAAGCATGGGAGAGAATTTTTTTCCGGTCCAGTTCCTTGAATTTTTCAAACAATTCAATTTGGACCCAAATTAAATATGCTTCAATTGCCCTGAAAATGGGTATTTAACCCTTCAGTTCTGTTGATTATCAGCAGCACATCCCTGATTACACTGCATCCTGATGAAAGATGGCCGTCGGCCAACAAATGAGCGCTTGTTCGTTCATCAGCTCATTGGCTGCTCAACTATATGGGTGAAATATCGGGAACAAGCGTTCCAAATGTGTTTGTACGCGGTAATTCGCCCCAAACCTGTGAAATCTAATAGGTCCCTACCCTTTTTAATCTTTTGTCATGTAATGAATGAATTTCCCCAGCTTTTACTCTGGTGGAGCCAGTCAGTTTACGTATTAGGCTACTTTCACACTAGCGTTCGATCGGATCCGTTCTGAACGGATCCGATCATAATAATGCAGACGGAGGCTCCGTTCAGAACGGATCCGTCTGCATTATTTTGGCATATAAAAGCTAAGTGTGAAAGTAGCCTCGGACGGATCCGTCCAGACTTTCAATGTAAAGTCAATGGGGGACGGATCCGCTTGAAGATTGAGCCATATTGTGGCATCTTCAAACGGATCCGTCCCCATTGACTTACATTGTAAGTCTGGACGGATCCGCACGCCTCCGCACGGCCAGGCGGACACCCGAATGCTGCAAGCAGCGTTCAGCTGTCCGCCTGTCCGTGCGGAGGCGAGCGGAGCGGAGGCTGAACGCCGCCAGACTGATGCAGTCTGAGCGGATCCGCATCCATTCAGACTGCATCAGGGCTGGACGGAAGCGTTCGGGTCCGCTCGTGAGCCCCTTCAAACGGAGCTCACGAGCGGACAGCCGAACGCTAGTGTGAAAGTAGCCTTACACGTATGGCCGTTCATTTGGCTGCAGGTAATACTAAATTTCACCTGTAGTGGGCACAGCTGAGGAAATCGGCAGATGATGGAAACCACCCCTGACAAAATCAGCTGTTCACCATGGATCGGTGATCTGGGGTGCTTCTAATACAAAGAGGTTGTCTACGCTGAGTCTATTACCGTCACCTTTACCTTGTTCTGTAGGCATAGGCTGTCATTTACAAACAGACATAGGCCACTTTTGTGGCGAATATCTGGCGCAGATTCTGTCACACGCCATGTTGCTGCAGAATCTGCGACTTCTTCTCCACTCACACCAAGTCTAAAGAAGGGGGCTCTGCGTGGGCGGGGAAGGTCCAGCAGGCCAGTCTCATTCATCTATATCTACGACTGGTTTAGGTGTAGAAAAAGGTCTAAATGTAGGACTGCAAGGAAGAATCGACGGTGGATACGCCAAAGTTATGTAGAGGCCGGCGCCTCCACCTATCTTAAGTGATCCACCACCAGCGCAGGGGCTTATTAAGACCGGATCTAAAACATTGGTTTTAATAAATGTACCCCATAGTTTTTCATGTTCCTTATGTTGATTTAAACTGTCTTTGCAGTGTATGTTTCCTATGTTCTTTTGCCGTAGTTTATGTTGGGGCAGTACGCATTCGTTTATCTTTTTTTTTTATTATATTGAACACCTTAGTCAACCTCCTACCACTCAAGGAGATTCAGAGGGTGAGATGCACTACTATACAGTGGCATACATGGGAGGTTTCATTGGAGGTATACATTGGGAGCATTTGCCAACGCACTGTGGACAAAGGTTTACTTGTTCATACAGGCAGCCTACATTTTATATACTTACCTAATAATTTAAATTATAATTATTTTTAGAATTTCAGACGTTGACTTCGTATCACAATGAAATGTATTTTTCTCAATAGCATTTCTGGCACTTGCTCAATCATTCTTCCTTTTCCTTCCATCTGAAGAATCTGTGTATGATCGCCTATTGTAAATGCCATTGTAAGCGAGACTATGTGCATGACATATCTTGTCATAGAAGGAAAAATGTGATTATTACCCAAAAAATTTCCCTAAAAATTGAATAATTATCCTTACGGAATTTTACCTGGCTAAATGGTATATACTAAGAAAAGAAAAAAAAAAAACTCAATTTCATTATCTCCATCCGGCAGTAGCTGCAGTTGATATAATTTGCCTGCTTTTTTACAATACGCAAACAATGAGAGCGAGATGTCGGCTTACCAACAATTCTAATAGTATAGAGAAACTACCTAATGGGCTTGGTACACATTTGCTAAGAGCATTTCAATTTACTTTATAGCTTTACTGTACCATAAATGTGCCCATTTAGTCCCAAGACGGCACTATTACAAAACAATAAACTGGGAGGTTTTACTGGAGTATTAAATATATCAAGCTCTAGAAGCGGATACCTACTAGAAGCTGGCACTTTCAGTGGAAATAGTTACTTGACACAATGCAATAATGTTAATTCTTCGACCCAACAATGTGCAGCTCGCAGCGTTTGTTACAGGAACCATGTTGTATGGGAAGAGACCAGTTTCATCAATCATGATGAAAGGCCTAAGCTCCTTTCTGCTTCTAAATACAACATACGACTCTGCCTTCCCCTATCCTTCAATAGAGAAGTTAAATCTTGTTTAATCTCCTCAAATATAACAAGCTGTCGCCTTGTTTGTTGATGCTTGCTAATGAAAAAAACACTGTAAAAGTACAAAAAAAAAGAACCAAATACTAAAGCACCTGATTGATGTGCAAATGATAAATTGGCACTCCGAATTAAGTCTTTAGTAAGGAACAGCACTAGCATTAATATAAGCAGATGCACCTCTACAAGGTGGCTTTCTACGGCATTCAATAAATACTACAATTCACAGATAGGCATTTGTGTACTAAATTAGGGTATTCATTCACTGACATAATACGTTTTAGGGGTTAAACCATAGTGGATGCAAAGGAAGAAGTCAAAATCTATTTCTTGGTGCCTATAGTTACTAGTAACATGAGTGGCATCTGTAGGGGCAGGGTCGGCTCCAGGTTCATGTGGGCCCTTGGGCGATAAAGCCTCAGTGGGCCCCCTTTGTGGCATTTTGCACAACACACGAGGCAAGAAAAGTGCATGCATTATATATGGTGCCAAATACAATAGATAGAACAAGCTACAGTGTGGATATATGTCAATCAATCCTTATGTCCCTACTTTTTTTTTTTATCCACCCAGTGTTTTAATCCCTCAGGTCTACGCACAGTATTCCGTTTTTACTGCACACCCTCTAAAGAGAAACAGACAGACATTGAATATGAAAATATTTTATTTGGACATACTGTAAAGACATAAAGCATTTGAAAATACATGGTCTGGGGGTCTGAATTTAGGAGACTGGAGTAAGAGTTAATTTAAGGGTTCTGGTCTAAGTTCCGAACTTAGGAGTCTAGTCTGGGGCTCAGATTTTATTTAGGATCTAGTCTGCGGCATAAACTAATTTAGGGGTCTAATCTGGGGTCTGAATATAAGGGTCTGAATTTAGGGGTCTAATTTTGAGTTTCCATTTATTTAGGTAGTCTACAGGCAGAATTTATTTTCTGTAGAGGGTGGGGGCAACTACAGAATATAGATAAATTATTAGGACTCCAGATCAGACTCATACAGGAGTTTGCATGGCGTGTGTGTGTGCTACCAAATGCCACCTACTAATGCTACATCGTGTGGTGTTTTTGGGGAGGGATCCCCCAGCCTGCACTTATAGGAGAATAAAGAGCAACAAACCTTTTTGTGGGGGAATTCCTTAGACCCCCCACATACATGTATATGGATGAGGAAAAGAAATGCACAGCAAGCAGTAAAGCAAATATTCCTAAAGGCTCAGTCAGCAGTGAGTGATAAGTTATCAGTAATGACAGACTCACTCACTGCTGACTGAGGCTGGACATGCTGCGCAGCCTTTAGGAATATTTGCTTTACTGCTTGCTGTGCATTTCTCATCCATATACATTACATTGTATGTGGTAGCCTGAGGTATGGGGGGGAAGGTCTAAGGAATTCCCCCACAAAGAGGTTTGTTGCTGAGCGCTCAATTCATTATTCTCCTATAGGCTGGGGGGAGGGACCCCTCCCCAAAAACACCACACCATACTGCATTAGCCCCGCGGCTGCCCCCTCATCTCACACTTTTCTACGACTCCTACCCTGCTCCTGGTTACTTCGGCGCCCGCCTGCTATGCGGTCTTCAGCTGCCCTGCCGCTGCTGATCAGCTCTACTTCCATTCCACCCCTGCTATGATCACGTTCGCTCACGTTCCTCCAGCAGTCCTCCTCCGATCTGTCTCACAGGCCTGGCGATCCTGTGAGATGTCAGCACTGGCGTAGCAGCATAAAGGATGTCAAAATGTTTAAAGGCGCTGCGTAAACGAGTGGGCTCCTTAAGGAACAGTGGGCCCCGGCACTTGCCTCGGTTTGCTGGGTGTTAACTCCAGCCCTGTGTAGGGGGATCTTCAAGTTAGGTCCCCTTCTGCATTATTTCAGTACACTATAGGCATTGCCTATTACCACATATGGGCATCATAGATGAAGATCTCTTGTAGAGATGAACAAATAGATTATAAATGAAGGGAGAGAAAGAATGAAAAAAAAATTACTAAAAAAGGAGGACCAAGAGAAACAAAAAAAGGCCCAGCTGACCTCCGAGTGTCCTACACAGATTTTCAGGGCAATTTTAACACTTTCAAAATGGGTAGAACAGATGTAGAACTGAACAGAAAAGGTCAACTGATTTGGCTAAATCAAACCCAAATACAATTTTTAGTGATTTGCTCATCTCTAATCTCTTGCGTGGAACCCCCCTTAATAGGCCAAAGCATACTGGAAACACACCTGTATTACACAGTCAGCCATTCATTTTCTGCAAGTAATGCTTCACTTTCTCTGCCTTCATCGTGGAAGGATGACGGCTTCTTGAGAATGCATAATATATAATAATACAAGCAAAATCCTATTCAGGACTCCTTTTCTGTTAGCCATGACAAAGAGAATCTAAAAAGATAAACTTACCAATGTTTGGGGTAACACCCTAAAAATTGAATTTTTATGAAGTTTAACCATTTGTAGTCAAGTACATACAGTAGGAGTGTCCCACAAGACTTTTGACATCTGCAAAGAGCATCTCTTGCTAAGGATATGTCTAGGGCAGTACTGGTGCCTTGCAGCGCTAGGGTCCTAGGTTTGAATCCGACCAAGAACAACATATGCATGGAGTTTGTATGTTCTCTCCAGGTCTGCAAAGGTTTCCTCCAGGTACTCCAGTTTCCTCCCACACTCCAAAGACATACTGATAGAGAACTTAGATTGTGAGCACCATTGGAGACAGCATGATGCTGATGTCTGTAAAGTGTTGCAGAATATGTCAGCACTATATAAGAAAGTAAAATAATAAAAATAATAATGTCTATCAATACAAAAAGAGTTTATGGATTTAAATTGAACTGTGTAATGCCCAATTTCCCCTGTGATGGTACTACGGGATAATTTAAAACATGGTTCCAGGTTCCCTAGCAAATTACATCTCATCAATGAATGCCAATGCACCAGGACACCTTGAGATTAGTTCATCATTAGGGGACCCTTCTATCAAAGGTGCATTGCTCGAAGCAGCCAACCCCGGTGTTCCTATCTATACAACCCATCTATATGCCCTATCAGGACCTATGAATATCATGGGGGATGGGGGACCCAAACTTGGGACTCCATCTTTCTAGACAGAGAGAAGGGCCACTATATTTACCCTTAATACTGCAATTTCCTTCACAAAATATGCAGCAATCTTTCCCTTTAAGGGGTAGTCCACTCCTTTCCAAATGATGGCCTATCCTCAAAATAGGCCATCAACATCTGATCAGCCAGATCAATGGGACCAACACTGTAGTTAACAGCATGAAGTTCTGGCGCCAGAGCGATGGCAGAAGTGGACAACCCCTTTAAGGCCTTAAGTTGTTTGCAGCAAAATTCCCAGAAATGGTTCCAGGTCTATGATAGGTGGAAATTTATCAAAGAATTAAACAATTTTCGGACCTCTTTTCCTCAGTATATTGTGTCTTTCCATTAATTCCTTTAGCAATAAAAAAAATACAAGGCTGAGCAAGCTGAGTTCACATCATTGACGTGGTGATTCGTATGTGCTTGTGCAGACATGACATTGTTATACATAGAAAAAACATAATCAATGCATAAATAAATACATCAAAATGTGTCTATTAATTTTATCAGGTTAACCATCATGCCATGGCATTTGATGGAAAAAACAAGAACATCACACGAATGTCACCTAATCAAATGAATGCAAAAAAAGAATAGAGCGCATACTGTAGCAAGTACAGAGGACAGTCAACATTTCATCACAAATTGTCCATCTGCTTCGGCTTTCCTGGTGGACTATACAATTTAGCGGTAAAGTGGGCAGCGCTCCGCTAGTGACAGCTCTCATTATTCTACTTATGACAGTGGAAATAATTATTCAGTCATCTCATTATGACAGACTAGCTTGAGAAGCCTGCAGTGGCTTGTGAACAGAAGAGGCAAATTGCCGACCCCAGGATCAGAAAAATGCTGTAGCAGAGTCAAAGACTCGGCTCTCACAGAGATATTAATGGGAAATCTTCCACTATGTAGTTAATGAATGCAGAATATTTGTAACTTGAGACTAGGGCTGAAACGATTACTCGATTAAATTGAGTAATAAGACACAAAAAATGTTTTGCATCGAAGATTCCTTTGTGTCATGTGACCACAGAGCGGGAGTAAAGCCCGGTCCGTGGTCTCCCGCTGCACTTGGAATACTCACCTTTCCAGCAGGGGGCCTCTGGACACTTCACAGCACGTCCATGGTCCCACGCTGCACTGACCTCCTGATGTACGCATGCCGTGACCCGACTGGAAACGATGGCGTGTCGGCGGCGCCCCTGCTGGAAAGGTAAGTTGGTAAAAACGAGGGGGTGGGGACACGACTAGAGCCGGGCGCCCGGAGTGCACAGCATCATAGCAACCAATCCGGGTGTCAGGAGGAGAAAGGCAGCAGAGACTATGGCACAAGGGGGGGGAGAGCTGATGGCACAATGGGGGGAGAGCTGATGGCACAATGGGGGGAGAGCTGATGGCACAATGGGGGGAGAGCTGATGGCACAATGGGGGGAGAGCTGATGGCACAATGGGTGGAGAGCTGATGGCACAATGGAGGGAGAGCTGATGGCACAATAGAGGGAGAGCTGATGGCACAATAGAGGGAGAGCTGATGGCACAATAGAGGGAGAGCTGATGGCACAATAGAGGGAGAGCTGATGGCACAATAGAGGGAGAGCTGATGGCACTGAGGGGAGCAAAGCTGATGGCCCAAGGGGGGGAGCTGATGGCACTGTGGTGGGAGAGATCGGACGGTACTGGGTGGGGAGAGCTGACGGCACTGGGGTGGGGAGAGCTGACGGCGCTGGGTGGGGAGAGCTGACGGTGCTGGGTGGGGAGAACTGAAGGCACTGGGGGAGTGGAGCTGATGGCACAAGGGGGAGGGACAGATGATGGCACAATGGAGGGAGAGAGATAATGGCACAAGGGGGAGAGATGATGATACTGGGGGAGTACAGCTGATGGCTATGGGGTGGGGGAGAGCTGATGGCATGGGTTAGGGAGAGCTGATGGCACTGGGGGAGTGGAGCTGATGGCACTGGGATGGGGGAAAGCTTATGGCTCTGGGGTGGGGGAGAGATGATGGCTCTGGGGTGGGGGAGAGATGATGGCACTGGGGTGGGGGAGAGCTGATGGCACTGGGGTGGGGGAGAGCTGATGGCACTGGGGTGGGGGAGAGCTGATGGCACTGGGGTGGGGGAGAGCTGATGGCACTGGGGTGGGGGAGAACTGATGGCACTGGGGTGGGGGAGAACTGATGGCACTGGGGAATAGTGAAGTTGATAGAACTGGGGGGAACAGAGCTTATGGCACTTGGGGGGAACGGAGCTTATGGCACTGGGGGGAACGGAGCTTATGGCACTGGGGGGGAACGGAGCTTATGGCACTGGGGGGGAACGGAGCTTATGGCACTGGGGGGGAACGGAGCTTATGGCACTGGGGGGGAACGGAGCTTATGGCACTGGGGGGAACGGAGCTTATGGCACTGGGGGGGGAACGGAGCTTATGGCACTAGGGGGAACGGAACTTATGGCACTGGGGGGAACGGAACTTATGGCACTGGGGGAACGGAACCTTTGGCACTGGGGGGAACGGAACTTATGGTACTGGCAGGGAACGGAGCCTATGGCACTGGGGAAAACTGATGCACTTGGGCTGATCGCACAGTGGGGAATGAAGGGTGTTGGGGACTAATGGCAGGGGGTCGTATGAGTTTTTATAAAGGAAAAAAAGTGTATAAATTCATTTTTCTTGTTAGATTACTCGATTAATCGTAAAAAAATCGATAAAATACTCGATTACTAAAATAATTATTTGCTGCAGCCCTACTTGAGACATGTATGGAGAAGTAAAACGGTTGTGTATATGAAGCCTTCGGTTTTATGCTTCTATCCAAATATAATGGCATACAGTGACTTGCAGTGAAGTTAAAACTTATAGCCACTTTAAACATAAGAATAGACATTAAAAACAGATATAAAACCCATAAATACATCCTGCACAATAACAGAACATAAAAGCACTCTCAAAGCACTAGATGCTAAATCTATATAAACTAATACCCCATTTGATATTATAAATATGAGGTTCTGAGCAAGTATTATTTTATATCTATGCCCATCCCCCACAGCAAGGTGACCTCACTCCATGCTGGCATCTACTATATTTAATGCCTATTTCTATGCCATATAAGCATCTAAATTCAGGAAAGCAGACCCCACACATATACTCTGTTGCTAAAATTGTTACTTCGGTGTGCCATTAGGCATCTCACTATTTATTCACCCCTCCTGTTTTGAGCTTTTTCCTGTCTCTCCTCCCATCTGTTATCATCATGTATTATTAAAGTTAATTTACCCTATCTAAATTCATTATTTGTTATCATCAATATCATCAAGGTTATTTTACCCTATCTAGATTCATGGGTCCAACTGCCAATAATGTCCCCCTCTGGGTCCCATGCAGGAGGTGATGCTTATTATCCTCTCCAGCACCAGCATGAGTGTAGTTGTAGGAGCTGTCTTGCTTTAACCATCGGCTTTTCCCACACTTGCTACCCTCCTTGGACAGCCAGCGCTGCGCTCTGCCCCGATTACGCCCTCATGCCATGACGTCGATGAGTGCGCCGTGACGTCGGTGAAGCTGCGCCGCAAATGGGCTGCGCTTCAGGCAGGTGTGCATGCGCTAGTGGGCACGTGGCCTGCCGCATCAGATGACATATACATAGTCACGTGGGCGGCGGCCACGCCCATCACGCATGCACACAGCCACCCCTCCGCTTCCATTTAAACTCAACGGCGCGCTTAGTCGCACTGTCAGACTGGCAGTACGCTTCTCTGCCCTACCGCACCTCATGGTAAAGGCCACACGCGCTCCATGGAAAACAGTAAGTAACCATCTTGACATGCTACTAGATTGAGCCGCAGTTAGTTCCTCAACCTGAATGGACTCTTCTTGATGTTTTCCACTTCACAGGTATCTGGGTTGATTTGGACTAAAAACGTCCTAAGTCTGCGCCACCTCAATTCAATCTCCCCCCCCCCCCCATCTGTTATAACTATACAGCTGCTTTGGGAGTGGGGGCTCTTCCTTTACCCAAGACCCTTGTCCCCTGATGAGTTAAGGGGTCTTTTACAGGTAGAGGACATTTTTCCTTTAGATTAGGATATATTCTTATATAGGGACATTGAGTATATCTCCACAATAGTTTTTTACTACCTCTACCTTCTTGATATACCCTGGGTTACTTTCCTTGCCCCTAATAGGGCCACTCTCCCTCTCTCCACCACCGGTAAGACCCACCCTTTTCTTTTGCCTATCGGCATGTCTATAGACCTCTGGCACACCGCCGTGGTCTTTACTCCGTTTATGTTTATTGGTCCATCAGTCCCACTTCCGCCCTGCCCAGAGGCGGTAATGCGGACTTGACCATAAGGTGACCTGTTACCTCAGGTTCCCTGCTGTTGTCTGTATTGTTTGTCTGTTAGGGATTCTTTTTCCCAATCATGGGATCCTAATTTTCCTAATAAAAGTTAGGTTTTAATACGTTACTGCCCCTTTTGTTTCATATAGTTCTAATTACCGAGCAGTTTTGGGGGTGGGTGCCATTGCACCTTTCTCCCCTGAGGGACCACCCTCTATATTTCTTGACTATAGATATTAATAATCATTACTCAGAATAATTCAAGTTCAATTCAAAATCAACTTTTACCCACATTTTCCAAAAGTTTTGGTGATGAGATTTGGGTAAATTTCTCAAAATGGTTTGCCCGCCATTTTTCAGATCAGAAGACAGAAAAGATAAAGGAGGATTACGTGACCCTAGAGCAGGGGTCAGCAACCTCCGGCACTCCAGGTGTTGTGAAACTACATCTCCCATCATGCAAACTTGCTTGGCTGTTCTCCGAACTTCCACAGAAGTGAAAGGAGCATGTTGGGAGTTGTAGTTTCACAACAGTTGGCGTGCCGAAGGTTGCTGATCCTTTCCCAAGAGGGTGTGTGACCACACAGTTAGGAAATTGGACAGCCCCTTCAATTATTAATTTTTAAACATAAAGGCCTGCACAATCTGTATACTTTCAGAAAAATAATTCTGGATACATCTGCAGTAAAAGGTAATGTTGCTATTCATTTACTTTCTCAAATTCTAAAAACAATGCCACACTTCTGGTGCATAAGGCATTTAATAAAGTCCCACCTGAAGCAGGATCTAACTAGAGGAGGAACTTGAAGAGTTTATGTTATTATGTGAAAGAAGATATTATATATTAGGATCTGCCATTAAAGTGAAAAATTGTTTTCACAAGGAAAGTAGCAATCTGCCATATAACCCTCTGCCAAGGTAAACAAAGCCTGCTATCAAGGCAGATAACATCTGGATGGATGCAATTTACAATTACTGCCGATTCCTGTGTAAACTATTTTACTGATATCAGAGGGGACATTTAAACATTCCACTGCTGGATAATTGAAACCATCTAGTAGAAAGTTACCTGGAATATCTAAACCTTGGAAATAACATGACAAAACTTGGAAATGTGAAATTACTTATGCAATTTTAAACACTGACTGTATACATTTTAAATGGAAAAAACACTATATTAGGAATATTTTTCATCTTTTTTTTTCACATCTCCGGCACGCAACTCAGGTAGAGAAACAGACTAGCAGAGTTATCGTATCCGCCATTACGGGAATCCGGCCACTACCTGCCAATTATGCTGGGATTCAGCTGGACAAAAAAACGCTCCATGCAATGTTTTTTTTTTCTGGCCAAATACTGGCTTATTTGACGGGTAGCAACTAGATCTTACCAGATACCATTAAAGTGAATGGGTATGGTGGGCATCATAGTAGCATCTGGCCATGCTTGATCCAGAGAGCTCCAGTAGGCTCTTTACTGCAGGGACAGCCTGCCAGAGAACTGTAGCGCTACTGTGAAACTAGCCTTAGGAAGTATTTTGTGCCCATGAGCAGCTTTCCCTATTGTAACTGGGGACAGGAAGGACCAACAGTAATCAACCATTTTAAAAGGTATATAATACTCTTAAATCTGCAAACAGCTTTTTCAGGACAAAAGCTTTTTATCAACACAAAGCAGATTAAACAGCTTTTCTAGTTAAGAGGCCTTGGGGGGACCTCTGTGTAGGTACTATTTCTATTATAGTGACCAGTTAATATATGTGATGACTATTGTAGGCTAGGCAATGGTCCACTTGGTTTTAGGGGAAAATATATGCAAATTAGCATGTCTAACATCAGCTGGCGTCAGAAAAAAGCACCTTAACCTTTTTGTCAGAAAAGCTTATTTGAATATGTTCACAAAATCCCAAACATATTTAAATTAGCTTTCCAAAAAAAAAAAAAAAAAAGATTAAGCAGTTATTTTTCATGCCAGCTGATGCCAATTTGAATTTTTCTCCCCACAAACCAAGATTAGCATTGTCTAGCCTACATATACTGAGTGGTCTCCATATTATAAATTGCACTCATCCAGTGGTCCCCAAGATCTCCTAACTAAAAATGCCTACTTATGCTAGGAAGCCTGTTTAAGTGGATGAGAATTTTTTTAAGGCTATGCTGTTAGGAAACACTAATTTTTACAAATTCTTTCACAAAGAAAGCTGATTTTAACATGTTTTTCATGTGCAGATCTCTCTCTCTCTTGATTTGCCTGAAATGAATTGCAAAATATTTGGGTTTGTCAGAATAAAGTTTTTGGGGATAATTTAAGATGAATTCCAAATTGATACAATTGAGTTGCTCATCTCTATTATTTATATTTATACATAATAACTTGTGGTTCAGAGATCAATTTTTCGCTTATTTGTTTACAAAAAGTTTTTGGTGGTAGCCTGAAACTGTTCAGTGTTCCCCTAGTGGTAGCCTCAAACTTTTTAATCAATGCTTTTCCATAAAAAAGATCTTTTATCTGTTGCTGTGTTTCAGCTTCACAGACCAATTTTCCACAATGTTTGATCTACCTAGTTTTTGGTGGTAGCCTCAAACTGTTCAATCAGTGCTTTTTTCAGAAGATGATTTTTATCTGGAAGAGAGACATGCCCGCTAGTCTGCTTTCCAAAAAGGAAAGGAAAACCGTCTCATACCAGGAACCTAGCTCTTTCTGGGTAACTACCCTTTAATAAAGCTCAGCAAATAAAATTTGCTTGGCTGCCTGAGAGACCTTGGTTTGGGTATTATTTATCCTTATAGAGGGTGCTGAGTATGCATGAAAACGGTCTAAATGTGAGCCAGAAAGGATTACATTTACACTGGTGCTGAATATGCTGAAGTTATGTAGAGGCCTATGCGGATCCACAGCCAGCTATAGGGGCTATTAAGACTGGCATCTAGACCGCCGGTCTTAATAAATGACCCCCATAAATCCTATGAGACTAGGGAGTGTTATATAGTAACTTTTAGGGCAACTGGCGAATATTTGTTTTGGGTAGAATTGATTTGCATTCACATGGACCTTTTTCAAAAAAATCTGTAAATTGGACCCAAAATGAATTTTGAGAAATTTTCTCATCTCTAATCATGGTGATAGTTAAGTAGAAATAGTACTAAAATATAACTTTTATAATTTTAGAATACTCTTAAAAACACTTCCAATAACAAACATACCTCTGGATATTATACAGTTAAACCCCTTAGTTATAAATTACTAGACTTTGAAGCAAGATAAAAGTGAATGTATCATGTTACTGAAGACTAATTATATACTGTACCAGTCAACCCTGATGTCAGCGTATGACATTAATATATTATCAATGATAATACAGCTCTGACAGTAATATGAACCATCTGCAAAAAATATATATATCATGGGAAGATGAAAATTAAGAACTAGAAAAGAATACAAATTTGCCCATGAGCGAACCACACACAGCTTAAAGTTTCCTCCAATATCTCTGTACTACAGACTATGTGGACCCCTTAAAAAGTGCCTCTATTCTTAGTTCCCAAGCAAGTGAAAGTTCATATTTGCAAGGGTAAAAATGGATGGTGGTGATTAATTTTAGTTGTGTCCATTACATGAGATTTTACAACTCAAAGTTCTAAATCATGCGGCCCTGCCCTCCCTCCCCCAAACTTTTCCAAGGTTGGACAAATTGAAATATTATAATATTATTAGTATTTTAGTGGGTCCTTTAACACAAAAAGAATGGTGATATCCCTAGGAATCTTTAGTACAAATATGGAGAAACTAAATAGGCAGGTACAGAACTTCCTATCAAAAATGGTTACTTAACTTTAAAAAAGGGTCTGTACATTTATAACCATGACAATATTTTCATCTGACGCTCGTTCACAGAAGTGACGCTTTGCAAGGACACTGTCTAGATGTTTTCTCCTGGTTGTGGTGGTGGACCATAAATATAAGGTGGCTAGTCAGCCAACAGACATCTCTGCCTACTACCCCATGAGCATACCTTGGGCTGAGATTATATGTTTACTTCAATAGGAAGTAGGGAATGAGTAAATACCAGACATCTAATTTTGAAATCCAAGCTGCCTAATCCTTTTTGTTGGTGACTTGTTGGGTTGAACTCATAGTTAGTAAACTGCTAGCCCAGAAATTCAACCCATAGATAAACCATCATAATCAATATGAGCTGATATCAGTCAGTCAATGGGCATGTTATCTCTAAAGCTTATAACCCTCTTTTTCAATTGTGTTCTCGGAAGTTTAGTCATTAAAAAATGACAGCTTAAAAGGTATATATGACCTCCAAAAATAGTTTGGAAACACCAGACAGACTGAGGCTTTTGCTGTTTAGATGCTTTCTCTATACAGTTCATGGATGATGGCACCATCTGCTAAATGGCTTCCTAGAAGAATCACTTTATTCAACGTTTTGGGGATTTTTGGTGCTGTTCACAATTCTTTAGACAAATATTTTACACCTAAACATGACTGAGCACAAACAGATGTCAAATGAAATAGAAATCCCAGAATCGATATTATTTGCTGAGTCTCATCAGGAAAAGATTTCCACAAAAGTATTATTTTATGTAAATGATGTCATGTGGGGAAATAACATGACAGAACAATAGCTGAGGGAGCACAAATCCTACTAATTATTAGTGGGACATACAATGAGTCTGTCAACGATATCTAAGCGTCTTCAGATGCAAGAAACACTTTTGGCTTCCTGCTTAAAAGACGAAACTGAATGTAATTAGCATGCAAAAAATGCCCCAGTTTTCACAATACAATGCAGATTTATACAAATTGGAAGAAAGTAAAAATGTTGAGACTCCCAAATCAATTAGATTATTAAAAATAATTTAACTGGGAACTTAGTGTTTTATTGCTTTAAACATCCGAGTGGACAGAGTTCATTGCATGTGTGTCCTCATCTTCGACTAAGCCTCATCTAGAAATAACCAAGGGAAAGGAAAAAAGAATAGTTTCTTTTCTTCCTTATTTCTGAAGCAATACAAACATTTAATAAAGAACACTCTGTGTAGCGTCTTTACTTATAAAACATAGCATAGAGTAAAGGCCATACCAGGACAACCACTATAGGTTTATGAAAACTTTTGCTAGCCCTTGCAGTATATTAACTGCATAAATAACAAGAATCAGGTCATGATGTGACGGTGGAAGAAAATGTCCAGTGTAATGCTGGTTTCTTTCCAGTATTCATGGCCATATGGTTATAAAGGAATGAGTACAGTCGGACACCTGAGCGATTTTCAGCCTGGCTTCTGTGTTTGGATGGTTATTATTATTTCAAACTCTGCTGTATACTATTGAACTATGTCTCCACCATCTGAACATTTCTTTGTGACTGTGTAATATTAATGCTGGCAATAGGTGGTTGCATTTTTATAAATGCTCTACTTTCTTTCCCTTAAAAAGGTTTCCAGGAAGATAGTATTAAAGAAACGGCCAAAAAGAGTTTAAAAAAAAAACTAACAAAAAAAACATTGCTCACCTCACCGATCCTCTGCCGCTGCCAATCCAACACAGGAAACAGCTTGGAATTTCCCCTCAGCCAATCACTGGCTGACACGGGTCACTACTGAGGCCAGGGATTGGCTGAATAGGCATTTCCAGCCATTTTCGGAAAGTAGAGAGCAAAAGGAACAGGAGCAGCGTCAGAGCAGCAGTGGTTTGGGATCAGTCAAGCAAGTAATGCTTATTTGTTAACCCTTTCTGTCCTTTTTTTATTTTTTTGCAAATTTAACTCCCTGGAAAAAAATTATGTCATAGGTGAATGGTCATTTTAAATTGTCTTATCATAACAACTTCTTAACTTATGCCCTATTAGGTCATATGGACATGATAGAGGAGGATCATCTGCTCAGTTCCTAACGTTATGAGGCAGACCAGAAATAAGCCACTGAAGTAAGAATGAACATCCACAGTCAACCTCCAAGGCAAAATCATCTATTCGCCATAAATACAGTGAATTGACCCTCCTCCACCAATCAGAGGTTTGCCATGGTTGCTCCAGTAGTAAATTTTTGGCCTGTGATGAGGCAACCTCATTAAAGGGTATCAACATCCCTGAATGTTACATCTCTAAGATGTGTCACATAACTTTCTGATTAGTTGGGTCCAACCTCTGGGGCCACCATTAGCCCAAGACTAAGAGGCAAAAGTAGTACATTTAAGTGGCTGACATGTAGTAATACATTTCACCTGCAGTGGCCACTGCAGGAGAAATGTGGGTCTTTTGAGCTTCCATCAAACCATGCAGCTCTATTTGTAGTGTTACGTGAAGGTAGTGCATTCATGTAGCACATTTAGAGTTCACAGTTTTAGAAATTTGAGTTGTCACTGTACCCAATGCCTGACTTTAGACAACCCTACAGCCGACATCCAGTGGCTCAGGACCTTAGTGATCCTCAGATTGTTGGATTATAGTTATTTTACAGTATTTGCAAAAATGTTTTGGAATGTGTTGGATTTCGGAGTGTATGGAATGAACCCAATGTCAACAGCTCACAAGCCATAGCCAGCAGGCATTATGTCCAGTGGCATTTCACTAAATAAATACAATTAAGCCTTAGTTCTGTCGTTAGTGTTAGCAGAGCTCTGCATTTATCTGTCACTCATAAAAATGCCTTAGGGTTTATTTCAATTTAACAAAAGCAACACTTGTTCTATATATATTTTATGGACATTAAAAATTCATTTCATGATGAAACATGTCTCGCCTCTATTACGATGAAAGGATATTGGGTTTCTATGTGTCTTGTCTACCTCTTAACCCCAGCTGGAACTGCTTTCTGAGCCATCACGGTAACACTTAACCTCCGCTGGTTTGCTTTGGAAGCTGAAACCAGTATAGGTTGAGTACGGATATGCAATCCTCCAGCCACAGCGTGTCAGATTGATGCACAACTTCCTCTCTCTCTTTGCTTAGACTATGGTACAGCAAATTAAGCTATATTGAATAAACATCTGCTCAGATAAGCAGCCAAACAATACATGGAATCACCAAGCATAGCACACGGCACATGGAGGCATTGAAAAATACCACAACTCATCTTGAATCATTTAAAACCATAAAAAAAAGTTTACTACCTGGAACATGAGTTCTATTAGAGGCAATCATAATGTGATTTATTTAAGTAAAAGTCTATCACATGGAGCCAATATTAAATTCCCAAACACTGCTTGACAGGGTCATTTGGAACTAATTTGTATTCTGAAAGAAGATGATTGCCGCTAATTCTATTGATGGAGTGTGACTGACTCATGGTTGTAAATCTCAAGGAGACACCAGAACAAATTAAGAGTTTTTTGGGACAACCATTTTTTTCTTTTGCAGAAACCAATTTGCAATAAAAAAACAAGGAACTTCCCATACTTAATCATTGACTACACCACGTGCCTGCCTGTCATAACCAGTTGACAATCAGCCCTGCCTCAGCACATCTCCGAACTCATGATTAACATCGGCATCACGCGCAGACTGGGAACTTAAAGTGGTCCTGGAAAAAATCTAAAGGTGGGGCCAATCTTGTAGGTTGATCCAAACTGACGAAAGGTGGGGCAGCACAAGGAGATGGGGCCAATACAAGTTGGCAGGGTCAGTAATATCATACTGCGGCACAGAATACCATCCCACAGAAAAAAATACCACAGTCCAGCACAAAATACCTCCCCATAAGCTGCCTCTCAGTGGTGGCCATCAATAGCTGCCCTGTTCTGTGCTCTTCCTCCTATTGCCTCTAATATGGATATGAGCAGGAGGCTTTGGAGGTGAGATGCGGGCCACAACACCAAGCCAGCTTTTAGCATGCTGCCGTCACTTCCCCTAATGATCACCCCTATAGTTCCGTTAGTAGTATGTACCTGCCAAGTGGCAGGGAGGAGGGCTCGTGGGCCTATGGGGCAATGGCCCACCAGGAAAACTCCCTGTAGGGTCTATAGCTAGTCCACAATGGATGTTTAAATTGAGAAAATCTTTGCTTATAGAAAAAATTCTAAATACAAGTGAATTCAAAAGTGGCAGAACTTTTAGGGGGTGATTTATCATAGACCAGCATTTTATGTTGGTCTATGATATTCCCTGCTTTGCCGTAGGATGCACCTAATTTATGATGAGGCGCAGGCGCCGGCGTCCGGAAGTTAGGTCTGGGTTAGCACTGCAGTCCTAATAAATGGCGCCATAACGGCCAGAGACTGTCTGGCCCAAGCAACTCGTTTTTTGTGGGGAATCAATCACCTGCCCATATGTAAGTAGGACCGGTGTTTTTCTCTCGTTTAGATGCACGCTTCAGAATAACTTTACTGCAGGACATGGTCCTCTTACTGATTATGCATATATTTACGTCCCCCAGGTATCATTAGTGGGACATCCCTATTATATGGTGGTCCACAAAAACCTGTTTTGTCACATCTGGCTTGGAGCTAAGTATCATCTTTTGTATCACATTCCGTATCTTACTGTATTTATCCCGATATTGAAATCACCCCCTGATGAGCCTAAAAAGTTCTAGGCAAAACGCGTCTTTATGGTTTTGATCTTTGTGAGAAAGTGGTAGTGGTATCCACCTACTTGGATACCCACCTACATTCCATTTGTTTATTATCCTTTCCCTAATTAGGGTTTCCTAGGGACCGGATAGCATTAGGTTCAGGGACAGGGAGCCTCCACCATCAGGGGGTCGCCCTGAGCTAAGCAGTCTGTAGGGCAACTAGGGTAAGTGGTCTCTGCCCTGCCTTGTCTAAGAGACCTTGGTCCCTCCGCCGTAACCTCTTGTCCTATCCCGTCACTACGTATGTTTTCTACAAGGGGTCACTACTCCCCTATAGGTTAATTGTAGTGCACAATTGTTGGTATATAATTACCCATACCCATTTGATTACTATTAAAGGTATTTTTAAAAGTCACATTCTTTACCCCATGAAACTCTACTTTAAACTAATGTGACATAGTATCCTAGCAAAAGAATCTTAATGTTTGGCAGTAAGCACAAAAGACATGGCCAACAATGGGTCATGCCTTATAAAATATAGAAAATGGTGAACAATATCAACAAATGCTATATTAGTAAATGCCATATAATCATCTTACAAACACATTGGTCAACAGTAGCCAGAAAGTGGGCAACCCCTTTAATGTTTAATTAAATAGTGTCGATAAAGGGTAAGTCTATTTAGAAGACTCATTTATCAGCCAGAGTAATGCAGATTTAAAGGGGTATTAACTTAAAAAAGAACAACTCATGGCTCCCTGGTTAGTCAATAATGTGTATGTTTAAGATCTACCAGCTAATGAAGTAAGGGCAGTCCTCTGAAGAGATCTGTCAAACTTGACATAATATGAGGGAAGCCTGGGAGTCCACTGAGAGGCCTCAGACTAAACGTGAACTACTGTGTTTAATGTGACCAACCCAACATACGCACTATAGGACCGTATATCAAGTCCCTTCATACAGTGACTTCTGTCCCATATGTAGGGCTATCGGTCCCTCATTACCATTCACTCAAGGGTTTATGTGGATCGGTATAACCTCTAACCCCATTCCTGGGGAGAGGTCCATCCTCCTTCACACCCCTATTTAATATCACTGTTATTACAGTTCTTGTGCTATGGGTGTCACTAATTTGTCTAGATCTGATCACTGTAGAAATCTCTCAGCAGAAACCAAGACACCTGCCTCCAAGGAAAAATATATATACGGTATTACCGGAAACACCGCTAGCGCTGGAGCCGTAAACTCCAACTTCATGTGTGGAGGAAGTGCCGGCAGGCACACCATATGCTACGGGA
This sequence comes from Bufo gargarizans, assembly GCF_014858855.1. Classification (NCBI taxonomy): domain Eukaryota; kingdom Metazoa; phylum Chordata; class Amphibia; order Anura; family Bufonidae; genus Bufo; species Bufo gargarizans. The sequence goes on along the minus strand of NC_058083.1, from coordinate 467,926,398 downwards.
CGCCGCCCATTGGCAGGCACTTGTATGATCCTCTTCAGCCTCAAGTAAGGAAGATTGAATTAATGTCTTGCAGTAATGCATATTGATTATGTCAATCCTTTAGGATATGTGGGTTGAGTCAAAATGTGAGAGGGACTGGAACTTTAGGGGTGGACCTCCCACCCAATGTATATATTTTGTTCATTAATGTATCACATTGAGCTTGATAAAGATTCATTTGAGTCGAAACGTCGCACGCTGGTTGAGCAATAAACACAGATTTATTTGAGAAGCCGGAGTGCAGTGTTTTTTTCTACAATCTCTAAAAAAAAAAATTGAGGTCACTCCATGTATTGTACTTTCTGTCCTGGCTCTTTAAGGAACAGCCTCGGTTGACTTTTTCAGTCAGACCATTCACAGCGGCCACAGAAGGAAAGGGATGAGTGTCTCAGAGCATCACACATTACTTTAATAAGAGCAATGCTCTTATGTGGGAAACGTTATCTAGGCCTATCAACAGAAAAAAATAGCGGTGGACAATTCTCCATCTACTATTAATAATGAGGATTAACTTCAAATAACTTCCTCCTTCACAGCAGAATTAAACTAACAATGGGTTCCCTATGTATATGAGTTTTATCTCCCTGTACTGACTGCTACAGATGGGTGATATTTTGTATTTCATTTTCAAGACTGCTGAAACAAAATAGAAAAATAGACAACTATTAAAAAAAAAAAATTCAGTGAAGGTTTAAAAAAATATAAATAATCTTTATGATGGAAACTTCCCTCCTAAAAAAATAATCTCTTGCTGAGAACCTAGTACAACAGTGCATTACACAGACAGACCATCAATTTTAATGGTCACTATGTAATGCCACCTATGGTGGCGCTGCAGGTGAACTGAACATTTGCAGATGATTATAGCTGATTGCTATGATCCCCAGCAGATAGAGATCATGTAATCATTGGTACGTTGAGGAATATTTACGCAGAAAAACTACCCCTTTATGTACAAAAATAAAACACACTCTTTTTTTCAAAAGAGGTCAAATAATGAGATCTGTAGATGTCGGCATGCACCACAAGACTAAACGGCGACATCCTTACCAATAAGGCTGCATTAACCCTCATAATGCACATGATTTAATGAAATAATGAAGATGATGAAAAATGTTAACTAAACTTTAAATCTTGCAGGTGGCTATAATTAATATTATGATTAAAAAGGCTGCTTCATTTAAAAAGACCTCCCTGCAATTGGAAAGAAATCATACATGAGAATTATCAGAAACTTTAAAACAGAACCATATTAACATTTATTTCATAGCTACTGACCTTTCCTGGACTTCTGCCAGTTAAATGGCCTTGCTCAGCTTTAAAAAAAAAAAAAGTATATAATATGGTTTTAAGCTAAACACAGTAACAAGCAATGAGACAAGAGTCTGGACAGGATCCAAAACCATTTTCAGGAATGATTAAGATAACTTCTAAAGAAGGGTCTGGCTCAAATCCATTAGAGCAGTATTATTCCCTGATCTGGAGAGAGATTCAGGTTAACCCATGTTTCCAGCGCTTGGATGAGCCTTTGTGCATGGAGCAGTGTGCTTCTACATATAGGGAGAGATGTATCATGGAATCTCCTGAGCTGCCAGAAGATGTGACTAATTTACAATGAGGCCTCCTCATAATTTAGGTGCATCCTCCGGCAGACCATGGGTCAGAATAAAATTTAGAGCTGTCATAGATTTCAGTCTTCATTTGCGGTTTTAAAAGTCAAAAACACATGGGGGGTCATTTACTATGCTCAAATACGCCTAAATTAGGCGGATTTCAGGAGTAGATAGAGACGCACCTAACCATTGTCTGTGACTTCGCCCCGCTCGTGCTAGGTCTAAAATTGTGGGGGTGGCAAGGGGCGGGGAAGGAAGGTCCGTTTCATTCACCATTTTCTATGCCTGTTTTAGGCTTCTTTCACACTTGCGTTTTTTGCCTGATTTAAGACCGCTCGGAAGCGGTCTTACATTTAGAACTGGAAATGGATGCGCCAAAGTTATTGAGAGGCCTGTGCCTCTAAGCATACAGTTTTCCTCCAACACGCCCATAAATATGCATGCTTGGCAGAGTGTGTATATTTCTTTCAATGGGGAGAAGAAAATAAGCTACTGCCAGATGAAAAAGTCAGTTACTTCTGATATTTTGATCCACGGGACAGCCTGAAGGCTCCCAAGCACATTCGATTCTTGGTAGCCCTAATGTTTGTGGCCAGCCTAAGGGTAGATGAAGTGTGAAGAGGCATTCAATTCATATTACAGGTCAGTCACTTACGCTTGCATTTCATACCTAAATATCAATGAAACAAGGACCTGGATGAATTAAAGTTAGGGTATAAAATGCTCCAAATTTTGCAGACAAAAAAAATCTTTAAGATGAACAAATGAAATGAAAAGCAGACTGGAAATATGCAAAGACCTGTTGGGCTAAGGTAAGTCTTCATTCTCATTTATGGCAAAACCACAACTGCTTTAAAGTGGTTGTCTCATCTGAAACATTGGTGGCATATCGCTAGGATATGCCACCAATGACACCAGAGGTGAGATATGCACTTATCTATAGAACAAAGAGAACAAGTGCGCACTATGCATCAGCAGCCACCCTCCATTCATTGCCGAAAATAGCTGAGATGGCTTGGATATTTCCGGAAGTTCCATAGACGCAAACTTGAGCAGTGCGCTCTCTATTCAATTTTATGTAACTTCAAAAAATAGCCAAGCGTGCCACTCGGCATAGAAATGAATGAAGGGAAGCTGCATATATGTGGTGTGCTCTCCCAAACTTTGGGTGCTCCATTCTAAAGATAGGTGCATGTTCAAGAGGTGTGGGACCCACATCTATCTGACATTGGTGGCAAATATTTTGGTTAAAGAAAATACCTAACATCTCCAGACATCCGATGTATAAATGGTCTCAAGTTAAATGACATAAGGTCTCTCATTTACTCTGTTCGTAAACATTTATCCACACATCTCTCAAGGAACAATCAAGTATTATCTCTGAGAGGGATGGAGGAAATGTCATTTGTAAACATTCAGTAATTACGGTCTCACATTATGATGAAACACATCTTTATATTATTGCTTAAAAATTTCTTGTAATGTTCTATTGATATTACGTGTGTTAGCGTACAAGAATTTGACCATTAAAGGACAATTAAATTGCTAAAAACAGTTACCTTTAATTACTTTTAAACAATGTTTAGTCTCCCTTGATTCTATTACATTTAATATGTGCAGCTGCAAATGTGTGGCACTGATGGATAATTAACTACCCCTGCCATTTTGTTTTTCTTGCATTTGATCAAAATGGAATGCTATTATTTCAAATGAGAAAAGCGGCACTCATGGCTATATGCAAGGATCCTATTAGGTTATTACATTACATAAAAACTTATAAAATTAAAGTTCTAAATTTCAAAAGCATCTAGATCACGCACGAGCCCCACTGGAGAAGCATTGCATTCTGTGCTTTAGCGTATCTTCTAAAAGTCTTACTTTTCATAAAATTATAGAGAGGTTTTGTCTCCCATCGCAATTAGATGATAAGGGGATGTTTTCATCTTAAACATTTACAGAATATCCACAGCATATGGCATAAATATTATTGCTGGGCGAGCATGCTCGGCCGAACACCAGTTTGGCTCGAGCATCGCTATGCTCGGCACATCGCGGTATTAAGGCAAATATCGCGTGTGCTCGAGTCAGTGTATTTAAATCTAATTTAGCCTCTATTTCTGAAAAGTTTCTGGCTGATTCGAAATCACAAACTTCTACATTACAGCCAAGAATCTTAACCACTACCCTATAGAGCTGCATGGCCAGTTACAAAAAAATATAAAAATATATATATATATATATATATATATGAGACTTCTGCTGTATAGGAATATTTTTATTTATTTTTTAATAACTGGTCATGCAGCTCTATAGTGTAGTGGTTAACATTCTGGGCTGTACAAATCTACATAAAGGTTGTGAGTTCGAATCCCCTCAGAAACTTTTCAGAAATAATAAAGGCTAAATAAAATTTAAATTTTAAAAAATTTGCAATTACTAAAATTATATATATAATCATACTTCTGATTAATGCATAATATTTGGGAAACTGCTACTGATGTTTTAGCCATAATATATTATAATATATTATATATTCTAAATATATAATAATATATGTAAATATATTATGGCTAAACACATATATATGTTTAAATAAATTTTGCCTCTATTTCTGAAAAATTTCTGACGGGATTCTAACTCACAACCTTCTACATTACAGCCCAGAATGTTAACCATTACACTATAGAGCTGCATGGCCAGTTACTAAAAAAATAAAAAAGATGAGACTTCTGCTGTATAGGAATACTTACTACTAGTAAGTATTCCTATACAGCAGAAGTCTTTTTTTTTTCTTTGTTAAATGGCCATGCAGCTCTATAGTGTAGTCGTTACCATTCTTGGCTGTAATGTAGAAGGTTGTGAGTTCTGAACTTTTCAGAAATAGAGGCTAAATTAGATTTAAATACACTGGGTGTCCCCAAGCACTGACTCCATATATGGACATAGCTATATATGGAGTCAGAGCAGGGACTCCTAAGCCGAACTAGAGCCCCGACACGCTCCCCCTCCCATAGACTTCCATTGTGCTCAGGTGCTCTGTAGAGCACCCGAGCATCGAGAAGTGTTCTGCTCAAGCACCAGAGCACACGAGGACTTTGGTGCTTGACCATATGTGACAGATTCATGTCCCATTTTTGGGACCATCAGCTTTCTCAAGAACAGGGGATTCAGAGGTGGGAACAGTCCTGTCTAGTGAGTCAGACTAACTATAATGACAACAGTCCTTGTTCCACTCTGATTTCTCTATCACATATATTTCACATATACACCCCCTTCCATTTTATAGAAAGTCCTTATCTTAAATAGAACATACAGTTTTGAACTCCACACTGTAAACTGGAAATAGCAGCACTAGATATGTTTCAAAACTTGGCAACTGAATTAACCCTTTTCTGATGTGGCGATTTTCCGTTTTTGCATTTTCTTTTTCACTCCCTGCTTTCTCAGACCCATAACTTATTTATTTTTGTGTTCACTTAGCCATATGAGGGTATGTTTGTTGCGGGACATGTTGTACTCTCTAATGTCATCATTTCATATGAAAAGGGTGTAGTGTGAAGCGGGTGAAAATTCCACCAGTTTTTTTGTTTTTTTTTACAGCGTTCACTATGCAGTCTCCAGGTCAGTATGAATCCGGTGATACCAGATATGCACAGTTTTTATTGTGTTTAAAATATACTGAAAAAAATGGTGTGGGACAATCTGTAGTTTTGGATTATACCATTTTGGGGTTTGTATGACTTTTCAATCACTTTTGAATTTTTTGGGGGAAGAAAAGTGATAAAAAAAACAGCGAATCCACCATTTTTTTTATCTGTTACGCAATTCACCATATGGGGAAAGTTTATTCATATTTTAATAGTACGTGTGTTTTAGCACATGGCAATGCCCATGGTGTTATCTTTTTATTGCTTATTTATATTTTAGGGAAAGGGGGTGATTTGAATTTTTATATTTTTTTCAAAACTTATTTTTTTTTTACTTTTTGTTAGGTCCCCAAGTGGACCACATCTTGGTTCATTAGATTGCAACCTGTACAGAATAATGGAATTTGCTCCATTATTCTATACAGAACTAGCTATATACCAGTTGAGTGCTGCCACCTGCTGGCCTTAACTGGGATATATTAATAATGAGCCTGTAAGTCTAGTACAGACTCCGTCTCATTATTAGAACAGTGCTGTTCCCGATCTCCACCAGGGAAAGCCCGTCTCACCTGGACGCACGCTTCTTTGTTTTAGCCTCCTCAAACTCTTTAGTCACATTTGACCACGACATCAGCGGGGTTAAATGTCCACAGTCGGCATTAAAGCTGATCGCGGACATTAGCTGCGGGTGCTTGCTCTATGAAACAACAGGCACCCAGCGGCTATGGCGCTCGCTGTCTTTCATTTCTGGCCACTAGAGACATTTCACATTGCAGTGTCAGGAGGCTGCCAACTCCATAACTCTGTGACTCCAAGGCCATTGAGTCAGCTGTATAACAGTTACCTCTCAGTACCTTGATATGCACCCAACTAAGCCCATTCCACAGAGGTAAAATGTAAAACTGTCAAAAATCATAGAGCCCAACAGACATAAACATGAGGTAGTTTTACATCTTGACTTTATTCAAGTCCCATGATCCCTGGTATCCTGATAGTATCCTATAGAGGAGCTTATGTAGATTTCTTATACTGACTCTAAAGTGGCTCAGGACAGTGCCACTCTGCAGTTATGGCAACGCAGGCTATACCTGCGGCCTAGTAGGGGACAGCAGGGGATCTCTATAATGGTTACATATAGGTTACTAAAGATTTGGGAGCACATATAGCTCCTTCACATTAGCCAGCAGATTATGTTTAACTTTTGCCTGGAGTTACCCTTTGGCCCCATGCACACGGCCGTTGTTCACGGCCGTGTGCGGGCCGTGGAACCGCGGCCTGGATCCCTCCTGAGAGCAGGAGCGCACGGCGTCACTGGTTGCTATGACGCCGTGCGCTCCCTGCTGCCGCCGCAATACAGTAATACACTGGTATGATCTATACCAGTGTATTACTGTACTGTGCCGGCAGCAGGGAGCGCACGGTGTCATAGCAACCAGTGACGCCGTGCGCTCCTGCTCTCAGGAGGGATCCAGGCCGCGGTTCCACGGCCCGCACACGGCCGTGAACAACGGCCGTGTGCATGGGGCCTTTAAGTGGAAATGTAGTGCATGTAGGACTTTTTTCTCCAGTATTTTAGGCAGAATCTTAGACCGAGGCTTCAAACACAGCCTCTGATGCAGATGTGAGCTTACTCTAAGGGTCTATTCACATGTCCGTATGTGTTTTGCGGATCTGCACAACACGGACACTGGCAATGTGCATTCCGCATTTTGCGGACCGCACATCGCCGGCACTCTCATACAAAATGCCTTTTCTTGTCCGCAATTGACGACAAGAATAATACATGTTCTATTTTTTTGTGGAACGGAAGTGTAGATCCGGAAGTGCGGATCCGCAAATGTGGATGCGGACGGCACATTCCGGCCCGATTGAAAATGAATGGGTCCGCACATGTTTCGCAAAATTGTGGAACAGATGCGGACCCATTTTGCGGACGTTTGAATGGACCCCTACACCTGTTTTTAATGTTTATGTGACTGTCTGTGCTATGGTGCTTAAAACCAACAAAATCTTGGAGTAAAAAAATAATAATTTATATATATATATATATATATATATATATATATATATATATATTACACACACACACACACACACAAAAAAAAAAAACACATTAGATTAGACCCTCAACCTTCATCAGATCTCTGCCATTCTGCGCTCACCACTCCCTGTTCTTCTGCCGATGCTGTGCTGCTCTGTGACCTGATGTTACCCAGCATTGGGTCATAGTATGTTCCTACGTGCACTAAGTCCTGACAGTATATGTAGTCAGGACACAGCGCGGCACCTGGAAGAAGACTAGCACTAGCAGTGCTACACTCACCACTCCCTGTTCTTCTGCCGATGCTGTGCTGCTCTGTGACCTGATGTTACCCAGCATTAGGTCATAGTATGTTCCTACGTGCACCAAGGCCTGACAGTATACGTAGTCAGGACACAGTGCGGATCCCAGAAGAAGACTACCACTAGCAGTGCTACACTCACCACTCCCTGTTCTTCTGCCGATGCTGTGCTGCTCTGTGACCTGATGTTACCCAGCATTGGGTCATAGTATGTTCCTACGTGCACTAAGTCCTGACAGTATATGTAGTCAGGACACAGCGTGGCACCAGGAAGAAGACTAGCACTAGCAGTGCTACAGTCACCACTCCCCGCTCCTCCTGCATACTAATGAGTGCTTCCATAATGAAATCGCTCATTAGTATTTGTTTTGTAAAAAATAATTTTCATATTCCCCCCAATTTTGGGAGAAAAAGTGCGTCTTAATAAAAAAATAAAAAAAAAGTGTATATATACATATTACTGTTTTGCAACACACAGAGACTATTTGAAGAAATCCACAGGGTGAAATATTATCAGAATCAACAGAGCAACTAAAAACCTTTCACTAGAAGTGGCCCCAACTACTAATGAGTTAAGGTGTTAAAGTGAAATACAAAGTGTATTTACAGTAAACAGAGATAATGTGGATGAATTTATATGCAGGTCTATCAGTATGCGTCAGATGCGCCTCCAATGGTCCCGAAGGTGCCACAACTACAAAAGACTAGCAAACAGTTATTAAGCTTAGCCTAATTATATTACTCCCCGGTGAGATGTGAGCTGAAAGTGTAAAAATACAGTTTTAACTCGTACAGAGGGCCAAGATCAATGGCAGTCGGAGCTCATCTGCATTTTAAAATACACATAGATGAATCCCAGTGGTGTTTCCAGGAAAATGCAGCCGCTCATTGCCTTGGAGTTTTAGCTCATTTCACTCCAGGAGTTTATGGTGCTGGTAACACACAAGAGAGACACACTCAATATATATCTAGTTCAAACAGGATGTGAGAAGAAAAGGTTTCTGGATGGCAAGACACAAGGTACACATGGGCACGTTTCAAAAAAAATATCTGTTAATTGGAGGATGAAGGGTTGGGTGTGATCCTACTTGTTTCTTCTGAAGAGCTATTCTTCATCCGCGTCTTCTGTGTATTATCATTACTTCTACATCTGACACAGGCTTCATGTTTCTGTATCGTAAGACACTGCGGCTCAGACTCAGTGATTCAGAGATTCCACTAGAAAATAATTACTGATGTAGTCGTGTAGGAACTGCCCAGAATATCCTCATGTTTCTAGAATGGTCCACAAGACAACAGCTGGGCATACAACATAATGACCACTAATAGTGGCTGCTGCTCTACCATGTAGAAAGCAAAGTTACAAAGCACTGAGAATATGAATGGTCTTAAGAGCATACAATAGGGCTAAAATTTTTAGTCCCTGGCTTGAAAATTCTCCTAACTCATATAGGAAAAAATTAATAAAAATCAGCTCCTAAAAGCTAAATCCCCAGTCGCAGATCAGTAAACTGCAATTGAGCAAAGACAGTACTGTGAGGGCAGGCCAATTCCAGTAGACCAGTTACTGCCTGAAATGGTTATACCTATATAGGGAGAAAAAATGTTAAGTCTATACTCATAGCTATCATAACTAGATGAAAACACATATTATTAACAGGGTTATCCCATCATTAATGAAAAAAAGTCAGACATCACATAACACATGATAATCTCTTTTTAACAAAGCCAGAACCAGCCTTGCACCTCACATGGATCCAGAGTTCTCCACATTCATTGCTAAATTAATTTCAAGCTGGCAGCTCAGGGGGCATGCCATTTCTGTTGCAGCTCATGCACACAAACGTATTTTCTTTACGTGCTTGTTCCATTTTTTTGTGGACCGTATACGGAACCATCCATGTCAAGGGATCCACAAAAAATAACAGAAGGTTCTCCGTGTGCATTTCGTTTCCGTATGTCCTTATTTCCGTTCAGCAAAAAAATAGAACATGTCCTATTTTTGTCCGCATTATGGACAAGGATAGGACTGTTCTATGAAGGGCCAGCTGTTCCGTTCTGCAAAATACGGAATGCACACAAACGTCATCCATATTTTTTGCGGACCGCAAAATACATACTGTCGTGTGCATGAGCCCTAACTGTCACAGCTTCTAACATAACATTTAGCTGGTGGCGATTGAAAAAATGGAACTAAGCATGTGCAACCACCTCTGCGACGTGGACAGAGAAACATGGAAAAGAGCATTCATTTAATTGAATAGTTCAGTGGCTATACTAAATTTTTAATTGCATGCAGGTACATAAATATTCAGATCCTTGTTTGAAAAATGTAGAATATTTTTTGTGGGACAACCACAACCCCTTTAACTCTGATGGATCCATTATTCATGCTGACAACTGCTGACAGATTATCTTTAATCTTATCGCCATTTCATTATTAGGTCCTACATTATGCCCTAATTCATATCATAATAGATCTCTTTAGTGACTGGAGCTTTCAGATACCAAGCTTGCATTTCCCTGCTTGATAACGTTTTAAGGGGTTGCCCTGGTTCCTCCGACCTATCAGAGCAAGTGTATGAGGAGACGGCACTCGCAGTGCGCACATGCCGCCTCCCTTCTCTCTTCCTGTCCGCTGCTGAGGTCTATGGTCTTTGCCATAGACAGCAGCGGTGAACAGGAAGAGAGATGGGAGACAGCATGTGCAAGTCTCCTCATACAGCTGATTGGTGGGAGTGCCGGGTGTAGGACTCCCACTGATCTGATATTAATGACCTATACTGAGGATAGATCATCAATAGTAAAAGCCCGGACAACCCCTTTAATGATTTCATTCCGACTGTCTGCTGGCACCACTGGTGGGAGCTTTGGATTTTCCAAGATACTATTCTATTTAGTTCAATCTCGCTCAGTTTATATACTACATTAATCAGGACATTGTTGGTGATTTTTTTTCCTATTCAGGGAAAAAATGGATGCTGAGGGCTCAACAAATCTGTTCCTGACTAGATTAGTTTACTGTGTTGTGAGAAAAGCTAAGTAGCACTACATAACATTCCACTGTTGGTAATAATCATTGAGATCTAAGATCTAGAGAATGCAGTCCCCAAGATAAATTGTTAGAAACAGTTCTTACTGTGCCATTGTGAATTTACAGAAAACATATTAAAGGGTTCATCTCATTGAAGACATCCTTAATCCTCATAAACCTATTGGGTTAAAAGGATGTCACAGAGGGGCCTGCTGCTCAGGAAACCATCTATGAGCCATGTTTTTTTTTTTTTTTTTGTGGATTCCAATGCCAAAATCAGCTGTTTAATGGGGTTGGCGGGATGTTGACCTACTGAGATAAGAGAAAACCCTAACAGCCCTAATAGGTTTTTATATTAATGGTTTTTTTTTTCCAGAAATTAAGTATTCAAGACCTGTCCTGGTGGTCTGATCCATAGCACTTTGGTTGATCAGCTGTTGAAAGGTGGCACAAAGCTCAGACGGTGTCCTTTTCATAGTATACCAAGCGTCATAAATTGTATAGCGGTTGTACTTGCTATATCGCTCAGTCCCATTTTCTTGAATAAAACTGAGATGCACAGAAGCCATGTGACCAACAGACATGACATCACTGCCCTAGGAAGAAGCAGCAGCTCTTAATCTCCTAAGGATAGGCAATCCATTTTGAAATACCAGAAATCCCTAAAATAAATCGAAAAAATGGAAACAAATCAACAGCCTGAATAAAATATCATACAAATTGAGACTATGATAACACCTGGCAAAAAGTGGTGGCAGACCTCAGCTGTTTTCTCACAATTGTGATTGACTTGGAGATCCTGGCACCTGTCCTCACACAGTTGTCTCATTCCTCGTAAAACTGTAAGCCATGCGGCTTATGACACACATTAAGTGTAAAGCGCTCGGCTCACGATTAGACAAGTGTAAAACCTAAATAAGAACTATCAAACATTAATTAGCCTTAGAACATAAGACCACAGTCACACATTACCCAGGGACATTAGGTGCAACAGAGAATGAGACTTTTACTGCTCATTCTCAACCTGATGAGCTACACAACAAAGCCTCAAAATAATACATTCAACCAAGCGTCTGGTAATCAAAGTGATAAGGTGCATTAGCGCCTTTCATAAAACAGGGATGGAAATGCATAGCAATTAATAAACCAATCTATTACCTGCTATTCTTTCAAGTACGAACCTTGCTACTTTTACACATTCCTAATGAGGTATGTAAAAAGTATCCAAACCTATGGCAACAAGACACATACACAGAAACAAACACAGGGAGAACATATGGATAATGTCTGGTCAGATTTGAACCTTGAACCCCAGGGGGGAATTTATGATTTAATTTGCACCAGAAAAGTGGCGACTTTTAAAAATGTATCGCAAGTATACTAAAGGGGGCACTACAGTAGTGGGAGAGCATTAATTATATATATATATATATATATATATAAAAATAAGAAATATGTTACCACTACAGGGTGGGGGCATTATACTACAGAGAGATTACAAGAGGGGGCATTATATTTACTCCCACTAAATGGGGGCTCTATAATACAGGGGGACTATGGAGGGAGAGAGAATTATATATAACTATTACAGGGCAACATTATACTACGGGGGCATAACATAAGGGGATATATATATATATATAGTATTACAACTACAGGGGAGCATTATACTACAGAGGGAAAACTGGGAGAGGGGGGTAGTTCGGGAATGGCACAACCGGGGGGGGGGGGGGAGCATTATATATACTACTACTATAGGGGGGTATTATTATACTACAGGGGACTACAATAAAAAAAAAATCATAATGTATACTGTTACTACTACAGAGGGACATTATAATATAGGGGGCAGTACATGACTACTGGAGAGTGCATTAAAGTTACTGGCACTACAGAGGACATTATAACATAGGGTGCAGTACTGAGGGCATTGCAGAGGGGCTTTATACACTGGGCTACTATGGAGGGCATTATACATATAGGGGAAACTATTGGGGGCCTTATTACTACTGAGTTCTTTATATTGGTGCCTACAGATTGGCCTTATTACTACTAGAGGCTCTAAGGGGTTGCCTCGTTACTGCTGGGGGTATTATAGAGAGGCTTGACTTCTACTAGGGGCCCTATGGGGGCACTATTGATACTTTGGAAACTGTGGGGGCATTGTTATTACGGGACACAAAATGGAGGGCACTCTTGGAGAATATTCTTTCTACTGAAGGTATTGTAGGGAGCAATATTACTATTGAGTGCAGTTTGGGACCACTATAACTATAAAGGGGTCTATCTGTATGACACTTATTTCTGCAATATAGCATTAGTTGGCACAGTATTGGGGTAACAGGAAGACAACAATGTTGGGGCATCAGGAGGGGGAGGATGATGGAAAAGTGAGTAAGATGTATGTGTGCCAAACTCTGCAGAGACAAGACACGGCTGAAAAAAAAAGTAATCGAGTCATCTGAGTCACCAGGCCATTAGGTTATGGTAATTGAGTGAAGCAAATCTTTTGAAGAGGAATTCAGTCTGAAGTTTAGTAAAACTTTGATTCACAAAAAAAATCTGAATTTATTGAGCTTTGTGAAAACAAATCATTTTTTTTCTAAAATGGCAGCTGCAAAGTGAAAGTAAGAAGCCCGGGAACGAAAGATCACCCATAATGCCGTGCATCCAGCCAATCTACACACAGACATCCTCTGTAATGTCACTGTCCTATAAAACCCTCATTCTGTGTGGTCTCCGAAATTCTCCTGTCAGCTGTGCATAGGGACAGATGTGGTAAACGCTCTTGCGCTAGGGACAGTGTTGTGGACGATATTTCAGAGGGAGAGAGCAGAGGAGGGCAGGGAGAGAGACTGCAAGGAGAATGCATGGAGACTTATTCTGTGTCAGTTTTATTTATTTATGCCTACATTTATGTATTCCTACATCAGCCGTAAACTAAGATATGTAGTTCAATACCAATAAGAAGCCTTTATTATCCTAGTGCCAGCATGGCAACCAATACCATCCAGTCTGTGCTCCTTAGGGGGGCCGGGTCTTAATGATGACCATTCTCATTTGTTGCTGGCTTTAATTCTTCCAAATCATCCTACAAAGTCTCCATGTCCTACAAAAATCAGCAAGATGCAGAGAGAGGAGCAGCTGTATGTTCCTGATGACATGTTCTTATCAATATTAGATGATGTGGAAAAGGAGGAAAAGCAGATGACAGAAGAAGGGATCCCACCTGTAGGGCAGGAAAGCGCTGGGGTTGGAGAAGTGGATATGCCAGCGTTGAATAATATTCTGTGTTTACCGTCAAATAACCTGCAGATTGCAGGCAAGAACAGCTATAATATGCAGTGGGGCTCAAGGGGATTCCATAATGTTTTTCATCGCTTTGAATACTGCACTATTCTTCTTTTGAAATCTAATGGAATAGCCAAAGGACGGGTTTACAGGTGTCAGATTTCCATACTGCAAATCCAATCCATATTTTACTACAAGATCTACAACTAAAATCTGAGGCCTACACTCAGATTTCTGCAGTGCATTCAATGGAGGTGCTCTGGTTCTGCATGAGGATTAGACACGGCCAATGAAGCTAATCCACATGAGGAAATCTGCTAGACTTTCTGTGCAGAATATGTGGAAATAAGTAGCATGCTATTTATTGTCACAGTTTTATTTCCGAGCTGACATTTTCTGTAGCATGTGAACAGGGTTGTCAAAACCCCATTCACCTGAATGGTATTCTAATTACATATGATAAACGTCTCGGGCATGGAATCCAGACCAAAATCCATGTCAAATCCAACACATGTGAGCGTAGTTTAGACATTACTTCATATTTATTTATTTTTTTTATATAGAGAAGAAGCTCCAAATCCTGGTGTCTTATATGATTATAATTTAGTAAATTTTTAGCATTTTATAAATAAGGACAATTTTGAAAGTTTGCCAAAATGTTTGTACTTCACAAATAAGGACAATTTTGCAAATTTGGCTACATTTTAGCCACAAATAGATTTGTATTCTTATGTTCTGAGATAATAAAGACCCACAGACAATTTTACTTCCTTTACATGAGAAGGAAAGTATTACGTTGTACTTGGCAGGAGACGATGTAAGACAATATGGTTTGGAAACTGGAGACTGCACTAAATTAGACAACAAAGGAAATAAAAAGAAACTACATAACTACAAAGAGTGCTGTTCCCGGCCACTGCAGGAACCTCCACTGTCCTAAATGTGAAGCCAGATGACAAATAAATGCTCCACTTTTCCACTGAACTCCGGCTGTTTATCATGTAAGAGACATATGTGTTGTCTCCTTCGCTTACGTAATTGACCGACCACAGGTTTCTAATACAAATACACAGTACAGATATCTACCATTTATTGCCTGACATGCTCAGCAGATCGCAACCTATTTTACTTTCTGAAAAAAAAAAAAAGAATTAGTGCAATAATTTATTACTTAAAGGAATATTCAGATTTCAGCAATTAAATATTAGTTTGGTATAAAAAAAAGTTATAGAATTTTCCAATTTACTCTCTGTATGAAGTCCTCAGGGTTGAGAGGATAATTATCCTGGATCATACAATGGGCATAGAGGTGCACGCTCATTAGAAGACACTGCTTTGATAAGTGTACTCATTCTGTAATGAAGCACACATCTGTGAGCCCATCAGACAACCTGCTCAATTATTCATTTCATTGGAGTAAGGCCCCTTTCAGACGGGCGAGAATTCAGCGCGGGTGCAGTGCGTGAGGTAAACACACTGCACCCGCACTGAATTCCGACCCGTTCACTTCAATGGGGCTGTGCAGATGAGCGGTGATTTTTATGCATCACTTGTGCGTTGCGTGAAAATCGCAGCATGTTGTATATTCTGCGTTTTTCACGCAACGCAGGCCCCATAGAAATGAATAGGGCTGCGTGAAAATTGCATAGCATCCACAAGCAAGTGCGGATGCAATGCGATTTTCACGCATGGTTGCTAGGAGATGATGTTAGTAAATTGATTAAAGTCAATTTACTGTATTTTTTCCCCTTATAACATGGTTATAAAGGAAAATAATAGCCTTCCTAATACAGAATGCTTAGTAAAATAGCGCTGGAGGGGTTAAAAAATAACTCACCTTATCCATCGTCTGCTTTCTTCTTCTGCACAATAACCAAGCCACAGAATGGCGCCGTAATGGAACGTCACCAAAAAATCTAATTCACTGTGACAATGGCATCCCATTTTGTATCAACACACATGCCATGTAATTGAATGCCTAGAGGGGCCCCATTAATATGCCATGTTTGGTGGAGCTCTGTGATTGCTCATACAACTTCACAATTGTATTTTTTTCATTTGCGAAAACGCAGGCAATTTTCACCCTGTCATGATCATTAATTCCTGGTAGGCTTGATTACATTCATAGAGATGTCATAGGTACTGGCTTGTCACCATCTGCCACACTAAATAAATATCAGCGGCGTTTGCTCCTTACAAGTCACATTGGAAAAGCTTTTCCGAGCCATCTGAATATTGCACCTGCCTGCTCAAAAACGCAGAGGCATCAGTAACTGTCTTCTAGCAAATGTCTTCCAGTGCCTTTTATAACAGGCATATGCACTGCACATATATACCGTACCTGTATACGGTGATTATTGTATTCTCATTTACAGAGCAGCTCATGAACAAAACAAAAAAACACCACCCTCTGCTACTTTCCACCGCCCAGCTGTCTCCACATGGCCACAATCTTGAAGACAATCTATAACTTTAGCGCCTACATGCCTGAGCATAACATTTAGGCCCATTTCACACGGGCGAGAATTCTGTGTGGGTGCAATGCGTGAGTTGAACGCATTGCACCCGCACTGAATCCGGACCCATTCATTTCTATGGGGCTGTGTGCACATTAGCGGTGATTTTCACGCATCACTGGTGCGTTGCGTGAAAATCTCAGAAAGCTCTATATTGTGTGTTTTTCACGCAACGCAGGCCCCATAGAAGTGAATGGGGCTGCGCAAAAATCGCAAGCATCCGCAATCAAGTGCAGATGCGGTGCGATTTTCAAGCATGGTTGCTAGGAGACGATCGGGATAACATGGTTATAAGGGAAAAAAAATAGCAAATAGTATTGGAGGGGTTTAAAAAATAAAATACTAGTAAACAAACTCACCTTAATCCACTTGAACGCTCAGCCTGGCATGTCTTCTTTCTTTTTTGATGAAAAGGACCTGTGGCAAAGTCAATGCGCTCATCACATGGTCCATCACCATGGCTATTGACCATACGATTGGCCATGTGATGGACCATGTGATAAGCGCAGTGGCGTCATCAAAAGGTCCTTTAGCCAGGTCCTGAAGAAATTAGAAAGAAGAGGAGATCCACTAGGCGATCAAGTGGATGGGGTGAGTTAAGATTGTTTATTCTTTTTTAACCCCGCAATGGACATTTTACTAAGCGTTCGGTATTAAGAATGCTATTATTTTTCCTTATAACCATGTTATAAGGGAAAATAATAAAATCTACACAACACCAATCCCAAACAACACCGACCCGTCGTCAGCGCTCACCTCGGCATAGAAGGGGTTTGCGGAAGGTGAGGGAGCCCATAGGATCCCTGTGCTGCTGTGGCGGGGACCCGATAGGTAACAAAGCAGACTGATGCCATGCACAGGCTGCCCAATGCCTTGCACAGCATCGGGACTTGCCTCCTACGGGTTGCCCAGGCTGGGTCTCCTAGGCAACCTGTTAGTATATAACTCAGTTTAATACACTAACAGACAATGTACTACAATACAGATGTATTGTAATGCATTTCAGATGGGATCAGACCCTCAAAAGTTGAAATCCCAAAAAAGCAAAAAAATAATGTTTTTAATAAAAAAAATAAAGTTTCAAGTAAAAAAAGAAAAAACTCCCCTTTCCCCTGAATTTATAATAAAATTTGAAATAAAAAAAGGAAAAAACACACATATTGGGTATCACTGCATCCGTAACGACCGGCTCTATAAATATATCACATGACCCCTCCCATCCGATAAAAATAAAACTGTGTCAAAAAAAGCTATTTTTGTCCTCTTAGATCACAAAAAGTGCAACACCAAGTGATCAAAAAGGCGTATGTCCTACAAAATAATACCAATAAAATCGTCAAAAAAATACTGCAAAAAATGAGCCCCATCATAATAAAATCGCTTAAAAAATAAACTATAGCTCTCAGAACATGAAGACACTAAATTATGTTTTAGTGTCTCCATAGTCTGAGAGCCATAGCTTTTTTTTATTTTTTGACTGATTGTCTTAGGTAGGGTCATCAAGGTGATGGTTTGATTGGTACTATTTTGGGAGGCACATGCCTTTTTGATCGCTTGGTGTTGCACTTTATGTGAAGTAAGGTGACAAAAAATGGCCTTTTTTGGCACTGTTTTTATTTTATCTTTATTACGGTGTTCAGCTGAGGGGCTAGGTCATGTGATATTTTTTTTAGAGCTGGTTGTTACGGATGCAGCGACACCTAATATGTATACTTTTTTTGTTTATTTCACTTTAACACAATAATAGTGTTAAAATGTTTTTTTTTGTTTCAAAAATACTATTATTGTGTAAAACTTAAATAAGAAAAAGTACAAATATTAAGTGTTGACACATCTCTAACGATCTGCTCTATAAAAATGTCTCATGACCTAACCCCTCAAGTGAACGCAGTAAAAATAAATACAAACTGTGCCAAAACAACCAATTGTTTGGTCACCTTGCCCCATAATGTAATAATGAATGTTCAAAAAATCTTATGTACCCAAAAATGGTACCAAAAAAGTCAACTCTTCTTGCAAGAAATGACCCCCTGCACAAGACGATAGGCAGAAAAATCTGCCTTCCAAAAACCATATGGCGCTCCTTTTTTTCTGCACCCTGTCGTGTGCCCTTACATTAGTTTACGACCACATGTGGAGTGTTTTTGTAAACCGCAGAACAGAATTTATGACTATCATGAAGTAGTCACAAGAAAAATCTCAGAATGGCTTAGAAAAATAAAAGTGTTCCAAAGCTATTACCACATATAGTACATTACAGTTAAAAATTTGAGTCGTCTCCTAATGAAGCTATACTTCAGGGCATAAAAAAATGATACCATTGTTAAAATAAAAAAGGAGAAAAAAGGAAACAATTCCTCTGGTCCTTTGGACCAGAATTGGCTTGGTCCTCCAGGGAACAATGTTGTACTGCAGGACTTGTACTAATATCTGTATAGACAAGCACTCGCCGCCCATTTTTGGTTTAGAATAGCGGTATATTTCCAGCTCATGGTTTTGCATGACAGATGCCTTTAAAACCTGGGAGGCTTAAATCAATATTTTCCTTTTTGTTCAGAAAGAAGGAACACTATTTATTTTACCTCTTTGATTGACATCAATAAAAAATGACGGAGTCACACAAGAGGTGGCAGAAAATACCTAGACATTTAGCAAGCTGAGTGAGGAGGCTATAAATCCACTATATCACCGCAGGCTCCAATTTAATGTAAATTCCCAGAGCAGCCTATAATAGAAGCACATCCACTTACTGTTTATTTAAGCTATTGGGTTTGCAATTCGCTTGTGCTTTGGGGCACCGAATGGAAGGCAAAATATGCCATTAATATACTTTACTTTCATCTCTGTAACCTCTCAGACAAATGCACAGGCTTCTGAACCTCACTCAGTTGTTTCCCAAATCTTGTAACCCAAACCTTCTAAAGCTACCATAAATCAATATAATGTAGTCAAGACAGCCTGTGCTTCACAATGAACCTAAGCATTGAAACCAAAATATCTTTGTAACATAAAATCCTCTGAAGCCCAACTCCGCTCCAGGTACTGCATGCAAATATTAGATCTGTATACACATTCAAGATCTTATTGCCAGACACTGTACAGGATGTACACTATGAGTTCAGGTTATCCAGCAACCACTGGGCTTCTTCTCTAGGCGAGCACTATTTAGGGGCATACACATATATCATAGCCGCCCCCCCCCCCCCCCCCATGGAATTTTAGCTGAATTTACTAGTTGGGTACACTTTCAATAAAAAATAAATAAAAAAAAAGCACAGAAGTTGTGAACCTCCTCATCCAATTTATATTCTATATACTTCTATATCAGTAAAAGTTTTCCTTTACACCAGTTTTAATAAATCTCCCCCTACAGCTCTTCATCTTCTGCTTCCTTTAAGTTCAGCTGCATGGTAGCTGAGCTGCAGTTCCCCGGCATGGCTATTATTTAACAGATGAAGATTTCTGCAAATGCTTCCATCCAGCGTTTTGTTTCCAGTGATGGCAGCCAACAGAAATAGCTAATTGGTTGGGCTGCTGAGTATCGAACCCCCACCGATCTGATATTGATTACATATTCTGGTGATAGGCCATAAATCTGTAAGTACTGGAAAATCTAAGCTTTTCTAGAACAATGCTGACAACCATACAGGTAGAGCAACAAATCCAACAGCAGTGCAATAATAGTAACAACAATACTAATAATAATTACAAAAACAAAAAATTAAAACCTTTTTTTTTACATATGTTTTATGTTCATCCTCAAAGGAAACAGGTGATAGGGGAGAGGACATTTCTAGTCTGGGTTAGATTTTTGTAAACTACTTAAAAATTACCATGAACATAATGCAATTGCTGCAAAATACAATGCTACGTACTCACGGAATGTATATCGCTGTGCCCACTGGTTATTTTCTTTTTTCATGTACTGTAGCAAGTAACTGTAGTGTAGATGTGGTTATACAGCCTCCAAATATCACTTGCCGAATTTCAGTTGCACGTCAACATCACCACACTGTGACTCACTGGTTGCTAACTTTCTGCTTCATCTCTTTGACTTTTCCACTATCTCCCACTTATGTTTCCAGTTTTCTCATCTTTTTCTAATGTCTAAATCTACGCAGGAAACAGTCCAGGCTTTTTGTTGTTTTTATCTCTGACCGCTTGCTTGACAGCAGCTATCAAAGAAAACGCACTTTACAGAGTGGTCCAGTGAGAGTTTCTAGTACCAGCTTGGAAAGCTGACTCGAGAACCATCAGTGTGAAGTGGACAGGCTCTGAATACAAAAAAATAAAAATAAATGCTAGGAACAATGGAACAATCACAGTCTGCTTAAACTAATAACACACAAAGAATTAAATGTTACCATGTTTTTATTAAACACACCATGTAAACATTCACAGTGCAGGTGGAAAAAGTATGTGAACCCTTGGATTTAATAACTGGTTGAACCTCCTTTGGCAGCAATAACTTCAATCAAATGTTTCCTGTAGTTGCAGATCAGACGTGCACAACGGTCAGGAGTAATTCTTGACCATTCCTCTTTACAGAACTGTTTCAGTTCAGCAATATTGAGGGGAGATCTAATTACTATGTATAAATATATCAGGGGACAGTACAGAGATCTCTCACATCATCTATTTATACCCAGGACTGTGACTGTGACGAGGGGACATCCTCTGCGCCTGGAGGAAAGAAGGTTTGTACACAAACATAGAAGAGGATTCTTTACGGTAAGAGCAGTGAGACTATGGGACTCTCTGCCTGAGGTGGTGGTGATGGTGAACTCACTAAAATAGTTTAAGAGGGGCCTGGATGTATTTCTAAAGTGTAATAATATTACAGGCTATAGCTACAAGAGATGGGTCGTTTATCTAGGGAGTTATTCTGATTTCCTGATTGGAGTCGGGAAGGAATTTTTTCCCCTTAAGTGGGGAAAATTGGCTACTACTTCACAGGGGCTTTTGCCTTCCTCTGGATCAACTTGCAGGATAACAGGCCGAACTGGATGGACAAATGTATTTTTTTGGCCTTATAAACCATGTTACTATTAAACTTTTGCTGCACTGCACTGTAGAAAGGGTTAATGCACAGCCACCTAATAATAAGAGACTTTATGAATTTCCATATGAAAACTTTTGGAGGGAAAACACAGACACACTGAGCTTCTGACTGTCTGGTTTACCTCTGTTGTTTATGTATGCAAAACGGTTTAATCATTCTCATAGACTGGTATTGAAGCTCTATACAAGTCGATGATAGACAGAAATTGTGACAATTTTTTGTTTAGGCTGTGCTTCTCCACTTAACCCTTCCCACTACAAGGTTTTTATCTTACCATCCGTTCCAAAAAACAGCAACACATGGTTAGAGTCATGAGAAACCCAGCCACCCCTCCAATCACAACTATGGGATTGCCAGAAATAGTCAAGCTGGCAATCCACTATAGTAGAATGGCCATGCATGGGCGAATGCTCTCTATTTAACTTGGGGGCCCCTTTCTGGAGATAGGAGTTAGTCCCAGACATGGGACTTGCACCTATCTTGTATTCAAGGCATATCCTAGCGATATGTTATCAATGTCTGTGTTGGGCCAACCCCTTTAAGACCAGGTACACATCCTATATAATAAAAGCACAGGCATCCGGCTTGCCGTGGTATATCCTGATCAGGCTCCTGCTAAAGGCAGAAACCGGATGAGGCTTAGTTTGAGTTCAATACACTGCAGTACACTATATAATGTACTGCAGTGTATTGTAAGCTATCAGACCCACTGGATGTTCAAGATCCAAGTGGGTTCTGGGTCCCAAACTTATATATTATTTTAAAGTTAAAATAATAAAAATAATAAAAAAAACCTCTATATCCTATATCCACACATAATTGGTTAAAAAAATTGAAAAAATAAAAAACACTAAACATGTTTGGTATCGCCGCGTCTGTAAGGACCTGATCTATAAAAGGATCATGTTACTTTTACCGCATGGTGAACACCATAAAAAAAATATTGCAATTTTGCCCACCGCACTTCCCAAAAAATGGTATAAAAAGTGATAAAAAAGTAATATGTATCCAAAATTAACACCAATCAAACCGTGACCTCTTCCCACAAAAAAAAGAGCCTCTACATAAGCGAATCGTCCAAAAAATAAAAAAAATATGGGCTTCAGAAAATGGAGACACAAAAACATTTTTTTTTTCAAACATGCTTTTATTGAATAAAATTAAGTTTAAAAACATGCACATATTAGGTATCGTCATGACCGTAATGACCTGCTCTATAAAAATAAAATGTGATCCAACCCATCTGGTGAACACCATAAAAAAAAGAAAATAAATGTGCCAAAAAATCTAAAAGTCATATGTGCCCAATAATAAATGGTGCCAAACAAACAGTCATCTCATCCCGCCAAAAATATATGGTTTTCAGGAAATGGAAACACAAAAAGAAGATTATTTTTTTTTCAAAAATGCTTTGATTGTGTAAAATAAAAATAAAAAATGCACATATTAGGCATCATTGCTGTGTCCGTAACAACCTGCTCTATAAAAATGGTATGTGATACAACCCGTCTGGTGAACGCTGTAAATAAAATAAAAAATAAAAAAAGGGCCAAAAAGTGTAACACCAAGCGATCAAAAATTCATATGTGCCCTAAAATGGTACCAATCAAACCATCATCTCTTCCAGTAAAAAATGAAACCCTACCTAAGACAATTGCCCAAAAAATAAATAAAAAATATGGCTTTCAGAAAATGGAAACACAAAAACATGATTAAAAATAAATAAATGTATTGTTTAAATCCCCCCAAAAAGAAAAAAAATGGACTTATTAGGTATCGCCACATCGTTACAACCTGCTCCTTAAAAATATCACATTATCTACTCTGTCAGGTGAACATTGTAAAAAAACTAATAAAAACTGTGCCAGAGCAGCCATTTTTTGGTTACCTTGCCTCATAAAAAGAATATATATATATATATACCCCAAATGTACAAAAACGAAGAAAGGACAGCACTCCGAGTAAAAAGTAGTGGTCTTTAATCACCCATGTGGATGGCAACGTTTCAGCTCAAACAAGAGCCTTTTTCAAGCTTGAAAAAGGCTCTTGTTTGAGCTGAAACGTTGCCATCCACATGGGTGATTAAAGACCACTACTTTTTACTCGGAGTGCTGTCCTTTCTTCGTTTTTTATATATATATATATATATATATATATATATATGTACATACACACACACACAATGCACAACTACCTCTAGCAAAAGATTTCTATACTGCAGGAATAACCCTAATAATATCAGGCCCCCCGCACCGCTCACACCAGCGCACCGGAAAGCAGGTCGGAGCGCCACCATTTCTGTTCCTCAGTCCCAGCTGCCATTTCTGTTCGTCAGTCACAGCACTATCAGTCATATAGAGAGGAGCCCCTGTCAGCAGTCTGACCTACCAGTCGCTACCAGCAGTCTTAGCAACAGCAGTGAGTGCCACTAGCCACAGCCACCAGTCACAGTGCCAGCAGTGCCAGCCATCAGTCAGTGCCACCAGCCACAGTCACCAGTCACAGCAACCAGTCTCAGCCAGCAGTCTCAGACACAGCCAGCACTCAGTGCCAGCAGTCTCAGCCACAAACCGCAGCCAGCAGTCTCAGCCACAGCCACTAGTCAGTGCCAGCATTCTCAGCCACAAGCCACAGCCAGGAATCTCAGCCACAGCCACCAGTCTCAGCGCCAGATATCTCAGCCACAACCACCAGTCTTATACACCAGTCTGTTCCAGCATTCTCAGCTACAGCCAGCACTCAGTGCCAGCAGTCTCTGCCACAGCCACCAGTCAGTGCCAGCAGTCTCAGCCGCAGCAAGCAGCCTCAGCCACAGCCACCAGTCAGTACCAGTAGTCTCAGCCGCAGTCAACAGTCTCAGCCACAGGTCAGTGCCAGCAGTCTCAGCCATAGCCACCAGTCAGTGCCAGTAGTCTCAGCCGCAGTCAGCAGTCTCAGCCATAGCCAGCACTCAGTGCCAGCAGTCTCTGCCACCAGTCAGTGTGGTCAAGTTCCCTTGCCATTTAATATAGACTGTTCCTACTAATGATTATGAACTACTGTTCTAGCGCCCATTATTTTAACGGGCTTAATGCCTAGTTTAAACTAATATTTCACATAATGTGCTTTTCTTTAAACATTCAAAGACCAACAATTCATTGAAAAGCTTATTTGTGAGTTAAAATATATTCAAAGCAGCAATGAGTAATTCAGTATACACAAAGAGAGGCAAATGTGTATGCAGAGTGGATGGAAACAGGTAGTAATCTTAATAGCCTTCTTAATTGGCACTATGGTGATTAATTGGGGGCGTCAGGAAGCTCTAGGTATTCTCATTATTGCTCAGCATGATGTCCAGATGAACTTTGTTGATGACCAGCCAAAATAACGTTGGATAAATTGCATTCAATTCTGCAGGCTAGCAGAATACGATAAGATTGAGAAATATTTATTTGGAAAAAAAATATGTAAATCAAAAATACTCTAATTAATAATGAACAAATACAATTAATAAAATACAGATCCATCTGTGAGTATGTGCATTGTCCAGGATTAGAAAATAAGTATTATTGTTCCAGACACAGTGCCACTCCTGTCCATGGTTTGCATCTGGTATTGCCAATCAGACCTATGCAACTGAATCAAACTTATAATAGTCTACAACTTATATGTGACTCGAGTCTGGTATCTTATTGACTTGAATGCGACCAGCAGCTGTAATTACATGCACAGCCAACTGAATATAAATCCCCAGAAGCGAAAGCCTATGGGAATATATGTAAAGGCTGACAAAAGGGGCTAATAGCCCCCAAAAATCCCTCTATTGGGCCCCCATACATAAGTTTAAAACATAATCTTTATTATAATACTCTAAGAATCCACTGAAAAAAAAAAATAACAACACAAACATTTAAAAATATCAGGTCACCGCAATTATTCAAGGTGTGCTAGGCGGATGACAGTAATTGTGCAAATGTGTGTAGGTATAGTAGGCTGCAACACGCAGTGTAACCTTGAAAAAGGAAGCACCATCTCCTCTTCAAAGAGTGTGCTGGGAGACTGAGCCCAGCCGATCTGACATTGAGGACCTATCCTGAGGATGTCATCAATAATAACCCCCTTCACAAGCCTTTGTAGATATTGAACATGACCTGTCCTCCAGATAGATCATCAGTATCAGATTGGCGAGGTCCGATACTCGACATTCAGTCAAGTGAGTGGGTACTGGAGGGTAGTGTCACCGCCAGTTCTGTGAGAAGGTCTGGTAGACGTCCTTCTCTACCTCTTGCATGATGTTCTTTGTTTTGGTTTCACTTTGTCATCTCCTTTCCTTCTCACAAGTGTCACCTATTTAGACTAATTGTCTCCCTTTTATATTCCCTCCCATACTGCCTCACTTTGCGGTTTATACTACTTCCTGGATGAAGTGTTCACTGCTGGAGGCTGCTTCTGCTGTTTGTTCAGATAAGTATTTTACTTTATTGTGTTTCCTTACTGGCTTGATTCTAGGTGACCCTGACTCCTTCTGTATTAAGTGCAGGGAGCCGGTGGTCGTGTCCCCTCACTATTGTAGGGTTTTCAGGTGTCACACAGTCTAGGTACGTGGGCATACAATCGTCTACCATTGAGACCCTTGCATGGGCATAGCAGTCAGGGAGAGCTCTTAGGGTTTTATAGGGCTCGCCTATATGCTCCTTAGTTTGGGATCAAGCCAGTCGGACACTTATTCATAAGTTCCAGCTATCTGCAACATCACCCGTGACAGGTAGGTCATCAATATCTAAAATATGGAACCCCCCCCGCCCTTAAAAATGCCACTCTCATGAGACTATGAAAATATATGTCCATTAAATGCTCCCCCTGAATATAGCTATTTAGAACTGACATCAAAATCTACTGTGGGGGGGGGGGGGGAGCGAGCAGAAGGCTGAGAGCACACATGGGCAGTTTATTTACATTGTGAAGCAGGGAGCTGACCGCTCTCTGCTTCACCGTTCCGCTGAGCTCCAGTGCCCCCCAGCATTTTAGGAGGAGCGGTGAAGGTGTGGAGCGTGTCACTGATAGTGTCTCTCTGACATTGTCCCACTTTGTGATCTAGAAGGGTTGGCTAGCGGGTAAATCCTTGCCCTGGGTGCTGGAAAGTCTAGTTACACCTCTGGGTATAGGGTATGCAGGGGTAGCAATCATATCTGGGCCCTGGGAGGCCCAACGGCTTATTCTCACAGTATTATAAATTGTACATGACTGGAGGGGTCCATTCCCTGTTACAAATTTTACATTGAGATCCACGTGATGTTTCATAGTGGACAGTACGAACTATTAATACATTTCTTTTGAAAAAAGTTGAGATGGAAAAGCCCCTTTAAATTCTACCTTTAAATGATCCCATGGCAATGCTAGTAAATCTTGCAGGCAGCCTGGTTTTAGAGAACTTGGCTGAGATCTCTGGCACACAGCTTCACTTTTGATTCTGTGTCTTTAAACTAAAGATGATTAGGTTCAGCCAGGAGATATTAAAGATGTAAAAGGGCAGCTGTCATACTTATCATCACAGCTCAATCAGATAAGCACCAATGCCATTTTGCGCTGCAGGAAATTATGAGATTATATTCTACAATACTTTTATGATATGCATAATTAATGCAGCAGAGCCATATTGTGAAGGTTGATGGTATATGTGTACAAAGAAAAGGTGAGTACAGATTTTTAGCATCAGCCTCCCCAACCCCTCGGTGCGAATGCTGAAACTCTGCGCGTTGGACTTTCCTATGGGAGTGATTTTCAGTGCAGACTCATTTCCAGGCTCTTTCCAAAGCCACAGCATGTCCAAAGTGGACGCATCATTTTTCATGTATATGGAACATAACCGAGAGAAGGAGTGCTGTAATTCTTTCATTCAGTGCAAAATCAATGGCTGTGCTGATAATGTCTGCATGTGTACTGTAGAAAAAAGGTCATAGAAATATAATCGTAATAGTAAAAAAATGATTGGTGAAGGTTCTAATCTAAATCAGATTCTCCGGGGATACACTGCATTTCATGTTCCTGAAATCATTTTCTTTTTCACAAAGGTTTACTTGTAGGAAAGTGCCTGAGAAAGCACATAAACACAATACACCACAAACAAGCAGAAAAAGGAACAACCACTAATAAAAGGCACACTAGGCTTTCCTTCATTTGGGGAAAGGATTAAAAGGATATGTACAACTTCGAGGGCAATTTTATTTATGATTGCGTTTTACATATTTTAGGCTTAAAATAATGTTTTCAGTTGGTTGTTATTAAAAATATTCAGCAGCTTGGTCATAAAGGGTTAGCTTCTGTCTAGCTGTGAGAACCGTACTTTCACTTTAACTTTGTGCCAGTCATCTAATAACCCTTATCTCTAAATTACTAACAGCGTAAAAACACTTATTTAGGCCGAATGCACGCGGCCGTGTTCCGCCGTGACGGCGTACGCTCCTGCTCTGAACAGGAATCCAGCCCGGCATATCACGGACCGCTCTCGGCCGCGGAACACGGCCGTGTGCATTCGGCCTTAGGCCACATTCTTATCAGCTAGATAAGGAGCTGTCAGCTGAGCTGCCTGTTGGAACACAGTATAACACACACAGCATGCAACTAGAGAATCTCAAGGCTATACAGAGAAAGTGGATCTTGAAAAAAATATTTTTAGCTCAAAATGAGTACAATGCAATAATAAATTTACAAAAATTGGCCCCAAAAGGTGTCCATAGCCTTTAAGTTCAATGACCATGCTGTAGCTAAATAAATCATGGTACTAAAAGCACCCCTCCTGGCATCCAATCCCCCGAAATATGCCCTGCCAGACCACCAATCCCCTAGAAAAGCCTTTGTGACAAACTTGTATGGATGCGCTGTCCTATGCATGGGAAAAGCTTCAGTGAAACTGTAATGTATTCATTTAAATCCCTGCTCACTCTGGAGGTATATATATTATAAGACTAGATTCGGAATGGCCCACAGGGGAACAGGCCAATCCTCTGGTGGGGCCCTGAACAAGGTGGCCCCCTAGTGCACAAGAGGCACCTGCCACAGAACACTGACTGCAGTACATATAGTTGGGCAGCATACATCATTTCAACCAGACCAGCCTATGTTAATATTAACACAAAGCACCCCTTTTATTATGATAGAGGCATCTGGTGGCTAAGATGACTTCTAGGTATAGAGGCAGACCAGTCAGCATCATCTTCCATGCCTTCTCAAAGTGTCTAGAAGGATCCCCACGAGCAATCACCTTTTAGCGTCTTGCTGCTGTCTGCCAAAGTGTGATCAGGTAATATTTGCATGTAGATTTACAGTGGACCCCAGAACCAATTTTACTGGTGGTCCCAAGAAAGCCCAGTCTGTAGGTGTAGGTGGCCCTACTCAATGATAGAAGGCTTTTCCTGTAGGAGTGTCAGTGACTGAGTAGCACCGCCCACTGGACACACAACACAATTTTGTAAGATTTAGCAGGGATTTAATTTTGTTTATTTTTTATTCCCCACAAACCATGTATCAAATCTGTTCAGCTACTCCTCTATACCATGCTGCCTGCACATCAGACAGCATGGTTAGTGTGGAAGGTTCCCTTTAAAGGAGTATTCCCATTCCCAATAACCATTCAGAAGTCTAGGAAAAATAGGCAACAACATTTATATGAGATGTAATAAGGGGTGAACATACTGCCTGTGCAGCCTGTTCAGATGCAAAGGGGCCCTGAAATGAGGGGGCCCAACAAGACAGCAGTAGTTACAGTTAGGTTTCAGTCCTGGTAGTATTAGCTGGAGGTTCGCAAGAACATGGCTGATGGTGGAGGGACATCAAGACTATATCCTGTCAGGATTCCAAAGTCTACGAAGTAGATGGTAAGTACAGATTTGTGACTTACGTCATGTATCCAGTGTGCACCATGTGTCTACTGTGTAAGAGGTACACGTGGTCCATGACTATAGCTTTGTGCACTGTTTTTGATATTGAATGGCGAGGGACCCTGACACACTTCTTGCAAAGTGACCCTTTACTGTCAGAGTTCACCCCTAGTTATAACGATTGACAGACGGAATGAGTCTTTAACAATGACATGCTCCCCTCTAGTTTGAAACAAGGAGAATGAGTTATACATTATTGGGAGTATAAACTGGTGTCATGTATGTTTTCATTATTTTCCTACCAAGGACATATACATACTGTCAGGTAAGCACTGAGGACATACGGTACAGTATCTGATATGCCCTTGCTACTAAAGGTCCTAGGTCAGACTAGACTGAGCATTAGCATTGATCTTGGTCCTGTTTTAACACCAAGAATCTTATGACTTAGCCTGAGCTAGAGTAGCCTAAGGTTGGAGCTGCATAGACTTAGACATATTAGCTGTTTGGGGTGCACATGGTTTTTGTGTATAGGGTGCTGTGTGAATGTGAGTTTTAGAAATACATATAATGATTTAATGCTCATTTTTATATAGACAAAAATTCTGTTTCTCACAAAGTTACATGAAGGTGGACATGACTATTAACAACTAAATTCATTAGGTGTATAGTCCTCATACGTTATAAGTTGTTACTTTTAAGATTGAAAGCTCTTCAGTTTTGTGATTTTATGAAAATATGTGCAAGTAATATTTATGAACACTGTACACCTTGAACATTTATATTAAGGACATGTAGGGGGAGATTTATCAAACTGGTGTAAAGTAGAACTGGCTTAGTTGCCCATAGCAACCAATCTGATTGGTGGTTGCTGTGGGCAACTAAGCCAGTTCTACTTTACACTAGTTTGATAAATCTCCCCGTTGTGTGTCTAATTGTTTTGCCACAAATATAATTTTTATTTATTTTTTTTATAAAAAAATGACACTTTGATGCAAAACTAGTGTGCTCCTGCTCTGAACAGGAATCCAGCCCGGCATACCACGGACCACTCTCAGCCGCGGAACATGGCCGTGTGCATTGGGCCTTATTTGAATAATCGATTAGTTGTCAATAATTTCATCGATTAAGCGGGAAAAAACACCAAAATGACAAAAAAAAGGGGTTAATATGATTTGACTTGAAAAATTATGTTCAAAGGCCATATT
This sequence comes from Bufo gargarizans, assembly GCF_014858855.1. NCBI lineage: Eukaryota > Metazoa > Chordata > Amphibia > Anura > Bufonidae > Bufo > Bufo gargarizans. The sequence goes on along the minus strand of NC_058083.1, from coordinate 467,895,790 downwards.
AAAACTAATTTTGGATGGCACTGTTATGGGGGATCTATGGATGGCGCTGTTATGGGGGATCTGTGGATGGCGCTGTTATGGGGGGGATCTGTGCATGGCACTGTTATGGAGGGGATCTATGGATGCCACTATATAGCATCTTATGCTATATGGGTCATCATTCACAGCAGTGTCATCCATAGCAGTGTCATCCACAGATCCCCCTCCCCATAATAGTGTCATCCACAGATCTCCCCCATAGCAGTGTCATCCACAGATCCCCTCCCCATAACAGTGCCATCCACAGATCCCCCTCCCCATAACAGCCCCAGCCCCGCCACTTACAGCAGTATTCCCCAACAGGCAGTAACTTTTACTTTAAATCACAGCATCTTTATTACCTTACAATAAAGCTCCAGTAACAGGCAGAGCGGGCGGCGGCGTAACATCACTTACTCACGTGACACACCTGCTCCGCCCACTTTATGAACGAAGCAGGGGCATGCGCGTCACGTAAGTAAGTGACGTTACGCTGCCGCCTGCTCTGCCTGTTACTGGAGCTTCTGCCTGACCGCCCGTTCCCACCCGCATAGCAACGAATGGCCAGTTACAGGGAGAGAGCTGCAGCAGAAAGGACACGAACCCTGAGCTGTCAGGCTGAAGATTATGCGGCAGAGCAATTGGATCATTGAATGGGTAGATCTCTGGACCCAAGTGCAGTACAGGACTGGTTCTAGCTTTGTTAGAAAAGTATTGTCATGTACTTTATGATTTTTTTTACAACTGTCATGAGATAACCCCTTTAATGGTTTCCCACCCAAAAAATAACTCCGAGCTGAGCTAAAAGCCTTCTTTGTACACTTAACAGTACAGAAGTATGGCAATATTTTCACATAAACAGTATTCCTATAGGCTTGTGGAAATCAATGTATATACCAGTAAGGCAATCATAATGAAGCACGTTAACAACTCTTAGAAGATTGGAGGTTATGTTAATCTGAAGACAAAGTAAGACATTAAGCATTTAATGAAAAAAAAAAAAAAGAATTGCTTGATGGAAACAGGGAAGTTGATGATCTTACCGACACCGATTGACTGCTAAAATTAGTATGGTGATACGTCCCTTTAAGTGACTCACCGATCCAGCACAGAAACTAGTTATGGCATGCAAAAGGAATGAAATAAAAAAATAAAATAAAATACAGCAACCTCAAAAGCAGGCTTATAAGAAAGGTACATTCTGAAAGACAGACAAGTGGAGATAGATAAGAGGAGCGCTTTGAAACAGATGATTTGTCTCAAGAGACTCCAGAATACAATGACATAGAAAAAGCCCTTTCAGTAAGATGTGAGGCAAACCAGCTCAAATCCATAATAATGAAACAAGTCGCTGTCAGGTTTGCGGAGGAATATATAAAAATAAAAAAAAGATATTCACGAAGCATTCCTATCTCATGTTATTTCTTTCTCTCCGGGATGTGCTTTCCTGACATAAGAAAAGCCGTAACAATGGAAATATGGTTTAGCGTATACCTGTAATAGTATATACGAAGCAATAATACATAGGGTAGAGATGACTGTTTGTCAATAGATAACGCACGGTAGGTTATTATCCAGATAAGTGGAATTCTTACATACAAAGCTAAAACAATGCGCATCTGTTCACAGCAGACAGTCGCTGTCATTCAAAGAACCTGATCCGAAAAGGAGCAGGCTTATTCTAGGAGCTCTGCGCAATTTGCAAGCTAGGTTTTTTTTTATGATTGTTTTTTTTAGGTCTAAGGACATTTTTTATATGATCCTAATACATTTATGGAATTTTAGATAGTAAACCTATAAACAATAGGCTTGTCACAAAACTTCAAATAGGCGAGTGTGGTAACTACATAATATGGTCGGAAACAAACAAATAAAACCACATATTGCCATAAGTAAAGCTAATTCATCATTAAAAATTCATTTAAAAAATGCATAAAAAAGTGCAGTTAATGCAGAACAGACAAAATACCAATAATAAAAATATATACTTTCCTCATCACATTATAATAGAGCTTACATCACTAAAGGCTGTATTACACCTGACGATATTTCGGAAGATGATCACTTACGAGCGTTCGTAGTAACACTTGTTGGCGATGATCTGGCAGTGAAATACTGCCGCCGATTGCCCAATGGACGCGCAACGCTTGTTCATCAAGGAATCCAAATCTTTTGACAGGCTAAAAAAAATTGTTTGCAGGCGGCAGATCGTGGTTTCTGATCACAATCTGCTTCCGGCAAACAATGATTCAGTATAGGGAAGAGCGCTGCTTGTTCAGTGGTGGTGAAGCTCTGCATTCACATGCAGCAATCCCCTCCACAGTATGCCACCTCTTGCCCTCATACATATGCATTATTTCTGGGCAGAAGATCGTTGTTTAGACGGAGTTTCGCTTGTTCATGGGGTGATCGGCTGCACTTTTACACGGGCAGATTGTGTGGGAACAAGCATTCGCAGGAATGGTATGGCCCATTTTAGTCCTATAAAACGCATCCACAGGAGATATAAAAAGGACTAAAGATAGCGTCAGTCATGTGACCCTCAAGCCTATCATGTGACCTCTGGCATTCAGTTAACTGTCCTGGTATCTAGCAGGTGAATAGTACAGATAGTAGTATAGATACAGCATATATTTGTACAGTATATACAGCATTACTGCCTGCAGAATCGGTGTCAGCGTAGAAGCACATCTAACATTGTTCTCCCCATCTACCTGTATGTGTTGTGTTTGTCTTGTTTCTTTTTTTTTTTTTTTTTTTACAGTTAACTTTATTAACAACATCACCTAGAGACAGGCAGCCATTTTACAAATCACCTTACAAATACATCTGCATTATTTCTGGGCCGCAGATCGCTGTTTAGACAGCGTTTCACTCGTTCATCGGGTGATCGGCTGCACCTTTCCACAGGCAGATTGTCTGGGAATAAGCATTCGCAGGAACGTTCTTTCTGATAATGTACCAGATTTTTGCAATGTGTAAATCCACCTTAATTTTTGGACACTCCATAAAATAATATCAGAACATCAAAGGTCAACTGTATCAGCCTCCAGGAGATCACTTATCATGATCTTGTCTTATCTGCTCTCTACGCTAGTGGGTCTTCTTCAACTTGGTTATCTCCAGAACTAGAAGAATGGGGAAAGAAGTGGTAGTGTCACAAGGGTATCGAGAACCACGCCTGACTCCGTTATACCCGGGGTCAGGAAGTCGCAGCGGTTGGCTGCACGCTCTATTTAAGATAGGGCTGTTTTCCTTATGGTAGCTTTCTGGGTTTGCTTTGCAAACCCTTTTGGCTCACTCAGGGATCCGTAGCTCCTTCTCCTCAGCTGTTCCTTGTCTAGCACTCCCAAACCTCCTTATATTCCTCTCTCACACTTCTCTGGTTGCCAGAGATAGAGCTTCCTGCCTGGACATCTATCCTGACCCACTGGAGCTGTGCTGCTGCGTTCTCTGACTGTTGATTCAGAACGCTACCCTCCGGATCCCTGTTGGACCATGTGGACTGCTGTGGTCGTCCACCTGGGTGTCTGTATTTGTCTGTCCTCTCCCTGGTGTTTCCCTCTTAGTGCAGTGGTGCGGACTAGCGATCCCACCGGCCCGTTCACTATCTAGGGCTCATTTCAGGGAAAGCCAGGGTTTAGGCACGTGATCGCCGCACGGGTGAGGAACCCGTCTAGGGACGTCAGGGCAGTCAGCTGCCAGCCGCAAGGTGTGTTAGGGGTCACCACCTTTCCCTCTCCCTTGGGCAGGGCTTTCCCTGTTTTCCTCCCTGTGCGTGACACCGGTCATTACAGGTAGAAGGCAAGTCAGGGATGCAGCTAGGCTTTTTGTTTCACCTATTAACTCTTACTGCTGAGGTATACCTGTCTCCAATTGGCTATGCCCCTGGATCAAGCTACCAAATCTAATAGTCAATGTTCCCTGATGAAACAAACCCTTTAAACCTTGTTCCATAGTTCCTGCTATGGACAGTTTTGGGACTAGAGATACAAGCTCTCTGAAATCCTTTTCCTTACCAGAGCAATGTGTTTTGAAATACCCTATATATGGAAATAGCACATCATTTTATGCGAGGTCAAAAAAAGGCAATTAGCTTAGATGACACTTGCAGTATCAGCATGTGAATGATAAGCAGCCACAGGAAGGTGGCTGATCAACCAGTCCTATCCCCTTCATCAGATAACATACTGTATAACTGGTCTATACTACACTATGCGACACCTGATGATGGGTCCACAGCTGCCCCGAAACGCATTGTTTCCTCTGATTCTACATATACATAATCAAGATGGATGCAAACATCCCATCCTGTAATTACAGAATATAAACAACATATGAGAAGAACAGAAGCTATAAAAATATCCAAACCAGAACATAAGAAAGGAAGAGGCAGTCTCCATGTGGAACGTCTAATTACTTCATTCAGCGCTGTGTATGTAGCTATGGATTTCATTTACTATATGTATAATATTCTGGATTCCAGATGTTACTACAGTATGTTATCATTTCTCAGCTGAGACTTAAAGAGGTGTTCCGGTTTTAGTGATTGCATTTATGTGTTTAGAGAATAAGCAGTTATACAATTTTCTAATATACATGTATTTCAATTTTTTGGGGAACAACACTCTCTAAAGAAAAAAATAATAATGGTATGGCCCATTTTAGTCCTGTGAAATGCATCCACAGGAGATCTGAATAGGACTAAAGATGGCGTCAGTCATGTGACCCTCAAGCCCGTCATGTGATCTCTGGCATTCAGTTAACGGTCCAGGTATCTAGCAGGTGAATAGTAGATAGTAGTATATATATACAGTACATATTTGTACAGTATATACAGCATTACTGCCTGCACAATCAGTGTCCGCGTAGAAGCACATCTAACATTGTTCTCCCCATCTACCCGTATGTCAGAGCCACAATGGTTTCCACCATTAGTCATATGGAAGTGTCCTGTGTGCTCACCCAGCATTTACAGGATATCTCATGCTGTCAGTTGGGAGTCACATGACTGACGCCATGTTTCAGTTAGGCCATGGATGCATTCAACAAGACTGACCAATTCATGGGCTATAAGATTCTACTGTGCAGATAGGGGTCAACAACCTGATATAGGAAAGATATGTAAGCAGAGTTTTAAATACCTTTATATTTGAAAATTTTAAAATGTCCAATCATATAAACAAATAAATAACAATAATAAAAAAATAAAAAAAAATAGGGAATATCACTTCAAGACAGAATAAGGGATCCCAGTATAAGACATGGCAAAGACACTGCTATTGAGGCAAGAATCACAGTTCCTGGTGTAACGGATTGCTGCCTATCATGCATTTTTCAGTGTTCAATATTTGATGCAATATTCTCACTTTATAGGATAATCAGTGTTTTCTGTCATTATGAATTGTGCACTGGAGACAATTACTGTATTTTCACCTTATCAGCAGATTATATTACTATTTTCCTCATACTTCGTAATTATCTCTGTGCTCTCACACTATTACAAGCCTTGCTGGCAATGCAGATTTCATCTTCAGCCCATTTAGTCTTTTTGTAGTGAAAAAAAACAAAAAAAAGGAAAAAAAACAAATGAATTTTCTCAAATGTGAATCTAATTTGACAAGGCGTTCTGCTGAGCAGGTATACTGTATGCTGAAATAGGATTCTTAAAGTAGCTCTATCACCAAAAAATAAAGAAGATTTAAAACTGTCCTAAATATGCAGGTATTTTCTAACATAAAAATAAATACTGGCGCAGTATATATTATGTATACCGTATTTTCCGCTTTTTAAAATGCACTTTTTTCCCTCGAAAGGGAAAATATCAGTGGTTCTTATAGGGCGAATACTAATGAGCGCTTCCATTATGGAAGTGCTCATTAGTACAGTAGGACTTGGTAGCGGTGAATACAGTGCTCCTTGTGCTGGCTGTACTCACCGCCCTCTGGTTGTCTTCTGTCAGCGCCGCACACTGTGCTGTGACTTGAGCAGAGCGCGAGTATGTAGTCGCACTCTGTGACCTCACGCTGTGCGACGTGAGGACACAGCAAAGCATGGCTCAGGAGTGGTGGCAGCATCCAGAACAGGAGAGGTGAGTTGAGTTTTTTTTTTTTTTTGCCTGATCTGAGGTTTGATTAACATTGGCAGTCTGATCAGAGTCTGAACTAGGGTCTAATTAACATTGGGGGTCTGATCTGAGGTCTGATGAAAAATATTTTTTTTTGTCTGATCTGAGGTCTGATTAACATTGGCAGTCTGTACTGTGGTCTAATTAACATTGGGGGGTCTGATCTAAGGGCTCTTTGGGGCTCTGATCTGAGGTCTGATTGGAAGTCTGAATTGGGTCTAATTAACATTGTTGGTCTGATCTGAAGCCTCTTTGGGAGTCTGATTAAAACTAGCGGTCTGAACTTACGGCTCATGAAAAAGATATTCTTATTTTCCTCCTCTAAAACCTTTGTTAAAAATATGGTATTTATTATCCTTATACTTCTGTATGATTTCACACTATAATGCTCAGTTTCATATGACTAACATGCATATTCAGCCTATATGCATGGTAAAGGGCAGGATAAAGGGGTTATCCCGAATTAAAGTATCGGTATGTTATAGCACTCATCTATTATTGCTATGGGAAGGGGAGCTACTTCTGAAATATACTGTAGTATTACATAGTAGCCATTCAGATAAATGGCCAACTAGGTAATTACAGACTACTCAAGTGTTGTTCTTGCTCATAAAGGGGGTCTTAAGCAGGAAACGCTACCACACTTGATAAGGTCTGTATGGCCAAATTATAGTAGAGATAAAGGTTATTTTTATAAGATCGCCCTTTTAAATGGCATCCGTCAGCTGACCTGTTGCACTTGCGCTTGGCAGCTCAAAGGGAACCTGTCATGTGGATATTTGATTATAATCTAACTAATTATATACAATCATTAACTACTAAAAAGTGCCTTAGATGTATTCACTTACTGGCGTGACAGATGGTTACCTCATAATATACACACAAAGATGCTGCATGCTAATGAGCTGATTTGAGTCCAGCGTGATGTCAGTGAGTTCAGAGTTTATTTAATTCAGAGCTATAGCCACTCCACTGCCCACCTGCTGCTGATTCATATGGAAACAAACTGTCATTCAGTAGCAGGTAGGCGGGGAGAGTCAGGAGCTCATGAATATTCATGACTCATCATTATCAGCTGGAGCTTTTCAATACAAGATGTTGGCAGATTGACTGGGTCAATTAAAGAAAGTGATCCAGCATTGTGGTAAGAGAATCAGTCACTTATTTATGTTGCCCTTAGTTAGGACACCATAAAACTGGTGACAGGTTCCCTTTAAGGCATCAGTGTTGGTCCAATGTTCATATGTGCCTATATTGCTAAAAAAAATTAAAAAATGAAGATTTAGCCACTTCTACCCCGGGCCATTTGCCCCCTTCCTGACCAGGCCTAATTTTGCAAATCTCACATGTGTCCCTTCATGTGGTATTGGCTTTGGAACACTTATTTATCCAAACAATTCTGAGATTGTTTTCTCGTGACACATTGTACTTCATGATATTCAAAAATTTGAGTTAATATATTTCACCTTTAATTATGGAAAAATCCCAAATCTACCAATAATTTTGAAAAATTTTCTAAATTTTCATTTCTCTGCGCTTAAAACAGAAAGTGATACCTCATAAAAATTTTTTACTTAACATTCCCCATATGTCTACTTTATGTTGGCATCGTTTTGTAAATGTCATTTTATTTTTTAAACAGTTCAGATGTGAAGTCACTTTGTGGGGCATTCATAGTGGAAATCCCCCATAAATGACCCCATTGTCAAAACTACACCCCTCAAGTTACTCAAAACTGATTTTACCAACTTTGTTAACCCTTTAGGTGTTCCACAAGAATTAAAGGAAAATGGATATCAAATTTTTTGGGCGATTTTCCATTTTAATTCATTTTCTTCGTGAACATATCGAGGGTTAAGAGCCAAACAAAACTCAATATTTACCCTGATTCTGCAGTTTACAGAAACACCCTAATGTGGTCGTAAACTGCTGTATGAGCACACGGCAGGGCGCAGAAGCAAATGAGCGCCATATGGTTTTTGGAAGGCAGATTTTGCTGAACTGATTTCTAGATGCCATGTCCAATTTGAAGCCCCCCTGATGCACCCTTACAGTAGAAACTACCAAAAAGTGACCCCATTTTGGAAACTAGGGTATAAGGTGACAGTTTTATTGGTACTATTTTGGGGTACATATGATTTTTAATTGCTCTATATTAGATTTTTTGTGAGACAAGGTAACCAAAAAATGGCACGGTTTTTCTTTTTTACAACATTTATCTGACAGGGTAGCTCATGTTCTATTTTTATAGAGCAGTTTGTTACAGACTCAATGATATCAAATATGTCTACTTTCTTTGTTTGTTTGTTTCAGTTTTACATAATAAAGCATTTTTGAAAAAAAATAATGTTTTTGTGTCTCCATTTTCTGAACGCCATATTTTTTTTTTTTCTCTGCCAATCGTCTTGTGCATGGGATCGTTTTTTAAGGAAGAGTTGACGTTTTTATCGGTACCATTTTTGGGTACATATGATTTTTTTGATCATTCATTATTACACTTTATAGGTGATCAAAAAATTGGTTGTTTTAGCACAGTTGTTCTTTCTTTATTTTTCAGCGTTTGCCTGAGGGGTTAGGTCATGTGAAATTTTTATAGAGCAGATTGTTATGGACTATATATATGACTATATATATATATATGTATACTTTTCTTATTTATTTAAGTTTACACAAAAATAGCATTTTTGAAACCCCAAAAAATGTTTTAGTGTCTCCATAGTCTGAGAGCCATAGCTTTTTTTTTTTGACCGATTGTATTAGTTAGGGTCTCAATTTTTTGCGGGATGAGGTGACAGTTTCATTGGTACTATTTTGGGGGGCATACACCTTTTTGATCGCTTGGTGTTGCACTTTATGTGATGCTAGGTGACAAAAAATAGCTTTTTTCGCACTTTTTTCTTTTTACGGTGTTCACCTGAGGGGTTAGGTCATGTGATATTTTTATAGAGCAGGTTGTTACGGATGTGGAAATAGCCAATAGGTCTCCTTTTTTTTTACTTCACTTTAACACAATAATAGCAGTTTTGAAGCAAAAAAATAAATAAAAATCATATTATAGTGTCTCCATTGTCTGAGAGTCCGGTTTTTTTTATTTTTTGACCGATTGTCTTAGGTAGGAACTCATTATTTGTGGGATGAGTTGACAGTTTCATTGGTACTATTTTGGGGGCAATATGCCAATTTGATCACTTTGTGTTGCAATTTTTGTGATGTAAGGTGACAAAAATGGCTTTTTTGACACAGTTTTTATTTTTATTTTTTATGCTTATTGGACGAAGCATAAAAAATAAAAATGCCTATTTTTTTTCTTTCTATTTTTACCATTTTTTAAAATTACTTAATTGGGTATTTTTTATTTATTTTACATGTGAAACCTTTTTTTTTATAAAATACTTTATTATTATTATTATTATTTTTACACTTTGCATCCCCCATAAGGTCATACAAGACCTCTGGGGGACATTTAACTTCACTTTTCTTTTCACTATTGATTTCTGCTGTAACTGGAGCTGACATAGTAGCCCCAGTTACAGGGAAAATACACCCCTCAGAGAGGCTGTACAGCAGTATACTGTGCTGTACAGACTCAGTGCAGGGCTGATCGTGGTCTATGGAAGACCCGACAGCTCCTGCACTCTCCCGACCACCGGGCCGGGACAGGAAGCGCTCATTAAGTGCTTTGTATACAGCGATCCAGAAGGCAGGGACACCAGAGAACTGCCCCTGACTTCTCTCTAGGGTGTCCTGCTGTCACTGACATCACCCCCCCCCCCGCTCTGCAGCTGCACGATTAGCATGCAGCTGCCATCTCTGGACATTCTAACACGTCCGGTCAGAGATAACACACCACCCATAGGACGTTTATAGTCTATGAGTGGTCATGAAGTGGCTAATATATGCAAATTAGCTTTTTAGAGTAACAGCGCCATTACCGGTGCTCCTTGAGGCTCAGCTCTCTGCAACTGCCGTGCCCTCTCCACTTTGATTGACGGAGCTAGACAGTGCAGACGTCATCACGCCTGGCCTTGCATGTCACAGTGTGAGACTTTAGGAGAAATTCGGGTCAGACGGGATCATGTTTATTCTGCCAGGGCTTGTAAATCAAAGTGCAGAAGGAGAGCAGAGCCTCTAGGTGTAATAGCAATGTCCCTGTTGGTCTTAGAGGCTCATTTGCATATATTAATACTTAATTCTCAGCAATGTGGGCACATATGAATATAGGACCAACACAGATGCCTTCAGCTGCTAAGCGCACATGCAACCGGAAGAAGATCTGAGCTCCGTGATATACAAGTTTATATCATCTGGAGCAGGATTTCTAAGTAAAAAGTAACATAAATCTAGACAGCCTTCTGTGCACACACTGATACAGGGAGAACCGTCAGTAACTCTGTGGGGGCAGGTCAGCAGGACTCTCACTGTCTCTCCTGGGAGTTGGTATCTACTCTGCAATTTGGTTGGAGGCTTAAAACTTTGCTGATTGCAATGTTACTTTGAGGTTGAAAATTGTCACTATAATGAGCATAGATAGCACATTAATAATAAAACAGTCAACAATAAAACATGCTGCTGCGTTATAATCTATGTAGGCATCTGGTAAGAGTTCATTTCAAGAATACATTGAAAATGCAACATTTCACTTGAAAGGAATTTAATTAAAAAAAAAAAAAAAAAAAGCATTAACGTTAGAAAAGGACACATATAACTCGGTTTAGAGTTCAAAACCATCTGAGGCTAAACACTGAATAATCCATTTACTGCAGTAAACAAATATATTGTTACTAAAGCATTCATGTAACATGTTGGACTCCATTAGTTCATAAAGTTCATTGAACAATTACCTTAAAACCAATGTGAGCACGAATAAAGAGCATTATGGTGTCAATTGCCTTCAAAGCATCTAGACTTGTAGAGACAACAGTGCTGAAACTGAATCTGAGAAAAAAATAGATAAATATATATATATATATATATATATATATATATACACACACAGTCCTGATCAAAAGTTAAAATTTTTTTGAAAAATGGCAAAAAAATCATATTTAGCATGGCTGGATCTTAACAAGGTTCCAAGTAGAGCTTCAACGTGCAACAAGAAGAAATGGGAGTAAGACAAAACTTTTTTTGAGCATTCAATTTAATGAAAACAACAAATAAACTGAAACAGGCTGTTTTTCCGCTGATCAAAAGTTTAGGACCACACCTCCAAAGAAAAACTAAACCCCCCCAAAACAGAAATCCAACTTGCAAACATGAACTCAGTAATGAGTAGCTCCGCCGTTATTGTTTATCACTTCCAAAATTTGTTTCGGCATGCTTGATGCAAGCGTTTCCATGAGGTGAGTGGGAACATTTCTCCAAGTGGTGAAGACGGTCGCACGAAGGCCATCTACTGTCTGGAACTGTTGTCCATTTTTGTAAACTTCCTTGCCATACATCCCTAAAGGTTCTCAATTGGATTTAGATCAGGGGAACACGCAGGATGGGCCAAAAGAGTGATGTTATTCTCCTGGAAGAAGTCCCTTGTCCTGCGGGCATTGTGTACTTGAACCTTGTTAAGATCCAGCCATGCTAAATATGATCTTAAACTTTTGATCAGGACTGTGTATATATATATATATATATATATATATATATATATAATGTGAATTCCAGCAGCAGTCACTTTAGGGGTTATCCGGTGCAAGCGTCTCGCCTTTGACAACAGGCTTGTATATTCATGAAAAATCAACACATCACTCTTCTTGTAAAAAAACGCAGTGTCTTTATTCACACGTGACACAAAATAGGCAACGTTTCAATCCCCTTTCGGGATCCTTCTCAAGCCAAGTGCACTAAGCAAATAGGTATGAGCCTCCTATTGGATAATTACTGCATGGGCGATTATCTTTCAGCTGGCAATAAGTTATTTAACCCCAACTGATGCAATGAGTTGCTTCTTATTTCTTAAACAACCATGTCGAAAGACACATATCGTGGTCGTGGAAAAGATGTTAGTCTGTTTGAGAAGGGTTAAATCATTGGCATGCATCAAGCAGAAAAAACATCTAAGGAGATTGCAGAAACTACTAAAATTGGGTTAAGAACTGTCCAACGCATTATTAAAAACTGGAAAGATAGTGGGGACCCATCATATTCGAGGAAGGAATGTGGCTGGTAAAAATCCTGAATGATTGTGATCAGCGATCACTTAAACGTTTGGTAAAATCAAATCGAAAAAGAACAACAGGAGAACTCAGGGCTATGTTTAATAGTGAAAGTAAGATAATTTATACATGCACAATGGGAAGGGAACTCAAGGGAATGGGACTGAACAGCTGTGTAACTGTAAGAAAACCACTAATCAGTGAGGCAAACCAGAAAAAAAGGCTTGAATTTGCTAGGGAGCATAAAGATTGGACTCTGGAGCAATGGAAGAAGGTCATGTGGTCTGATGAATCCAGATTTGCCCTGTTCCAGAGTGATGGGCGCATCAGGGTAAGAAGAGAGTCAGATGAAGTTATGCACCCATAATGCCAAGTGCCTACTGTACAAGCCTGTGGGGGCAGTGCTATGATCTGGGGTTGTTGCAGTTGGTCAGGTCTAGGTTCAGCAACACTATGTGCTCCAAGAATGAGGTCAGCTGACTACCTGAACATACTGAATGACCAGGTTATTCCATCAATGGATTTTTTCCTTCTCTGATGGCACAGGCATATTCCAAGATAACAATGCCAGGACTCATCGAGCTCAAATTGTGAAAGAGTGGTCAGGGAGCATGATACATCATTTTCATACATGGATTGGCCACCAGTCCAGACCTTAACCCCATTGAGAATCTTTAGGATGTGCTGGAGAAGGCTTTGCGCAGCAGTCAGACTCTACCATCATCAATGCAAGATCTTGGTGAAAAATTAATGCGACACTGGATGGAAATAAATCTTGCAACATTGCAGAAGCTTATCGAAACAATGCCACAGCGAATGTGTGCCATAATCAAAGCTAAAGGCAGTCCAAAAAAATATTACAAGTGTGAGATCTTTTTTTTTGGTGGTGCCTTTTTTTTTTTTTGAACAGGCAGTGTGTGTGTGTATGTGTATATATATATATATATATATATATATATATATATAATCTGTAGATATATAGATCTATGTCATTTTACTTACCAAAATGTGAATGTAAATGTTATGTCATTAGTGTAACTGCCATTTAGTTAAATTTACTTCTAATGTTTAGGGAAGAGATAGGGAAGATTTTTCTAATCCTTAGAGAACTTGTACATTTATAGTATAAAACATGCCCTGAAATATCCCTTAGCAGCGCTTTCTAAGGCAATAAAAAGCATGTTAAGCTTAAAGCATGTCCATCTATGCAGTACAGAGTAGTTTTCACTGTGAAGACGGCTGGGGTTAATTCTTTTTCCTTCCCTGCTAATTCCTATATATTTCTAGAAATTAACATCTGCACTATGTATATGTATATATATATATATATATATATATATATATATATATATATATTTGCTCTGCCCTCCTGTTATATTAACAATGCTGACAGTCAATAATTCTTCTGTATCCCTGGGGCACTTAGTAACTAACTAGCCGCAGGCAGATGCCGGGCAGATCATGCAGTCAGCACTGGCTATTAAGGATAGAGAGGGAGAAGCTGATTGATAGTACTATATATACTGTCCTTCTACTGTATGTTGTAAATCAGTTGCTCCCTGTGTCTCCTCCTCAATAGCCAGTGCTGACTACACAATCTGCCCTGCAATTCCCGCTGGCTGGTTACTACGGGACAATGATTGGGGAAATTATTGGGGAGGAGAGTTCCTAGGAACGCTTATTCCAGATAATTGACCAATGTAAAGTTGCTGCAGATCACCTGATGGATGAGCAAAACTTTGTTTATTGGGTGAAAGCATGATTGATGCAGACACCAAAATTTTTGTTTCTGGCCAGTATAATGTTGCTGCCCAGAAACAGTGAATCTGTCTGGGGACAAGCAATTACAGTAGTGATCACTTGACCTCACACAGCGGTGGTGGTTGCTGCATGTAACTGCTGCTATCACCTCTGGTCAGAATTAGACAATTGTCATGAACTAATGGTTCATTCCCATAATTGCTTGCACAGTTGGTCCATATAATAGGGCTTTACACTACCCCAGCAGGTCCTCAAATTGGAAGCAATGTCTTAATACTTTTGGATATGTTATGTGCATTTATCAGCTACATTTCCATGTTATCTTTTTGTGTCAGCCTTTAATGGATCCGGTGGATTGATGAATGCCAGCATATTTTGTACGGACTAGGATACATGAAAAGTGATCAATTCTACAGTCATGACACCCATGTATGAAATGTTGATCACATCTAAACTAGTACAGTGGTGTGGCCAAGTAGCAGATCACGATCTACTATTAAATCTCAGGGTGGACATCAAAAGATCTTTATATCTAGAGGCTGCTCTGCTGTTTCATTTCCATAGATTTGTATTCCAGTAAGGCTACTATCACATCTGTGTTTTTTCTGGATCCGTCATGGAACAGCAAAAACGCTTATATGATACTACAACCGTCTGCATCCATTATGAACGGATCCAGTTGTATTATCTCTAAAACAGCCAAGACGGATCTGTCACTAAAACCACGGTAAGTCAATGGGGGACAGATCCATTTTCTTTTGTCTCAGAGAAAATGGATCCGTCACCATTGATTTACATTGTGAGTCATGACGGATCCGTCTTGATCATTTTCCCATGATGCACTCAAAAACGCTGCTTGCGGCGCTTTTGTGTGTGTCATGAGAACGCAATGAAACTGAACGCATTCTGGTGCACTCCGTTCCCTTTAGTCCAGTTCTGTCCCCATTGACCATGAATAGGGACAACACTGAAGCGTTTTACGCTGCTATCGAGATCCTATGACGGATCTGAATAGCAGAAAGGGAAAACCCTGGTGTGAAAGTAGCCTAAGTCTTTCACCAACCTTTCATTTCTACTTAAAGGCTCACCTGCAAATGACATGGAGACTGATGAGTAATGACCATTAAAGGGGTTTTACAGTACCGAAATATTGATCACCTCAATCTCATCGTGAGCAAATTAGTTGAGGTTGTCCAACTCTCGAAGCCCTGTTCAAATAACTGATTTGGGGGTGCCGTTGTACCCGTAGAGGATACTTTGGTACTAGTATGTTTAGAATAGTAAAAACGGTATAATATGTTGGTTTAGGCTTATCTACTACGACACCGTAGAGCAAGGCTGACAACAGGCTCTGTACATGAGACCATACTTTCTCTACGGTTCGAGTAATGAGTGAAAACCCAACTAGATATGTACATTCAATCAATTGCTATTATAACAACACAAAAGTAGCCTTGATGAGTGCAGTGACAGTTGTAGTTCAAGTACAGATGGGAACCTGCTAGAACACCAGCTCAAAGAAAAACCTTCTCCAAAATCAATACAATTTTCAATGTTTTGTATTACCGTATAGTAGAACATTATTAATGAATCCACTGATTCTAAAGCCAAATGCATTCAATCCACTGGCAGCTTGAGGAGGCTGTAAAGTACTGAAAGCCATCACAGTTCGAAAAGTGATTATGCTTTTTGTAACCTGGGTCTACCACCAATCTTACTTTAATTAAACAATTCTGCTAAAATATAACATGTCATATCCCTCTCAAGATTTTAAATTAAATGTGGAATATCTAGGGCAGCGAGGTTTTTTTTTCCCGTCCCCATACGTATCTATTATTTTTCTTTTTTTTACCTAAAGACAGGAGTGATTTTTTTCCAGGCAGCTTTGATTAGTGTGTATGCTGTTCATCAGTTTGCTAAATTGTATCGCTTCTCTTCAGTAGTCAGAATTCAAGAAAGTTCCTTTCAATTCTAAATGCTAAAGTAGATTAGTTTTAGTGAAGAGGGACTTGTTTCCCACTGTCTCATTTTCAGAAACTAACAGTCACTGCTCAAAGTTCTCAGGTTCAATATATTTGGTTTCGTGTCATTTAATGTTCTAAAAAAACAAGAAAAGTTGGGAAACTCACATTTCAGGGTAAATGAGGGAGATGTTCTACAATAAACTGCAGGAAATACACGATTAAAAGAAAACACATTAGATTCTGGAAGTCAGTGGTAATATTATTATCAAGGCTGGCGTCAATGGTGGGTACGTAAACCTGGGCAGATCCAGTTGGTAGGCCCATTGTTATCTGGGTAAATATGTTCTACATTTATGTAGCTGAGGGATAGGCTGACAGGAGGCCTGCATACATCTGGAGACAGCCTTGAATATGATTGCAGTATTTACAAATCAAAGATGGCCAGATACATTTTGGGAATTTCCGCATAAAATCCTCCTATCTATATGCCAACAACTTACTATATATGTGAAATATACAAATCAGAGAAAACCTCCTTCTTAACAAAAGATCATAAAGAAAACAAGGAAACCCCACTCAAGACAAGACACTCAACCATTCACACTCGTGCCCCATCCCATTCCAGACTTAATTTTTATATACTGTATTTAGGTCAACACAGCACTCACTTCTTAGCCCAACATGTTATGGAATTCCCAGCTATGTTAGTTTGATTTATTCTAAGACCAGGTTCACACAGGGCAATTCTTGCCAAAAACAGCAGCAAATTTTAAATTTAGGTTAAAACACCCAAAAAATTAAAAAGTATGTACGTTAACTTTATCTGAACCTGTAGATGTTGGTGGCACTGGTCGCAGATTGTGTATTGGGGGTCTTCTGATTCTTCCATCTGACAGGATTTCAACATGCCCAATGCTTTGTTCCCAAATGAGATTTTAAGATGTCAGAGGGAACTGGCTTCTTTCCTTCTCTCCATTGAAATAAACACATGCACCGAGTTTGCGTGTTAATGGCTGGGTCTGCTATATCAAGTGTATGGGCAGCTCCGACTGGTAATCGCTTTCTAACACAGAGGCTGCACTGTACGATAAAATGAACAGAGGGGTTATCACAATGTGTTCTCTTCAGGTTTGGGGCTCATTCACACAGAAAGATATATATATATATATTATTATTATTATTTTTTGTGAAAAAGGAGATTTGGATGCATTCCCATATATATATATATATATATATATATATATAGTGTCAGACATTAGTTTCCCTCCAGCACTGTACAGAAAAGCCAGAGGGAAACTGATGGCAGAACTGATATCATGGTTTTCTGAGGGACCTGTTGTGACATCTGGCACGTCGGTCTTTATATCAGTGATGAGCAGCATAGGAAATATTTGTTTTCACAATATTTCCCGAATTTTTTACTTAATATTCGCCATAAATTCACAAATTTTTTAATTTGTGATCTCCAGTCATTATTTTCTTGATTTGCAAAATTGGCAATGTAATATGCGCGCATTGCGTGTGCAATACAGGTGTGGCTCACTTTTGCTACATTTTTCCAGCTGCTAAAAGTTTCCTGAGACTGGAAAAAGAGAATAAAGAAAAATAAAAGAGTGGCTATTTTTTTTTTCCAAAGACGAAATACAAAGACACTAATCCCTATTACAGTACAGTAATTCCTATCACACTACCTAACAACCTGCACTGGAACCTATCAGCTACACTATATCAGGATATAACCTACACTGACTATCTCCCACTAACTATCTGTATTATATATATATGGGCTAACTAACTAATGTTATTGAATAAGAATCCAAGTGACTCGGCAAAGCACAGAGAACAGCAATGACACTGCTCGCTCTCTCTCAGAACTGCAAAAAAACTGCTGAAAATGGCTGCTGGGGAGATTCTTATATAGTAAGGGGTAGGCAATTTTCCTATTGGTTGCTAGGGATGTTGCTAAGCTCAGACAAAGACATTGCAGCCTTCTCATTGGCCCACAAGCAAGAAGCAGTAGTACTGATAAAAAAAATCTAGAATATTACAAAGATATAGCACTATATTCTAGATCTTCACAAATTCAAAAATCAACACTAAAGGTCTCCAAGCACAAGACAGTAAAATGCAGCATGAGTTTTCTGTCCAGAAGCTATGCTTATAGTGAACGGACAGCATCCAGACTGAATCCCGACCCATTCGTTTAAGCGGGTCTGTGCACATGAGCGTCCTTTTCACTGATCATCTCTGTGTCCAGGAAGAATTGCCGCATCTTCTATATTGTACATTTTTCTACCAGCCTTGGCTTCATAGAAATGAATGGAGCATGCATGAAAAAAGGAAGATGTCCGGCTGCAATGTGTTTTTTTACTGATGATTGCTGGGAAATATAGATTGTTATTCTTCAGTTTTTCTTCACACGCATGAAAAACACGAAAACTGATTTGAATCCATGCAGAAAAAAACTAAATTACTGAAAGCAATAACAGACAAAACTGATTGAATTTGCCTGCTAAACCGTCAAATTTTCCCTGAACAGATACTGAATCATTCCGTATCACTTGTGTGAAATACACCTTAGGGCTCAAGCACATTGCCGTGTTTTGTGGTCTGCAAAACTTGGATCCTGGCTGTAAGCAGGCCACCTTTTTGTTTCCCTGTTGAGGGAAAAGTCCTATCCTTGTCCGCAAAACGGACAAGAATGAGATGAATGGGTCCACATCCGATCCGAAAAATGACATGGATGGAAAGTGGGATGAAACTACAGACGTGTGCATAAGGCCTATTGCACACGACCGTATGGCTTTTTCAGTGTTTCATCTGGTTTTCAGGGCTCAGTTGTTCCGTTTTTAGTTTCCGTTGTGTTTCAGTTTATGTTCCGTTTTTCCGTATGGCATATACAGTATACAGTAATGACATAGAAAAAATTGGGCTGGGCATAAAATTTTCAATAGCTGGTTCCGCAAAAACGGAACGGAAGACATACGGATGCATTTCCGTATGTGTTCCGCTTTTTTGAGGACCCATTGACTTGAATGGAGCCAAGGAACGTGATTTGCGGGCAATAATAGGACATGTTCTATCTTTCAACGGAACAGAAAAAAGGAAATACGGAAACTGAATGCATGCGGAGTACATTCCTTTTTTTGCGGAACAAATGAAATGAATGGTTCCGTATACAGACCATATACGCAACGCAAAAAACGGCCCATAAACAGAAAAAAACAAATGGTCGTGTGCATGAGGCCTTAGAGAAAGGGAGAAATCCAAACCAAGTACACTATAGTTGTGGATAGAATATCGAAGGTAATATGGACAATAAACTACGTTTTAATGAGTCCTAGATGGAGGAAATAATATTTTCTAGATTCTCTGCATGTTCACAGCATCAGCCTGTAGACAAGCAACATATGCCAGGACTACAGCGGATGCGACAAAATATTATTTCCAAAGCGACAAACAAAATTAGTACCGTATTTTTCTTATGGGGCGAATACTAAGCAGCGCTGCCATTATGGAAGCGCTCATTAGTGAAGGAGGACAAGGAAGCGGAGAAGGCTCTGTACTCGCCACTTACTGGTCCCCTGCTGTCAGCTGCGCTGTGGGGGTGCACAGCGCGAGAGCGCTCTGTGACCTCACACTGTGTGCAACGGGTCAAAGCACAGCTTACGACAGGAAGAAGACCGGAGGTGAAGAGCGGCGGCGTCTGAAGCAGGAGAGGTAAGTGTTTTTTTTTTTTTATTTGCTGTGAGGCTTGGGGCTGATCTGTGACATGGGGCTCATCTGAGGCATTGAGGGCTGATCTGAGGCTGGGGGCTGATCTGTGGTCTGATTGAGGGTTTTTCACATTGGGGTCTGAGCTGTACTGGTGCTTGAGCTGAGGTCTGATTAACATTGGGGGGTCTGATTGGTGGCCTATTTTAAAGTATTTTTTTCTTATTGTCCTCCTCTAAAACCTAGATGCGTCTTATAGGGCAAAAAATACAGTATGGTGATTTAAAGGGATTCTGTCACCTCCCCTAAGGCAAAAATCGATTTAAAAGCAGCCATGCAGCACAGCTTACCTGGATTAGGCTGTGCTGTTCTATCTTGAAATCCGTCCAGCAGTTACTTCAAAAAACGACTTTGATCAATCAGGAAATGCGTCCTGAAGGTGCCCAGAGGGGCGTTTTTTTCTTCTGAGAGAGCCCAGTACCTCCCCTTTTTCAGTGCCCAGCCCGCCTTCCTTTTACTTCCTAACCGCCGCCCCCAGCCTGCCACAGCCTCCCCTCCCTCTCCTCCCCCTCCCTCACGCCGAACGAAGTCTCGCACAGGCGCAGTACCCACTGAGGGCTGCGCCTGTGCGATCATCAGGAGACTGAGGGCGGCAGCTTCATCTTCGTCACTGGGCATGCGCCGAGCCCAGTGACGTCCGATGCTCGCTCTTTCCCTCAGTCAGCCTGGTAGGAAGCGCAGAGGATTGCCGATCGGCTGCTGCACCCTGCGCTTTCTCCAGTCTGCCTGCCACAGTGAGGACGGCCAGCGATTTCTTTCCCCACCCTCCCTTCAGGAAAGAAATAACTATTTGTTGGGGCGAATTAGGTCTTATTATATTAAGTAAAGGCAGGCAGACTGGAGAAAGCGCAGGGTGCAGCAGCCGATCGGCAATCCTCTGCGCTTCCTACCAGGCTGACTGAGGGAAAGAGCGAGCATCGGACGTCACTGGGCTCGGCGCATGCCCAGTGACGAAGATGAAGCTGCCGCCCTCAGTCTCCTGATGATCGCACAGGCGCAGCCCTCAGTGGGTACTGCGCCTGTGCGAGACTTCGTTCGGCGTGAGGGAGGGGGAGGAGAGGGAGGGGAGGCTGTGGCAGGCTGGGGGCGGCGGTTAGGAAGTAAAAGGGGAGGTACTGGGCTCTCTCAGAAGAAAAAAACGCCCCTCTGGGCACCTTCAGGACGCATTTCCTGATTGATCAAAGTCGTTTTTTGAAGTAACTGCTGGACGGATTTCAAGATAGAACAGCACAGCCTAATCCAGGTAAGCTGTGCTTCATGGCTGCTTTTAAATCGATTTTTGCCTTAGGGGAGGTGACAGAATCCCTTTAAGTGTAAAATGATAGCACAAAAATTAATGTGTAGAACTTATTTTTTTTAAAATTAAAATCGGATCTTTACTTTCCGCTAAGGAAACATGTTGAATAAAGCGCTGGCATCTAGTGCACATTATAAAGTACATCAGCCCCGAGGATTTTGTGCCGCATAAAATGAAACTGACAAAGCGCCGACATGGAAAATGCACCCGGCCAGCAGTAATAATTAACAAGAATGTACAGGAATAAAATATGTAAATTCACAGAGAATCCTAACGATGACAGCTAAAGTGGGTGCTAAAATAACCCCTTTGTACTCAGTGCAAAAGAAACAACACATGGTGCATACGGTCTAAATAAAACGTGTGAGGTTTTCTCACTTCTTTCCTGCATTTCTTACAGCCTATCACCCAGGGTTACTGAAAGCAAGAGCAGGTGACAAACTATCAACAAAACATGAATAACCTTCCAAAGGCATGGAAGAGAAGACCAATTAATATTAATATGCATGCTGGAAAAGATTGAAATAATGAGAAACTGCGCTAAAGTTGTACACAGATAACTAGGTGGCAATTTAAAAGGAATCTGTCACCAGTCTTTTAGGGCTTAATTCGCACTGGAGCTGCGCAGTGAAGATTTTAGAAAAACATCTGGGTCAGTTCAAGTAGGTGATCCAGCGTTTTGTTCAGGGTCTCGTTATACGGCCCTCAGATAGGAGAATAAAACCGGTGACAACTTTTCATATTGGAGATATGGATCCATAATTTAGCTTCTATTTTATGGCTCTGTAGAATAGTGTCATATATAATGTGTGAAGCACTTAAAGGGAATGGGTCAACAAAAAAGTTATCTGCCAGTTAAAACCAGATAGTAACACACAGGCCTTTTTTTTCTGGCGGAACGCCCTGGAACAGCATTCCGCCACCTATTGGGCACCCGTTGCGGTGTGGTGTAAAAAAAAAAAAAAAAAAAAAGAAGTTGGTTATATGGTTATATAAGTTCGGCCGGTCGGCCCCTCATGCTGCGCCTCCTGAGCGGCTAAGCGCTTGCCGCTCTAAAGAATCTTCGGCCACCGGCTCAGTGCTGCGCAGCCTGCCTGGGCCTGCTGTGTCTGCTCTGTGCTGCTGTTAATGTTGCGTGGCCGAGATCTGTTCGGTCCGTGGTACAGGAGCTTTTGTTTCCTGTACCCGGCCGGACTGACAGGTAGTGCTCACTTCCTTTCAGTCCAGCCGGGTACAGGAAACAAATGCTCCTGTACTGCGGACCGAACAGCGCTTGGCCACGCTACACTAGAGGTGACAGGAGGAAGAGGGGGGGGAATGGAAAGGCGAGTGACAAGGGGGGGGGGGGGGAATGGAAATGAGAGTGACAAGGGGGGTGAATGGAAAAGAGACATAAAAGGGGTCCCCTGGTCGGTCAGAACCTCTTTAGGTAGTCCCACTCGGGAAAACATTTCCATTAACTCCTTAGCTATGAGTTTAGCAGATGTATGTTGCAGGGGCACCGCCTCTAGGCACAGAGTGGCATAGTCTAGGACAACCAAGATGTGTTGATGCCCTCTAGCGGACTTAGGTACTGGGTCAATGAGATCCATAGTGATGCGCTCAAATGGAATCTCAATAATTGGGAGAGGTACCAGGGGACTACGGAAATGTTGCTGGGGGCTCGTTATCTGGCAGGTAAGGCAAGACTTACAATATTCTTCCACCTCTCTGAACACACGGGGCCAGTAAAACCGCTGGAGAATCCAGTCCTGTGTTTTCTGCCATCCCAGGTGTCCCCCAAGAACATGTTGATTGGCTAGCTCCAACACGATACGCCTTGGGCACCACCAGCTGTTCAATACGCTCACCCCGTAGTTGGTTTACCTGATACAGCATCTTCTGATGAACCACAAAATGGGGAAATATAGACTCGGCCCCCGGTTCTTGAGGTTCACCATCAACTATTACAACATTTTCCCAGGCCTGAGATGGCGGTGGCTCTGCTGGACTCAGGGAGTCTGGTGTCCCTAGTAAGAGCTGCCCTGGTGCTGCCCGCCAAGTATACTGGTCGAAAAGTCAGGGTCGTGTTCATCCATGGAGAATTAAAGGACTATCCCACCCGCCTGGTGTCTCTGTCCACGGTGGCCGGCAGGTGGACTCACGAGGTGGCCGTCGCCACCAATTTACATTATGAACTTATAATTGGGAGAGGTTTCCCGGCACTGTGGTCTGAAACGAAAGTTACCGATACCCGTGAGACAGGTGTAACACCAGTAGAGTGGCCTTGCTCAGAGGGGAAACTGGAACCCTGGGAACCTGAAACTGAAGGGCCAGCGGTAGGGGTGGCCGCCACTGCAGTGGAAGAGGAGGAGACAACCCTGCTGAATTTAATGGTGGGAGACACTATCCATTGCTCTCAGGGTAGCTTCTCCCTCGCGGCTACCTTTTCGAACACCGCCAGATAGGTCTCGACGTCGTCCGAGGGGGTCATCTTAGGGATCGCCGCACAGACCGCTTTCCAGGCATCGTGGACATTCTGGGATGCTCCTGACGCTTGTAACACATCACATGCTTTCATAGCAGCTGGTTGGTTTCCGGCTACTGTTCATTAGCCTCCCGCTGCTGCAAGTTAGCCTCCACAAGGGCTTTCACGACAGCTTCCATTTTGTCAAGGGACACTGGTTGTAATCTCGCTGGTTTGATGTAAGACATACAACCGTGCACGGGAAAAAAAAAAAAATTCCGGCCTTTAGGCCAGCCTCACTGTGCTTGCCCACACCCTGCACCAATTGTGGGGATTCGCTCTGGTAGGCAGGTTAACAAACGCAATATAGAGGCAAAGGACCAGGTTGTAAATCACTCTTCAGTGTTTATTTATACTTCTAACATAAAACAACAGTCACTTTTCAGGCTTGGTGCTTGTTCACACACAGAAAAACAAAAGTTCACCTGGTATCCTGGGTGTCAGTTCACACCCGGCTGAATGCTCAGGCTCAGAAAGTCCACTTGCAGGCTTTAAGACTGCCTGCTCGCCTGACACATGGTCTTCAGACCTCAGCACAGAGATATCAAGAGCTCCACTGTCAGAGGGAGGTAATCCACACCACCTGACAGTGCTGGCTGTTTTTTATAAGCCTCCCAAGAACTGGCCTGGAAGGTGGGGAGTAGTCACCAACCCAGCACTTTGACTACTCCCAGTAAGAGCCACCCCGGATCAGCTATTTACAGCCATACTAAATAGCAAAGTGTCAATCAGCATTAGCTGCCGCTGACACATGAAATTACCGGCTCTTACTTCACCGAGGCCAGGAATTTCGGTGACACATACCTACCATCAATGACAACCCCTTGTACCTTCCTACAATATATATATTTTTATTTATTTATTTTTTCCTCCTCTAAAGCCTAAATACATCTTAGGCTGAGTTTACATGAGCTTTTAACCTTTCCATTCTCCTATTCCGTTATAGGACCAGGAGAACGAAAAGGACGGATTCGGCACATAACTGAGCCGAACGGAGCCTATGGACCCCATAGACTATAATGGGATCTTCTAGGTTTCCGCTCAGAGGAAGATTTTTGAAGCAGAGACAAAAGTTGTGCGCGCAGGACTTTTGTCTCTGCTTCAAAAATCTTCCTCTGAGTGGAAACCTAACAGACCCCATTATAGTCTATGGGGTCCGTAGGCTCTATAACAGAGTAGGAGAATGGAAAAGCTGAACGCTGATGTGAATTCAGCCTATTATAATGAAAAATATGGTAACACAATTTGACAAAGATGTAGCAGGAAACAGTAATTATGATCGATACTGGTATCTAAGTACAACTCACAAGACTACCTTCAATATCCTAGCCTTCTCGCCAACTAGGCAATGGTGAGCTATCAGCATGTCAAATTACATAAAATAAAATCTTCAAAATGACGCGGCCTATAAAGCGACAGGTTCACTTTAAGTTTTAAGATAGCATTATGTCGCCTGCAGTATACCCAAGACAGCCTCTCCAAAATGACCTTACGTTGATAAACGATGCCAAAGATTTTCGTTGCAATGCAGATGAAGCAAAACAGGTGAAACATGGCCTGAATCTGTGATTGAAACCTGTCTGCAGTCAGTTCACATCGCTGCCTTATGTTTCAAATTGACGTGCTCATCTTGTCTTGTAAGGAAAAAAAAATCTCATAATCAGTTTTAGCACCCCAGAGCCTTTCCAATTCTCAAAGTAATATTCCAAACAGCTCAAGTGGAGCAAATAATACAGAACTCTGTATCCAACCTATTGCAATGCTATCAAATGGCAGAACTCGGATAATAGGAGCCGTAAATTTATGAGATATTTTGCAGCAAGCCCAGGCCGCAGTATTGCACTTAAATGAATAGCACTTGGCACGAGGCTGATTTTTCCCAAATTCGTCTCTGAGGTGCTAAAGCTAACAGTTTGTTATTCAGACACAAAGTAAGCAGTTTAACATGGCTCAACTCAGACAAAGCTACATCTGGATGGGCCTAAATTATTTGGTTTCCGCTGTTTGCGAAATTTAAACAAACATGAAAATTGTTTCGGCAATTCTTGAAAGCAAGTTCTTATCTGGGGACATTAAACAGAGAAAAAAAGCAGCAGTGGATCCTAAATAATGTGAACAAACGGCAGCTTCTACAAGGAGCGAAGAGGACATGCTGTCATTACTTTTAAAGGAGTCGTTAAAATTAATGGCCGGAATGAACCTCTGCAAGGAAGACGTAGCGGCGTTTCTTCGGAGAGGTTACAAAGCTGCAGGAAACAACCAGGAGAACTGCTGCAGGCGTCAGTGAGGAGAAGGAACAATCACATAATATAGGGACTTAAGAGAATGCTCTTTATAGAATTGCTACCCACAAACAACGGAAATGACAAACTTTAACCCCTCTTTGAAGAGACTGTTGTGCTACGTTGAGTGCCGTGACCTCTTCCTAGGCCAGTGAGCTCACGTTCATCAGTCAAATGGGCTAGGCAAAACAGAGTCCCTTTTAAGTGATTGGGGCTGAGATGTAATACCAAGCACAGTCCTATCCAATTGATTTGGTAAGATGGTAATATGCCAGATGGTTGTGGTGCTCACCAGAGTGCTGTGGCCTATTTTAATAGCTGATTGGCAGGGGTAGAACCCTCACCGATCACCTACTGATGGCCTATCCTGAAGAGCTGAGTGCGGTTGACTTTCATCTGTGAATTAAAGGAAGACTTAAGTATCAAAAATAAGTCAACAGTAAACCGGAAATTACAGTATATTCATGTGGTGTCATTCCTTATATGTTTAATAGATTTACAAGAGAACAGGAACAACCACCAGTCTCTTTACAGTAGATTCAGTAAACTATTGAAAGAATCCAGGATCCAATCTATTACCTTAGTCACACTATCCACAGATAGGAAAAAAGTCACAGTTGGGGCCCTTGTTTTTTGTTTTGTTTTTCCTGCCAGTTAAAGCCAAATAGTAACATCTTTTTTCTAATCAGTTTTTATTTATTTATTTCTGTGTGGGGATTCGCTATGGTAGGCAGATTAGAGGATGCAGTAAAGAGGCAAAAACAAAGTCTTTAACTTAAACAGTTCAATGTTTATTAACACATAAACAAAATGACAGTTCGCCGTCTAGGTGTTCATTCAGACCAGGGCAAGTCCACAGAACAAAAAACATTGACCTTGTCTGCAGTTTTTGTCAGCTGCAGTCCACAACAGGTTTTAGGGGCCTGCTTCCCAGCAATGCAGCTCTCAGCACTTTAGCACGGCACACATAGATCTCAAGAAACAGAGACTCCACAGCTTCCTTGTCAGATGGAGGATAATCCACCACCAGCTGAGACTGCTGGCTGGGTTTTACATCCCTAACAAAAACCTGGTCTGGAACGTGGGGAACAGCCACCCACCCTGCACTTTGGCTGTTCCCAGTAAGAGCCGGCCCGGATCGGCTTTACAGCCACACTAAATAACCAAAAGTGTCAGTCAGCACTAGCTGCCGCTGACACTTAAAATTACTGGCTCTTACCTCACCGAGGCCAGGAACCTCGGTGACACATATCTTCTGTCAATGACGGCCCCTTGCTCTTTCCTACATCTGATTGTACATTTTTTTTATTCTATTTCCTGAAAATGATTCTGTAGGTGGCCATTTTTCCCAACCTGTTATTAACAGCATTTAGAAAACATAAAAAAATTGCTTTACAGCAGCCCCATGGTCCATAGACACATTGGACAGGAGGGGACCTCATTGACTTCTATGGGAGAGTTTTCTAGGCATGCTCTGTGACCTGTGCAGAGGTCACTGTACAAGGAAAGAATAGATAAGATTTGACAATCACCTATTGTGAATGGTGGATCCTGTCTTATCTGTCATTTTAATTCTGCCTGTAATGATATCACCTCTGTGTAGTGTGAGGCAGTGACAGGCCTCATGTCTGCTAGGGAAAATTTATGGCAGGATTTTTTTTTTTTATGTCTTCCCTGGCAATCATCAGGCAGCACCAGGTGCCACAATCAGTCTGGGATAAGAGCCCAGCCCAGACTGTCAGTCAGGAGAGTGTTTGGTGAAACAAAGTATTGTGGAGGCTCTGTACAAGTGGTCTCAACCGGGTCGGCTGAGGGGCCACAAGGCTAGGTCCTAGCCGGAACTTTGGGTGATGCCTGGGACTAAGGGTTATGAGGCAGGAGTAGGAAGACTACTGGGCCACAATGCCCACAGAAGCTGTTGAAGGGTTACAGCCAGGAGGATGCGGGACTATAGGGCTGAAGAAAGCTGCACTTATGTTCCTTGTGTACATAGCGCTCTGTATAGGTGAGTCAGGGCTTATGATTTTGTAGTAGTTAGTGCCTAGACGGGCAGGTCTTTATTTTGATTGATATGATTTATGTTTTTGCTGGTGGCGAAAATAAATCTCACATTGGACCTGAAATCTGGTTGTTGGTGGAGATAATTGTGAGAATGACCCCCGAAAGAGAGCTAATCCCTCACAGTAGAGATAACCAAAGTAAAGCGATCTGTACAGTCCAAGAAGTGGCACCTATCATTAGGCTTAGCGGCCAGTGCGAAAACTGCAGGATTTTATGGTTATTGTTTAAATATAGATATTAACATGAAAATTTAAAAACAACACCACCAAAAATTCCAAAAATATGTTAAACGTAAAAATGTGAATTAACAGGTCATTTTCTGATGACACATTGGCTTTAAGTAATATATGGAATCCCATATAATCTCAAATCTTGAGGTAGTAGAACTGACTTAGTTGTCCATAGCAACCAGATTCTTTGAAAGGTGGAATCTAAAAGACAGTTCTACTTTACACCAGTTTGATAAATGTCTCTCTCAGTTTTTCATACATGAGAACCTTGTTCATTCAACTCCTAAAAATTTTATTGCTCATGTTGAACATGCAGTGTGACCGAAACTTCATGGAGAGCCTATATAGCTCGAGCCTGGACACAACAAAATGTGTAAGCCAACTGCAAATATAGGAGAGTGCAGTGGACTTTCTTTAAACTTTATAATCCACATAAGGCATGCATAAAAAACCCTCTTTATACATTCACAGCCATATTGTATTTAATTGAAGTAAATTTTGCCATCTAATTAGGCATAATTTGTAATAAATTAGGTAAAAGATGATAATTCACCTTTGTTATTTTGTTCAGTGTCTTTACAATGATACCCGTAAGCTGTGGAACTACACATAGGAAAAACACAATTAGCATTTTTTCTTTCTTAAAAAAAAAAAAAAAAGTGATTAGAAAAAAGCACTGGCCATATGTGCTCATTATTACAGATGCGGACTCTTCACTTGAATGGGTCCACAATCTGCAAGATATGGAGCGGCTGCACGGAGCAGAAGTCCAAGGAAGCACTATAGAGCGTTTCTGTGGGATTTCGGTCCGTGCCTCCACACCGCTAAAAAATAGAACATATTCGATTTTTCTTTTGCTGTGCAGACTGAATCTTGTGGATCGCGGACCCATTCAAGTAAAAAGGTCTGCATCCACAAACAGCGGGCCGATGCCTGTGCATTGCGGACTACTATTTGTGGTCCACAGCATGGGCACAGGGCGCACAAGGCCTAACGAATAATAATAATATTAGGAATCACTGATCTTTGGGAAATGGACCATGGTGCAACAGTGTCTTCCACCAGGAGAAACAATGACCCCAGTGGTTGCATTTTTAACACATCTATTGTGGTATCAGAAGAGGCCATTATGTTCTCTCCATTGACTCCTTCTCCTAAGCCACGGAGTGTACGCTTTTCCTTGGTTGTCGGGGGTGGCAGTCTGGCCAATAGCTGTTGCATGTTTACAGCCATCTTTAGAATTTATGTGGATTTTTCTTATTTCCCTTCCATATTACGGTTTTGATCTGACTGAGAGCAGTACCAGGCCCTTATTTGTATCCTTTGTAGTAAATACCAACTGGCCTTATTATAAACATGTGAGAAAACACTGAAATGTCATTTTTCTCTCAAGCTTTTGTTCATTACACTGTGTTCTCAATACTAAAACCCACAGCAAAAAAAATAAAAAATAAAAATTCCCTGCCGAATGGAGTTCAACACTCTCTTTCTAGCTGAGTTGCAATGGTAATTGACAATTTTATTCATTCAAATAATTTAGATAAGGCAGAATATTGACACAAAACAAAGGCGATTATGAAAATTCCACTGCACTATGTTAGCAGGACGCCATGGGAGAGAGATCATTATTGTGAATACTCTCTGAATTAGGCAGTGCACAGTATGGGAATTAATCTTCATTTCTACCAACATAAAGAGAAAAATAACAGAATGGAGGGAGACGGGATGGCATTCACTTTTAGCATTCAACCTAATCACTGTTTCATTTTTAGCTGCTGTGGGGATTCGCTCTGGTAGACAGGACAAGCGGACGCAGTATAGAGGCAAAGACCAGTTTGTAACTCAAAAACGTCAGTGTTTTATTCACACTTATGGCAACAAAACAGTACGATAGTCCATTTGCAGTTTTGTTGTCCGTTCACACCTTGACAGTTCATACAGCAAAAGAGTCGCCTGTTATCCTAGGTGTTAGTTCACAACCGATCGGCATTGCTCAGGACAGAGCAGAACGCCCAAATTCAGGCCTCCAGCCTAGCACACAGCTCAGATTCGAATCCAGTAATTGCCAGAGCTCCTTTGTCAGAGAGAGAGGTAATTACCACCAGCTGACACTGCTGGCTGGGTTTTTTATATAGGCAAGTCAAGACCCAGCCTGGAACGTGGGGAGCAGTCACCCACCCAGCACTTTGACTACTCCCAGTAAGAGCTCTCCCGGTTCAGCTATTACAGCTGTACTAAATAGCAAGGTGTCAAACAGCAACTTATGCCGACACATGAAAACTGTCTCTTACTCCACAGAGGCCAGGAACCTTGGTGACACATATCTTCCGTCAACGACTGTCCATTGTGCCTTCCTACACTGCATACATATTATAGGCTCAACAACTAACATCGGACTGCTGTGCATGTTGGTCGAAGAGTCCACGAAGAAATGATAGATGTGTATCTGGGCAGTGTCGCACGTAACAGGGAGGCAGCATTCATTGCTGTTGCAGGGCCTGACCCCTGTTCACTTTCCCCATTAGCTATGAGGACTTGTGTAGGCTTTTCAGATCCAGAAAAACTACATTTTTACAGATGAGCGAGGGAAACTATAAGAAAATGGGGCATGGCTAAGTGTTGCAATAACTCAGCTTTGCTGCTCCATTTCTCTTTTTTCCTTAAATTGACTGCTCAGGTGTCACCATTGGTCAATGTGGAATGTCCCTACGCTGCCTGTGCCGACAGCGACATGCCACTTTAACACAGGAATGGTAACGGTACAGTTGTCTATTTATTCATGCATTTACATGAGGAATCTGAGAGGACCAATACAACAAAGTTCTCACAAAAAGACTATCCAGAATTGTTATTTTATCAGTAATTGACTAAAAATAAAAACACAGCAGGGGAGCCGAAAAGTCCTCTTTAACCCCTTAAGGACGTAGGGAGTACCGGTGCACCCTATTTCCCGAGTCCTTAAGGACTCAGGGCGTACCTCCTAACTTTAAATCGCGATTCCGGCGCCGCGGGGGTTAATAGGAACGGGATGCTGGCTGAAATCATTCATCCGGCATCCTGTCACAACGCATATAGGCAATCAACACAAACCGCAGGTCAATTCAGACCTGCGGTTTGCTGCGCTTTCTGCAGTTTCTGCAGTGACCGCCCGTTTCCTCTTGAAAATTTGTTGGTGGCTAGTGGTTATACCAGAGTGTCAGCACATTGCTTACACTCTGGTATAAACGGCTGACATCTATGCAGATGTCAGCCGTTTAACCTTTTCCATACCGCGGTCCGTACGGACCATTGTATGGAAAAGATTAACTGTCAGGGTCAGGGAGCTCCCTCCCTCTCCCATTGGGGGGCTGCTGTGCCTTTGCAGCCCCCCGATGGAGAGGGAGAGAGCCCCCAGAAAGCCCCCGTCCTTACCCTTCCCCATCTGCGAAGTTATGGCAGACAGGGAAGGTTCCCATGGCAACAGGACGCCTTCTCAGGCATCCTGCTGTCCATGGTGCTGAACAGATCTGTGCTAAAGGCATAGATCTGTTCAGACAAAGAGTAAGTAAAATACAGTACAATACCCTATATAGTGTACTGTATTTTACAGACATCTGACCCACTGGATCTTCAAGAACCAAGTGGGTCTGGGTCCAAAAAATGTTAAAAAAGTGAAAAAGTTTAGATAAAAAAACACATTTAACACTGAATAAAAAAATAAAATAAAAATACACTACACATATTAGGTATCGCCGCGTCCGTAGCGACCTGATCTATAAAACGGTCATGTTACTTTCCCCGCACGGTAAACGCCATAAAAATAAAAAAATAAAAACTATGAGTAAATTGAAATTATGCCCACCTTACTTCCCAAAAAAGGTAATAAAAGTGATAAAAAAAGTTGCATGTACGACAAAATAGTACCAATCAAACTCATCCCGCAAAAATAATACCCTACCCAAGATAATCGCCCAAAAACTGAAAAAACTATGTCTCTTAGACTATGGAAACACTAAAACGTGTTTTTTTTTGTTTCAAAAATGAAATCATTGTGTAAAACTTACATAAATAAAAATAAAGTAAACATATTAGATATCGCCGCGTCCGTATCGACCGGCTCTATAAAAATATCACATGAACTAACCCCTCAGGTGACCATCGTAAAAAATAAAACTAAAAACAGTGTAAAAAAAGTAATTTTTTGTCATCTTATGTCATAAAAAGTGTAATAGCAAGCGATCAAAAAGTCATATGCACCCCAAAATAGAGCCAATCAAACCGTCATCTCATCCTGCAAAAAAATGAGACCCTACTTAAGATAATCGCCCAAAAACTGAAAAAACTATGGCTCTTAGACTATAGAGACACTAAAACTTTTTTTTGTTTTAAAAATGAAGTCACTGTATAAAACTTACATAAATAAATAAAAAAATTATACATATTAGGTATCACCGTGTCCGTGACAACCTGCTCTATAAAATTACCACATGATCTAACCTGTCAGATGAATGTTGTAAATAAAAAAAAAGTGCCAAAAAACCTATTTCTTGTTACCTTGCCGCACAAAAAGTGTAATATAGAGCAACCAAAATTCATATGTACCCTAAACTAGTACCAAAAAAACTGCCACCCTATTCCATAGTTTCTAAAATGGGGTCACTTTTTGGGAGTTTCTACTCTAGGGGTGCATCAGGGGGGCTTCAAATGGGACACGGTGTAAAAAAAAAACAGTCCAGCAAAATCTGCCTTCTAAAAACCGTATGGCATTCCTTTCCTTCTGCGCCCTGCCGTGTGCCCGTACAGCAGTTTACGACCATATATGGGGTGTTTCTGTAAACTACAGAATCAGGGCCATAAATAATGAGTTTTGTTTGGCTGTTAACCCTTGCTTTGTAACTGGAAAAAAAAATATTAAAATGGAAAATCTGCCAAAAAAGTGAAATTGTATCTCTATTTTCGTTTAAATCTTGTGCAACACCTAAAGGGTTAACAAAGTTTGTAAAATCAGTTTTGAATACCTTGAGGGGTGTAGTTTCTTAGATGGGGTCACATTTTTGGAGTTTCAGGGGGTGCATCAGGGGGGCTTCAGATAGGACATGGTGTCAAAAAATCAGTCCAGCAAAATCTGGCTTCCAAAAACCATACGGCGCACCTTTCCCTCTATGCCCTACTGTGTGCCCGTACAGTAGTTTACGGCCACATATGGGGTGTTTCTGTAAACGGCAGAGTCAGGGCAATAAGGATACAGTCTTGTTTGGCTGTTAACCCTTGCTTTGTTAGTGGAAAAAATGGGTTAAAATGGAAAATTAGGCAAAAAAATGAAATTCTCAAATTTCATCCCCGTTTGCCAATAACTCTTTCAAGATTTGCTTCTAAACTAAGTCTTGTAACATCCCCAAAAATAAAATATCATTCCCAAAATAATTCAAACATGAAGTAGACATATGGGGAATGTAAAGTCATCACAATTTTTGGGGGGTATTACTATGTATTACAGAAGTAGAGAAACTGAAACTTTGAAATTTGCTAATTTTTCCAAATTTTTGGTAAATTAGGTATTTTTTTTATGCAAAACATTTTATTTTTTTTACTTCATTTTACCAGTGTCATGAAGTACAATATGTGATGAAAAAACTATCTCAGAATGGCCTGGATAAGTCAAGGTGTTTTAAAGTTATGAGCACTTAAAGTGACACTGGTCAGATTTGCAAAAATGGCCAAGTCCTTAAGGGGAAATAGGGCCTTAAGGGGTTAAAGGGGTTGTCTCACTTCAGAAAAAGGCATTTGTCAGGCAGATAAAGTTAATAAAAGGCACTTACTAATCCATTTTCAGAGGGGGAATGGCCATAGACCCTGCCTGCAACATGGCACCATTTTTTATTTTTTTTTCCAGGGCCACTTTTGGTTCCCAATCTACCTTTGTGTATTGTTATTATCCATATTGCTTCCTTTGCTAGCTTGATTCATATTTTCATCACATGATACACTGCTCGTATCCAGGGGTTATGATCACCCTGTAATCCAGCAGCGGTGGTCGTGCTTGTACACTATAGGAAAAAGCAATGGCCTATGAGCAATCCCCCGATACCAGACACCAGACAGGGCGGGGCCTTTTCCTATAGTATGCAAGCAGTATATAAGTTATGGAAAAACTAATCCAGCCAGCAAAAGAAGGCAATATGGATAATAACAATACATTTTTAAGTGTCTTATATTAACTTTCTCTACATGAAAAATGCCATTTGCTGAAGCGAGACAAGCCCTTTAAAGGTGCTGTCCCAACATTTAAACGTATCATGGTGATCAAGTATGTGCCCTTTCATCTATTTGGAACTGACAGAGATAAGGAATACATTTAATTCTTGGGATGGGTCATCACTATCTGATTTGTGGGAGTCCAATATCCCTGCACATCCGCCAATCAACTGTTCTGCAGTAGCTACAGCACTGGAACCCAGCACCGAAACTCCATGTGTGTGCAGTGGATGGTGCCGGTTATTGCACTGCTGCTCTCATTCACTTCAATAGGAGTATTGCTGCAGTAACCAGCTCTATCCAATGCACAATGGATGTGCAGATCGGCGGGGGCCCTCACCGATCAGATAGTGATATATCCATCAGTTGGACAGGCCCTTTAAAGCAAGAGCATTTTTGCTCAGCCCTAAATACAGTACCTATACCAGCAGAGGCATAGCTATAGGGGGTTCAGAGGTAGCAGTCACTACCAGGCCCAGAAGTTTGAGGGGACCCAAAGACCCTTGTGCCGCATAAGTGTAGCGACCAGGTACGCAGGGGCAACACGTGAGCTACGGTGGGCTGATGGGGGTAGTAGTTTACTAACGGTTAGCAGAGCTCCCTGGGCTGGCGTGCAGTCAAGGGAAGGACAGCACCAGTTCCTTTGGGGCACATTCTGTTGTGCAGGGACTCTCGACAGATGGTGGTTTAGGTGCCCTTGGTGGTGTGAGTTTAAGGTGATGTGGAGGGAGGGTCCCTCAGCACCGTAAGGTGCAAATAGGTGATAAGTTCACACTATAACGAGACCAGTTCTCTTAACAAATTCCCAGTACTTTACTGAAGCTGATCCAAAGGTCATCAATGTGCACAAGTCATTTACAGCAAGGCGGCTTCTACAAGGGCTCAGGTTAGTTCCCAAGAGTTGCATAAGGGGACATTTTCCTCTAAAACAATTAATCCCTTGTTTCTCCAGTCTGGAGGGATGTACTATCTCTGCTGTACTGTATAGTCATATGCTTCTGTATCCTCTCTAGGAATACTATCTCCTGACAGGTGGCCTTTCTGTCTTTGGTTATGGTGGGCAGTTGGTAGCTTAGAATTTCTCCACCAAATGCAATGGAGACTAGAGCCTGATAAATGACAATTACCTTCCTTTGTCAAAATTCTCACTCCCTCTCTGGGTTGCCTGGATCTTCTGTAATCTTTCCCTTCTATGGGCTTGTACATGGAACTCTGGAGTCTTGATAACTCTGCAAAATGGCTGCTGAGATGCAGCTTTTCCCACAGACATCACACTCTCCTCCTTCTTCTCTCCTCTCAGTGAGCACGGCGAAGTCAGCCGTAGGAGGTTTCTTAGAACCTCCCCCTCCCTGTGCAACTTTATGGGAACTCAGGCACTAGCACATTTTCATGAAACACAATCACAATATTAAGCAGTGCGTTTCAGGACACTCCATAAGAAGACACTGGTATTATAGAAAGTGCATGCTGGTCAAGTTACACCTCTGGCTGGAGGGAAGGGGTTAGGTCAAGAATTTGGCATGGGGGGCATCATTTCAAATAGTTCCTCAGGCAGCAGGAAGACTATGTGCCTCCCTGCCCCTGGCCATAAAGCACTGAGGGAAGAGGGGTCCAAGCTCAACTCTTGCACCAGGGGCCAAAAGCCTTTAGCTACGCCCCTATATAACAGCACATTACAATGTTGTATTATGGCCGTAAAAACACATGTTTGCTATCGCAGCAGCATAACGCGATCTACATTCGCAGAGATTACACCGATGCCGAAATTAGTTTCCATGCAAGAATAACAACAATCTGTTTCAAATTTGCACAGGGAAAAGAACGCTTCACGCGAAATCTTGATTGGTTTTGCATTACAGGAAAGCAGTTGTGTGAAATAATACTTCCTTGACCCAGGTGAAGCAAGCCTCTTGGCTCAGTCTTCTCGGAGCAGTTTTATAGTTTGGCTCTGGAATTGTTTGCAGTTTGTTCCATGGTGCTGGCCCCTGCCAAACACAATACACTCTGAACATTTTGTGGTATTTGTCTTCTCCTCTACAAGAAAAAAGCTATTGTGCCAAATAAATGGAAACACATTCATCTCACCAGATATCTGAAAATGAAACGCTCATGTGGTCAAGCTGGGATTCTATTACTCAAAGCGATTTTTATTTCTACTTTATTGCACACAAGTAGTTGAGGCTTTTAACTGCAAGACAAAGTTTACACCTTGTAGTCTGGAGAGCTAGATA
Organism: Bufo gargarizans; assembly: GCF_014858855.1. Taxonomy (NCBI): domain Eukaryota; kingdom Metazoa; phylum Chordata; class Amphibia; order Anura; family Bufonidae; genus Bufo; species Bufo gargarizans. The sequence continues at coordinate 467,859,156 of NC_058083.1, read as the reverse complement.
CCATATGTGTATATCTCCTGGCACTGGAATTGATAAGATTGTGATCCACAGAATGGCCGTGAGCCTAAAAATAATAGTTTATTAGATGCAGAAGCCTGACATATACCACAATGGTGCTTCTCCCAGCTACTGCAATAATAAAATTCACAACTCATCCAGTATGAGTTAAACTGGGTGTACTGGATGTCTGCAGACACAGGACTGGTAATCATTATCCAGGCGATCAATATTCTGTGGTAAAGTGAGTCAGAAAACGTATTGGAGTAAAGCATATATATATATATATATATATGTATATATACAGGTCCTTCTAAAAAAATTAGCATATTGTAAAAAGTTCATTATTTTCTGTAATGTACTGATAAACATTAGACTTTCATATATTTTAGATTCATTACACACCAACTGAAGTAGTTCAAGCCTTTTATTGTTTTAATATTGATGATTTTGGCATACAGCTCATGAAAACCCAAATTTCCTATCTCTAAAAATTAGCATATTTCATCCGACCAATAAAAGAAAAGTGTTTTTAATACAAAAAAAGTCAACCTTCACATAATTATGTTCAGTTATGCACTCAATACTTGGTCGGGAATCCTTTTGCAGAAATGACTGCTTCAATGCGGCGTGGCATGGAGGCAATCAGCCTGTGGCACTGCTGAGGTGTTATGGAGACCCAGGATGCTTCGATAGCGGCCTTAAGCTCATCCAGAGTGTTGGGTCTTGCGTCTCTCAACTTTCTCTTCCCAATATCCCACAGATTCTCTATGGGGTTCAGGTCAGGAGAGTTGGCAGGCCAATTCAGCACAGTAATACCATGGTCAGTAAACCATTTACCAGTGGTTTTGGCACTGTGAGCAGGTGCCAGGTCATGCTGAAAAATGAAATCTTCATCTCCATAAAGCTTTTCAGCAGATGTAAGCATGAAGTGCTCCAAAATCTCCTGATGGCTAGCTGCATTGACCCTGCCCTTGATAAAACACAGTGGACCAACACCAGAAGCTGACATGGCACCCCAGACCATCACTGACTGTGGGTACTTGACACTGGACTTCAGGCATTTTGGCATTTCCCTCTCCCCAGTCTTCCTCCAGACTCTGGCACCTTGATTTCCGAATGACATGCAAAATTTGCTTTCATCTGAAAAAAGTACTTTGGACCACTGAGCAACAGTCCAGTGCTGCTTCTCTGTAGCCCAGGTCAGGCGCTTCTGCCGCTGTTTCTGGTTCAAAAGTGGCTTGACCTGGGGAATGCGGCACCTGTAGCCCATTTCCTGCACACGCCTGTACACGGTGGCTCTGGATGTTTCTACTCCAGACTCAGTCCACTGCTTCCGCAGGTCCCCCAAGGTCTGGAATCGGTCCTTCTCCACAATCTTCCTCAGGGTCCGGTCACCTCTTCTCGTTGTGCAGCGTTTTCTGCCACACTTTTTCCTTCCCACAGACTTCCCACAGAGGTGCCTTGATACAGCACTCTGGGAACAGCCTATTCGTTCAGAAATTTCTTTCTGTGTCTTACCCTCTTGCTTAAGGGTGTCAATGATGGCCTTCTGGACAGCAGTCAGGTCGGCAGTCTTACCCATGATTGCGGTTTTGGGTAATGAACCAGGCTGGGAGTTTTTAAAAGCCTCAGGAATCTTTTGCAGGTGTTTAGAGTTAATTAGTTGATTCAGATGATTAGGTTAATAGCTCGTTTAGAGAACCTTTTCATGATATGCTAATTTTTTTAGATAGGAATTTCATGAGCTGTATGCCAAAATCATCAATATTAAAACAATAAAAGGCTTGAACTACTTCAGTTGGTGTGTAATGAATCTAAAATATATGAAAGTCTAATGTTTATCAGTACATTACAGAAAATAATGAACTTTATCACAATATGCTAATTTTTGAGAAGGACCTGTATATATATATATATATATATATATATATATATATATATATATATATAAAACCAGAAGTTTTAGCAGCAGGGTTGGGTCCACAACCAGTATCGGACAGGGAATGCTTAGAGCCCACTAGTAAAATTCATTCTGGGGGCCTGCTGTAAAGCTAACGTACATGCAAATATCGTCTGCATGGTTTATAATGGGGGGGTCCCTGCAGCGACTTTAAAGGGAACCTGTGACCGGGATTTTGGGTATAGAGCTGAGGACATGGGTTGCTAGATGACTGCTAGCACATCCGTAATACCCAGTCCCCATAGCTCTGTGTGCTTTTATTGTGTAAAAAAACAGATTTCATACATATGCAAATTAACCTGAGATGAGTCCTGTCCCTGACTCTTCTCACCTACAGGACTCATCTCAGGTTAATTTGCATATGTATCAAATCGGTTTTTTTACACAACAAAAGCACACAGAGCTATGGGGACTGGGTATTGCGGATGTGCTAGCGGCCATCTAGCAACCCATGTCCTCAGCTCTATACACAAAATCCGGGTGACAGGTTCTCTTTAAAGAGGCAGGTCTGCGATGAAATAGGATACTGGCTGGCCTGTTAAATAATCCACCCAGTTTTTTTATATGAACATAGGCTGGTTGGGCTGCTGCTATATCAATATGCAAGGAGTGTTCTTGGAATTGGAAATGGAGATATATTTTTCATACAATGTCTTGGTTGCTATGTATGATTGTTGTGTTCTTTTTCTATTTAATAAAAATAGATTCAACACAATATGCAAGGAGTGTGGGACTGGGGGCCCACCGGTGGATTCACCTGTTCCTCAATAGGTCAGTCCGAGCCTGGTGGAATTTTGTTCCAAAAATCAGTAGCAAACCCACTGGCGTACTTTACTCTACATTTATCAAATGTTCCATGTTATTTGATAAATTTGTCTTATCCTTAAACCTAACACTTTTTTTTCTACTAAAGCTCCTCCAGTTTTCCTGCTCCATCTTCCTATTGGAGTGAGACTGTGACTTTTTTGCAACTTTTAAAAAAAGTCTCAGTGGAGGCTTTCACTGGACTGAAACTCATTACAGTCACAAAATTTTTGCACAAGTGAGCCCAAAAAGTTGCTAACGCCTCACTTTACAAATTTTTCAAGCCAGAATTCTGGAGTGAAGGCATGATAAATCAGGGCCTGCGATTTCAACCCCGTATACTGAAGAAGTGATTTCCGCTTTGAAAATTTATGTCCACAACAAAACCAAAACCCAAAACTTTCAAAACCATTCATCAGTATTGCAATTTGCTGTATAAATCTTCAAAGTCATAGAGAATCCACTATGTCTGAACCGACCTTTAAAGTGGGTTCAGACGTAGGTTTTTGCTTGGTGGTTTTCTGCCTTTCTAGTGGCGTATTCTTTATCTAAGTTTTTCAGCTCCAAATGTTAGCTGAAGGTCTATGGGAAATGTGAAACACAGGCCACACAAGTGGTATTTTGTTTCGTTTTCCTGCTCCTGGAGTTTTTGTTCATTAGTTGGCATTTTTTTTGTCTTTCTGGATTCTTTCCATAAATGCAGAGCGTTATCGCTCTTGCCATTTTTTTCAGGCACTCTCACAGCACCTGCTCTATAGAGGAAAAACTCTATGAAGAAAACACTAGTGGGCAGGCACACTGTTTGCAAAAAATGCCCTAAAAAACACAACGTAAAACACAACAAAAAGGTGTTATTTCCTATAGTGAGCAAGCACGACCACCAATGCTGGATTACAAGGTGGTCATAACCCTGGTAAAAGGTAGTTTACAATGTGATAGAAAAATGAATCCAGCCAGCAAGGAAGCAATATGGACAATCATAATACATTAGTAAGTGCCTTTTATTAACTTAGTCTACATGATAAATGCCATTTGCTGTAGTGAGACAACCCCTTTAACTATTGGATGCGTTATTTTTTTTATTTTTATTTTTCAAAATGTAAGCCTAGTAAAAGTAAAAAGCAAAAATAATAATAAATGAGAAGAAGAAGAAGAAAGCAGTTATGCTCACCAATACCCCAAACCTGAATCAATTAAATTTAAGTTTCACCAAAGCTCAGGAGCACAAAACTACATAAGGAGCAGTACAAGGCTCTCAGCAGCATAGCTATGCTTCATGATCATTTCCCCTGAAATGTAATCATTATGGTATTTAGGAATATTTCTCATAGAAGAAGACTTCACATTTCTAATTTGTCAATACAAATAAGTCTTTTATTTATTGGAATTGGTCAAATGTGCCTTAAAGGAGTTGCTTCAAGATCTAGGAAAAGCACCGATCCCTTGAGAAAGTGCAGGAACTCATCAAAAAATGGAGATCTGCCATTGTCACTTGTAGGGTCCATTCACACGTCCGTGGTGTATTGCGGATCCGCAATAGACCAGACCGGCATCCCCCAAAGAACTGCCTATTCTTGTCCGCAATTGCGGACAAGAATAGGATGTGTTCTATTTTTTTGCGGAGCAGCGTCCCATAGTGTGCTCTCCGCATCCCGTTCTGTCCCATTGAAAATGAATGGGTCCGCACTCGTTCCTGATATTGTGGAACCATTTGCGGACGTCTGAATGGAGCCTTATAAAGGACAAGAGCTCTGACATGTACAAATATTTTAGTATATTGTTATTTTCATTATTGTGCCTGGTCTGGAGATAGAATCAGCCTGGGGCACAGCTAGTGGGCTGGTGCCCCCCCTGACTCAGTTACAGGAAGGATGTGGAGGAAGCATAGGATGTCAGTCACTGATCTATCCTTGCAGGGCCTGAACAAACCCGGAATTCCTCTGTTCTGTAATGTTGGAAGTTACAACACCCAGATTTTCTTGGTGTTGTAACTTGACACAGAAAGATCTGATCTGATAAGGCGGAGAGGAAGAAGTGTGCAGAGAGTACATCAGAAAGCCAAAGTGACACACTGACAGCTCTCTACAGACACAGTTATGCAGGAAAGGTTGTCAGTAGAGGAGGACCTTTTAAAAAAAATAAAATAATACAAGTTATACTGAATCTTCTCCCATAAAACTGTCATAATCTGTTCAGCTCCTCCTGGTCTGTAACATGCTGCCTGTAGACTGGACTGCATTTTCATCATGGCTGGCACTCTCTAAGAAAGGGGTAAACTACTAACACAGGGCTCTCAGCCTGGGAAGAATAGGATAAGTCAGCTGGTGGTAGTTGTGATGACTACTAATACTGACATATGTGTTGCTGAGCAATAGGTCTTTACCTGGAGAGCTAGGGAAGCTATGATGCAAAGTTAGCGGCCAGATGGCCTAGAATTAGTCCAAATTTGTTTGCTTTATTTGCATGAAAATTAAAAGAAAACTGGTTGAGGCTACCTTAAATGAAAATTATCAGTGTTGGTGATATCTACTGATGCAACTTGTACCTATAGTTCTGCTTCTGTTAATGTGAACCTATCTGAATGCTTGAGATGGGTGACAGGTCACCTAAATATATGTCTGGGTAAAACGCCTAGCTACTACTCTGAGAGCAGAAAGAAGACATGTTGTCAAAACGGTTGCCCTGCATATTTAGGTCGTGCGACACCTATCATTGCTAGGATCACAGTGTAGAGGTGATCCCATATAAATTAGTGGGGTCACAACGTGAGTTGCATGTGTGCCGCAACTATGCAGTTTTATTTGCAGTTGAAATCATACATGCCACTCGCACTCCAAAATACATTAATTTCTATGGGATCGCCGCTACACTGTGATGCCCGCGATCCTGGCCGAGACCAGTGTCGTACCCTTAGTCTGAACTGCTCCTTGCAGTTGGTCTGGCTCTGGCTATAGAGAGTAGTCATGAGCTATGGATTTGCCCTCTGTGATGTCCGTTTGTCCTAACAGAACCATCTATGATTTTACAATCACACACATTGGTCATCACTATGAAATACAGATTTTAATTCTTATTACGTAGGCATTAGTTTTACATACTTTATAATTATGAGTACTACCATTATGTATCAAAAGTAACCAAGGCACAAATATCAAACGATTACGTTGATGTTTCAGCTAAGTCAGCACAAAGCTCCGTCAAAAGTGATGTATCATGTCCTCTTGTGTAGCACGCCATTAACTTCAATAGTGTGTCCCTCCAGTGGAGCAGAAAGTACCAATTTATTTACTCTTTAGCATATACAGAGCACTAGAATGATAAAAATCTGAAAAATAGGAAAAAATGTCCTAGCGGTTGTAAAACTTTCAAGAACTGCTATCAAATCCAAGTCACTATAGAACAGCTCTAAAAAAATTTTTAAACCACACTATTTTTACTAAAGGAGCATTCCGGGAAAGGTGATATGTCTAGTGTGGAGCTTGAAGGTGCAGTGAATGACATAGGGACCATTTATGCAAAACGTACTGTGACACAATGGGAGGTTTGGTCTGGGAAAACAGGTATTTTCCTCCTGGCATGTGCTGCTGGGCTGATTTACAGCCAGGTGAGGTCAAATACCGGACCGGACCAAATTTTAAATGTCGATTAGGGTTTTGGCAGCACCTGGCTGTCCTTAAATAGGCAGCTGGGCTCAGAAGCCATGTCTCTGTGTTGGGATTTGGGAGCCTTGTGTCTGGGTGAATGCTTGCTACCTGTTTAGTGTGAAAACAGGTTGGTCCTGCCATCAGCAAGGACTCTTTGAGGCAGAATTGCCGCATGGTGTGAATTACCACCAACACAGCAAGATGACTTTTTGTTTGAATATGACTGTTTGTTTTGTCACTTTCCTAAAGTGTGAATAAAACACTGAACTGTTTGATGCTAAAAACTTGTTGTTGCCTCTATACTGCGTCCGCTAATCCTGTCTACCAGAGCGAGTCCCTACAGTACCCATGTTAAAGAAACACTCTACTCTCAAAGAAAGTGCCTCCTCTGGTGGATCTCATAGGAAGTTAATGGTCAACACAACAGTACCATAATAAAGTTTAAAAAAAATGAAAAATAAAATGGGTGGTGCCAAGGATCTCTTATGTATGCTGGTGTCAAATAGCACCTTTATCTGTGCTGTGGCACCACCTGTCCTCTGACACTGTGTTCTCCAGTGATTTTATTACCTTGATAAAATACAAATGACATGGCTTCCCCACTACAACATAAGCAAAGTCGTGAGAAAACCAAAGCAGTTTAATAGTTTTATTTTTTACTATTTTCATATTTGCCAACAGTCCTGATTTTGTTGGGGCTAGCCAAGGAGTGGGGCTTAAATGTCCAGATTTTTACTGTCTAAGGGCTCATGCACAAGACTGTATGTATTTTGCGGGCTGCAAAAAACAGATCCGGAAAAAATACGGATTATGTCCGTGTGCATTCCGTATTTTGCAGCTGGCCCCTAATAGAACAGTCCTATCCTTGCCCATGATGCGGATAAGGTTCCCATGCATTCTGAATGGAGAGAAATCCGTTCAGGATGCATCAGGATGTCTTCATGTTCAGGACCGGATCGTTTTTGGGCCGGAGAAAATACTGCAGCATGCTGCGCTTTTTGCTCCGGTCAAAAATCCTGAACACTTGCCGCATCGACTGATCCGGAATAATAGCCCATTGAAATGCATTATTCCGGATCCGTCCTAACATCTTCAGTTGTTATGACGCAACGACTGATCCGGAAGTTGCGCCTGCGCTAGGTAGTAGGAAGGGCTTGACAGGCGAGAAAACTTCCACTGCCCGCGTGGGAGAAGACAGGGTGTGAAAGAAGCTCCTGGAGGTGAGTATTGTGTGTGTTTGTCCCTTGCATATTTTATTAGTTGTAAAACAAACTAGAAATTTTCTGATAAGAAATAATTTACATACCGGATCCGCTTATCAGTACACAACGGATCCGCTGTTTCGACAGATCCGGAAAAAAAACTATATTGGCTTCAGGATTTCCAGGTCAGTATCTTACCCAAATAGCCGGAAAGACGCATCCGGAAAGAAAAAATTATGCAATCTTACGCGTTTTTCCGGATTCGGCGTGTAATTACGGCAAATGGAGTACACGACGGATCCGGACAACGCAAGTGTGAAAGAGCCCTAATAGAACATGTCCTATATTTTGGAAGAACGGAAATACGGACATACGGAAACGGAATGCACACGGAGTAACATCGTTTTTTTTTTTGCGGATCTATCGAAATGAATAGTCTGCAAAAAATAAAAAAGGAGCGGACACGGAAATAAAATACGTTCATGTGCTTGAGCCCTAAGGCTATATGTACATGACAGCAAAAAAGGACATGTGATGGACGCTTTTTTAACAGCCATCTGAGAGCCAGTGAATAACGGACATCAAAAATAGAACATATTCTATCTTGTCTGTTTTTCACACACAGACTGTCCCTATACAATTGGATGGGTTTGGTCTTAACGTACGTTTCTTAGAAAGACATTAGTGGGGGGAAAAAAGTCTGTTAAAATGGACAGTTTATCTGTTTTTAACTGACCTTTTTTGTGCGTGTAGCCTTAATATTGGTCACTATGTATTTTTCTGTCGCCAGAGATTTCCGAACTAAACTGTTTGCATAGACGCCCTCATTGCACCAAAGGACTAGGTTGCATATTATTAAAGAGTATCATAACTCGGGAACTGAGCCTTGGATCAACAAAAGAAAAACCTCATTTTTAACGAGTGAACCACAGCTATGTGTCTATACAAACAGTTTGCTAGGAAGGTCGATGGTGACAGATTCTCTGTAAAAAAGCAGCTCTATAAGTTGTCACATACAGTCAGGTCCATAAATATTGGGACAGACACAATTCTAACATGTTTGCCTCTATACACCACCACAGTGGATTTGAAATGAAACAAACAAGATATGCTTTACCTGCAGACTGTCAGCTTTAATTTGAGGGTATTTGCATCCAAATCAGGTGAACAGTGTAGGAATTACAACAGTTTGCATATGTGCCTCCCACTTGTTAAGGAACCAAAAGTAATGGGACAGAATAATAATCATACATCAAACTTTCACTTTTTAATACTTGGTTGCAAATCCTTTGTAGTCAATTACAGCCTGAAGTCTGGAACGCATAGACATCACCAGACGCTGGGTTTCATCCCTGGTGATGCTCTGCCAGGCCTCTACTGCAACTGTCTTCAGTTCCTGCTTGTTCTTCGGGCATTTTCCCTTCAGTTTTGTCTTCAGCAAGTGAAATGCATGCTCAATCGGATTTAGGTCAGGTGATTGACTTAGCCATTGTATAACATTCCACTTCTTTCCTTTAAAAAACTCTTTGGTTGCTTTTGCAGTATGCTTTGGGTCATTGTCCATCTGCACTGTGAAGCGCCGTCCAATGAGTTCTGAAGCATTTGGCTGAATATGAGCAGATAATATTGCCCAAAACACTTCAGAATTCATCCTGCTGCTTTTGTCAGCAGTCACATCATCAATAAATACAAGAGAACCAGTTCCATTGGCAGCCATACATGCCCACGCCATGACACTACCACCACCATGCTTCACTGAGGAGGTGGTATGCTTGGGATCATGCGCAGTTCCTTTCCTTCTCCATACTCTTCTCTTCCCATCTATCTGGTACAAGTTGATCTTGGTCTCATCTGTCCATAGATGTTGTTCCAGAACTGTGAAGGCTTTTTTAGAAGTCATTTGGCAAACTCTAATCTGTTTTTGAGGCTCACCAATGGTTTACCAATGGTATTCACTCTGGTGGAGTCTTCTCTTGATGGTTGACTTTGACACACATACACCTACCTACTGGAGAGTGTTCTTGATCTGGACAACTGTTGTGAAGGGTGTTTTCTTCACTAGGGAAATAATTCTTCGGTCATCCACCACAGTTGTTTTCCGTGGTCTTCCGGGTATTTTGGTGTTGCTGAGCTCACCGATGCGTTCCTTCTTATTAATAATGTTCCAAACCATTGTTTTGGCCACACCTAATGTTTTTGCCATCTCTCTGATGGGGTTGTTTTGTTTTTTCAGCCTAATGATGGCTTGCTTCACTGATAGTGACAGCTCTTTGGATCTCATCTTGTTGAGAGTTGACTGCAACAGATTCCAAATGCAAATAGCACACTTGAAATGAACTCTGGACCTTTTATTTGCTCATTGTAATTGGGATAATGAGGGAATAACACACACCTGGCCATGGAACAGCTGAGAAGCCAATTGTCACATTACTTTTGGTCCCTTAACAAGTTGGAGGCACATATGCAAACTGTTGTAATTCCTACACCGTTCACCTGATTTGGATGTGAATACCCTCAAATAAAGCTGACAGTCTGCAGGTAAAGAACATCTTGTATGTTTCATTTCAAATCCATTGTGGTGTGTATAGAGCCAAAAATGTTAGAATTGTGTCCATGTCCCAATATTTATGGACCTGACTGTATCTGTATCGATGAAGCCAAGCATGGTGGTACTGCATATAAATAGAGCAAGTACAGTTTTACATCTAATCAAAGAAAAAGGGAAAAATCTGCCATATTATGGGGAAAAAATGGGGTTACAATTGAATTTCCAGGTTTTTAGTGGAGTTCGGAGTAGTAAAGATAATAAGAATGGTAAATGAGTGCACTGTATTTTTAGATGAATTGTAAAGCACTAGAGTATTATACAGTACACCTGTGTATCCTCATGGTCTGCTTAGTATATGAAATACATGGAAGAAGGTTATACAAGCGCTGAGGAAGCAGAACAGATGGGATTAGTGAAGAATGTGAACATTAGGTTAATTTTGCTTCCTGCATCGGAATATACAGTATGACAAATTCAGGATGGTGTCCTGCTGAGCGCAGGAAAGGTTTGTGGACCTTGATTATTATATTTCATTTTAAATAGCTATTTGATCTCATAGAAAGACTTTAGCAGTTTGGGGCCTCACATTTCTTTTAGTATATCTTCTTTAATTATTCATCCCAGTTAATAACAGGGGTCAGCAAGAGCCAAAAGCACCATCTCTGCCACAGCGCCATTTTGCCTAAGCGCTTGGCAGTTAATCATGGCAGTTATATAACACGCTTCTCTCTTCACACAGGTATGTCTGCATTGCATTTGGACAATACTGCTTCACCCAGCTTTCCACAAGCCTAATAGTGCAGCTTCCATCATCTTCCCTGGTACAGAACTTTGTCTAATCATCAATGTTTACTATTTTCGGCAAGTGTGATATCCTTGTGATTAGTCCTAGAGATGCTCTTCCAATTGACCTGTAATTGATGTGACTGTTGTAATGCTTGTGATCTGTAGTGATTTTATGGCCCATCCAGATACTTAGCTTTGTTTTTTTACCTACATATAGCATCTCTTCTCATGTGCCTTACTTCAGTGATTCATTGATTAATGAGCAAAATTTTTCTATAAATATAGACAGACACAGTCTAAGGCCTCTGTCACAAGGGCGTCGCGGATTTGGGCTGGATAAGATGCGGGTGCGTTGCGGGAAAATGCACAATTTAATGCGTTTTGCACGCGAGTGAGAAAGATCGGCATGTTTGGTACCCAAACCAGAACTTCTTCACACAAGTTCGGGTTTGGGTTAGGTGTTGTGTAGCATGCTCTATTTTGTGCGTTTTTCACGCAACACAGGCCCCATAGAAATGAATGGGGCTGCGTGAAAATCACAAGCATCCGCAAGCAAGTGCGGATGCGGTGGGATTTTCACACATGGTTGCTAGGAGACGATCGGTATGGGGACCCGATCATTATTATTTTCCCTTATAACATGGTTATAAGGGAAAATAATATCATTCTTAAATGGGTTCTGCACTTTGTTTTAACTGATGAGCTATCCTCTGGATACATCATCAGCTTCTGATCAGCAGTTTGAAAAGGCAGCGGCGCTCCAGTAGCGCCGCGGCCTCCTTCTCACTGTTTACTGCCGGCCCACTGACACCACGACTAGTATCAACTAGCGTGGGCGCGGCTAAGCTCCATTCAAGTCAACAGAGCTTAGCCCCGCCCACGCTAGATGATACAAGTCATGACGTCAGTGGGCTGGCGGTAAACAGTGATTAGGCTGCGGCGCTACTGGAGCGCTGCTGCCTTCTCAAACAGCTGATCAGCGGGGGTCCCGGGTGTCGGACCCCCGCCAATCAGAAGCTGATGATCTATCTTGTTAAACCAAAGTGCAGAACCCCTTTAATACAGAATGCTAAGTAAAATAGTGATGGAGGGGTTAAAAAAATAAAATAAAAAATTTTAACTCACCTTAATCCACTTGTTCGCGCAGCCTGGCTTCACTTCTTTCTTCTTCTTTGAGGAAAGGAACTGTGGTGGTGGATCAGGTGATGGACCATGTGATGAGCGCAGTGATGTCACCACAGGTCCTTTTCCTCAAAGAAGAAGACATTAGAGAAGCTGGGCTGCGCGAACAAGTGGATTAAGCGGAGTTAAAATATTTTTTTTTAACCCCTCCATCACTATTTTACTTAGCATTCTGTATTAATGATGCTATTATTTTCCCTTATAACCATGTTATAAGGGGAAATAATAATGATCGGGTCCCCATCCCAATCGTCTCTTATTAACCATGCGTGAAAATCGCACCACATCCGCACTTGCATGCTGAGATTTTCACGAAACGCACAAGTGATGCATGAAAATCACCGCTCATGTGCACAGCCCCATAGAAATGAATGGGTCCAGATTCAGCGTGTGTTCAACGCGTTCACCTCATGCATTGCACCCGCGCGGAAATCTCGCCTGTGTGAAAGAGGCCTAAGGGTAAGCACTCGCAGGGGTCAACTTGAGCCAAAGAGCCATATTGCCTAAGCGCTTGGCAGTTAATCATAGCAGTTCGGCAGTTAATCATGGCAGTTTGACAGGGCAGGAGACAGAGATGCTATGTGTACTACTCAAACAAAGTTACACACAGCACAGGTATGCTAAGATATTGTCTCACTCAGGCTCTGGCTGCTCTTCTCATCACTATGGCTGTCTACTTTCAAATTCAACCACACCTTCCACCCTCTGTCCCTTCTCTCCACATCAGTTCCTCCCTCATTCCCTCACCCTTGTTCAGTTCCCATACAGTTTATACCCTCATACATTACACTGACTCATCTTCCTCCACGGTGCAGCACAAAAAACACCAATACAAATCTTTCAACCACTTGCTGTCTCTGCAGGGGCGTAGCTAAAGGCTCATGGGCCCTGGTGTAAGAGTTCAGCTTGGGGCACCCTTCCTTCAGTGCTTTATGGCCAGGGGCAGTGAAGCACATAGCCTTCGTGCTGCCTAAGGCAAACATTGAAACGGCACCCCCCCCCCCGTCCAAATTCTTGACCTTACCCCTTTCCCTGCAGCCAGATGTGTAACTTGAACAGCATGCACCTTCTATAATACCAGTGTCTTCTTATGAGGCACAAGGGTCTTTGGGCCCCCTCAGGCTCCTGGGCCCGGTAGCGACTGCTACCTCTGCACCCCCTATAGCTACACCCGTGTCTCTGTTCTCCTGCTACTAGCTACAGGGAATATTTACCAAATCCTGGCCCTCCCTCTGTTGCTAACTTCTCTGCCATACACAGAAACTCCAAAAATCTTTTTAATATTCACTGCACATCTTTTCCAGTCTCTTAACTGCGCACTCTGGAACGCACGGTCGGTCTGAAACAAACTACCCACAATCCACGATTTCTTCTTCTCATGCTCTCTCAACTTGCTAGCCCATACAGAAACCTGGCTTCAACTCTTCTGACACTGCTTCCCCTGCTGCCCTATCCTATGGTGGAATAGGAGAAGACCAACTCCTCCACCATGTTTGCAGCCGTGGCGGGGGGTGTGAGTGAATTGAAATCCACAGAGAGTGCAGCAGGGGAGGAGGTGTCTGAGGGTGTCAGCCATGTTTCTGTGAGACCCAGAAAGGAAAGGTTTTGAGAGATGACCAGTTCATGAATGTACGACAGTTTGTTACAGACGGAGCGCGCGTTCCATAATGCTCCTGCAAGAGGAACCAAAGGAGCAGGGGTCAGAGGAATGGTAATTAGGTTTAAGGGGTTGCAGAAATTTGTAGAAGGAGATTTGTAGTGGGACATGGAGGTGATAGTGGGGATTTGCTGAGGGGGTCCTGTTTTGCCCGCTGTTTTGGGGCCACATTTGACTCTTGTTGTTGCCTTGATTCATTCTCGTCTTGACTACCGCAATGCATTAATAATCCATCTCCCTCTCACTAAACTCTCCCCCCTTCGGTCTGTTCTAAATGCTGCAGCCAGGTTCATCTATCCATCCAACCGCTACACTAATGGTACTAGTCTGTGCCAGTCACTTCACTGGTTGCCCATTCACCACAGAATACAGTTCAAACTTCTCACCCTCACCTACAAAGCTCTCCACAGTGCTGCACCTCCATATATCGCTTCCCTTATCTCCATCTACCACCCTACTCGTGCTATCCATTCTGTTAGCGAACTAAGATTAATAACCTCCATAATTCGTACCTCTCACTCCCGTCTTCAAGACTTTTCTCGAGCTGCACCTACTCTCTGGAATACTAGGTCAATTCACAACTTCTCCACCTTCAAATGTGCCTTAAAACACATCTTTTGAGGCAGGCTTATCAAGCTACCTAAAATTACTTTTCCCAGACTAAACCTTTCCCCCACCAACTCAACTGGCCTAAATTCGATCTTCAAGTAGTTCCAAACCCGATGGCTCAAATCCTACTTATCACAATCGACTACCTTATGTGTCACCCCAATTGCTCATAGATTGTAAGCTCTAGCGAGCAGGGTCCTGACTCCAAATGTTTCAGTTGCATATTAGCCAGTTACTTTTGTTTTGTACATGAACCCTATGAATTTGTAAAGCGCTGTGGAATATGATGGCGCTATATAAATACAATATTATTATTACATAGTTTGAGGTAATTGCCACCCCTAGTGAAAGTGAAAAATATACAAGACATGCTAACCACGTCTTAACTTTGTGTATATATATATATATATATATATATATATATTGTATATTGTCGAGGGTTTGTGTGCTTGTGGTGGGGTTGACAAAACCAGATTTCACAGACTTCGGGGTTAAAAGTTTAACAACTTTATTTTTCCCCAAGCAGTCCATGGCAGCAAAAGTTGAACACTCATAGGCACACAAACAGTTCACAGGCACACAAACAGAAATAAAATACCTGACCGTTTGGGCGCTAACTATACAGAATTTTACCTCACCTAGGTACTTCCACAGACACAGAGGGATTAGACTTTGCTCAGACACCAGCAGGTCATGCAGGTTCTAGGCACTGACACCGACAGAGCATTTTAGCCCTGTATTTATCCCTACAATAATGAGCCCAGCAGCTACACTTGGCTTTGCCTCAGGCTAGGGGAAAGTGTTGTAGTCCCTGTACCAAGCTACCCACTATTCCATAAAAATCCAGGACCATAAGGAATTTTAAATAAAAAGGCCTCAGCAAACTACAGTTTGCTAAAACCACCCACTTTCAAAAACTGTGATAGTGCCAAAGAAACTATTTCTTCTCATCTATTCCTTATGTATGCCTTACACTAGTGTTACACTTGCGTTAAAACCATTCAGCAGGAAGTTCCGGCAGAAACATCCTGCTGGAGTTTATTAGATCTGGCATCGTCAGAAACGGCTGAAGCATTGCCAGGCCCCATTGACTATACTGGGACCTGGGGGGATCTGGAATGTTTCCAGCATCAGTGCTGCGATATGACCAGAAAAAAAACTATGCTTGCAACAGTTTTTTTTTTACAAATCCCAACACTAAAGCCGAAAAAAGACCAGACCCCACTAAGTGCCATTAGTCAATAGGCTTTGGCAGGAAAAGGCAGTATCCTGGCTATGCTGGTTACGAACAGCCTGTTGGTTGGATGGTTTTAACTCTAGTGTGAAACTAGCCTTAAGTATTCCTTATGTAAGTAGCAAATGTTATATTCTAAATGACATCCCATGCCAGGAAATGTACTATTCTTAAATCCTCAGGTATCTAATCAATCAACTGCAGAGGTATGAAAACTATTTAATTTTAATATTAATATTTCAACAAATAATAAGTATTCAAGAGATCCTTTGTCACATGATGCTACCCTAAAGATGTGCCAAAGCAGGAGAAGACAGATGACAGTCTCCAAGAGTTAATGAAGGGTTCTGGAAACCGCAGGTCCTGTATCTTCCATACCAGTCCTAAGGATATGCCATAAATGTCTTTGATTTTTCATAAGTTAAATATTATGCAGGGTAAGATTTTATATTATGCACAAAGCCCTTAGCCTGCTGGAAGGTACCACAGATTATGGGCTGTGAAGTGTGAGTTGGCATTCTAGGCTCAATTTAATACTTCAATATCTATGGCTTATACTGTAGTTCAGAATAGTTCCTACAAAGGATTTAAGGGAAAATATACACATGTTGATGGAGAATTGCTGAAAAATTCAGTAGTCTTTCGTGCAAAATCATGACTGGATTTAAAAGCAGTGAATTAGCGAACTTAGTCTAATGGTATATCGACAGTACCTCCGTACTCTAAGTTCCCTTTAACGAGGACCTTTCATGGGCTTATGTGTTAGAAACTGGCACGCTTACCAGATAGGTCCGCCCCTACAGATGCAGGCACAGTTTTTTTCCAAAATACCCCTCTGTGCCAGCGCTGTGTCCCCCGCAGTTTTTGGTGCCTGATATGTTAATTTAAGGAGAAGGAGATGGCCCTGTTTTTCAATGGGTTTCCTTCTCCCTGGCTGTAGCGCGGTCCAATCCCACCTTCTTACTGGCTGTTGCACTCTCCGCTGCTTTTGGACTGCGCTACAGCCAGGGAGAAGGAGACGCCCATTGAGAAACCCGTCCGTCTCCTCCTCCCTGTACCGATACTCTAAATTAACATATCAGGTGTCAAAAAAAAACTGCGGGGGACACAGACCCGGAACAGAGGGGTATTTAAAAAAAAAAGAAAAAGTGCTGGCTTCTGTAGGGGCCGCCCTATCTGGTAAGCATACCAGTTTCTAACAGATAAACTCATGAAAGGTCCTCTTTAAGATCAGAAAGATAGGGAATATATTGTACAAAAATAAGTCTTTATAAATGTTTTGCTCCAGTAGCTCTTCTGGGGGACTGGATCAGATGGATTAGGCTTCGCTCCTCCCATGGTCCTGACACAGGTCTCCCATCTCACAAGACCTGCCATTTTTGATACTTTCCTCCAGTCAAGCCATCGCAATTGAGCCTATTTTTCCTTCTTCCAATAAATCAACTTCAAGAACCGAGTTCAGTCGCTAATATATGCCATTGCAATAGTGACGAGATAATCTATGTTATCCACTTTACCTGTCAGTGGTTCTAATGCTATGAATGATTGGTGTATATACTGCACAGAAGGGGGTCCTCTGCTCTGCTATAAAGCAGAACACAGCTACTTTTGCTCCCACTCTATCAGACTCGGTGCAAACATATATCACTGGGTTAGCCATTCAATTAAACACAATAATACGAAAGAGGTTTCCCACAGAATATAAATAGAGAATTCAGATTCACAGTTGGAGCGGTCAAACATAGTGGCACAATATGCCTTATTATTAATATGAACCACATTTATATTTGTATAAAAGTTACAAAGTAAATGAAGAAAAACAAATAAGTATATGATTATGTTAAAAAAAGCATTATAGTTAAAACCACATAAAATATACACTATTCCATAGTAGAATTTACCTACCAGTTCTTAAAGGGATAGTTAAGGTTATTAGGCTTCAACATTGAAAAAGATGTGCGCATGCTCCACTAAAATAAAAATAACACACAGACACATCTGGCTACTTAGCTGATGGGTTTCCAGCAGGTTCTAAGTATAGAGAAAATGGAACAGACCACAACATCAGGCAGCCAACATTGAGATGACATTATAAAACGATCTGCACTTGAATAAAAATATGCAGCTCCTCCAATTTCCCTTGTTATTTACAGAGTTCCTGTATATAAGGATTTCAATATTTCCAGATATATAAGTAATGGGGCAATTTCAATATTATTTTCCCACCTGGAAAGATAAAAAAAAGCCAATGTGTGGTTTCTCAAATATTGGATCATGTTTGCATATTTGGTGGGTTTTGTGCTCTTTAATCATTTCTCTTTGGAAGCACATTTGAGGCTAGAGTCAAGAAGGCCACACACTCGAGCATTGTTCTTTCACCTGATATGATTTTCTTATTTACACCCGCCAGAACACATACTCCATCAAGGCATGGCTGAATTACACATTTAATCTCAGTTACTATAACTATCAATCTATTTATTTGATTGCAAAGCTGCCAGCAAACAATGATTCTGTATGGGGTGGAGCAATGGCATTAACAATCACTCCTCCCAATACTGAGGAGGAGATCACATGCAGCGGTCTACTCCACTAATGAAAAGTTAATTGCTAGAAAGAAACACTTCCTGTGTAAATAACGTGTACCATGTCTGATGAACTATTCAGGAGCCTCTTCTCTTTATTACAAATTTCAATAAAGAAAGTATTAGAGAGTGAATAAAAATGTGATATATTTATTATATATTTCATTCTACTAAAAAAAATATTTTTGTAGAAAATACTGGTGAACACAGTTAATCCAGCTTGTATATTTTTGGATGGCCACTATCGAACCCTAAGATACCTGCATGGATTACATGAAAATGCCAGGTCATCTTTGTAGTCCCAGCTGCCACTGGTAAATGCGTCCACAGAAATAAGCTGGCTGCTACATTAGCAAGACTTTTATCAATTTTAGTTAAAGGGGTATTCCAGGATTTTATCACTGATGGCCTATCCTCAGGCCATCAATATCTGACCTGCACCTCCACTGATCAATTGTCAACTGTTTCAGAGTAGCTCTGGAGCCAGATCTAAACAGCTCCATCCATTGTGAAGAGGATGGTGTTGGCAACTGCAGCGCTGATACCATTCACTTCAATCGAGCAGTGCTGTCGTTACAATCTCGGTCCACTGTACAATGTACAAAGCTGTGTAGTTCTGGCGTTGGAGCCACTCAGCACTGCACTGGGAACATGGCTGCTAATGGAGGATTCCATCCATCGGTGGTCCCATTCACTCAGAACAGACTGGTTAACTAGCGCATGCGCATTCAGTCCACAGTGTGAATGAATAGCGGCTGCTGATGGACGGAATCTTCCATTAGCGCAGCACAGTGCCGATACGCAGGTTATTGGATCTGCCTGTAAATATGAATTATGCATAAAACTATCTAACATCAGGGACAATAGTTTAATCATTCCCAATACTAACTGCATGAATCTGCATGTGCAGCTAACATCAACTGGCCAACCCCTTTAAGTCTATTTTTACACATGGAAAAAACAATATTAAAAATATTCTCTTACTAACATTACTTCATATGAATCTTTAAAATACTTAAAATTAACCAAATGACAATGGTCCTGGACATGGGCCAAGGGGAAATTTTTACTGGGGGGGGCCATTGTCCAGGCAGCCGCCAAGCCCTCCTCTTAACCGCCAAGTGCACAAAGATTTGAGGCTCTGAGCATTAATGTAGGAGCATCAGCACTGTGCCCGCAGATGCCCTCCTGAATTCAACTGTACTGCGGTGCTCAGGACGATGACACAGTTTCATACTGTGCACCGGCAGCAGAATTTTGTGCTGAATTGTGGTATTTGGTTCTGGGGCGGTATTTTGCTCTGCACTATAGTATTGCTGGCCCCATCTACTTCTGTTGTTCCACCTTCTGTCACTTTGGATCCGCCTACAACATGGGACAATTATTAGATTTTTTTTTTCCAGGGGCACTTCAAGTTCCCAGTCCACCCCTGGTCTGTGAGTCAACTTCACTTAAAGAAAAATATGCAACCTGCCCAATAATAATTTCTGAATTTGGATATGATCTGTTATTTACCAAAGGTAACGTCATTTTCCATCTACACTAGCACTGTCACATGGAATGTCATTACAGTACTGTCTACTGAATTTATACTTGGGCTTCACATTTCTGAAGGTGTAACCAAAGCTATAAGCAAAGACTAAATCTAATTTTAAAAAAATGCTAAGGGTGCTTAAGAATTAGTAGCTAATGGTGAAAAAAAAAAAACAACCTTCCTGAGCGCAAAAAGTTCTAGAATAAAACACTAGCTACATATCAGATCAACCATAAAAATTATTTAAAAAATATAATGAATTACAGATATAGCTCATTCAACCAAATCATGAATGTTCTGCTCTTCAAGTTATTTTCTGAACTACGAAAATGAAATAAGGGCAGTTTTTAATTAATATGAGCAATGAAGTATGTCCACCATAAGTAGCCAGTGCCAGTTAACAGACACAAGGCTGTGGGAAGCATACTTTGCATCAATTAAAAGGATGGTATGTCATTAATCCTTACTGTCAGTGTCCAGGTTTACGCAGTTGGCTTATTCCTCCTGTAGTTTGATGCATATGTTTTCAGAAAGGAACATTCCAGATGAGATCAAAAGTAGTTCAGCTCTAAAAGCCATAATTTACTGATTAATGCATTTAACTTGACGAGAAGATTGGTGGAACTTAACAGCTTTATCTACCGTTCAATCTGTATGTAGTAACTGACGAAAAGTTTTGTAATTGGAACACCTTTCTACGTTTCACAAAAATGTCATAGGGATAAGCAAACTCACATCTTAAGTTGAAAAGCATCAAATTTGATGAGAAACTGGCTGGATGGGTTATGATTTGGTATGCTTTGTTCACTTTTGACCCACCGATCTATAATTTTCATTGCCATGCAAAGTAAATGATTACTGCAGTCACACGGTAGTTGCCATTGAGTTTAATTATAAAAATAGGCCAGTTAGTCTCCTTGAATACAGCAACCATTTCATTTAAGTAATCAACGGAACTTACATGCAAGGATACTTGAATGAAGCAATATAGTTACCAGGTGAAAAAAAAAAAAAATTATTCAGATTATAAGTACCATAGCATGCTGATGTTGGAATTAAGGATGTATACAGGATAAAACAACCACACCAAGATATTATGGTCATTTTATTGACTTATTCTTGTCCCAGTGTTTTAAGCAATTGTTTTTAAGGGCTTATGTTCAGCTCACCCCAACTTGAACAAGTGTGTTAGAAGGATATTTTTTTTTTTACATTAAGTACCGATTGGTTCTTTCCATTTAATTATTACATTACCTCCTATATTCATTGTAATGTAGTGAGTTAAGGATAGTTAGTTAACATAGAAAGCTATTGTTCTTTGTCAGATGACCACCAGACCACATTCCAGAGTGGTTAACTCACAAGACATACTTCATACTAGACATTCTTAGGAAGAGGAGATAAAAGGAATAAACCTTTGTGCAAAAAGATAAAGAATTGAGCTTCAATGAGAACATCATCTAGGTAGGATGTTGTAGGTCACTATCTCTGTTATGTATTACCTTGGGGCATTAGTTATATGCTATGTAGGTAGTGTCGCAATGGGAGCTCCCTCATTGTGTTGCAGGCCAGGTGATAGATTATTATTTACCTTTACTATTCTGTATGTGATTGATATATATATATATACACTGACCAAAAATGTAAACGCAACACTTTCGCTTTTTCTCCCATTTAGCATGAGCTGAACTCAAAGATCTGAAACATTTTCTACATACACAAAAGACCCATTACTCTCAAATATTGTTCACAAGTCTGTCTAAATCTGTGTTAGTGAGCACTTCTCCTTTGCCGAAATAATCCATCCCACCTCACAGGTGTGGCATATCAAGGTGCTGATTAGACAGCATGAATATTGCACAGGTGTGCTTTAGATTGCCCACAATATAAGACAACTCTGAAATGTGCACAGTTTTGCAACCAATCAGTATCTGGTGTGGCAACCATTTGCCTCACGCAGTGCAACACATCTCCGTCTCATAGAGTTGATCAGTTTGTTGATTGTGGCCTGTGGGATAGTGGTACACTCCTCTTCAATAGCTGTGCAAAGTTGCAGAATATTGGCAGGAACTGGAACATGCTGTAGTATACGCCAAACAAGAGCATCCCTAACACACTCAATGGGTGACATGTCCGGTGAGTATGCTGGCCATGCAAGAACTGGGATGTTTTCAGCTTCCAGGAATTGTGTACAGATCCTTGCAGTACGGGGCTGTGCATTATCATACTGCAACATGAGGTGATGGTCGTGGATGAATGGCACAACAATGGGCCTCAGGATCTCATCACTGTATCTCTGTGCATTCAAAATGCCATCAATAAAATGCACCTGTGTTCATTGTCCATAACATACGCCTGCCCATACCATAATCCCACCGCCACAATAGGCCACTCGATCCACAACGTTGACGGCAGCAAACTGCTCACCCACACAACGTCACACACGCTGTCTGCCATCTGCCCTGAACTGTGAAAACCAGGACTCATTTGTGAACAGAACACCTCTCCAACGAATGTGAGCATTTGCCCACTCAAATTGGTTATGACGACGAACTGCAGTCAGGTCCAGACCCCGATGAGGACAACGAGCATGCAGATGAGCTTCCCCGAGACGGTTTCTGACAGTTTGTGCAGAAATTCTTTGGTTATGCAAACCGATTGTTGCGGCAGCTGTCCGGGTGGCTGGTCTCAGACGGTAAGGTCAGCTTGGTACAGTTTACACAGACACCTCCTGTCCAAGCGGGCACAGAGAGGTAACAAGCTGAGAAAGTTTTTTCACTGCCGCAGCGCTTCTCAGCCCGGGAAATCTGCCACCAGCATCTCTTTTGATATAAGCCCGGTCCGCTAACAAGATTATATAGGGTGAGAAACCAACCCGCGGTAGCTTATAACTAGGCCGAAACACAGACGTGGGGATTCGTGATCGAGATACAATATAGCACAAGATTAAATTATATATTTAATCGCCTTAAGGGCACACTAGATATAACACAATATATAGAGAGAATATATACAGTGGTCTGAGGTTACAGATACAGGTGATATAGGTACAACAGGGTTAAGCAGAGCAATAGTCAGTTACTAGGCAAGATGAAAGTTCCTTTGGGTTATAATGGTGGAATAGTCCTTGGCTGCAGTCATGTGGGGGCAGTGATGTCAGCTGGTTCCCGGTCTCTCCAAACACGTTGGCACAATGTGAACCCCTTCAGAAAAGACATCGCCCGCTGGCTTGCATGGGCTTATGACCTGTAGCCGGCCGCTCCCCTCCCCGCCTATGGGTAGGGTCCACCCCTCCTTCTCTGGTGCTGGCAGAAAATTACCCATAAAACCCCTTAGGGCTCATAGCCCCAGACCAGAATGTCGCAGGAAGATGGCTCCAGGCCAAATCGATCCGTCTGAGTTCCCGCTACAACTAGAGTGCAAACATGGTGTCACTATGTGGTTTCTGTTAGTAGATATGTATATCTCCCCTCCCGGGCACCCTAGCCTCAAGCCAGGACTACGTGGACGCTTGGCTTTGCCCCAGGATCGCAAAAAGATAACAGAATTATGCCTGGGTTGGACAGACTGTTCATAATTCCTTATGAAATGTAGGTGCCAACATGTCTGGGAGGTATCAATGATCCTGGACAAGGGCTGAGACCTCCTGCTGAGGGTTTTTCCCTGCAGGATTAGCTTGCCTCCAACCTGGCTGGTTGAGGTGTGAATATATCAACCTGGGGCCTCCTTGAAGCCTAGACCCCTGGGGCTTTCTCCCTTGCTAGCTGACAAACATATGGCTGGGGGGTGGGAACATATTTTGCATGTAAAGTGACTGTGTACATGCAAAAAGGTGAATCAAAATGACAATCAGGGCTGACAATAAATGATAATACATATTCCTCACACACGTGGTCTGCGGTGGTGAGGTCGGTTAGCTGTACTGCCAAATTCTCTGAGACGCCTTTGGAGATGGCTTATGGTAGAGAAATGAACATTCATTGCACGGGCAACAGTTCTGGTAGAAATTCCTGCAGTCAGTATGCCAAATGCAAGCTCCCTCAAATGTTGCGACATCTGTGCCATTGTGGTGTGAGATCAAATTGCACATTTCAGAGTGGACTTTTATTTTGGACAGTCTAAGGCACACCTGTGCAATATTCATGCCGTCTAATCAGCACCTTGATATGCCACACCTGTGAGATGGGATGTTTTATCTCGGCAAAGGAGAAGTGCTCACTAACACAGATTTGGACAGATTTGTGAACAATATTTGAGAGTAATGGGTCTTTTCTGTATGTAGAAAATGTTTCATATCTTTGAGTTCAGCTCATTTTTGCATCAAAACGAGTTGCGTTTATATTTTTGGTCAGTATATATATATATATATATACACACACAGTCAGGTCCGTAAATATTGGGACATCGACACAATTGTAACATTTTTGGCTCTATACACCATCACAATGGATTTGATGTGCTTTAACTGCAGACTGTCAGCTTTAATTTGAGGGTATTTACATCCAAATCAAGTGAACGGTGTAGGAATTACAACAGTTTGCATATGTGCCTCCCACTTATTAAGGAACCAAAAGTAATGGGCTTTACCGCCGTTATGCTAATTTGCATAAATAATTCCTTCCGCTCACACCATCAGAGCCTATTTCCCTTTCCCTGGACTTTGATTGACAGTGAATCTTCTCCCTCACTGCTTGTAATCTCGTCCGAAATCGCGAACTTGCTTACTTGGCCTTTCTTAGTTAGACCAATCAGAAACTTTAGTGTATTTCCCTTCCCCCTCACGCCACTACGTGCTGGAATGTTCTCAACTATCTGCTCCCCCTGCAAGATAGCACAAGAAATTAGGTAGTGTGCATTACTGCTGGCGCTACGTAGATCACGTGGTAGTGTGGCAACATCGTCTTGCCCGTACTGACTATTGCGCATGCGCAAGATTTCATCTATAGGGGTATTTCTTAGGTGCAGCTGAGGAGCTTGACTCCGAGAAAATATGACTCTTCTCTGGTCACACAAGTAAGATATGACTTATGTTAATTTGCATAAAAGGCAGGAAGTACAAAAATGCATCATACTTATTTAATTTGTATGCAGATGAAATTAAAAGTGTAATTTATATGTTTAGGGCAACAAAATGAACATTTAGAAATGCTCAGTGAGGGTCGCGTAGTAGAGGTGACAGGTTCGCTTTAAACTTGTTTCTGTCTATCGGTGATATATCTATGGGTCCAGCCACAATTTATCTCATTTTATTGTTCTAAGACCTTTTTAAAATTATTCTTAAACATTTTCTTGACCTAGTGCTGCTTATTCAACTTCTTAGTAAGTGGGGTTGTATTTCCCCTTTACTCATTTTACTGCTTCTCTAATCATTTGATACCTTTAATTTCCAGAGAAGTTGGGGCAGAAGGCCAAAGGGTTTGAAGACATTTTTCATAATTCTTTTGAAATTAATTTGTTCCTTTTCTTCTAAAGAATTTGATTAAACTGAGCCTTTATTAATAAAGCGATCAAAACTCAATATTTTGAGAATTTTAAGTGTTGCATTCTTGCCGAGGGGCAATTTTCAATTTACGCCTTCTCATTTTTAAGATAGATCTCTTTTTATGAATATTTTAGTTTCAAAATAAATCTGTGTAATAATTAGACAAACCAGAACATAAAGGTACTTGTTACATTAAACCACAGTTTCTCCCTTTTGAAATAATTATAGTCAAAGAATGGGGCAAATTTACTAGTGAAGATGCACCAGAATTCTAGTGCACATGCCTTGCATCACATTTATTATTGATTATAATTAGAGATGAGCAAATTTTTCACATTCGGCCGGTTCACTGAATCTTTCGAAAAAAACTGTCTCTTTTGGAAAATCACTATTTCCTGGCCATTATAATGGTGTAGAACACTGTGCCTTGCAGTAACACGCATAGGGAGTCTGCTATGGCAGTGAAACAATACTGTGAGTCAATATGAAATGAAGATGACAGGTGTCGCTCTTGGAATTGCTGCACACTTTACTTATTTGGGCTGTCATGGGGCCAAAACTGACCAAATAACTCAAGTGTGAACTTAGCCTTACGAGTCGATGTTAGCGTCAAGAAGAAGGGCACTCCTTTAACACCACCGGCAGCGGATTTCACATAGATGTCTACAGAACCTGTTCTGTTAAAACGCTTATACAAGTAGTAGTGTTTAAGTCACTTCCTCTGATCCGTCAGAACAATAACCCACAAAAAAATGTATTCTGTCTGTGAAGCATCCACCTTCACTCGGTCATCATTGGGTCAGTAATCCATCAGTATTGAAAAAGCCCACAAAAAACAGAAGTGGATGCAAAACAGAGATGATTTGCATGTCTTCTGTGTTTTGCACCCACTCCTGCTTTTGGCTACCAAATCATAAGCCAATTCTGATGCCAACTAGGCACCATGTCATGCAGAGATTACAGTCGTTACATGGACAGGATCAGTTGTGCGTTTCATTTTTCCTTCCTTCTGACACATCAGAAGAAGGGTCAAATAAATAATGTCAGCCAGGCCGAAAGGCAAAATAGTGGCCCAGTCATGAAGTCCACAGAGTGGCCCTATGACAAAGTGTTGAGGTGGAAGCAGCATGGGGAGACCACAGAGTGACGCAATGACAGAGTCTGGAGGTGGCAGCAGCATTAGGAGGAGACCACAGAGTGGCAAAATGACAGTGTGGAGGTGGCAGCAGCATCAGACGGCCACAGAGTGGCATAATGAGACAGTGTGGAGGTGGCAGTAGCAGCAGCATCAGGAGGAGTCCACAGGGTGGCACAATGAAAATGTGGAGGTGGAAGCAGCATCAGGATGCCACAGAGTGGCATAATGAGACAGTGCGGAGGTGGCGGCAGCAGCAGCATCAGGAGGAGGCCACGGGGTGGCACAATGACAGTGTGGAGGTGGCAGCAGCAGCATGATGAGACCACAGAGTGGCACAATGACAGTGTGGAGGTGGCAGCAGCATAAAGAGACCACAGAGTGGCAAGGTGACAGTGTGGAGGTGGCGGCAGCAGCATCAGGGGACCAAAGAGTGACCCGGGGACAGAGTGGGAAGGTCCGTGGCAATACCAGTACCAGCTGAAAATGGTGTGTGAAAGGAGCAATTGGCATCAGATGTGTGGCATCAGGCGGGTGGCAGCATAAGAATAGTAGCTGAGGCAGGTAGCCAGAAAAAAACGGTATCTTTTGTCAAAGTGTTGGTGTGGTACCATAGATGATCTAGTCTAATGCTTCAGGCATTGGTGGGTAAAAATGCTAGCTGATGCACGCCTAATTCATCTTGACATGGGTCAGCTCTTCAAATTTTGGGTGGACAGGAGAGTTTTTCTTGGGGTAACTATGGCCCCCGCCACACACACCCGCTCCGATGCCGCACTACGCCTAATTCATCTTGACAAGGGTCAGCTCTCCACATTTTGGGTGGACAGGAGAGTTTTTCTTGGGGTAACTATGGCCCCCGCCACACACACCCGCTCTGATGCCGCACTACTGGCCGGCCAGGACAGCTTTTCCAGGGCAAACTCTGCCAGTTGCGGCCACAAATCCAGTTTGGCTGCCCAGTAGTTAGTTAAGCTCAGCCCTCCTTGACGCAGTGCCAACACAATGTTCTTCCCGTTGTTGTTCACCATGGCTCCGATTTTGAGTTGTCGCGGAGAAAGACAGGATTTGATTTCTTGATGAAGGACACAGAGCAGTTCCTCCCCTGTGTGACTTCATTCGCCCAGGCAAACGAGGTGCAGAACAGCCTGACACCGCCGTGCCTTGCACATGTGGTATGCTGGAGGGGCACTGTGAAATGTGCCTGCAGTGGAGGATGAGGAGGAAGAGGCGGATATTTTCACAGGACCAATGGCGTAAGAACGTGGAGGAGGGAGCGGCGTCACCTGGCCAAGTTGCTGGTGTGGCTGTGAAGGAACCACATTCACCCAGTGGGCCGTAAAGGACATGTATTGTCCCTGACCGTAATTACAGCTTCGCACTTTGGCAGACACCGACAGGCTCAAGGACTGGCCCACCTTCTGTTCTACATGTGTGTGCAGGGCTGGTACTGCCTTTTTGGCAAAGAAATTACAGCTTGGGACTCTCCACCTTGGCTAGGCACAAGCGATCAGTTCTCTGAAAGGTGCAGAGTCCACCACTTGGAAAGGGAGGGACTGCAGCACCAGTAACTTGGCCAGGAGCACATTCAGCTTCTGCACCTTTGGATGAGTGTACGCATACTGCTTTCTCTTGTCAATCGCTTCGGTGATGGATTGCTAACGGAATGACTGACGAGGAGTAGGAGGAGGAGCAGGAACATGACAACCCGCAAATGATTGGAAGGACAGACAGCTTGCTTCGGCTGAGGTGGTGGAGCCTTGACTGCCTGAAATTGGTTGCGTGCCACTGGGTCATGCAGCGGTTGTTGCGGCAGGCTGGACCACCACATCGGAGCCACGGTTCTCCCAGGCCACTTTATGGTGACGCTGCATATGTTGACACAGGGCCGTGGTCCCAACATTGGCACCCTGGCTATCCTTCACCTTCTGTCCACGGATTCTACAAATTGCTATGTTCACCTCCTCTGGTGGCTTGACAAAAAACGTTCACACCACCGAGTAGGTGATTTTACCCCCAACAATCCGCACTGACTGACTGCTACCGCCGCTGCTTCTGGGAACCCCTGCACCACTACTTTCTGGGCAGGTAGGCTCCTGCAAAGCGGGCAGTCTACCCCGGGCCTGTTTGGCTCACGAACTTTCACTGCTGTCACCCTGCTGACTCCCGGCTAGGTCCGCCGCTGCCTCACGGGCAAGCTGCCACCCTCTTCTCCCGATGATGATGAAGCCCCTAATTCACCCGGCTCCCAAGTGCGATCAGCTACATCATCATCGAGTACTGTATGCACATCACTGATGTCCTCCTCAATCGTCTCCACAACACCAGCTCCCACGCCACTCTCCTCGTCACTACTTGCCTATCGGAGGAAGCGGCGGATGTCTCCTCCACATCTTGGCTGGCCAGTAGTTGCTGACTGTCCTCTAGTAGCTTGTCCTCGCTGTATAGTGGAGCTGAGCCCACAGCATATAATACTTCTCTGGCTGAGGAAACAGAAAAGGACAGAGGCAGGGTGAGAACAGGTGAGGGCACAGGGCCTGCTCCTTGGCCATGCCAACTAAGAGTTGTGTCTGACAAATCCACCGACTCTTGGCTGGGGGTGTCTGATGTCACTTGGGATGAAGTGGATGACCGCGTCAACCATTCGAGAACCACTTGGTTTATGGTCAAGACACGACCGCTAGATAACACTGCAAGCTCAGATCTCTCGCTGCGGCTCCCACTGCCACGCCCCCTTACTCTGCTGCGACCTGTGCCTACGCCAGAAACATTTAGGCCTCTGCCACTCCCATGTGCAGGGCCTCACACTTCTCTGTCCGACATACTGTTAGATCAAATAAATAAATAAATAAAAAGAAAATTAAAACACCCCAAAAAAGTCTGTAATTTTCTCATTTCACCACACAACAGCTAATAAGCCCTTTATTCCCCACTAATACACGCCACAAAAGACTTTACAACATTTAACTGCACTGCTGAACTGAAAATATATAATTTTTTTTTGCCACTAATACACTCCAAAAAAGGCTTTAGGATATATAACTGCACCGTTGAACGGCAAATAGACCCTTACTAATAAAATGTGGAGTAAAGTAAGCAAACTTATAGGTGATATAAACTTGGACTAGACAGTCAAATGGTGCTCCACATTTAGCATCCAGTGTCAGGTGGATACTGCATTTGACTACACTGTGTAGTTTAAGTTTAAGTTTATATTGTCTATATGTTAGACAGGCATAGTAAATCTGCCCGAAGCCAGAGATTAGTCAGGTGAATAGGGTCCACCAGATGAATTGATTCTGAGAGGCCACTGCCTTGGGCTCATTTCTGCATAGGAGTCTGAGCCCCCTGAAGGATACTCTGGTACACATGTGGGTCAGTCCAGCCTTGAATATGGTGGAGGTGTTAAGGCTCAATGCAAAATCTGTTACAGTTCTTATACCTGTTTGCAGTACTAGAATATTCTTAGGAGGCTTCTTCAGGCGCAGATCTCAGGTTGGGCAGCTACTTATGTATCCTTTATATCCCTGGTAATAATTATGTAAGCACTGTAAATTATTATTAATATGACAAATTGTAACATGATGTTTACCATAATCTAAGCTTTAACAAAAAGGTTACCTTACAGAAAGCAAAGTTAAAACATCTTTAATGTTCTACAGTACATTTTAGAAAACAGTACAAAGTATACATTTTTAAAGAAAATATATTCTCACTTCTGTAAATAGCAAAACAATTCATATTGAAATAGTCTATATCCTAAAGAGCATCTTCCAGGGACTTAGCGTTCTGCACCTTAAATGGGTAATGAAGACAGAGTTAAAACTGAAGTAATATTGCCCTAAGAATAAATTAGTGCTTATTCTTAATTACACTTCAGTGTGGTCTCCTGCAAGCTATCCCAACATGCTCTTAACAGCTCAAATTACATTAGTATTCTTCTCCTGTCCAGACGGTTGTATTGTGTAGAGCGCAAATGGATAGAATGTCAAAAAGCAAAACTCTACCTAGAGCATCTCATCTATTCAATCTACCTGTTCAATTGCAACTTCATTAGGAATACTTTAATTGCACAGAAGAAGACATTTTAATGAATAAAATTACATGAACCCCAGTAGCAAATTGCTACTCAGTCTTACAAAGGATAATAAAACCATTTTAAACTTTGGTCTTCTAATTTAGATCAGTCAGAGGATGTGAATAAAGTGGAGATGTATGATTTAGGGAAATAGACATTCTGGCTGAGTGGCTGACATATTTAAACAAACCTCTAAGAGCCTCAGGTGTTACATCTGATGATATTGAAGCACTTCCACTTTCCTCAACCTAGGAAGGCATCCTGTGGAAAACATTCAGACTTGTAGGTTTTACTATAATTTGCCTAAGAACATGGAGAATTTAATTAATGGTAAAACTAGTGGATGTTTACTAGCTATTGTTTGACAGGCACTTTGGTAGTGGCTGTGCCTGATAATGCATCTCACTACTGCTCAGTCCAATTAAAGTAAATATGTCTGATCGGCAATGCAAGCAAAGCAAGGCACCATCATTCCCAAAATGTACTCAGTGGGAAGCCATGCCCCCCCAGTTAGCGAACTGGCAGAGGTGCCAGAGTCGAACTCATATCAATTTGTTATTGATGGACTATCCTAAGTGAAGGCAATCAATTTTGCAGTCTCCAATAACCCAATTAATTTCTCAAATAGAAAGAATTTAAAATAAACAAAATTAAGGAATTAGAGTGGCCTAGACTTGTCTCTATTGATACACTCTGGCTTGTACAGATGTGTTGCCTGATATTTGCAGTTAGATCTCACAGTTTTGACCTCTTCAGCATCTTCTAATTGTGTCTCCTATTTTGTTGCCTCCACAGCACTCTCCTGTTGATGACACTTACCTGGTACCTAGTAGTGTACCAACCCTCTGTCTGTGACTTTAGTCACAGTCCAAGTCTTCCTGTGGGGGTTAAAAGATCACTGAGTGTTTTGTAAAACTTTTGATAGGTCATAGAAACATAACAAAAGTTTTGAGCGCTGAGACCTCCACCGATCTCTAGAACGAGGAGAAAAAAGCATAATTACATATTGCGCTCTCTCTCCTGACTGCAGGAAATGGGCATACTAGAAGTCTATAGGCCCATCTCGACTTTATCCTCTGCAGCAAGAAGAGAGAGCAGTGTACTTCTGTCTCCTCGTTCTATCGATCAATGGAGGTCTCAGTGCTCAAACCCCCACCTATCAAAACTTTTGATGGGTGTCTATAACATATCAAAAGTTTTAACAAAACTCAATGATCGTTTAACTGCGAAGAATGGGAAGAATCCGTTGGACCCTTTTACAGGGGTTAATGGTCAAGCAGACAAATGTTACTTTGAATGTTCATTCCAAACAAGTGTCCAATGTAAACAGTCCGCCAATCAAATGAGAAATGAGAAAATACCTCTGTGCATTTTAATTGCATCTTTCATGCTGGCATTAATATCATCTGTTGTCAGCAGCACATCACCCTGTGTATATATGGATGGTCTGCTGACAATAGTGAAAATATACGAACAATCACACGATACAGAGCCCATGTTTGCACCCTGTAAATCAAAATAACCAAGTGCAGACTGAAATGCCATATGGTTGACTGGCACTTTTTGGGGCTGAAAATCTGCCTGTGTAAATGGACAATGCATCTAAGAGTTTAGCCAGTGTCAGATGGATTATGGCTAGAGATGAGTGAAGTTTCTGAAATTTTATTTATACCTGATGCTAACGACTAGGGCCACAGACTCGATTTGAGCACAAATAAATTCTGCCCAAATCAAATATTCCCTGATAAGTCGTGTATGACACTCTGAGGTCTCCTAGGACTGCACCCACCTCTTTACTCCCAGACAGCATTAGTAATGTCAAAGTGGCAGTGACATACATGGCTATGGGTTTAATAACACACTGCATGGACACATTTTTTTCAAATATTAAAATGTCATCACAAAAATGTTCCCTTTTTGGTGGCAAATGCCTTCTTCTTTATCTTCGGACCTAAAATCACGGCTGCCATTTTGTGAGATTCATCTGAATGAATTTGCAAAAAGATT
The DNA here is from genome assembly GCF_014858855.1 of Bufo gargarizans. Lineage (NCBI taxonomy): Eukaryota > Metazoa > Chordata > Amphibia > Anura > Bufonidae > Bufo > Bufo gargarizans. The sequence continues at coordinate 467,826,709 of NC_058083.1, read as the reverse complement.
AGTATTAGGTTCGAAACCAAATTTTTGGGAAAAATCAAAACTAATTCAGTTCATTTAGAACAATTTGTTCATCTCTAATTATGGCTGAATGATCCAGTTCTCTGGTGAGAATCCCACCTAAATGTTTATCAATGCAGAAAGTTAAAAGGCCAAAAATGAAAGTAAATTAAAAAACCTGTAAAATCTCCGTAGCCGAAGGCACCTGCACATTAATATCAAACATATGAACTCATTGGATTTCAGAAAAAAAAAATATATATCAACAGGTACAATATCAAAAACTAATTCCTATTATAATATTGCCAAATTCTATTTTATTTCCTTTCCTTGAAGCATGAGAAGAGATAACTAAATCACTAGAGGTCTCTGTGATATATATATCCTCCGAACTACAATGATCTCCCCAGGGCTCATTCATTCTGTAACCTTTACAGCTTTCAGGCATAAATGGCAGAGGTTTACCTTGGGTTAGACTACATTTTAAAGCAGAGGTCTCAGAGGTGGCAGATTTCCTATTAATTCAGTGTGGCACATTAGTGCCAGTAGAATCTTTCTTCTATAAAATGCTAAATTATTTAAATTTATGAAGTAATTAGAATACAGGGGGATAAGCCATAAAGTTTTTTTTTTTTCCTGCACATTTCCCAGTAAGCCATTTTATTGCATTGATTGAATAACTAAAGTATTAAAAATTGTGATTTATGAAGATATGCTAATTGGCCAGGTTTTGAAGAAAGTCTCATTTGCATTACAAACAGCGCTAGAAGAATTGAACATAACTTTGCGCGCGCTACATTATTCTAGTCGGGATTTGTATCAACAAGCTATCTCTCGACAGCAACAAAGAAGTTGTGTGCAAACAACACATGATCAAAGATCTCTTCAATTACTTCTAATTCCTATTTAATTTCTCTCCTAGGAAGCATTTCCTTGCCTGCAGCACTGACTAAAACTTGTTTTTTGGGGCGTAATATAGGATCCCTAAAGATGTGCATCAATAAATATGCATGAGCTTCATATCCAGAACTTCCCCTGTCAATGAACTTATTACTATCTGCAATGTGTGAAGAACTCATCATAGTTTCTCTTTTATATACAGGAGGAACATTTGTACCATACTGAAAGACTCTCAGAGGGGAATTGTAGGATTCCAAGCAATCGAAGATGAACATTGAGAATCACTTGGTAATTTATAAACAGACAACAAAGTACATTTCGCTGCTTTTAGATTAAAAAAATCTCTTTTTTTTTTTTTTCAAGTGAGACAATTGAGTTGCATTTTTGAATATCTTCCAATGTAATCTATTCTATCGCCAGGAGAATATTTGAGTGGAGTTCTTCATTAACAAGAGTGCCTACTGGGATAAGTCACTGGCAAGAGTGAAAAGGAAATAAGACAATGCAAAGTAGATAATCTGAAGGGGTAAATATATAACAAGCTACCAGGCTTTCATGACATTAAAGCACAGAGTTACAAGAAAATCCAAGCCGATATTGTCAAGAGTGTACATGATAAGCCAAGTCCGTACACAACTATTCATATTTTCATAATGTCAAATGTTTTAAGAGGGGTGAACTTAAAGAGCGTTTCCCAAAATGAACACTTGTAGAAAATGAGCAAGGAAGCCGTCTTACATTTAGAACTAGTGCTGGATGCGCCAAAGTTATGGAAAGGCCTGCGCCTCTTCAGAACTTTGGCATATCCTCCGCCAGCTATGGGCCTTTATTAAAACCAGCATCTAAAACGCCGGTCTTAATAAATGTGCCCCTTGTTCTCCAACTAAAACAGGCATAGAAAATGATGAATGAGACGCCCCATCTCCGCCCGTGAAATGCCCACAGTTTTAGACCTGGAATGAGCAGGGAAAAGTCTCAGTAAAAATCGCATAATGCGAATTCGTAACGAGAAATACAGGTGTGGGTCACTGTTGCTACATTTGTCAAGCTGGTAAAAGTTTCCAGAGACTGCAAAAAATGGTTGGCACGGCAGAACATTAGAATAGCTTTATATGCAGATAGAGTCAAGTGTTCCAATATATTCGCAATTGCGCTAATCGGCAGTGATTAGAATATTTTTTCGTGCAGCTTCACATTTTAGCAGATCTGACTACAGATTACTGATTGGTGCACTAAGTATTGTTGTGAACCTGACATTGCTTCCTTCTCATCGGCCCTCAAGCAAGAAGCAGAGAGGAATCATGTGATCAGATGGAAAAAAATTCTGAATATTTGATATAACTAATATATAGCACTATAGTCTAAATATTCGCAAATTCTTGAAGTGGCGATATTCGCGATAAAAATAGTCTAGAGGTCAGGCCCACACTGACCAGATACTTTTTCAGAGCATATATATTGTTCATGGGAAAAGTAATTGAAATCCTCAATAATTTAGTACAATTCTGTTTACACTAGGATCAGACCCACGACAACTATGATAGACAGCAGAGAAACTGTTGGTTCCAAAATGGCAATGGTTGGCAGTATATGCTAAAACACCAAAGATAGTAAATTAAATTAAGTAAATTAACGTAAAAAAACACTCCACCTCGGGAAATAAAATAAAAATAAAAAATTGCACCAGACTAAAGATTCTTGGTGAACTAGATGATCACATTCACTGACATTTGAGATTTTTATTTATTCCGTCTGTAAAATTAGATTTTTATTTTAAGTCTCCAGTGCTCAAACCTTGTCAAATAACATTCTATCTTTAAGGATGCAGGGGCGGATTGGCAATGTAACCCACCCACGAGGGAGACGGCACATGCGCAATGGACTAGTCGAAGCCGGTGCCAGTAGTCCTCACGGGCGCAGACAACAGTGTCCACTGCGCCTGCGCGAGACTACGGAGCAGAGATTACATGACGTCAGGATAGTGCAATGAATAAATTAAGTAGTAGGCGGAGCTGGGCTCCGGATCGATGGGCGCGGCTGGGCTCCAACATATCGTGGGACAACCCCTTGGGCTCCAGACAGAGGTGATTTACATATTAATAGTATAGCTTTTTATAAGAATCTAACACACAAAGAGCATAAACAGAGGGATCATTGTAAACACTGCATAGAGACTAATGGGCACATATAAATATCACTATATTGATAATCCTGGTGACAGAATCCTTTTAACACTTTGTTGTCTGCACATTATAATTAAAGCAAAGCAAGGACTCTTAATTGCAGGCCGCAGATCTAGTGGGGAATCCTGAGTGATCCATAGCAGTTTAATCACAGTATAAGTAGTAAACAAAATTTATTGGAGCCGATTGTATGTATTTATGTCCACTAAAGCAATCCGCACCGTCGCATTTACAATCACGAAATCTGGCACACATGTACATCAGGTGTTCGGGAAGGTTTTAGACCGGGTCTCCGCTCTCTAGCACGTACCGTTCATGAGGTGTTCCTAAAAAATGCAAATATGGCACCATCACATGACCTACATTAGCCAATAGAAGCCTGCAGGTCTTTCTCCTCATATCCCAATTGCCATACACACAGTCACATGACCCCTATCAGCCAATAGAAGCTCACAGGCCCTCAGTCTCCACATACACACAGTTTTACACCAGGTTTCCATAACCAGGTCAGCTTTAAAGGGGTATGGCGCTTTGGATGACACTGTTAGGCCTCTTTCACAAAGGCGTTCCGGATTTGCTCCGGATGCATCACGTGTGCATTGTGGGACAACCGCGTGAGTAGGCACGTAATTGCAGTCATTTTTGACTGCGATTGCATTCCGATGTTCAGTTTTTTCCACGCGAGTGCAATGCGTTTTGCACAAGCATGAGAAGAAAACTGAATGTGGTACCCAGACCCGAACCTCTTCACTAAAGTTCGGGTTTGGGTTAGGTGTTCTATTCATTTTATTATTTTCCCTTATAACATGATTATAAAGGAAAATAATAGCATTCTTAATACAGAATGCTTATTAAAATGTTGCCTGAGGGGTTAAAAAATATAAAATAAATTAACTCACCCCATCCACTTTTTTCGTGCAGCCGACATCATCTTCTTTCTTCATCTTTCAGGACCTGCAAAAGGAACTTTGATGACATAATCGCGCTCACCACGTGAGCACAGTGACGTCAGCGCAGGTCCTGCTGAATGAAGATAGAAGATCCTGGTGTCGGACCCCCGCCAATCAGATGCTGATGATCTATATAAAAAAAAAGAATGCAGAACCCCTTTAAGGGGGCGATCCGCTATGGAGGACAGTGTAAAGGGGCAGATTGCAGTAAAGGCCACTGTTAAGGGGGCTGAGTGTTGTGGAAATCACTGTTAAGGAGATGGGGTACTGTGTAGTTCACTAATAAAGGGACGTGGAGGTCACTGTTAAGGGGACTGGCACTGTAGAGGTCTCTTAAGGGGGCAGGGAATGGTGGCGGTCACAGTTAAAGGGACCGTCCGCTATGGAGGTCAGTGTTAAGGGGCGGGGTGCTGTCGAGGTCTCTGGTAAGGGAGGCGGGGTGTTGTGGAGGTCACATTTTAAGGGAACGGAGCTCTGTTGAGTTCACTGTTAAGGAAACGGTTATTGTGGAAATCACTGTTATCGAGACAGGGTACTGTGGAGGTAAAAAATTAAAGGGCCAGCCAATGTGGAGGACACTATTAAAGGGGCAGCAGGGTACTGTGAGGTCGCTGTTAAGGCAGCAGGGTACTGTGAGGTCACTGCTGAGAGAGAGGGGTACAGTGGAGGTCACTACTAAGGTAGCGGAGTACTGTGGCAGTAACTGTTAAAGGGGCAGTCGCTGTGGAGGTCTCTATTAAGGAGGCTGGGAATGGTGGAGGTCACAGTTAAGGGGACTGTAACCTATGGTGATTGTTAAAGGGCGGGTGCTGTAGAGGTCACTGTTAAGGGGGGAGGGCCCCTGTGGAGGTCACTGTCAAGGGGGTGGGGTGCTGTGGAGCTCACTGTTAAAGGAGCTGGCTGCTGTGAAGGTCTAAGTTAAGGGAGTGGGCTGCTGTGGAGGTCCCAGTATAAGAGGGCATCAATATTGGTGGAGGCACTATCGGGGGCAGCACTGGGGACATTATATGGGCCAGGGGCACTATGAAGACTTGTTTAAAACTGGGGAATTATACATTACTGGGAGCACTACTATAACTAGGGGAACAACAAGGGGCAGTATTATTACTGGGGGCACAATCCAGGGGCATTTTTATTGATAGAGGCACTATAGAGGGCAGTATTACTACTGAGGTCATTATAGGGGCATTATTACAGCGGGCATATTAAAAGCATTGTTATTACTGGGGCACTATGGGGGCATTATTATTACTGGGGTATTTTAGGAGGTATCATTACTACTGGGGGCACTAGTTTTTCTTTTGTTTGTGTTGAGAAGGTGAAGAGGATGATAGAAAAGTGAGGCGATGTCACTTGATAACAGCGATGTAGTGTGGTATTCTCCTGTATGACCAGGCAGTATGCTGTTGGTAGTGCTGGCTTGCTGCTGTGGCCTGTGACTCACCTCCTCCTTATCTTAACTAGAGACACCTTGAAGTGTAATGCTGGACATGGCAGCTGGAGCCACCACAGATGGGCAGCTTCTGGGGAGGTCATTTGTGCTCCTAGGGCAGTATTTTGTACTGCACTATGGTATTTGTTATGTAGTATTGCTAGCCCCACCTACTTGTGTTGACCACGCCTTCTGTCAGTTTGAATCCGCCTACAACCTAGGGGGACTTTTAGAATTTTTTTCCGGGGCCACTTTAAGTTGCCAATCGGCCCCTGTTTTATAGTGCACGGCACGAAGATCGCTAATTTTGATAATAATGCAGAGAACCTGCTCAAAGTGAAGGGAAGCATTTGCACCGCGCTTGCAAAACTGACCCTCGCACGACATAAAGAGGCGCTTTACTATAAAATGACATCACGTCAACTTCCAAAAGGAAACTTCGTCAAACAAAGAGAGCACAAACACATTTCATTCTATTCACAACTCTTTACTGATGCTGAACGTAAAAGCAAATATGATGACACCACTAAAGTTTCATTATGACAGAGTGATTGATACTTTCATTTCAAAACTGTTCTACTCTTGACCCCTAGCGTATGGCTCCTCTTACTAGCCGGCTGACACATGGAAAAAAAAATGTGTGCTGGCTGAAATCGAAATGTCTGCAGCAGAATAGCACGGGCATATGCAGTCTGAGAAGAAAGCCCCGGGGGATAAAGTCCTGGCTTGTGCGCGGTAAAGTTTTGTGGTAACATTTCTTCTGAGAACTCTAAGCAGTCACAAAAAGGAAAAATTATACTGGACCATATGTAACCCTTTGTCGTTACAATCTGTAAAAAGCCAGTTTAAACAGAATACACAGTTGGAGAGACCTAAATAGTGCAAGATAAATCAGCGAATCGATTCTACACAAATTTGATATGAATTTCCCAAAAACATAGAATGTGTCGGCCGATGAGAACCATTTGGCCCATCTAGTCTGCCCAATATACTGAATACTATGGATAGCCCCTGGCCCTATCTTATATGAAGGATGGCCTTATGCCTATCCCATGCATGCTTAAACTCCTTCACTGTATTTGCAGCTACCACTTCTGTAGGAAGCCTATTCCATGCATCCACTACTCTCTCAGTAAAGTAAAACTTCCTGATATTACTTTTAAAACATTAAAATTTCAGCTACTCCAAAACTTTTATGATTTTTGCCGTACGAATCGCTCAAAATGGCAGCCATTTTACATAAAACATGACAGAGAAAATGGCATCTGCCTCCAAAATGGGATTGTTTTTGCACATTTTTTTCATTAAAAAAATCCGACAGTGCAGTGTGTTTTTACATAGGCTGTTTGTTACCATCCATGTTTTACAAACAGCTATATATGTTCCTGTCATTTTGAAATGACTAATGCGGGCTTGGCTTTAAAAAGCTTGAAAAGGGTTGGATACAGTGCTAATGGACCTCAGAGTGTCATACACGACTTTTCAGAGCAATCAGGGCACTTTTGGTTCGAACCAAATTCGTTGAACCCGAATGGGACCAGAAACTAATTTTGGGAAACTCGCTCATCACTAATAATAATGACAAACTTAGACTGCCTTGATTGAGGAAAATATAATGATATACTGCATGTAACCAATTCAAATTATAAAATTATAAATAAAAAAATGTGTAAAAAAAAAAAATAGGTAAAGGCAAAAAAAGCAGCAATAAAGTTTACACTTTGTCAGTTTGATCAATTTAAAGGGCCTGTGTCAGCAGATTTGCACCTATGACACCGGCTGACCTGTTACATGTGCGCTTGGCAGCTGAAGGCATCTGTGTTGGTCCCATGTTCATATAAGCCTGCATTGCTGATAAAAAATTATATTTTACTATATGCAAATGAGCCTCTAGGAGCAAAGGGGGCGTTGCTGTTACACTTAGAGGCTCAACTCTCGCTGCAACACGCCGTGCTCTCTTTACTTTAATTGATAGGGCCGACAGCGAAAGCATCATAATGCCTCGACCTGTCAATCACAGTGCAGAGAGAGCGCAGTAGATGCAGAGAGAGAGCAGAGCCTCTTGGTGCAACAGCAACGCCCCTGTTGCACCTATAGGATCATTTGCATTTATTCAAACATAATTTTTCTCAGTAATGCGGGAACATATGAAGATGGGACCAACACAGATGTCTTCAGCTGCCAAGAGCACATGTAACAGGTCAGCCAGGGTCATAGGTACAAAACTGCTGACAGATGCCGTTTAAGTCCATAGATGAAGGCTTTACAAACTGATTTACTCAGCATCAAGTTGTCAATGAGTAGTAGATAAGTTTGTCTTATAAAGGCAAGTGTGTAGATGTAAGATACTGCTGTATGACAAATCAATAACAGTGCCCATAGGCGGTTATGGGCCCATACTGTTCTTCTGCGTGCCTTCTTATTTGTATGCTCCAAGGGTGAATGGAGTGCTTTGGTTCTGTAATACAGACCCCTAGGTAACATATATAGGCTCTGCATACACAGCATTGCCAGGTGTATGGACCTTTATTACTGGGGACAGTTCACATAACTGGAAAATAAAAAGTAAATTACATTTAATAAATAATTCATCATTATTAAGCTGATTGAAGTAAAAAAATGGTCCTAGAAAAGAGCGGGTTCAGGGATTTTACCAGTTAAACTTTTCAAAAATAAGCACCTGCCCACAATTGTGCTGCTTCACATAGTACTGCATTGTTGTTTTTTGTTGATTATTTTTTTTGCTCCCCTCCCCCATTCCATAGACATAAGCTGGGGTGGCCCACTGGACATCAGTCCACCAGGAAATTTCCCTGTAAGGTCTATGGTCCGTCCACCCCTGGGGGTCCATATCTCGGGAGAGGTGATAAATGTTGGATCACTGTGGGTATAATCATTGGGAACCCCACAATCACAAGGACAAAGAGTCCCTGAGCCTCTCTATGCATGGAGTGGTCCACTGCTTCACATTTTTGGTTACCCCGTCTGACACCCATCTATCCTCCACATGCATGTATTTAGGGCTATTTTTCCACTAGACTAGTATTATGGCTTTCTAACAGAGATTTCAGTATTTATGAAGACACAAATAGTACAATCTACAGTATTACTATTGCCAGAACAACTGCAGAATTCTTGATGGAAACTTGGGTGACTAAATAATAGGTCAATAGGGACAATCCTTTTTTCTTGGGATCTGTTATAGCTGTTATGGCTCTACTATAAATTTAAGCCATGATAGTATGAACAGAACCTTAGTAACTTATTTATAGTGAAACGCTGTTAAAAACTAAAAACACAAAGTCATAAAAAAGAAAACTTAATGCTCGTCTTGCAGATGCTAAAAGAGCTGTCTTCTCAATAGAATGGACTGAGCTACCTAATATTTACAATTTCATATTTGAAAGAAATGCAGAATGAATCACTATCTATTTGTAAATGAAGAGGTAAGATTGAAAATTTACTATCTTTCTACAGGCGAAAGGTCAACACCCATGACAGAAGGTGCAGTGCATGTGCACCTCCCTGAAGGAAAGAACTCAATGACTCCTGACCTTAAGAATGTAAAACTCATCCTTGTACGTTTCTAATTATGAGAAACATTTTCCTAACCACTTCCTCATGTTGTTCCTCCTTAGATATACACTTCAGTTGCCTTCACAATTATTATGATCACTGACAAAGGCTGAAAGGCAACTATTAGTTTTCAGTCAACATCTAATACATTTTAAATTATGTGTCCATAAACAGGAGGAGAGTCATTATGGAAAGGAAAGGCTTGAAAGCAGATCTGTTTGGAATGACATGACTCATTGCTGTTTACTAGGATAAAAACATCTCCACTGAAAATGTACAATCTATTGTAGGACCATCTTGGGCAAAAAGCAAGTCAATGTAAAATAATACACTAGTCACAAAAAGTTAGTTGGCTTTTGGGTGAAATGTATGGAAAATTTAAAAAGTTCACGCTACAGTGATATTATATCATGAAAGTAGAAGCATGCAATGGTGATTTCCTCATCTTAAACAATTTATTGAAACAAAAGGCAACAACAATGGTGGGTATACCCCCACAAAAAAAGTCAGTGTCTCAATAATGTCATGTGGCCTTGAGCATCAATTACAGCTTGACAATGACGTTTCATGCTGTTCACAAGTCGACTTATTGTCTGCTGAGGCATGGCATCCCACTGTTCTTGATGGGTGACCCTCAGGTCATTGAGGTTTTGGGGTACAGAGTTACGAGCCTCTATACAGAGACTCAGCTGATGCCATAGGTTTTCAATGGGATTTAAGCCTGGAGAAAGTGCAGGTAACTCCAAATGAGCTACCCCAGTCTCCAGCAGCTGTTCCCTAATGATGCAACCTTGATGAGCTGGTGTATTGTAGTCCACGAAGATGAAATTAGGCCTGTGTAGTTCATGCAGAGGCACAATGGCTGGGTTAATAATGTTATTCAAGTAGTATGGGCTTGTCACTGTACCACAAAGTGTAGGGCAGTTCTATAGTGACTAGACACACCTGCCCACACTGTCACACCACCAACACCAAAGGCTTGTTTGGTGACAACAGAGGCTGCTGCATAGTACTTTCCTTGACTTCTCCAACATGATTGGAGGCCATCATTTCTGCTCAGCGTGAATCAACTTTCATCAGTGAACAGCACTGAGGCCCACTGGTCCCTTGTCCTGCATAGATGCTCCCTCCTGGCCCATGCAACACAATGATGCCTGTGGTCAGGAACCCTTGCCGGTCATCTAGCACGCAGACCACACTGATGTAAATGGTTTTGAATGAATGGTCTGACATAACACTTGGGTGCCTCTCATCTCCCTTAAATGTGACTGTAGTTGTATGCCAGTCATCATCCGGTTCTGAAGGGCATTGTTCAAAATAAAGTGGTCATCAGTATGGGATGTGCCAAAAGGACGTCCGGTTCTATGCCTTTCTGTGACTCTCCCAATCTCTCTGTATCTCTGTTGCAACCTGTTGATGACACTATGTGTCACTGTCCCGCCTGTGACAGAGACTAGAGGATCGAGAAAACTGGCTGCATGTGATTGACAGCCTCTTTGGTTTCACCTTTTTGTATTGTTGCTGGGGATGACCACACCTCTAGTCCCAGGTGCAGCTTAAGTGGTCATTCCTTCAACTCAATTTAGTCCGGCCTCACCCATCATGCTATGTGGCTGATAGCTCCTTGTTTGTGAAAGTCTTGGTGGTTCTCTCTGAAGTTCCTGCTCGTCCACATACTTCTGGAAGTTAAGTTTATCTTCTTTGTTGTTTTGCATGATCTGCTGATATTAGGCCTGAGGGGGTATCCTATTTGTTCAATTGGGAAGGAATAGGTGATCCATGTCCTGACACTATCCGCAGGGCCCTCTTAGGGTTAGATAGGGCCTAGGTTCCTGCGCATGAATATTCCTACCATCAAGGTCTCTTCATACTGATGCAGTCAGGGCTCACTAGGGACTCACTAGGTGTGACCATTTCCCTTTCCCTAGGTTCCAGGCCTAATACTTTTTCCCTTCTCTTCTGTGTTCAGTGTGGAGTGTATTTACCACACTGCACCATAACACTGTGAGACTCTAAGCTCAGTGGCCACTTCTGTCTGTGGACATCCTGCTTGAAGCCTCGCAATGGCAAGGTACTGTTTATCAATTGTTAGGCGTCGTCTTTAGTCGAATGATGTCAAAATGTGAACAACATGATGAGGAGGACTGTTAAAATACCATTTCTAATTGAACCAGTACATTTATTAGCGATTCATCTATCAGACACTTGTGCATTTTTTCATTAAGCTATTTGTTAGAGAAAAACAAGTTTGCAAAAAGTATTGAAACATTGAACAGTTGGACTTGTACATTCAAAACTTTAGAAAAGGTCATATTAAGTTCACCTGTAAAGGTAAGAGTGCATTTTAGGTTCATCCTGAAATTTCACCCATAAACTAAATATATGATTCAGGAGGTGGGTAATCTAAAATATAACATTTAATGATAATGCAAATAAAACATAGAATAGTTCCTAAATAAAGTGTGCAATGACAAACCTTGGGATAGAGAATGTTGGTATACACTAGAAATCACCTAGGTATCTATCCCAAATGAAAAATACCTAAATACACTCAAATGGTGCACGGCGGCACCTGTAACCGATTGTCCTACCGGTACCGCGAGACAGGATACGGATCGTTCACCCCCGACAAAGCTCCAATAGAGGCTTCTTCATGTAGAAAAATGAAAAAGTGATGTCAGGCAGTGATACACACGAGTGCAGGGTCCCTGTAAAGGCCCTATTTCCTAATACTAGATATAGGTAGCAGCCTCACCACAGGGCATTCGTCCTTAAAAGGACGACCCCGTCCGGAACCTGTCCCTCAAAGATAATGCTATATGTCCCTAAAGGATCTAGAAAAAGACTCCCTACACGCATGTTTCACTGCCTGCAAAAAAGTATATCAAGCAGTTCATCAGGGGAGATGAAGGGAAGAGCACTAGGGATGGGTATTAAATAAGTCCTCAATCCCTAGAGACCAGCCTGACAAAATTCATCGGCCAGTAGTGGAGGTATGGCCAGATGGTGGACACCTCCTATGGCGGTCTCTATAGATGGAGAGACTATGGTACTTGCAGTTATGTGATGCACAGAAAGACTGCACCTGGGACGCCAACCCCACTGGCGTTCTCACCATATTTAAATAGTTACCTGGCTGCCGCCTCCGCCGCCCACAATATGGTAAGGCCAATGGGCAGCATATTCATTGGCCACAATACTAATGTACTATTGTTTGACATTGCCCAGATATCCAATCTTGGTCTATATCAGACCAGTAGCCTAAATACTGATTTTATTGATGGTCCGATCGCGGGCCAATACGCTGTGGCAGCGGGGCGAGTTCCGATCGCCTTGCCACCTAACAGCGTTAACAGGCATGAGTGGCATCACCCTCTGTCCGGAGCGCCGCTGTCAATTCAGCCGGCAGCCGCGGCATCGCGAGATTCAACTATGCCGCGCATGCGCAGGAAGGAGCCGTCATCCAGGGCACTTCCGTGCGTCTCAAGCCTCGCTCCTGTCTCTGTAATGGGCGCACGCGTGGTGCCTACGTGCGAGCGCACGGATGCGCCCATTGGCCTTACCATATTGTGGGCGGCGGAGGCGGCAGCCAGGTAACTATTTAAATATGGTGGGAACGCCAGTGGGGTTGGCGTCCCAGGTGCAGTCTTTCTGTGCATCACATAACTGCAAGTACCATAGTCTCTCCATCTATAGAGACCGCCCTAGGAGGTGTCCACCATCTGGCCATACCTCCACTACTGGCCGACTAATTTTGTCAGGCTGGTCTCTAGGGATTGAGGACTTATTTAATACCCATCCCTAGTGCTCTTCCCTTCATCTCCCCTGATGAACTGCTTGATATACTTTTTTGCAGGCAGTGAAACATGCGTGTAGGGAGTCTTTTTCTAGATCCTTTAGGGACATATAGCATTATCTTTGAGGGACAGGTTCCGGACGGGGTCGTCCTTGTAAGGACGAGTGCCCTGTGGTGAGGCTGCTACCTATATCTAGTATTAGGAAATAATTGGCAGTCAGCCATAGGGCCTTTACAGGGACCCTGCACTCGTGTGTATCACTGCCTGACATCACTTTTTCATTTTTCTACATGAAGAAGCCTCTATTGAAGCTTTGTCGGGGGTGAACGATCCGTATCCTGTCTCGCGGTACCGGTAGGACAATCGGTTACAGGTGCCGCCGCCGTGCACCATTTGAGTGTATTTAGGTATTTTTCATTTGGGATAGATACCTAGGTGATTTCTAGTGTATACCAACATTCTCTATCCCAAGGTTTGTCATTGCACACTTTATTTAGGAACTATTCTATGTTTTATTTGCATTATCATTAAATGTTATATTTTAGATTACCCACCTCCTGAATCATGCCTTTACTCTTGGTAATCTGGAGCGCAGACCTTCACCTGGTTTGACCTCCCTAATCAGTACTTATAGTCAATTAATTCCATAAACTAAATATCCCTAACTTTATGTGAGTAGTGTACTTGTAATTTATTGTACAAATAACAAAGCCAATCAGAACTTAACTGTTGGTAATTGGGTTTATGAGAGGTGGGTAAAGTTAAAATACTGTAGTTCATGACAAAAAATGAGATCAATTCAATACGAAGAGTCTTTTGTTACCAACAGTGTAGTAAAAATCTAAGTTTTTAAAAGGTTATAAAATAAAACCACAGTACAAGGACATTGCATACAAAAGACAAAAATACAGCCATAGCTATTCCAATTATACTGTTATGAGAGATTGGCACTTATGAATCTGTTCACCAGGAGGTCATGAAAATCTCAAGGATATGTTAAACAGGTATACACCTTGTATTCGGTGAGGAATATTTATGAATAGGTCTATAACTAATAATAATGGTGTTGGCCATGGTAATTCAGCAGTCATTTAGAATTTAAAGGTTATATTTGTATAGTTCATAAAATGCACCAATGTTTCAGGGCAGTAGAGTTCACCAAATGTATTGAGGGATTCATAGTAAGATGGCATTCATTTTAATAACCCTCTATTCTGGTCTGCATACCTGCCCCCCATTTACCCTTAATACACCCCACTAACTACTCCCTCAGCACTCTGGATGAAGCCCACTTCACACTATATAATACTTCACATATAGAATATAAATACAGCATTGGTGCACAACGTTCTGTGTGTGTGTGGGGGGGGGGGGGGGGGGGTTACATGCATCCCACAGTGGTGCATGGTCTCACCCTCTCTGCAGTGTTGAATGGGAGAAAAGGGGGTCACATTCACTTGATAGGTGGACCTGCACTTCAGCTATTTAGGGCATATAGGGGGTCATTTATTAATCTGAAATGTGCCTAAATTAGGTGTGTTACAGGCGCAGATTGTGGTGCAATGGTTATTTGCACCTCAATCAGCGATTTTTACCAGTTCAAGTCAGGTCTAAACTTGTGGCGTGGAATGGACGGGGAAGGGGACAGGCCGGTAGGTCCATCTCATTTACCATTTTCTACTCCTGTTTTAGAATGGAAGCTGACATTTAGAACTGGTGGAGGAATATAAATGTCTCAAATGGAATACCCCTTTATATTTTATTTGTGGCCCTAGTTTAACAAAATAGTGTTGCCCTTGGGCCAAAACAAATTGTGCACCTCTGATATACAGTACAATCTATAATAGTGGAAAAAATGACTTAGTCATACAGATTACATTTTCAATTATCATTAAGAATGAAAAACAAATTTTCCTATCTGTTTGGGAATTCTAGTTTCACTTTCCAAACCACAGCCAGTCATCCCAAAACTGCTACCAATCTTCCAAAACCACTCTGGATGGTAGGAAGCTAAAGCTACCCCTAGGTACTTCACCAGGGCCTACCGCAAAGCCAGGTGGCAATCCAGGTTACAGAAAACTGGTGCAGGCACACCTACCAGAATGACTAGAGAGGTACAAAGAGAAGTCAGAAAGCAGATTCAAAACCAGAAGAGACAGACACGGTCCATGCAGCAGACAATGGGTTAACAACAAGTTAATTCAGAGACAATCCAAGGTCAGTTTAACTTGAGTCACGATGAGAAGACAAAAAGTAAAAGAGTTGCGGCACTCACCGGAGTAATAGTTGCTACTTTATTAGGACTTCCTTAGAAGACAACACATGAAGGATCCAGGGGCGGACACAATGTTGCAAAAGGCGACGGCTGTTTTGCGCGTGGGATCGTGCTTCCTCGAGCCGATGTATGCGTCATCGCGCAGACTTGCGCTTTATACAGGCGGACAAGGGGCGGCCGGCACAGTCAATGTTTGTAAGGACAAGGTCCAATGCTTCATGGATGAAGTTGTTAAATGTCGCACCCTTATCGCTTTTACTTAGAACCGTACTGACCGCCCGAAGTCCTAAATCATGGGGGATTCGGGTATATAGACTTTCGACGTCTAAAGACACAAGGTTAAACTCATCCTGCCACTCAAGACCTCTGAGTGCCCGGAGAAAGTCGCCTGTGTCCTTTAAATACGTCGGAGTACTACTTAGCAAGGGTTTAAGGAGCCAGTCAATGTAGCCAGACAAAGGCTCAGCGATTTATGAATTTTAGGCACAAAGTACCATGTAGGGATTTGGGGAAGGCAGGAATAAGTCGATCTTTCATAGCTTTGGATAAAAATCTGTTGAATACGTATTGATTAATAAGAGTGAACAGTTTAGAAGACACATCAGGTATAGGGTCTCCCCTAAGCTTTAAATACACTGTGCTGTCTCCTAATTGCCTATGTGCCTCCTCCAAATGATACTCCCTGGGCATCAGGACCACATTCCCTCCCTTGTCGGCCGGCTTTATGACCATATTAGTCTGTTTACTTAGCCACAAGAGAGCGCGGGATTCTTCTACCGTTAGGTTAGAAGGTGCCGCGGGATACACCAGCGCACGCATTTCTCTCAATACTCGCTTGTGGAAAAGGTCATTGGCCGAGCCGGCCGGCATGGGAGGAAGGAAGGTGGACCTGACGCCCCCTGTGTACTTATTGAAATGGCCTACAGTGTCTACGGGCTCTTCTGGTTCAGTGTTAGACAAAAAGTGAATACAGGCTATCTCCTCCTCACTAAATCTGCCTTGTAGATGAAAATCGGTAAGGGACATAGTAGCTGGGACCTCTCCCGGTAAGGGATCAGAACCCTGCAGGGGGGTCTCGGCAAACAGCTTTTTAAGATACAATTTGCGAACCGACAGAAATCAATCAATCTCAAAATCCACTAGGTTGAACTGCCCTGGTAGGCTGTATCCCAGCCCTCGATTGAGGAGTGGGATACAGCCAGGGGGCAGTTCAGAGCCCGTAAGATTGATAACTATGTTCTTAGTAGGTATATTTGGGTTCAGTTCATCGTGTTCTACTGTAGCCAGGAAACCTGGCGGCTCCTTCTCATGGATTTTCGGATCTCTCTGGATTTTTCTTGAGTGTCCGCCACGCCTTTTCTAAAGGGGTTGGTTCATCGCCCGAGTTGGCTCAGTTTCCTTCAGATTGGCTTGACTCTGAGTCAGTGGCCCAGAAGTTGTGGCGTCCTCTGCGTGGCATGCGCTTGGGGCGGATTCGTTTTTTGCCCCAGTCAAATACACAGTCCAGTTCGTAATCGTTTTTATCTCTGATGAACTGGTCTCTTTTACGGTCTTTTATGTCTGCCTGCGTGGTCATTAGTTTTTTGTTTAGCCTCTTTTCAACACCGGCAAACTGTGATTCAAGGAGTTGTTTTTGGAGCTCCTCTCGTGCTTTTGTCAACTCTTCTGTGACCGTTACATATTCCTGCTGGTCACGGGCCAATACAAGCTCCATAATTTCCAGGGAAAATCGCTGGTGTGCAGCCTTCCACTCCCCTATGAAATGGGGGTCATCGTCATATTGTACGATTTCTTTGAACAAGCGTAAGCCCCTAGTGACCCGTCCGCTCTCTTTATAGGACTTAAGGGATTCAATAGTCCTGAAAAGTCTGACCTCCTTATCCGCCAGCTGAAATATTTTGGTTTCCAAATTTTTAGTGCTGATAGCATACACATAGTCCTGCTGATCACATATTGCAAAAAATGTGTTCACCCCTTCTCAACCCTGGGTAAGGCCACATACAGTTTCAGATACAATTTCTGGTGCAGAAATGGCAGCTTCAGTGATATCAGCGTGCTCTGCCATGATGGTAATCAAAATACTATAACATGTACGAAGAAAGGGAAACACGGCGGCACTGCTTCCACTGATATGGCCTTCAGTAGTAGGATGACCGTAAATGTGGTACAATATGCTCCGCTGTGTGGTGCTCAGCTACACAGAGGTTCAGACTGTGGTTCACGATGAGAAGAGAAAAAGTAAAAGAGTTGAGGCACTCACCGGAGTAATAGTTGCTACTTTATTAGGATTTCCTTAGAAGACAACACATGAAGGATCCAGGGGCAGACACAATGTTGCAAGCGGCGACGGCCGTTTCGTGGGTGGGATCGCGCTTCCTTGGGCCGCTGTATGCGTCATCGCGCAGACTTGCGCTTTATACAGGCGGACAAGGGGTGGCCGGCACCGTCAGCCACAGCTGTGCGCCCATGGATTGATGACATAAATTAAAAACATGCTAACAGCAGGTACAAGTGTGGATGTTAGACACAAACTAGTAAGCACAAATCGGATACACATTACCTAGTAGTGCCCACACCAAGCGGGCTATAACTACAAATTCATACAAAGGTGGCAGGGGAGGTTTCAGGCACCGCGATGTAGGTTCAAATGTGATGGATACATTGTGGTTCAGATAATGATAATATTCGAGCTGTATAAGCTACACAGTGCCAGTGTGGAAAATCGCAAGTGCAAGGAAAATCGTAAGTGCACAAAATCGCAAGTACGAAAAGTCGCGAGTGCAAAAAATCGCACTGCGATTTTACAGCTCGAATATTAACTTGAGTGCCTTGACTTTCAGTCACACTCGTAGGTCAACCAGCCGGGACTTGGCTTGTCTGAGCGGCAAACCCCCAGCACAGCCCTGCATTTTAATTACATACATAGGGTGATACAAATGACCATCAAGCATACCTATAATGATACACAAAGTATATAGAATTATATTTCAAGGTGTATATCCAACTATAGTATTAGAAAAAGCTACATAATTCTACAATATAGTACTGTAGGGATGAAAATATAAAAAAGGCAGCAGTCATTTTGTAATGAAGGGTCCTTTTACACGGGCCAATGTGGAGCCATATTGAGTGCCGATCTATGATATATCAATTCAACCGATGCTCATTTAAAGGGCCTCTTACATGGGCCGATGCAAACTGCATGATGACTGATTGGCTTTCAGTATCACTCCTATGCTGATGAGACACAAATCTACCTCTCTGATCCAGACATCACGACCTTACTATCAAGAATCCCACAATGTCTATCTTCTATATCATCCTTCTTCACCTCTCGCTTTCTTAAACTTAACATGGATAAGACAGAATTCATAATCTTTCCCTCATCTTGTTCAACCCCCCCAACAGACCTATCTATCACGATCAATGGCCGCACATTATCTCCAGTCAACAAAGCCCGCTGCCTTGGAGTGACCTTAGATTCTGCCCTTTCCTTCCGACCGCACATCCAAGCCCTTTCCACCACCTGCCGCCTCCAACTTAAAAACATCTCCCGCATCCGTGCTTTCCTTAACTTCGAATCTGCGAAAATGCTCGTACATGCCCTCATTATCTCCCGCCTAGACTACTGCAACATTCTCCTCTGTGGCCTTCCATCTAGCACCCTCGCACCCCTCCAATCTATCCTCAACTCCGCTGCCCGACTAATCCACCTCTCACCTTATTACTCCTCTGCCAATCCCTTCACTGGCTCCCCATTGCCCAACGAATCCACTTCAAAGTACTGACAAACGCATACAAGGCCGTCCATAACCTGTCCCCTCCCTACATCTCTGAGCTACTTTCCCGATACATCCCCACACGCACTCTCCGATCCTCACAAGACCTCCTTCTCTCCTCTCCTCTTATCGCCTCTTCCCACAATCGACTCCAAGATTTCTCCCGTGCATCCCCCATACTCTGGAACTCGCTACCCCAACATATCAGACTCTCACCTACAGTGGAATCCTTCAAAAGAAACCTGAAACCCACCTCTTTAGACAAGCCTACAACCAATGACCCTGCTGCCTCTATACCGCCATGACCAACTTAACCCGCACCTACTGTGTCCTTCTCCCATACCATGTAGATTGTAAGCCCTCACGGGCAGGGCCCTCTCTCCTTCTGTACCAGTTGTAATTCATCTTGTTTATGATTAGTACAATTGTCTGTGTTATGTATGTGCACCGCTTATCATATGTACAGCGCTATGGAATGAATGGCGCTTAAATAATAAATAATAATAATACATTGTTAACACCACTGTTTGTTGCCCGTGCATTTTGCATATTGTAGGCAGAACATGACCTGTGTACACAGCGAGATGTGCTGCCGACAAACAATTATTTTCATATCAACCTAAAAGATCTTATCAGCCGACAAAAGAGCAGTGGGGTGTTTAGATGGGCCAATGAGAAAAGTTGGTATTTTGTTTGGTCACAAAGTAAAAAGGATGTACTGTAGCGACTAGTGTTGAGCGAAGTTATGGCAAATTAAATTTGGATGCTTTGTCGAATACTACAAAACATTTTTATTTGTGATTTGTTGGTCATGAAGCACATTTCTTTGTAAATCATGGGTGCAATGACAGGGAACTGCAATTGCTCCACCCCCATCATTGTACCCATCAGATGCCACGTTCATTATGGGTTGCGGCATCTGACTTTAATATTTGAGTCTGTAATAAAAAATTAAAATCATACCTCATCCATTTGATCGCAAAGAGCCCACCTCCGCCATCTTGATTGAAAATCCCCCACCAAATCTTGTGCGGCTCGTGATGATGTCATCACATAAGCCAGCGTGGTAACGTCAACGTGCACAGAATTTCACCTGGTATCTTCAATCAACATGGCGATGGCCCTTCGTGCTCAATAGGATGAGGTAAGTATGATTTATTTTTTATTTTTTACCCCATTTCAGGGAAAAATCGATTTGTTGCATGAAGCATGAGGAAATTCAGGCTCGATACCAATATCAGATTCTGCAGATTATATTACATTCAAAGAAAGCCGCCACCACTAAATGTGCAGCAAAGGGTTTTAATACGAAAAAAAAAAGTACATTCATATGGCACCCTTGAATTTCTACTTTCAGTCTTAAAAATCCTGGACTATCTACTTTAGGATCATTTTTTGCTTTTGTCAGACTTTACTATTGATTATCTAGTCATTGACTTCTGTGTGTCGGTGTAGATTTGTAGAGTGCAATGTCTAATCGTTAAAAGCACACACTCTTTTGATGGTACTTAAGCGGCCATGTGCTTAGGCGGTCATGTGAACTTTGACCTGAAAATCTGTTTTATACAAAAGAGGGGTCAGATTTGGCCTAAAAGTCTGAGTTACACAAAAGTGGGGTCATTAGGGATAAAGGGAGATTGTGTTCAACAGATGCTCATTAAACAATATACAGTATATTCCCATGTAGGGTACGAAAGAGATTTATGAGCGCAACTCCACAGAGAACCATGGTTTACTATATGACTCTACTTCATTTCAACCAGGCTTCTGAACACCCAGATCATATTCGTTTTAATGACAAATTTTAAGACATAATTGTCTTGAGATATTTAGGACAGAGTTTAAATCATTTTCCGACAAAGGCGTTCTTTTCAGGAGAGTTAAAATTAAAAGCATCAAAAACACTACACGTCCTCAAACACATGACCAGGCCTGGTTTTAGGAGGTGGCAAGAGTACAGAAAGGACATTGGAAAGTATTGTGTGGAAAGTATATGGTAGTTTTATTTGGTTACGGTATGATACAGGCATTGTATAGTAGTATTATTTAGGCAGTACTATGTGGATATTCTATGGAAGTATTATTTGACATAATGTGTCCTCATATAAAATGGAGTCATTGTTGCCAAGAGCCCTTTTTAATTTAGGCTACTTTCACACCTGCATTTAGGTGCGGATCCGTCTGGTATCTGCACAGACGGATCCGCACCTATAATGCAAACGCTTAGATCCGTTCAGAACCGATCCGTTTGCATTACCATGAACAAAAAAAAGTATATATATATATATATATATATATATTTTTTTTTTTTTCATGATAATGCAAACGGATCCGTTTTGACTTACATTGAAAGTCAATAGGGACGGATCCGTTTGAAAATTGAGCCATATTGTGTCAAATTCAAACGGATCCGTCCCCATTGACTTACATTGTAAGTCTGGACGGATCCGTTTGCCTCCGCACGGCCGGGCGGAGGACAAACAGTGCCAGACTGATGCATTCTGAGCGGATCCGCATCCACTCAGAATGCATTAGGGCAGTACGGATCCGTTCGGGGCCGCTTGTGAGAGCCTTTAAACGGAACTCACAAGCTGAGCCCCGAACGCTAGTGTGAAAGTAGCCTTATAAAACCATTCCTGCACAGGATTTTACTACCGTGTTTCCCTGAAAATAAGTCAGTCTGATTCCTAATCCGAGGCTTGGCTCACAATAAAATGGAAATAACTGACCAAACAACAATGTGTACTCAGCCTTATAGGTCAATGTTAGCTTAAGGTCTAATTTATCGGCGTGGACTTAACTGTGCAGTGGCCCCAGTAGTGGCCCCTTAACAGTGGGGAGGGTTTCAGCAGTAAGGCTGTTTTCACATCATTGTTTATTTTTCTGTTCCTTTGATCCATCAGAAGAACAGCCCCAAAAAAGTGACCCTGTATTTTGAGCGTCCACCTTCAAACCATTAGAATTTGGTCAGCATTTGATCAGTATTTGTAAGGCAAAAACAGGAACGCTTCCAAAACAAAGATAATGTGTGATGGAACTATTTGAGTCCATTCTGTGTTTTGGACCCACTTCTGCTTTTGGCTTTCAAATAACGATCAAATCCTGATGCAAAATTTTGACCGTGTTATAGAGGCCTTATGGACGATCAAATGTTATTTTTCTGTTCTTCTGATGGATTACAAGAATGAAAAAATAAATGGTGATGTCTATATGGCCAAAAAGGGACACTAGTGGTCCTGTAACAGACTGGTGAGGGTGGCAACAGCATGAAGAATCACAATAGTGGCCCCTTAACAGAGTGGAGTGAGGGGTGGAGGGAGCAACAGCCCAAGATGGTGGCAGATAACTGTAGGAGCAGATGGCAGTAGAGGAAGCAGGCATGTGGCATCAGGTAGGTGGCAGTATCAGAATAGTGGCAACAACATGTGGGCAGAGGCAACGGGCCATTTGACACAATTTTCCAGAGTGGCAGCACACTACTGTCAAATCATTACTGCTAGAATCATCTAATCTGTTGCATCAGGCACCTGTGTCTGGAAATCTTGGTTGATCCATGCCTAATTCATCTTCTCAACATTTTGTGTTGAAAGGTGAGTTTTCTTTGGGGTAACTATGCCACACTACTGTTGGGCAGAAAAGCTTGCCCAGGGCAAACTTGGCCAGTTGCGGCCACAAATCAAGTTTGGCTGCCCAGTAGTCCAGGAGATCTTGGATCTGGGGTGATAGAATGCAGTCCAAGTATGCCACCAATTGCTGGTTCAGGTTCTGCTCCATGTCCTGCTGCTGCTGGCTGGTCTCTTCAGTGGTTGACTGAAGAAAACTGCTAATCAGAGACTTAAGTTGCTGCTGATGGAGCTGGTGCTGCTTCTGCCCCCCCAACCTCCTCCAGCAATCATGGCAGTGGAATGTGAGCTCAGAGGGTTCCCTTCTCAGACCTTTGTAAGGATGGGTGATGGCGCATGTAGGCAGCGACCAAACAATTACAAAGGGTGTATCAATAGTAGTTCAAATTTTTCAGTGTAAAAAAAAAAAGGCCCCCATTTTGGACAGGTAGCGAGGGATCTAACATCTAACAGCCAGTAGTCATCGCTCTGTGATAATGCGGCCGTCATTATGCAAGCAATTTAGCATGCATCTGGCCATTTGCACAAGGAACTCTAAGGGATTCCCTGTCTCCATCTCCACTGCATACTGCCACGATCTGTTGGGTTCATCTGCGTTGTCGCCTTCTTGCTCCTCCTGCTCTTTTACTTGAGCAGATAAACCACCTAGTTCTGTATAGAATTCCTGGGCATTTATGTGCTTCTCCTCATCCTCCTCCTGTGTCAGTTCGACCTCCACAAGGCTCAGGTGGTTGTGTAATATAGGCTCCATGTCTTCAGTCCCCTCACCAGTAAGATGTATCAGCATCCCCACCAAAATGTGAAGCAATGGAATGACATTATTCATCCCGTAGTCCTGGTGACTGAAAAATAAAGTGGCCTCCTGAAAGGCCATGAGCAAATTGCAAGTGTCACGCATGAGCTGCCATAAATTACACGGGGAGTAGTCCTGTGTCACGGACGCACAGGGACATACGGACGTCCCCATGACAGTGGGTGACAGAAGATCTGTGAGACTGGCAACACGTGCTTTGATCTGACAGGTTTCCTTGTGGATCAATAGACGTCTGTGTTGTTTCTGATACTGGCCGCACCTTTAACCTCCAGTTCTTGCTATTGTGGTCATTCAACTTTCCTTATTTATGGTTGCTTCTCCCACATTGCTGTGCAGTTTATAGCTTCAGTAGTATCTGTGGTCTGCTGGTGTTTGGTTCTTGGCTGAATTCCTGTTGCTGCCATAGCTACTGGAAAGTTAAGTGTTTCCTTTTGCATTATGTTTTGGTTTATCTGTGTGTTTTTCCCCTGCAGACCGCACATTGTCGGCACCCTCATAGAAAATGCCTTTTTTTGTCCGCAATTGCGGACAAGAATAGGACATGTTCTTTTTTTTTTTTTTACGGATCCGGAAGTGCAGATGAGGATAGCACATTCCGGCCCCATTGAAAATGAATGGATCCGCACCCGTTCCGCAAAATTGTGGAACGGACGTGGCCCCATTTTCCGGACCTGTGAATGGACCCTTACTATTATTCAACTGACATAGCACTCTGACAGCCCCATACAAGTGAATCAACATGCACACTGCAACTTTATTAAGAGAGAGGACTAATGAGACCCTAGTTCGTCAGTTTGCTGTTGGACCCCCTGATTCATCCCATCCTGTGCACTGCTGTATGTAAATGCATTAGGACGGCTAACCACTGCATGTAGCGGTATTTTTCCAGCCAAATCACTGACACCAGATAACATTATAGTCAATTGGGATCCGGAAATGATCTGTAGAATTAAGTAATGCCGTATCCTTTGAACTTTGGCAGGCTGCTCTATGAAATGCGAACATGGCCTTAATATTGTAGTCTAGATTTTTTTGGTTATAGAAACTCAAGAAAACGTGTTGACTGTCAAAGTTACTCTTCTAATAAAATTAATTTACTAAATAATTTTCAACAAGTAGTGGTGTAAGTTACTGCACATTTATACATGATCACAGATGGGAGTAGCAATAGGGTGTTAGGAATAGCAAGGGAGAGTTAGCAGATGCACCTGGGCCATGCTAAGATGCAAAGGGCCTTTTGACAACATAACAGGAGACCAGTATTACAGATGGCACTATGCTCAGCTATATATTATGCCTTGGTAACCGTCGTATAGTATGCAATAATTTTTCATCAGTACCAATGCAATTTTCCCTAAATTGCATTGCGGTTGTTTTGTTTCCCTTGAATCTTCTAATAAAATAAGACAAACAAAATGAATAGTAAGGCACTGTTGACACCACAGGAAACATTTGCTCACGTTAGAAGCACTACTCTTCGAACATCTAGAACAAAAAGTAAACATTTTCTAAGGGCAATATAATATGTTGTGAAAAACACAGCTGGAAGAGCGGAGCTTTGTATTGCTCACAGTTAACACCAGTCACGTGGTATGGGAAGAATGGTAGGAGTCGAAAGCTACAGCTGGGTGACTAACAATTTCTCAGAAATATACAGTTTTATATCATCTAGTAATTATAACTTTCTTTCAACAAATATCATTTCTGTTTTTGATCCATTTTAAAGATAATTGCTTGGACAGTTTTTAAAAATTATTTATTTTTTTCGTGGGAATAGATTCTTATTTATCTTAATGTACCTGTATGAAGTATTTTTATTTTTTTGACGTTTTGCACAGGAAAAATTGTGCTAAAATTGGCACTTTTCATTTTCCATATACAGTGTTAATCTAAGGTGCCTGGTTTAAGTACCAAATTCTTTATTATTTAAAAAAGTCACCAGTTATTCTGAGCATACCAAATATGTGATGCCTGATGTGACTACTAGAGTCTAGAATTAAGGTACTCTGAGGAAAAGTCACGTTATTTTCATGAGGTTTTATTACAGTTTATTTTCACACTGGCGAAAAAAGCAGATACAATAAGCTGATGCTTTTAGTGCCTTGCCTTGCTTGTTAGCTTTGCAGTGTAGACTAGGACAGTGTTAGCAGAGGATGAGAGATTTAATTACAGCTCTGTAGTACTTCTGGAGATAGCGCGGTATAGGAACACTATACTTGTATATGTATTTTTCCTTATGTTTTTGTTCTACAGTGAACCCTACAGACATAAACTGCAGATCATTAAATATTTTTATTTAAATAAAGAAAATGTATTACAAAAATGCAACTAAAATTCCCAAAACCAAAATGTGATATATATAGTCTATACTATTTTTTTTTAGACATTAAAGTAGCATCAGGGTTGTCAACGTTTTGTTGGCTCGTCATGATTTTTTAACAATAAAAAAGCACAAAAAAGTCAAGAAAATGCTGTCTGCAAACAGAATAAAATAGAGGACTGTGAACAAAATGTTGTCCAAGCTTCAGGGCTTATTGACTGACCTTACTGATTATCCTCCATAAACATTGCATAGTGATGCACATTCCCAAATTACAAAACATACACAAAAATCTTATGAAATGTAAAGATATAGATATTGTCTATACACAATATCACAATTTAAATGCAAACGTCAGCCTTTTTGTTTGACCTTTAAAGAGTCATTTCTTAGGAATTCACAAACTGGAGTCCATTTTCAGTTATTAGTATCGCTGAACCTGCTGCTTGGATATTAATCTGATAGTTGTCTGTAACTTTGATTGTAGCAAGGGGTCGTGTATGACAATGCACTACCATTTCAGATAAGAGGGTCAGTTCACAGGAACTGTAGTATATTTTCAGGGTAAAGTTTCAGGAACTCTCAATTAAAAAAATTCCATAAGGGAGCTTTATTAATAGATTTCGACAGTTTGAGCCTGCATATACTTTAGTGCATTGTTGGCTTTACCCACGAGAATGGCGGGCCCAGCCAACAGTCTAATGTGAAAAGTCCTGACTCTCCCTGGTCCTTTTGAAGAACTTAAGGCAGAAGACTCCTCCTCTCTCCCCATTGACAACTTATATGTGTATGTGTACCCCTCATTGTTTTGTCAAAGAACTTCACAGCGACTCTACAGTCTAGGTTATGAACTTTTTGCATGTGTATCCTAGGGGGCACCTGCCATGTCTCTTGGACTTACACCTTACTCATATTATGATTTAATTCCCCCCCCCCCCCCCAAAAGTGAAGGCAGGGACCATTCCTGGGAGTCCCTGCCATCTAGATAGCTGTATACACAGCGCTGAATGAGTTCTGTATATACAGCAAGTTAGAGATGGGCCGCTTCATGTCCTGGCCCGGAGGTCATGTGACCGCCAGGACGGGGGAGTGCAGGAGCTGCCGGGTCTTCCACAGACCATGATCAGCCCTGCACTGAGGCTGTACAGCAAAGTATACTGCTGTACAGCCTCTCTGGGGGGTGTATTTCCCTTGTAACTGGGGCTTCTATGTCAACCCCAGTTACAGGAGAAAGAAAAAAATAATAATGAAGTTAAAAGTCTCCCAGAGGTCTTGTATGACCTAATGGGGGACACAAAGTGTAAAAAAATAAATAAAAAATCATAGTGTTTTATAAAAATACCCAAAAAATTAAAAAGAAAGTATCAAATATAAAAAGAAAAAAAATTCCCCAATATCACCGCGTCCATAGCAAATGGCTCTATAAAAATAATCACATGATCTACCCCATAAGGTGAACGCCGTAAAAAAGAAAACTCACCTCAAACTCACCTTTTTTTTGTTATCTTACCTCCCAAAAATTATAATGTTAATTGACAAAAAGCTGTATGTACCCCGAAATGGTAGCAAAACCATATGGCTCTCCTTGCCTTCTGTGCCTTGTCGTGTGCCCATACAGTGGTATACGACCACATATGGGGGGTTTCTGTAAACTGCAGAATCAGGGTAATAAATATTGAGGTTCGTTTTGTTATTAACCCTTGATGTGTTACAGGAAAACATTTATTAAAATGAAAAATCTGGCAAAAAATGTTGCTTTAATTCCTGTAGAATACTTAAGAAAATTAAACTAATAAAAAGGTTGACAACATTTCTACAACCAGTTTTGAATAAGCTTGAGGGGTGTAGTTTCTGAAATGGGGTCATTTATGGCTGGTTTCTACTATGTAAACCCCCACAAAATGACTTCATAAACGAAACTGGTCGTTAAAAAAGTTGATTTAGGAAATTCTTAAAAATTGCTTCTAAAATTCAAAAACTTCTAACATCCTAAACAAATAAAAACACAATACCAAAATTATGAAAAGATAGACCAGGCACTCTATATATGTCGCTAACAAAAATCGAGATATTTATTGAATAGACCTATAAAATCAATTATCTAAAAACATATGTAATGGCATAGCAGCATATAATATCATAGCAGCATAAAATAACAATATTCAACCGATATATAGCAGCAACAATAGGTAAATGGTGCAATAATATGTGAATAGCAGCAATATGGCATAAATAGTATCAAATAGTAGCAATGTAGCATATAAAGCAGCAGGTAACAGCAGTGGGTGATGCAACAAATGTATCAAAAGGCAACAATGTTTAAAGTCCAACCATATGAACCGCAAACTAATTGTGCGTTTTGTAAAAAAACAAATGTTCCTCTTTAAATATCGCAGGGGATATAGCACTAATTAAAAGCCAACCATGGAAAACCGCCAAAGTCTTTCCATAAAATGAATTTCCTATGTTCCGGATCAGAATGTCTTTTATTTTTCACAGTTCCACTCCTGGCTAGCTGTATTAACGCATATATAAACTCACCTAAAGAATTATTAGGAACACCTGTTCTATTTCACATTAATGCGATTATCTAGTCAACCAATCACATGGCAGTTGCTTCAATGCATGTAGGGTTGTGGTACTGGTCAAAACAATCTCCTGAACTCCAAACTGAATGTCAGAATGGGAAAGAAAGGTGATTTAAGCAATTTTGAGCGTGGCATGGTTGTTGGTTCTAGACGGGCCGGTCTGAGTATTTCACAATCTGCTCAGTTACTGGTATTGTCACGCACAAACATTTCTAGGGTTTACAAAGAATGGTGTGAAAAGGGAAAAACATCCAGTATGCGGCAGTCCTGTGGGCGAAAATGCCTTGTTGATGCTAGAGGTCTGAGGAGAATGGGCCGACTGATTCAAGCTGATAGAAGAGCAACGTTGACTGAAATAACCACTCGTTACCACACAAGGTATGCAGCAAAGCATTTGTGAAGCCACAACACGCACAACATTGAGGCGGATGGGCTACAACAGCAGAAGACCCCACTTGGTACGACTCATCTCCACTACAAATCGGAAAAAGAGGCTACAATTTGCACGAGCTCACCGAAATTGGACTGTTGAAGACTGGAAAAATGTTGCCTGGTCTGATGAGTCTCAATTTCTGTTGAGACATTCAAATGGTAGAGTCCGAATTTGGCGTAAACAGAATGAGAACATGTATCCATCATGCCTTGTTACCACTGTGCAGGCTGGTGGTGGTGGTGGTGTAATGGTGTGGGGAATGTTTTCTGGGCACACTTTAGTGCCAATTAGCCATCGTTTAAATGCCACGGGCTACCTGAGCATTGTTTCTAACCATGTCCATCCCTTCATGACCACCATGTACCCATCCTCTGATGGCTACTTCCAGCAGGATAATGTCACAAAGCTCAAATCATTTCAAATTGGTTTCTTGAACATGACAATGTTCATCCCTCAAATCTCCATCAACTGCAAGATGCTATCCTATCAATATGGGCCAACATTTCGAAAGAATGCTATCAGCACCTTGTTGAATCAATGCCACGTAGAATTAAGGCAGTTCTGAAGGCAAAAGGGGGACCATATTAGTATGGTGTTCCTAATAATTCTTTAGGTGAGTGTATAAGTCACCAGTCTTTGAAATATAGCAGGAGAGACCAGAAGGTACAATGCAGTAAGCACTCAAGGTGGCCAGTGAGGAAGGGGCAACATCCCCGAAATACGTATGGGCTGCACCTTGCACCGGCATGCTGGTAAAGAGTCTCCCCTGGATTTGACTTAAGTTCCTGCAACGAAAACTCCGGCGATACCTGGCCTTACTGAGCGCAGAACCTGCTCACGACACTGGATACAGAGTCAGCAGACATCCGCTTCATTACAGATTACCGAGTTGGCATTCAGAAAGATGAAGCGACCAGAGTAAGGTAACATTGTACTAGCAATCACAAGTAGGTGGGACGCCACCTTGAGTGCTTACCGCATTGTACCTTCTGGTCTCTCCCGCTATATTTCAAAGACTAGTGACTCATATAAATGCGCTAATACAGCTAGCCAGGAGTGGAACTGTGAAAAATAAAAGACATTCTGATCCGGAACATAGGAAATTCATTTTATGGAAAGACTGGCGGTTTTCCGTGGTTGGCTTTTAATTAGTGCTATATTCCCTGCGATATTTAAAGAGGAACATTAGTTTTTTTTTTACAAAATGCACAATTAGTTTGCGGTTCATATGGATGGACTTTAAACATTGTTGCCTTTTGATACATTTGTTGCATCACCCACTGCTGTTACCTGCTACTTTATATGCTACATTGCTGCTATTTGATACAATTTATGCCATATTGCTGCTATTGACATATTATTGCACCATTTACCTATTGTTGCTGCTATATGTCGGTTGGATATTGTTATTTTATGCTGCTATGATATTATATGCTGCTATGTCATTACATATGTTTTTAGATAATTGATTTTATAGGTCTATTCAATAAATATCTCAATTTTTGTTGGCCACATATATAGAGTGCCTGGTCTATCTTTTCATTATTTCTATCATTTGCCTGTGGCTGGGTGGGCCACTAAGACCAAGAGCACCTGTTCCATATTGTCCAGCTGGAGTGATCCACAGATATTTTATCTACATTACCAAAATTATGTCAACAAAGTAGACATATGGTGAATGTTAATTACTGAGTATCCTCACTATCAAGCCTTCACCATCAATAGCAGAGAGATTAAAAAAACAAAACAAAAAAAAACTGTGAATTATTTTTTATAAATAAAGGTAAAACATAATGACTCAAATTTACCATTAACATGATGTACAATGTGTCAAATAATAAAGAAAGAAAACAATCTCAGAATGGCTTGGATAAGTAAAAGTGTTCCAAAGCTATAACCACAAATGACACATGTCAGATTAGCAAAATTAGGCCTGGTCGGGAAGAGGGAAATGGCCCAGTCTGGAAGTGGTTAAGGACGTAACTGCTATTTTGGGTTTCTTTACTCTACTGTATAAACTTTAAAAACTTAGGCATAGGCAACAGTGTCTAAAAACTGTCATTTTCTAGTTGTTTTTTTTTTACAATGTTCGATGCACTGTAAAAATTGCATAACTTTATTTTCCAGGTATGTAAGATTATGGAAATACCACATTTTTATAGTTTTTGTTATGCTTTATTAATTTTACTAAATTGAAAAGCAGTTCCTAGAAAAAGATTGCTTTGTGTCCTAACTCATAACTGCAACTACCTCCTTTGTATTTTGATTGACAGGACCAGGCAGTGCATGCATGATCATGCCTGGCCCTGACTTCGTCTAAAGTCAATCAAAGTGCAGTTGCAAAGAAAGCAAAGTCTCTAGGTGTAATGACAACGCCCCTGCTGCTAGAAGCTCATTTGTATATATTAAGACTTAATTTTTCTCAGCAATGTGGGCACATATGAACATGGGACCGACACAGATGTCTTCAACTGCCAAGCGCAAATGTAACATGTCCGCCAGTTTCATAGGTACAAATCTGCTGACAGGTGCTCATTAATGGTGTCACCCATGAGTTGAGGCAAAACCTCAAGATTTGCACATGGAAAACACAGTACAAGTGATCATCCCCCAAAAAGTTTTCCCATTTGGAAACATGGAATTTTATTTTATTAATTTGAAATTTTTTTGTGTACCAAAAATATCTACCACTGGCCGAAATAAATGTTAATTTATTTACAGGACAGCTGATTACTGTTCCTCTTTCTTACACTTTACAGTGAAGTCAATGACCCTTCTTCTCTTCCCATATATGAGAAGAAACTAAGAAAAAGAAGCCTCATCACTTCTACCTGAATGACTTTCTGACAGCACATAATAGAGAGGCGTACATAGTAACAATCTCAAATAATTGAAACTGGGCTGCTTTTCTTTTTTTATTCTTCTTTTTCTAGAAATCTTTTGTAAAAGGCCAATATTCCAAGCATTTCACAGCAATGCAATCAAAGTCCCGAAGACAGAGAACATAAAAGATTCTTTTTCTTCTTTTTTTTTTTTTTACATTAACTTTACTAAAATTACTAACTACCACGTTTCAAATATTATTTTATTTAATGCACACTTCAATTTCAAATTGTAAAATCTACCAAATTCTGACCTTAAATTCATAAGGTCTCGAAAAATTAGAATATTGTACAAAAGTCCATTTATTTGAGTAATGCAAATTCAAAAGAGTTGCATTAATGCAGCTTAAAATTTGATTTTTTTTTAAAAAGTTCAATATTCTAGGCTCAAAGTGTCACACTCTAGTCAGCTAATTAATCCATATCCCCTGAGCAAAGGGGACCTCAAAATTTATACTTTGTGGTTTCATAAGCTGTAAACCATAATCATCCAAATTATAACAAATAAAGGCTTGAAATATCTCGCTTTGCTTGGAATGAGTCTATCTCATATGTTAGTTTCACCTTTTAAATTGCATTACTGAAATAAATGAACTTTGCTCGATATTCAAATTTTTCGAGTTTCACCTGTATATATAACAGTACGGCTTCATTCACATAGCACAGGATGTGAATGGCCCCTGTATGCCGGCACAAGAAGCCCCTTCAGTTCTGCCTTACATTGCTGACCTACAGTGCCATATCCATGAGATGCCTTATTGTTTTTTAGCCACATTGTAATGATATGTCAAGCAATAGAACATCTATAGGTCTCTGTGTGCCTCTTAAAAAATCGTTGTCACATATAGGTAAAATATAAGCTCATACCAAGCTTGCAGGTAACAAAGCCATGTCTTGTCTAACCCTATAATGGTATTGGTACAAAGTTACTACTAAATGAAGATCATACTTTTTACCTCATAATAGGCTGACACTTCCTGTTCTATAGAGAACCCTTTAAAGCAGTCAAGTCATTACCATCACAGGCAGGCTTACAAAGAAAGATGATATATCTCTATAGATAACACAGGTTTTACCAATAGGTGATGGACACAGCTAACCTCCTCCCCTCCCTGCACTATGACTTCTGCACAGGTCACAGAGCATATCCACAACACACTCCCATAGAAATCAATAAGCATCTCCTGTAAAGCTGCAGCAACTATTTGAGGAAAAATTAAACTTGATACACAACTGTGAATACAGTACTGAATATAGAAATAGATTGGTTGATAAAATAAGACTTCTACAGCCTGCCACCAACTGATCATGTCGAAGAGTGGAGATTGTCAATGAATTGGTTACTTGGTGCTCTAAAAAATGATTATTAATAATAAGAGTTTGAAACTCATGGCCCTGATGCCAAATATTTATACTCCTTATGGGTAACATATATATATGTAGTAATTCTGAAAAGCTCAGTAGTTGCAGTACCAATTATGTGCTAATTACTTAGGGACCAGAGCTGTCACCATTTTCATGTTGACGTTTCAGCATCGAGCTAAATAATTACAGCACTGTTCATTTGAAATGTTCACCCAAGAGAATTAATGAAGAGGGAAGATAACCTTTGCATCTGATGTTCTCATGTAAACGAGGCTCATGTATTCACCCAATATTGTGGTGTAAGAAATAATTGGAATATATTTCTACATTAATACGTCTTGCCATCTACACTGCTAACATAACAAGCCTGTCTACAAATGTACATAATACTCAGTTAGAGAACGCAGAAGAATAAACACGTGAAGAAAACATACAGCAATCAGTTTGATTTGTAGAGTATGGCCACACAGTATCCTGTGAAATCAAATGTGGATCATAAAAAGAGATAAAGTGTAGAAGACAGATAGGATTTCTCCTTTTTTATGAACTCACTACTGGTGGCCGCACTCTTAGGCCGAATGCACACGGTATTGCTTGCCCAGCCTAGTACGGTTGTCCCTGCCTACTCATGTTGCCCCACTTTCTACAGACCTGCCTACCAAATGGGGACACTTTTTTCCAGGGCCACTTTAAGTTCCTAGTTTGACCCTGGTTAAAGTACTCACCTACTGTAAGGTAAGGCTTGTAAAGCGCATATTAATCTATTAGAAAACTCATTTAAGGGATCGTCCACTTTTTTCTATTGATGACCTATCCTCAGGATAGGTTGTCAATATCAGATCGGCAGGGGTCCAACTGCTGGCACCCTCACCGATCAGCTGTTTGAAGAGAAAGCAGCGCTTATACGTGTGCTGCCTTTTCTGTTTACCTGCTCACTGTCGCAACTGCAGCGGCTAACAGTGTAATTACAACTATGGCGACCACGTTCACTTCTATGGGATGGCTCCAGTCTGTTCAAGAGACAATTACTATAATAAATTACACCAAAAACCACCGTACTCAGGAATGCCAACAAACAGCTGGATTTGTGAAGTTTATTTGGCAGGAGACAACTGGCAGTGTAATAAGTAGAAAGCAGCGCTCACACGGAGGGCCGCCTCCTCTTCAAATAGCTGACCTTCAGGAGTGCCCAGTGCCAGACCCTCGCTGATCAGATACCGATGACCTATCCTGAAGGTAGGTTATCAATACAAACAGACTGCACAACCCCTGTAAGCTAGTTTCACACTCGTGATTAGGGATCCAGTAGGCTACTGCCATTTACTGCCAGACTCCAAAGCAACTGTTTTTGTCCTGCCAAAAACTGTCACTTATGCTGGAAAGTAGTCAGATTTCTTTACAGTCAACGGGGTCTGGCAATGGACGGCAGTCCAGCTAAGCCAGATTCGGTGAACTCCGGCAGGCTGTCTCTGTCCTCTATCCTTAGAGAATTATTATTCAAAACAATGATTAATTCCTACTTTAAAGGAACTTCAAATAAATGAACCTGCATGCCATTTAAGAGATGAAAACCAGCTGTGATACCGTCTTACCTGGGGCCTGTCACACTAACAGACTCAGACTGCAGAGTAGCAGATAATGTGCCATCTGAACAGGAGCATACTTTTTCTCTAGGGGACAGCTGCAACACCTGTACACAAGTCCATGCAAGAAAATGCTAACAATGGCCACGCTACAAAATATGTGCGTTACAGAGGTAAATCTTCGATGGGACAGGATTTTTTAAAAATATTCAGGAAAAGAAAATTCTTATAGCACATATTTGCTAGTTACCGTTATGTGGCCCCAAGAGCAGACTACAGATATAGAGTCATGCCTATTTACATCTACAGTACATAATAAGTCCTGTACAGATAATGGCTTAAAAACATGGTGTGGCCATTTCATTTTAAAAATGTACCTGGTTCAGTGTCACATATTGTTGAGGATGCCCCCTTGACATATGGTCAATAATGCCACCTTCTGTCAAAAGATGGTTTTGGCTAGATTTCTTATCTTTCTCCAAAATACTGTAATATAACAGGAGAAATAAATCATAATGGGCCACCAATATATATTGGAGAACAGCACTGACAACTGCCCATTATTCCCCTAGGCCATCCTAACCATAGCCATGTGCTTAAAGGGGATGTCCAGGATCAAATAGATGATATCCTACCCTGTCTAGCTGATTCAAGGTCCCCCCTGTTGTGTTCCTGTATTGTTAGCACTTCTCCAGTGCTCCTACACTGAATATTGACATGTTTGTGTATATCCGCATTAACTTCCTGTGACACTGCCTTGTGGGTCCCACAAGGCAGCGCAGCATCGCGGCGTCCGGGCTGTCAGTCAGATCAGTCTCCACTCCTCCATGCATTCTCCCCCCTCATTGATATTCTGCCTCCTGCCCGCATATCACTCCTCTCTATTTTCATAGACAAGGCTGCGCAATGCCCGGTGACATCACCGGACCAGAGGAGCATTACATATCCCTGATGTTACCTTCTACAAACCTACCTCCCTGCGCTCTGCATAATATTCTTGTGTGGCAGTGAAGTCACCGGACAGAGGGGCGTTACTTAGCGCAGCCTGTTGCCACCTACTACCCGCCCTCCCTGAGCTCTGAATAATGGGAAGCACTGAGGTGCGAAACGGCCGTCGCCTAACTCAGCTGGAGCACTTGTGTATGATGTCCGCTCTCTACCAGGAATAAAAGATAACGTTTTTGCAAGCATCGGTGAGTGCCGCCCGTTTGTCTCTTATATGTACAATATTGTTGAAGCAGTAACTGCCTGGTTACTTAGATAGACCACCACCGGCAGCTGCGATACCGGATAGAGCACCACCGGCAGCTGCGATACCGCATATACATTTACCGCTAAGTACCCCTGTGACGAGTGTATTGGGAAAAAAAGGGATCCGTTATTGGTCAAGTGCAGTGCCACTCTTTTCTTTAATAGAATCATACCTATGACTTTACTGGATCTTCTAAACTGGAGCCAAACTGTATCATTGTGTATAGGAAAAATTGGCCAAAACGGAAAAATCACCTTAAAAGTAGTTTCCAGAAAATCAATGCAACTGGATTCAGAAGATTAAGTGTGCCTCAAAGAGACTTAATTCAGACATGGACATTGGATAACGCTCAACATCTTCATAAGCAATACACCTTTGTCAGAGGCATCTGTCCCTAGCATTGGAGAGTGGAATCACCAGCACTTGATACTTGATCTACACAGCACAAATGCTAGTGATTCCATGCTCCAGTCCAGGGACAGATGCTGTAGAAAATAGTCTTGCTGATTGTGAGACAGTGATAGGTCTCATATATGAAGGACTGTATGCATCTCCGAGAATGGTGCAAGAAACCTATTAAGGAGATGCATATTGAGGTTTGCTGTGGGGATCCTGAGACATGCCACCAAGGTACCCGGCCTTGGTGGAGTAAAAGTCGTTAGCTTGTGCGTCTACTAGAATAGATAGTGGACACTCTTGTTAACTAACATAGCTGGTTTCAGCTAATCCGGACCTGGCTTTTACTGGGAGTAAGCAAAGAGCTGGCCGGGTGCTTATACTCCTCACAGTCCACTCCGGGTTTTGTACGTGGTTCATGTCCACGGTTGTGTTTAAAAGTCAGCAGCATGATGCAGGGTGTGTCTGCTGAGTGAGAGGCTGCAGATCACACCCTGCAACACGCGTGTGAAGGAAACACTGGATTACCTGACCCGGCTGAAACTGAACTGTAAGTTAGCTGGAACAAGTAATAAACCGTGTTGAAGAGACTTTGCTGTGTCCCTGCCTTTCTTTAAAACTGGTCATAGAAGCCAACGGCATTACATATGGTGGAGGATGCGGGGAGACCAGTAAGGCAAACACAGTGTTCACATGTCTTGGATTAAACCAGCAAAATTCCAATATAAGCCAGCAGCCGAGATGGAGGAAATACTGAAGCAGCTGGTGCTGGCCAATGCGCAGCAACAACAGGCCAACGTTCAGAAATAGTGATGAGTGGCATAGGCGATATTCGTTTTCACAATATTTCACAATTTTTTTCACGCAATATTTGCAATAAATTCGCAAATTTTAGTAATCGTGATCTCCAGTCATTATTTTCGCAACTTTGCAAATCTGCACTAATGATGCGCCTATTTTTGCGCAATACATGCAAATTCATATTTTATCAGGACTGAGTAGATATTACTGATTGGTGCACTAAGTATTGTTGTGACATCACAGCAGTATGTCTGTAGCCTGTATGTATGGACAGAAGAGAAACAGTAATTCATATCACACTACCTAACACCCTGCACTGGAACCAGCTACACTATATCACTATCTAACCTACACTGACTATCTCCCACTAACTATCTGTATTATATATATGAGCTAACTAACTAATGTAATTGGATAAGGAATAGAATCCAGATGAAAGCACAGAGCGCAGCAATGTCACTGCTCGCTCGCTCTCAGAAATGCAAAAAATGTTTGAAAATGGCTGCTGCGGAGGTTCTTATATAGTAAGGGGTAGGCAACTTTCCTATTGGTTGCTAGGGATGTTGCTAAGCTCTGACAAAGATAGTGCAGCCTTCTCATTGGCCCACAATCAAGAAGCAGTAGTACTGATGAAAAAAAAATAGAATATTCATGATTACGAAGATATAGCACTATATTCTACATATTCTGCAATTAAAATTTGCGATTAGAATATTTGCGATCAACACTATTCAGCAACAGCAGGCCTATGCACAGCAGCAAGAAACCAACAGCCTGTTGCTACAGCAGATTGCGGCCCTGAGGGAGACCCCACCAGCGGCGACCCAGCTCCAGCCAGCAGCCCGGGATAAAGTCCGGTCAGCATTGAGGAAATTGACTCCGGAAGACGATGTGGAGGCCTTTCTGACAGTTTTTGAAAGAACAGCAGAGCGGGAGAATCTGACGTCCGATCAGTGGGCTGTAGTGGTGGCTTAATTTTTAGTGGGGGATGATAAAAAAAATTATAGCAATTTGGTAACTTATTTATCTTGGCTTTTACAGTGGATCAGGAGCAATCTGCTATGAGACCTACATGTCAGAGACTGTGGATTCTCTAGCTTGTGTAGAACTTTGTCCAACATGAGTTGCAAAGATCCTTTTACGCAGATCAATAATCAGGCTGATTAATGGGGAAAAGCTTTATAGAAACCCTCGTTCCTCATCATTGCCTATGTTTGGCTAGTTTCACACTAGCGCTGGAGATCTGGTCGGCAGGGAAAAGCCAGCTGGATCTCTTTGTAGGTCTCCGTTCAGCCCCATTAACAATAATGGCGACCAAAGGAGATCCAACCGCATTCAGGCAAGTATGCCGAGATTTGGTGGGAAGGAAATATCAAAGGCATATTTGATAGGTTATTATTAAGGCCAGTCAGAGACTTACATATCTCCAGCAATGCCAGAATTCAGAGAGATCCAGTGGCTGTTACCTGCCAGAATTGAGATCAGTCGGATCTCAATTGCTAGTGTGAAACTAGCCTAAAAAAATACTCGTTCCTTGGGAGTCGTGTATTTCACCCAGCACCAAAAATCATTGTTTCTGTGCAGCATATTGTGGCATGGAGACAACTGCCCGATAACAAGGATTTTCTATGGGGACAAGAGATCACTGTGTCAATCGATCATCCTCATACAGTGCAGCCCTAATCTCCACTGATGATCAGGCAGTTATCAGGAAGGTTTAGTTTGTTCCCAATAATTAGCTGATACTGTATATCAGTCTGTGCAAAAGAACCTGAAGTCCAACACAGTCTGACAATATTTCCATCAGGGGAAATAAAATAAAAATAGCCAATGACCAAATAGACTCAAGCTCCTTTTACATGGACCAATACAGTATATCAAGCAATTAGGAACAGACTAAAAATTCCAACTAGTTGCCTGGCTATCAGAGGAAATATTTTACATGTAGCAATAACCTCTGCTCCCCACCCTCATCATTCCCCCTTTTCGGGAAAGTAGCTAGGCCAGAGGAGTAATGGCACTTCTCCAAAAACTTTTGAGCAAGTTGAAATGGTCAAAATGGCGCAGTTTGCAACTTTTTCACACCGCATAAGTGGTGAATTTTAATCATGAATTTGGCTCATTGATCCTCGGCAGCAGATTACCTTTCTACGCAGCCCGATCTGCTGCACAGAAACAATATTTTTTGGTGCCAGCTGAAAGGCATGATCACACTGATGAATGAGCGTTTGCACGATGCAGGCTACTTATATACTATTTGCCTGATGCGGCAGGGTTCAGCAAAAACGCTTCCGTTACTGATAATACAACCATCTGCATCCGTTATGAGAGGATTCGGCTGTATTATCTTTAACATAGCCAAGACGGATCCGTCATGAACTTCATTAAAAGTCAATGGGGGACGGATCAGTGTTCCATTGTGTCAGAGAAAACTGATCCGTCCCCATTGACTTGCATTGTGGGTCATGACTGATCCGTTTTGCTCCACATCCCAGGATGAAAAGCAAATGGCAGCATGCTCCGGTATGAGAACAGAACAGAGTGCATTTTGGAGCATTCCGTTCAATTCAGTTACATTTTGTTCCCATTGACAATGAATGGGGACAAAAAAAAGTGTTTTTTTTCCGGAATTGAGCCCCTATGACGGAACTCAATACCAGAAAATAGAAATGCTAGTGTGAAAGGAGCCTTACACAGGCCAATTATGGGGAAGGAGCATTTCTATAAACGCTCATCCCTTATAATCTACCTATCAGTCCTTGTAAAAGTACATTTACAGTGGTACACCTAGATCTTCCGCTGGTTGCTCGTTCTTAGCACCAAAGAAAATAAATTTCGAGTTAAACAGCAGGCATTAGCATATCTCTGAAGCAGTTGTCAAGACACAGATGCAGTCCAGACATAGACATTTTCTGATAGAACAACCAAGTCTTGCGTGGGAAGCAGACGTACCAGAAACACTGACCAGCCTCAACCATACATCTTTGTAATGGGGAACCTGTGACCAATGAAGGCAGTCTCCCTCCGATGACAGCATAAAAATTACCTAGTCTTTGTAATTAGAAACTGGAAGAAAATTATGGTAACTTTTCAATACTTCTGACATTTATTAGTCAGCATAGACCAGGTTTCCATCAGCAGCCTGCCACTAGTACAGAACACAGCCCAGAGCTACATTCCTTAAGCTTGAGTGATTGATTCAGCTGCATACTTTCAGAACGGTGGTAGTCTCAAAAATTACCAAATTAGTTTGCCAATAATAAAATGCAAGGGACTGCACAGGGCACCTCCTCTTCTGCACCATCCTTGCCACCGGTAGGCTCCTAATTACTGATAATTGGCCAGCTGGGCCTTTTTTTCTTTTTCAAAAGGACCATTATGTTCCTGTGAACCTTTCATTTATTGTAACATAAATCTGCTATACAGTTCCAAGTCCCCGTGTGGGAGAGAAAAGGGGACGATTTTATGTCAC
This sequence comes from Bufo gargarizans, assembly GCF_014858855.1. NCBI lineage: Eukaryota > Metazoa > Chordata > Amphibia > Anura > Bufonidae > Bufo > Bufo gargarizans. The sequence continues at coordinate 467,786,291 of NC_058083.1, read as the reverse complement.
ATATAAAACACATTCAGAGGGGGAAGGGTTACTTATAAATGAACAATTGAAAATATAAGGGAGGGTGGGATGTGAGGTTGGCAGTGCAGCCGTAAACTTGTATGCCAGAGGATTGGGAACTGCTGACACAACTGCTTGATTTTCTCTCCCGCGTTCTGATAAGATCAGTAGTCACTGTGGCTGAGATGGAGGAGAGGGAAATTAATACAGTGTGCAGAAGTCAGCATGAATGTGACCTGGCTGCCATATGAAAGGAGAAAGCTGGTCCAGCTCAGGGAAGTAGATGCAGGGAGAAGGCTGCAGACAGATGCTCTGCTCGAGATTTTGAGGAACACAATGCAGACTAAGCTGATGGTTTGTAATGGTTTCAGGTTACATGCTCTGGGTCACTGCTAGTTAATATTTCACTGATGTATAGACATGGTCTAGGAATGCAGCTAACAGGGGCGGAGGGTGCACTTACTTTCACAATTTTTCACACAAATGCAGTCCTAATGCATGGATATCTTAACAGATGGTCAGTTACAACCTCTCGTAGATCTACCACAGCATGGTGGATCAGGGGTGTGTTTACAGCTTGGTATAATATGGTACTGGGCACTAATTTACTCCAACATGCCCTTAACCGGTTCCTGAAGCAGCACATCTCTGTCATTGCTCTGCTATGACATTAATGTGAACAGAGCTTTACATCTTTGGCGATACAAAATTTACTCCAAGGTCTCTCAGCCGTCATGTACCTGGGAATTGGGAATGCTGGGTGAATTCAGCTTTTCATCCCACACAATTTCAATCCAACATGAACATCACATGTAGAGTGGATTTACTGATAGGCACAGTAGGTTTATCGCTATAGGTTTCACTGAGGAATGACCAAAGTGCATTCATATGTACATTATGGTGAAATATATTTTAATTAGGAACATACAGCACTGTGGGAATAAGAGGAGGACACCACTAATCAGCCTTATTTTGTAAGATAAGACAAACATTTTAAAGCCACACATAACGGGGTGTCCAGGCTACAGATATTGATCACCTATGGTATACTCTGGATAAGCCATTAGAGGGCTTGTGCAGCAAGTACATATTGATGACCTATCCTCAGGATAGGTCATTAATATAAGATTGGTGGAGGTCCGACGCCTAGTAGCCGACCATTTCAGGAATTGCATCTCAGCAGTCTGCGGGAAAATAGTCCACCTATCAAAAAGGGCTGCCCAGGATAAGGATATTGATGAACTATAAAAGATTGTTGGGAGTCCAACAGATGACCCACCAATCAGCAGTGTCCAGTAGCTGTGGCAATGAAAACTATACAGTGTATGCAGCAAAAGCAGACTGCCCCATACACTGTGTATGTTCCGATGCCGGTGTACTGCAGCTCAGCTTCCATTCACTTATATGGGAGCGGAGCTGCAGTACCCTGGAAAGGCCACTACACAGTGTATCAAACAGTTTGCTTCCAGCGCCTTACACTGTATAGTTTTCATTGCCACACCTGCAAGACACTGGTGATGCCAGGTTGTGCCAGGTGTTAGACTCCCTACGATCTGAAATAGGTCACCCACAGGCTGCTGAGATGCAACTCCAGCAGTGATAACTAGTGTTGAGCGAACTTGTGTTTTCAAGGTTCGGGTTCAGGTTGTCTAAGAATTCTGTTATGGATTCCGCTACCACGGACCATAAGTTATGGTCCGTGGTAGCGGAATCCATAACAGAATTCTTAGATAACCCGAAACTTGTACGCTAAACTTGAAAACACAAGTTCGCTCATCCCTACTGATAACATGAGTGTATATATATATATATATATATATATATATATAAAAGCCTACTGTGCCTGTCAGTAAATGTGTATATATATATATATATATATATATATACACACACAATATATATATATATATATAGACAATGTAGTTCCAAGAATAAAAATGAATACGCGTCTATGAATTCACTCTACATGTCAAAAAAGTGAACAATGGAATAACGCCCTGAATAAGGCAATCTAGACACAAATGACAAGTTGTATAAGAAAAAAAATGAAATAATTTCTAAGTCATCGAGTGATGCATTTACAAGACTATGATTGGCAAATTAAAAAGATTGCGAAGAAAGGAATATCTTATGTCAAAAAGAAAATGACACAAAGAAAAATTTGCCTTAATCCTTAAACGCTTTGTTTCTCTGGCTGCTTAAGCAATAATAAAAAAAAACGCGACTTGTCTTTTGAAGCAATTACCTCATTGTAAAACAGCTTGGAGCTTTTTTATGCATTCTACAAATGATCATTAGCAGAATCAAATATAACGAAAAATAGTTTGCACAACAGTGTTAATCCAGCAGACCCTCCGGTCCTTCTGTTTTACTTCAGATTAACTTCCTTTTTTTTCTCTCCAGAGGGTGGTAGTGGTAGGAGAGGCAGGGTGGCATTTCTCTAATCAATGGTCACCCCATTCACTTCTCATTAAATCACTATATTTCATGTTCCACTCTCATGTCTGTCGAGGTCACAGAGCAGGGGTTTCTTCATTAATACATTCTTTCCCAAGAAACTGTTTTCCCTCTGTCTGAGAGAGAAGTCTGATAAATTGAAGCTTTGATGGCTGTGTGGCTTAGTCGAGTCTCACAAGAACGAACATCTTTCATGAAAAGCTTGTGGAAATGTATGACCCTACTTCCGATTGGGAAAGGACTACTGGATTTCAGAGTTTCATGGTGGTCAGGTTCAGGCATAATTGGACTGATCTAAAAAAATAAAAATAAAGGACTATGGTCGAATTAAAGTAGCTATAGCTGTTAAATGATAAAAAAAAAAAAAAAATGTGTTTACTCATCTTTAATCAGATGTATTTATGGCACATAACACAAATGTCTTGTTGGTGGGGGCCCAGCCATGGGGATGCCTACTATCCCCAGTGTTAGTGAAGAGGGGGCACAGCATTATAGGTAATAGGGGACTTATATGCTTACAGGCGCAGAACTACCAAAGTAGCCACCATAACAGCTGCTATGGGACCCACAGTGGTAAGGGGGCCCAGGCCTCACCCACCCCTACACACATAGTAATGATTACTGTGTGTGCGCACTGACAGGCTAGGCCTAATTCCACGGCCATGCTCTCTCTTGAAGAGTGTCCAGCTGAGGAACATTCCTTGACCTGTGCTCTCTGTCACCTAAGCAGAAGCGAAGATGCCACTGCATCACGCCTGCTGGAGACAGCAGGATGTATCCTTTCATTGTGGAAAAGGGGCTAGGTGAGAAATATTTTTTTATTTTATCATAAGAGCTTAAAGGGAACCTGTCACCTCCCAAAACCATCCCAAGACGCCACCAGTACCTGCGTGTAGCCAGCAGTGTCTTTCTGATGATGCCTTTCTTCATGAATGCAGATGCAGCAAAAGTACTAAAATTGCTATTTTATCCCCTGCCCGACGCGCTTCTCCACACATACTTGAAGTCAAGGAGGCAGCGGCCTCCTTCCTTCAAGTCACGGTAACCACGCCACTTTCCCTTCCCCTTCCCCTTCGCTGTGACTAACAGCACCTATGCAGAGAGTTCAGCAAAGCCAGCCAACTTCTGGCTGTCAGTCACAGCGAAGGGGCAGGGTGGTTACCGTGACTTGAAGCAAGGAGGCCACTGCCTCCTTGACTTCAAGCATGCGTGGAGAAGCACACCGATAGGGAATAAAACAATGATTTCAGTACTTTTGCTGCATCTTCCTTCAGGAAGAAAAGCATCATCAGAAACGCACTGCTGGCTACACGCAGGTACTGCTGGCAGCTTTAGATGGTTTGGGGAGGTGACAGGTTCCCTTTAACTACTGTAAGGGGGGGCACTAAAGGGAGCACTACTGTGAGGGTATAAGGTGGCAAAACTACTGTGTAAGGGGGACTAAGGGGACAAAACTACTGAGAAAGGGGTGCTAAGGGGACAAAACTACTGTGTGGATGCACTAAGGGGCAAAAAAAAAAAATGAGTGAGGGCGCTAAGGGAATATTTTACTGTGAAGGGGCAGTAAGGGAGTGTTTTAAGGTGTGGGAGCACTAAGAAAGCACAACTACTGTGAGGGGTCACTAAAAGCACATAACTAATGTGTAAGAGCACTAAGGGGGTACTTAACTGTGAAGGGGCACTAATGGGGCATTTTACTGTGCAAAATCACAAAGGAAGCATAACTACTGTGTTAGGGCAGCATTATTGTAATAGCTTAATAACCGAGTAGGTAGGAGGCTGTATAGCAAGCATGGGCGGCCTTGATTAGCTGTGGGTTAGTCAAAAATTTGCCATGGGACCCAGCCCTTTCTAGTTATGCATGGCTAGGACAAAGGGTAGGTAGGTGAATCTTGTGCCTGAAGGGCTAAAGGGTGCTGTTGGGATGTTAATGTACAGTAGTAATAAAAAAAAATGCAGTCTGAATTGTCAGAATCTAAATCTCACACCCGCTGTGTGGTGAGAGAGTGGCATGCAAGTCTACAGGACACATTTTGGCCATTTCTGACTACCAAAGGTGTCCTTCCAGTGTATCAGGCCCCTTGCTGGTTTAGAGGTGGTCCCTTATGCTACAATACCCACTGAGTTGTCAGAGAAAAATAGCAGTGATGTCCATTGTGTGCCTTTTAAATGGTCATTTAACACAGACGAATAATAAGGCCAATTATCAGGGATGAGTGTTTGTAGAAATGCATGTTGCAGATACTTGGCCTGAACCGGGACCTCCGCTGATCAGTTGTTTGAGAAGCCACTGGCACTCCTTTGAGTTCCGTGGCTTTCTCCGTGCTTACCAAGCAGAGCATCAGACATAGTATAGCAGCTATGCTTGGTATCGTACTGAGCCCCATTCACTTCTATGGGGCTGAGCTGTGCCTAGGTCACGTAATGTCACCTGGCCTAGGGAAAGCTGTGAGAAGGCCACGGCGCTAATGGGTATTTTTGGCTTCTCACACATGGGGCTATTGTTGGGCTATATAAATGCAACTTTGATATCCACACATATCCTCTAGATAAATCTCCTCCCCCCTTGTTTGCACCTTGTTCATTGGGAAGGACTAACCCTATTGATATCTATGGGGGTTATCACAGGTGTTTATCAATAACATCTCTGCCCCACTTGACCAGTTGTGGGATTATATAGGGATTTATTATATATTACTCCTATCTTGGTCTATCTCTATAGAGGCTCTATACCCCTCTAGAGATTAGAAGGTCCTTACACAGTATGTGTACCCTCATAGAGGACAATTGAGCCAATCTACCCATTACAGGCATTTATCTTTCAGGTCATTTAAGTGTATGAGCGTCATCCAACATTCATGTGGGTGATGTGTTTTCATGCATTTTAATATATGATTTTCTGTTGTCCTGGGTAAACAATCATCTTTGAGAATAATATATTTTCTCTTTGTCCCCTGATAAACTGAACTATGGCATTACTGCCACAGGTAAACGTACTGGGACGTGATTCTATATCGTACACACTGGACATTATAAGTGTGCTGGATATATTACAATATAACTATGAAGATACATGATTTTATACCGTACACACTGGATGTTATATGTGTGCTGAATATATCACAATATAACTGTAAAAATTATCACAGGATATCGATAAAAGGATAACTGAGTGTCACTGCCTTCTCGAATGGTTTCGGGAGTTGGACCCTCACCGATCTGATACTGATGACCTATACAGTGGCTAGGTCATCAGTATTAAAGTCTCAGAAAACCCCTTTAAAGGATAACTGTCACACTTAGACCCTAATTTCAATTTTCATATATGTAGTTACTAATAACATGATATTACAGAATCAGTTACTATTAGACTGACTTACCCCATATTTAATAAGATTCAGCCCTTAGCAACCAGTCTGCATAAAACTGCAATCTCGCTATTCAGTTAAGATGGCCGCCACTGCCCTCACGCTGAGGTTAATCCCGCCTGCCCTCACTAGCCAGTAACAATAGCCCCCCAAAAGTGTCAGTAACCAGAGCCCTCCCCCCCTAAAGGGTCAATCTCCTGCAGCAGAAAGGGGTCCTCTTACCACATGTTGCTTTCATTTATACACTGAGCAGACGGCAGATCTCCCTTCCCTGGTCTGCGCTGCTTCAACTCTGCATTCTCGAGCTCTGCTGAGTGAGGGAGCGTCTGCCAAGCGCAGGGACAGGGAGAAGTGCCCACAGCCCAGGCACTGTTATCAGCTGCTGGGGAGGATTTGGCTTTAATCATTTACTTACAGTCCCTGGCTGTCAGTAATCTGACCTTGCACACAGCCTGCTTCTGCGTCCTCCGTCCTTCAACAGATAGACGGACCATGCCTAGCAACCTGATTTTAAGCAGAGGTAAAAGTAGGCAGTACAGGGAACAAAACTGTGGAATTAAGGGGTAATTGAATACACAGTGAAAAGTTGAAATAGGGCCACCAAGGAGATATTAATCACTACAATCCAATACTCCCAAAAAAATAAAATATGACAGTTATACTTTAACTCTCCAGAAAAATACTGGCTTACCAGCAACTTCTTACTACGGTATGTGTCTGAGCCTCTTTCTTACACAGACTGCTGTGTCTGTGTGAGAGGGAAGAAAGAAGATCGGTCCATGTCTGGGAGAGACATGTAAATGAATGATCTCTCTTTGTCAGCGAGCCAGATGTCCATAAGCTGACATGTGCAGCGGCAATGTGAACTTTGGGGTGGTGGTAGAAGACATTTCAAGAAGGTGTTCAGAGGGAGATGAGTAAATGCGCACAAAAGAGCAGCTTAGATCCAAAAGAGGGACAATCACTGCAAAATGGTTTATTGCAAAGAGAATTATTTCGGTGCCAACATGGCTGCCTAGGCTGATACATGTTGGCATTCACGCTCGAGCACACATATATTTAGGGGGACATTTGTGCTGTAAAATTTGCAACTTTTCCCTGCTCTCTCCACTTTTCCAAAGTGGTGAGAAAAGGGAGTGGTAGTGTGAGCAGGCCAGGTGGCCTGGATCATTTAACACTTTCCACGCAAGAGCAAGAAAGAGGGCTGGAGTAGAGTTAAGTCTGTTGAACGGCCTACCAGACAAAATGCCAAACTTATTAATAAGTTTGGGGCTTCTTCTGACACAGCAGAGGGACTTGATATCAGCATGGAAAACTACAGTCATAATAATATACTAATTAGAATTAATTTAATCATTTAACCCCTTAGTGACCACACATTTTTTTTTTCAAAATCACATTCCAAGAGCTCTAATTTTTTTGTTTTTTATCCACCTCCTTGTTAGAGGGCCTTTTTTTTTGCAGGACAAGTTATAGTTTTTAATGCACCATTATGGGTACATGTAAATCAGTGATTAACACCAGCTATATAGCTTAAACCCCCTTTGTTCACGTCAGTTAATATTAGGGGTTAATATTAATTTATATACATATTATCAATAATAGTTTTATATATATATATATATATATATATATATAAATATATAACTTTTTATGTATTTATTTATTTTTTAAGTCCAATTAAGTAACATCTATATTAGAGAAAGAAAGTAAAGGAATAACTATAATAACCTAAGATACTGGAATAGTTTGCCTACACTAAGCCTCAAATCTTTTAGTATCCAATCAAGAAAATGCAATATTCTAATTATTAGAAAACACAGTACTGGCATTAGGTTTTCATGCCTCATGTATTTATATAGGGCCTGCATATCAGATGACCATCAATAAATGTCTTTCTGGTCCAAAAATAGCAAAACATGAAGCTGCATCTAAGATAACTAAGTAAATAATACGTAAAAGAAAACATGATGCCAAAAGGGTAATAGCCCAGGAGACTGCGCGCTTCTTCAAAGAGTACCTGGCACTTGTCCCCCAGGACTGCACTTGTGCCAGCGGCAATTTTATTATACAGTCTTCAAGGAGGGAGGGATGTAAATAACACACAAAATCTCAGCCTAAGATCTGCTTACTGATTACTTCACTTTTTCTTTTTTGCTGAATTATCTACTTTTTTCAGACCCGAAATACAATTTGTTTTGATTTCGCTTTTCTTTCCGCTGCAAAAAAAAATGCTTATTTATAGTATTGAGTCAATAATCAACTAAATGTTAGCTTTCTGCTGTGGAATCACATTGGGCGAGTGCACTGGTGTGTGACTGAAGTGGTCATTACCGAAGGCGCTCAGACCCTCCTTTGCTTTACAGACAAATCACCATTTGAATGGCAGTAATGGTTGATAAATACTATTTCTGTATTTTAGAATAGTAATAAACATTCAGAAATGCCTTGCAACCAACATCAACTATGGAAGCTTGTATACAAAAAGCTATTGAGCACATGTAAACACATACACAGTGCACGGCAGCTGGAATAGTACTCTGGCATTCAGCACTTTTAGTGCAGGATAAAACTGAATACACCAGCTTTAGATTACTTTTATATACTGGTAATTGTGTAATTTACAAAGGTTCTAGCCAAAAAAAGCAGTTAAGCCAGTGTCTATAAAGGGTTCAAAGTTATAGCTCTGGCTTGTCCCATCAGGATGTTTCTGAATCCCCACCACCATCTGTCAGAGTGGGAAGCTGCCATCAAGTTAAAAATGTCTTCTAAGACTTCAATACTGATAACCTACCCTCTAGATCATAAGTATCTGATCGGTGGGGGTCTGACACCTGGGAACACTGCTGATCAGCTGTTTGAGAAGGCACCAAGTAGCACTGTGGCCTTCCCTCTACTTAGTCTAGGTCATGTGATGTCACGTTCATCGGTCACATGGCCTAGGCACAGCTCAGCCACATTGAAGTGAATGGGGCTGAGCTGCAATACCAAGCAGAGAGACAGCCATGGCACTGCTGAGAACCTCAGTGCCTTCTGAAACAGCTGGTAAGCTTGGGTCCCAGGTGTTGGACACCTACAAATCAGATTCTGATGATCTCGCAGTAGCGCTGCAGTCTCCCTGATCACCAACCTGTCACGAGGGTATCGAGAACCACGCCTGACTCCGTTATACCCGGGGTCAGGAAGTCGCAGCGGTTGGCTGCACGCTCTATTTAAGATAGGGCTGTTTTCCTTATGGTAGCTTTCTGGGTTTGCTTTGCAAACCCTTTTGGCTCACTCAGGGATCCGTAGCTCCTTCTCCTCAGCTGTTCCTTGTCCAGCACTCCCAAACCTCCTTATATTCCTCTCTCACACTTCTCTGGTTGCCAGAGATAGAGCTTCCTGCCTGGACATCTATCCTGACCCACTGGAGCTGTGTTGCTGCGTTCTCTGACTGTTGATTCAGAACGCTACCCTCCGGATCCCTGTTGGACCTTTGTGGACAGTTGTTGTCGTCCACCTGGGTGTTTGTGTTTGTCTGTCCTCTCCCAGGTGTTTCCCTCTTAGTGCAGTGGTGAGGACTAGCGATCCCACCGGCCCGTTCACTATCTAGGGCTCATTTCAGGGAAAGCCAGGGTTTAGGCACGTGATCGCCGCACGGGTGAGGAACCCGTCTAGGGACGTCAGGGCAGTCAGGTGCCAGCCGCAAGGTGAGTTAGGGGTCACCACCTTTCCCTCTCCCTTAGGCAGGGCTTTCCCTGTTTTCCTCCCTGTGCGTGACACCGGTCATTACACAACCACAGCGCTGAACATGTCAGGTCATCAGTATTTAAGTTTCAGAAAACTCCTTTAAATATGGCGTTGCCAAGTTTTTCAGTGATGGAACAACTTTCACTGATCAAGCAGGGTCTCAGATGTGGGGGAATCTCCCCTTTGAGATGTGCATTTGCTCATGAAAACACCACATGGGATATCTGAAAAAATCTGGCCCAGCCTCTGGTCCTTCCCCCTTTGCTTCCAAATGACAAGAACCTATACAGAACTCTCCAGAGGATTGACTCATGGGTGTGAGGGTCTGGCTTGAAAGTCATGAAAAGGGTGTGGACTAGGTAACAAACAACAGGTAATTCTGTCCCACACCATACTGAACAACTATGGGCCCCCATTTTTTCTTTGCTCACTACTGCTGATAGGTCTTATGTTGGGGATATGTTGTAGTTCTATATCTGTCTGGTCAACTCTATCATAAATAAAACCTCTGGTCTCTACGAAACATCCAGCACATGGAATTCAACAACACAGCTATAAACCACATACAGTGGGGCAAAAAAGTATCTAGTCAGCCACCAATTGTGTAAGTTCTCCCACTTAAAAAGATGAGAGAGGCCTGTAATTTTCATCATAGGTATACCTCAACTATGAGAGACATAATGCGAAAAAAAACATAAAAAAATTCAGAAAATCACATTGTCTGATTTTTAAAGAATTTATTAGCAAATTATGGTGGAAAATAAGTATTTGGTCAATAACAAAAGTTAATCTCAATACTTTGTTATATACCCTTTGTTGTCAATGACAGAGGTCAAACGTTTTCTCTAAGTCTTCACAAGGTTTTCGCACACTGTTGCTGGTATTTTTGCCCATTCCTCCATGCAGATCTCCCCTAGAGCAGTGATGTTTTGGGGCTGGGCAACACGGACTTTCAACTCCCTCCAAAGGTTTTCTATGGGGTTCAGTTCTGGAGACTGGCTAGGTCACTCCAGGACCTTGAAATGCTTCTTACGAAGCAACTCCTTCGTTGCCTGGGTGGTGTGTTTGCGATCATTGTCATGCTTAAAGACCCAGCCATGTTTCATCTCCAATGCCCTTGCTGATGGAAGGTGGTTTTCACTCAAAATCTCACATTACATGGCCCCATTCATTATTTCCTTTACACGGATAAGTCGTCCTGGTCCTTTTGCAGAAAAACAGCCCTAAAGCATGATGTTTCCAACCCCATGCTTCACAGTAGGTATGGTGTTCTTTGGATGCAACTCCGTATTCTTTCTCCTCCAAACACTACGAGTTGAGTTTTTACCAAAAATTTCTACTTTGGTTTCATCTGACAGTATGACATTCACCCAATCCTCTTCTGGATCATCCAAATGCTCTCTAGCAAACTTCAGACGGGCCCGAACATGTACTGGCTTAAGCAGCTTTATTAGATTATTCACTAGGTCCCCCCGTTTGTGGTTCTGAGATTTTTGCTCACCGTTCTTGTGATCATTTTGACCCTACGGGCTGAGATCTTGCATGGAGCCCCAGATCAAGGGAGATTATCAGTGGTCTTGTATGTCTTCCATTTTCTAATAATTGCTCCCACAGTTTATTTCTTCGCACCAAGCTGCTTGCCTATTGCAGATTCAGTCTTCCCAGCCTGGTGTAGGTCTACAATTTTGTTTCTGGTGTCCTTCAACAGCTCTTTGGTCTTGGCCATAGTGGAGTTTGGAGTGTGACTGTTTAAGGTTGTGGACAGGTGTCTTTTATACTGTTAAGTTTAAACAGGTGCCATTATTACAGGTAACGAGTGAAGGACAGAGGAACCCTTTTAAATAAGAAGTTAAAGGTCTGTTAGAGCCAGAAATCTTGCTTGCTTGTAGGTGACCAAATACTTATTTTAGCGAGGAATTTACCAATTAATTCATTAGAAATCCTACAATGCGATTTTCGGTATTCTTTCTCCCCATTCTGTCTCTCATAGTTGAAGTGTACCAATGATGAAAATGACAGGCCACTCTAATCTTTTTAAGCGGGAGAACTTGCACAATTGGTGGCTAACTAAATACTTTTTTGCCCCCACTGTACATGTGAACAAAACCATTGGGCCAAAAATGGTAATTACATTGAGGTAAGTGTCTTAATATTGGTCCCTCTACGACCGGTATAAAGCCTGCTATGAAGAGAGTAAGCACTGAGCATAAGAACCTTTATGACTTACCTAATTGCTTCTAACCACGGTTACTAGTTGTAACTACATAGTGGACTGGCAGTGGTTAACATAATTGGGAAGGGTCCACATACTATGAATTAAAGGGGTCTTGAGGGAATGATTTAACTTTTTTTTTTGCAGAATCTATCTTAACACAATAAAATACTTTGCAAGATACTAAGAGAAATTTCGGCACCTGGTATCTTTCTGGTAAATGTCTGCCTACAGGAGAAGACATGTAAAAGTGAGTGAACATTAGCAAAGTCAATGGATGAATGGATGTGTAGTCATGTGATCCTATCATGTTAATGAGCGCGCAACATGTCATAAGGATGAGATGTCACCATATTCATACCCAAGTAAAAGAAAAATATAGAAATGAATAGTATAAAGGCTAATATTAAAGGGGTTCTCCGGGAATTAAGAAAATTAAAATACTTAAATATTACTTTATTATAAATATATTCTCAAATACCTTTCATTATTTATGATGGCTCGTTTTGTCTGGGGAGCAATCATCAGAGGAAACAAAATGGCTGCTGCCCCACCAGTTCACACAAAACCTGTCCTGAAACCACATGAGGAAAAGTTACTTTACAACACTGAGGTAAAGAGCTGCCTCATTCTCCTCCTCCTCTCAACTTGTCAGGGATTATGATCCTGAATACAGCTGATAAGAACTTTAGCTGAATCTCTGGGGAATTTAGTTTATAAGGAGACATGAAGTACAGAGAGGACGGACAGGACAGGCTGTGGTAATGTTTCGCTGTGATAATAGAGACTGCACACAATTGCTGCTGCTCATTAGTAGAGATGAGCAAATTTCCACTTATGAAATTCGTTCACACTTTGTTCGTTGGACCATAATGCAATTCTATGATGGAATGCCTTTAGAGGCATTCCGTTATTTATTCCGTCATAATAGAAGTCTACGGGCTGCAAAATGGATCTGTCCCGTTTCCGTTATGCATGGGAGGGCTCATCCCTACTCATTAGCCACACCTCACCCTTGTCTCAGGTCTCTTCATCATCTCCATTCACACAGAGATTCACCTGTATTCAGGATCATGATTCCTGAGAAGCAGAGCAGAGAGGAGGAGGAGGCAGTACTATGGCTCATTGTGGTGAAGTAACTTTTCCTCCTGTGTGATTAGGACAGGTTTTGTGTGTACGGACGGCGGCCATTTTATTTCTCCTAATGATTGCTCCCTAGACAAAACAAGCCATTCTAAGTAATGAAAGGTATTTGTAAATATATTTATTATAATATAATATTTAAGTATTTTCTTTTTTTAATACCTGGAGAACCCCCTTAAGCCGTTCCTGCAAAAGAAAGTACCATTACTTCCAAATTGTGGTGTTCTAACCATAATATACAACTAGCAACCAGCTGGAACAACCAGGATTCGAGTTACCTACGTTCCCATCCACTTAACCCCCTGTGGCACGATTGCAAGGTGACATCGGTTTTCCATGGCAGCTAGGGACTAAATGTAAAAATTGTTTTGGTATTTGGCACCTCCAAAGATACACCGAAAGCAGAAATTGTTGATGTAGACCACAACATAAACTACTGCATACATTTCCTGCTGATGTTGTTGTATTTCACTGTTTGTGTCTCGCTCTAAGTAGAAAGGTGCACATTTCACCTTCATGCAGTTAGACTCTACACAGGCTGATTTGTTTTTTAGGGTTGTGTTTGTTTTTGAAGTGTGCCTAAGTGATTTTGTATTGTTGCTTTGTTGCACTGAGCATATTGAAAGTAGTGGGCTGTGAAATCGCTAAGCATCCTGCTGTTTTACTGAAAGCTGATCCTTGTGATGGCGGAGAGTCAAATTAAACCAACAATTGTTTGAATCTATGGGTCAGAAAATTTCCTTTTCAGATTTGTTGTACTTTAGTGGTAGAACAGCAAAAATTCAGAGGGTTACTCGCTGAAATTTACACAAAGATACTAAGCACCATTAGCGTCCCAGTTGATTTGTGACTATACAGCCATGTCTTCTACTTGCTGGGACATGGTTTCTTCACATCCTACTTCGAAAGGAGGCAAAAAACAGCAGGTCTATGAAAATATCATAAAGACAGTCCCGAGAGCTACTACAGGGTCTTCAAAAGAGAACAGCGGTATAGATTTGTCACGAGGGTGTCAAGAGCCACGTCTGACTCCGTTATACCCGGGGTCAGGAAGTCGCAGCGGGTGGCTGCGCGCTCTATGTCTAAAGATCACGGTGTTTCTTAGTGTTTGTTTTCTGTGTTTGCCTTGCTATCCTTTTTGTCTCACTCAGGGATCCGTAGCTTCTCCTCCTCAGCTGTTTCTTGTCTGCCACTCCCAAACTCCTTATATTCTCCTCTCACACTTCTCTTGTTGCCAGTTATAGAGCTTCCTGCCTGGACATCTATGCTGACCCACTGGAGCTGAGAATCTGGTTGTTGTTCCAGAGTGCTACCCTCCGGATCCCTGTTGGGCTTTTGTTGTCTCCTGTTGTTGCCCACCTGGGATTATATGTTTAGTTTGTATTGTCTGTCCTCCCCTTGGTGTTTTCCTCTAGAGCTAGTGGTGCGGACTAGTGTTCCCACCGCCCTGTTCACTATCTAGGGCTCATCCTAGGTAAAGCCAGGGTTTTAGGCACGTGATCGGCGTACGGGTGAGGAACCCGTCTAGGGACGACAGGGCAGCCAGGTGCCAGACGCAAGGTGAGTCAGGGGTCACCACCTTCCCTCTCACTAGGGCAGGGCCTCCCTCTTTTCCTCCCTCCGTGTCACGTATGTGACAGTTACGCCGATCGTGATATTATAACTGGCCCTTATTTTTTGAGAAAAAAATAAATAAATATATATATATATTTAATTTTTTTTTCTCTACTTAGAATCCAATATGGATCCTATTGCTGCTTTGGCAAAACAGCTTCAAGGCCTGTCTTTGGAGGTGGCAGGATTGAAGGCGTCTGTCCTCCAACAGCAGCAGCAAATGCAGCAGACCGTAAGCCCAGCGGTTGCTATGGGTAACCAGGTTGTTACAGAACCCAAGGTTGTTCTTCCTGACAGATTCTCTGGGGGAAGGGACAAATTTGTGTTGTTCCGTGAGGCCTGCAAATTATATTTTAAGCTGCGCCCTTACTCGTCAGGTAATGAAGAACAGCGGGTGGGGATTGTTATTTCCCTCTCTATCAGGATAGATAGACGTCTTAGGGAGAGATCGAAAATTCCTGAGCAATCGGTAACCTCTCCCAAGCAGCAGTTAGTCTGTACGGACTTGGATGAGCCTATGAAGCTAGGAGGAACTTCTCGTCAGGTCCGTCCTCCTGAGGTTCGCCGTAGGTGGGGGGCTTGTTTTTTCTGTGGGGGGAAGGGTCATTTCATTAATGTCTGTCCCTCCTTTCCCAAAAACAAAAGACCGTCGGAAAACTACTAACCCCAGGCTGTGCGGAGGATGTCAGCCGGGGGGTATACGTTTCCTCCATACGAACATCTCAATTTGTGTTGCCAGCGGTTATTGTTTTTGGTGTTAAGACGGAGTCTATTTCTTTTTTTCTAGACAGTGGTGCAGGGGTAAATTTGATAGATGCCCATTTTGCCCGCACTATGGGTTTGTCTCTCTGTACGCTGCAGAGACCCATTCCCATATTCGCTATTGACTCTGCTCCTCTGTCTCAGAGAAACCTCACTCACGTTGTCCATAACTTACATCTTCGGGTAGGGGACCACCATAAGGAGCGTCTTTCATGTTACGTTCTGGAGGGCCTTCCCTCTCCTGTGGTATTGGGTCTTCCCTGGTTGGTAGCGCACAATCCAGTGGTGGATTGGCAGGCCAGGGAGATATTGGAGTGGAGTGAGCATTGCAGAGAGAATTGCTTAAATAACAATTGCTTAATCGCCTCCATAGCTTCCCTACCTACATTTATTTCGGACTTTGAGGACGTTTTTTCTGAAAAGGGTTGTCAGAAGCTACCACCTCATCGTCCTTATGATTGCCCGGTTAACCTGATTCCCGGTGCAAAATTACCCAAGTCCAGGTTGTATAATCTTTCGGGTCCCGAGAGACAAGCCATGAAAGATTATATCTCCGAGAGTCTGGCCAAGGGACACATCAGACCCTCTTCTTCACCCGTGGCTGCAGGGTTTTTCTTTGTTAAAAAGAAAGATGGGGGCCTGCGTCCTTGCCTAGATTTCCGTGAGCTAAACCGGATAACCGTCCGAGACCCATACCCTCTTCCTCTCATTCCTGACCTTTTTAATCAGATTGCGGGTGCTAGGTGGTTCTCCAAACTTGATCTTAGGGGGGCCTACAATCTGATTCGTATCAAGGAAGGGGATGAGTGGAAGACAGCTTTTAACACCCCTGAGGGGCATTACGAAAATTTAGTCATGCCTTTCGGTCTGACCAATGCCCCTGCTGTCTTCCAACATTTCGTTAATGATATTTTTAGTCATCTCATCGGCAGGTTTGTAGTCATATACCTAGATGATATCTTAATTTATTCGGCTGATCTGAAAACACATGAAGTACATGTCAGGCAAGTACTGCAGGTCCTACGGACGAATAAATTATATGCGAAAATTGAAAAATGTGTCTTCGCCGTTCAGGAAATACAATTCCTGGGATATCTATTATCTGCTTCAGGTTTCCGTATGGATCCTGGGAAGGTCCAGGCAATTTTAGATTGGGATCTTCCTGAGAACCTTAAAGCTCTACAACGGTTTTTGGGTTTCGCAAATTTCTACAGAAAGTTTATTAAAAAATATTCAGTGATCGTTAAACCCCTTACTGACATGACTAGGAAGGGGACTGATTTTTCTAAATGGTCTGACGCCGCTAAAATTGCATTTTCCTCTCTAAAAGAGAGATTTACCTCGGCACCTGTTCTAATTCAACCTGATGTCTCCCAGCCTTTTATTGTTGAAGTAGATGCGTCAGAGGTGGGAGTGGGGGCTGTATTGTCTCAGGGTCCGTCTCCTGGCAAATGGCGTCCTTGCGCTTTCTTTTCCAAAAAATTATCTGCAGCAGAAAAGAACTATGATATTGGAAATAGGGAACTGTTGGCGATTAAACTGGCGTTTGAAGAGTGGCGTCACTTCTTAGAGGGAGCAATCCACCCCGTCACGGTAATTACGGATCACAAAAACCTTCTGTACCTAGAATCGGCTAAGCGTCTCACCCCTAGACAAGCTAGGTGGTCGCTATTCTTTACCAGATTTAACTTTGTAATCACCTATCGTCCTGGGGCAAAAAATACCAAGGCAGACGCATTGTCTCGTAGTTTCCCTGGAGGGGGTAATGTTAGTGATCCGGTACCTATTTTACAAAGAGGAGTGGTTGTCTCGGCTGTACACTCTGTTCTAGAGGGAAAGGTGTTAGAGGCCCAGGGGGACGCCCCGGCCTCTTGCCCCTCAGAGAAATTGTTTGTACCGTTAAACCTGCGTCTTGAGTTATTGAAGGAACATCATAATTCGGCACTTGCTGGGCACCCAGGTAGTAAAGCAACCTTGGAGCTATTGTCTCGTCGTTTTTGGTGGCCAAGGTTGCGTCAGGATGTAATAGATTTCGTGTCTACTTGTTCTACTTGTGCACGCGCGAAAGTCTCTCATACACGTCCAGCAGGGTCTTTATTGCCACTTTTCATCCCCAATAGACCATGGACACATCTATCAATGGATTTCATCACTGACTTACCTTTGTCTGCGGGTAAAACAGTTATCTTGGTAGTAGTAGACAGGTTTAGCAAAATGGTACACTTTATTGCGCTACCCGCACTTCCTAATGCTAAGACTCTTGCTCAGGTGTTTATCAGTGAAATCGTGAAGCTTCACGGGGTCCCTTCCGATGTGGTTTCGGATCGGGGAACCCAGTTTATTTCTAAGTTTTGGAAAGCTTTTTGTTCCCGTTTAGGGGTACACTTATCCTTTTCCTCAGCTTTCCATCCTCAGTCGAATGGACAGACTGAGCGTACCAACCAAAACCTAGAAACATATTTAAGGTGTTTTGCGTCTGAAAACCAAGAGGTGTGGTCATCATATTTACCGTTAGCCGAGTTTGCCATAAATAATCGCCGTCAGGAATCCACTGGCAAGTCACCATTTCTTGGTGCATACGGTTTTCATCCCCAATTTTGTACTTTCAAAGAGGGGGGGTCTTCTGGGGTTCCCGAAGAGGAACGGTTTTCTTCATCTCTTTCATCGGTATGGCAGAAGGTGCAAGCTAACTTGAAAGATATGAGTGGTAAATACAAATGCATGGCCGATAAGAAACGGTCGCCAGGTCCGGACCTAGGAGTGAATGACTATGTGTGGTTGTCTACTAGGAATATTAAGTTGAAGGTTCCCTCTTGGAAACTGGGTCCTAGGTTCATTGGTCCTTATAAAATTGTAGCCGTCATTAACCCTGTGGCTTTTCGCCTGGAGCTACCTCAGACTTTTAAGATCCATAACGTCTTCCATAAGTCGTTGCTCAAGAAGTATGTTCCACCTCTAGAACCATCACCGCTGCCACCTCCTCCTGTTGTTGTGGATGGTAATCTGGAGTTTCAAATATCCAGAATTGTTGATTCTCGTCGGGTCCGCCGCTCTCTTCAGTATCTGGTGCATTGGAGGGGTTACGGTCCCGAGGAAAGAATGTGGGTTCCAGCGTCAGAGGTAAACGCCAACAGGTTGATTCAGGCTTTCCATGTCTCTCATCCGGAGAGACCTGGTCCTGAGTGTCCGGAGGCCCCTCGTGAAAGGGGGGGTACTTTCACGAGGGTGTCAAGAGCCACGTCTGACTCCGTTATACCCGGGGTCAGGAAGTCGCAGCGGGTGGCTGCGCGCTCTATGTCTAAAGATCACGGTGTTTCTTAGTGTTTGTTTTCTGTGTTTGCCTTGCTATCCTTTTTGTCTCACTCAGGGATCCGTAGCTTCTCCTCCTCAGCTGTTTCTTGTCTGCCACTCCCAAACTCCTTATATTCTCCTCTCACACTTCTCTTGTTGCCAGTTATAGAGCTTCCTGCCTGGACATCTATGCTGACCCACTGGAGCTGAGAATCTGGTTGTTGTTCCAGAGTGCTACCCTCCGGATCCCTGTTGGGCTTTTGTTGTCTCCTGTTGTTGCCCACCTGGGATTAGATGTTTAGTTTGTATTGTCTGTCCTCCCCTTGGTGTTTTCCTCTAGAGCTAGTGGTGCGGACTAGTGTTCCCACCGCCCTGTTCACTATCTAGGGCTCATCCTAGGTAAAGCCAGGGTTTTAGGCACGTGATCGGCGTACGGGTGAGGAACCCGTCTAGGGACGACAGGGCAGCCAGGTGCCAGACGCAAGGTGAGTCAGGGGTCACCACCTTCCCTCTCACTAGGGCAGGGCCTCCCTCTTTTCCTCCCTCCGTGTCACGTATGTGACAGTTACGCCGATCGTGATAAGATTGCCCCCCAACACATCTTTTAGGTCAACTAAAATAATTACCTTTTGTCAGCAGCTCATGTAAACAGGGAATGTGCTGCAGACAATAGGCAAACTGTATGAGGAAGAACAATCACAATAAAGATTACTTCTCCCCATACAGTACAATGGTTACTCCATTTAAATGAGCGCCAATCCACACGCTATATTGCTATTATGTACATAGGACCGTACAGATGCGTGCTACATCTCACTGTACCGGGCTCCCACTCTCTATAGGCACCAAAGTATTAACAAACAAGAGAAAGAGGAACAAGTTCCTTAAAGAGTCATGTAACCTTCCTTTTGTCTAAAGGGTTTGAAAGTTGGCAAATATGATCTGGAACTTCCTGGCCCAAGAAGAAGCTAGCACCAGTATGAGTGGGCATTTTTCCATCATTTTTCTTCTTGTCTAGTTATAGGCTGAGGCTAGCTACACTCTGGAAGTTATTTGGATATTCTTCTGGGGTGACAGGAAGTCAGTAACTGAGGACCAGAGGCAGACTGGGAACTTAACCTGACCCTTAAAAAAATAAAAGTGGCCCCATGTTGTAGTGGGTCCAAATTGACAGAAGGTGGGGCAACACAAGTAGGCACGGCCACCACATGTAGGCAGGGAGATGAAAAGTAGATAAGGCCAGCAATACCATAATGCAGCACAAAATACCGCCCCTGCCGAAATGACTACCACAGTGCAGCACAAAATACTGCCGCCCCTGCTGTGGTATTCAACTGTGGGGACTGTACAATTGAATTTAGAAGGACCCCTGCGGCTGCTAGTAAGGTACATAAGTACCTGGTGCTCCCAGCATTAGTTAATGCTGTAAACATCTGATCATCATATACCTGGATTGGGGGCTATAAGGTGTCACGGCTGTGTCATAGTCTAGTGGTAGTGCCGTTTTTAGCAAGTTTACACACTTCCCCTTTATGGTTGTTGGCCCTTACCATTCTGGTGGGTATGGAGTTAAAGTGTAAGTAAGATGAAGCTGGGTGTGGGCTCATAGTGCTTGGGCTTGGAGCCTGAGATTAGTGGGACTTCAGCTTCTTGTGGAGCTGGAGTTATGCTGCCATCCTGGACCTTACCATCTGTCCAGTTTGAGGGCCACTTTGTTGGACATATATTGTCATCCCTTATGTATCCTCCATGTTCCCTATCTTACCTTTGTTGATGTTTGGTGTGGGTTTATGTTCAGGGTGTGGTGTACATATTGTTGTAGTTTCATGTCTGGTCTTTTGGTGTTGTTCATCCAGCATGTATGCAAGGCGTTTCCCTGTGTGTTGTGCCTCTGGTGAGAGGGCTCCTGGGTTTCTCAGAGGGGCAACCACTTTGACTACCTGACTGTAGAAGTGGGCTCCAGAGTTTCCTGGAGGGGGAAACAACTAGCTGTTGTGGCAGGTAAGTACTGCTGTTCCAGTGTGTTCTTTGCGCTAGGTGCATACCTGCCAATCTGGTTTATGCTACTGTATGCTCCTTTCTTGTTACTAGGCCTGCTGGAGATTCCGGTTCATCAATGTCGTGGATGAACAGGATGTCTTCTAGACCTGACATTATTACCAGGGATCTCTAGGGTTAGTAGGGCCTGAAGTTCCGAGTATGAGCCCCCCAACCATAAGGGTTCGATCATACAGTTAGGAGGTCAGGGCTAGGATTTAGGGATGTGTTAGAAGCAGTGATGAGTGGCAGGGGCAATATTCAAATTCACAATACTTTGCAAATATTTGTCATTTATTCGGAAATTCACGATCTCCAACCATTATTTGGAGATCAAAAAAATTCACATAAAATTCGCAATAAAAATTCACGATATGAAAATTTGCGATCAACACTACTCCTAAAGTCAAAGACATTGCAGCCTTCTCATTGGCCCACAAGCAAGAAGCAGTGAGGGATCATAGGTACTGATGAAGAAAATAATCTATATTTTAGATAGCACTATATTCTAGATATTCGCAAATTCTCAAAAAGCCAATATTCACAATAAAAATTTGTGATTAGAATATTCGTGATCAACAATAGTTAGAAGGTGACCTGCTCCCTTTATTCCTGCTTCCTGGTCTAGTGGCATATCCCGCCAACCTACATTGTACGGTGTGGAGTTTCTCCCCACCGTGACATTGTGACAGTATATCCAACAAGGTGGCCCTCAAACTGGACAGATGGTAAGGTCCAGTATGGCAACATAACTCCATCTCCACAAGAAGCTGAAGTCCCACTAACCTCAGCCTCCAAGCCCAAGTACTATAAGAGCCCACACCCAGCTCCACCTTGCTCACACTTTAACCCCATACCCACCAGAATGGGAAGGGGTAACAACCTTAAAGGGGAAGTGTGTAAACATGCTAAATACTACAGACTGTCATCTGCAACAAGCATGCACGGCAAAAGTGTCACGGTCCACTACCACCAGACCATTACATAGCCGTGACATAAGGAGGGCTCGGGTGGCCCCATGGACATCAAGCCACTAGGAAATGTCCCTGGAAAGGCTATGGCCAGTCCGCCCATGCTGAGGAAATTTGTAAGGTAAGAATTACTTTTTGACAATACAGTATGAAAAACATTCCCAACAGTGAAGCCAGTAGAAGGTATTGGCTCGGTATAATACATGTATCTCTATTGGACTGTTCTATTGATTGACAGTGATCCAGGATGAAATTCATACTGCCATATTATGACAACGATCTCCGACAACTCTCCTATTCAGTCCACCATAGCATGACAGCATTTCATTCGGCCATACAATGACTTCTGCTTATAATAATACATTTAATCTATTTCTATATATCAGGATTGCAGTTTTAATTAAATGTGTGCTTAACCTTACTTCACAGCTAATTCCTGGCTTCTGTGAAAGATTCACTGTGCATAAATCCATCATATAACTTACACATGCAGGTTATATAAAACAATATTTTTTTTCTTTATCTGCAGCTTTTCTATTTAGTCCAGTCATAGCATACTGCTTCTTGCTGCTTAACCACATAAGGCCAATCCTGCCTGTCAATGCACATCAATTTTCTTTAGTCCCCCCCCCCCCCCACACACACCTTTCAAGAGACATAACTTTTTATTTTTCCATCAACACAGTCTTACGAGGGTTTTTCACTTATAATTTATTAAAAAGCTTAGGAATTATTAATATGACAGGTGAGCCATAGTCTGCTGGTCAGTATGATCATACTGATACTAAATTTATACATATTTTTTACTACTTTTGTATATGTCCGAGATACAATCATATGTATATAACCCCTGAAGGAATTATGTAATTATTAAAATAGTCTTTTGCAGAGTATTTGAAGAGGGGTACAATATTCAAGAACAGATATTTAACAGTCATACAAATACATTCTATTGCTCATAGTCAAACACATAAGGTCAGTGCCTCCCCCAAAATCAACATATTCTTGCTGTGATCTTTCCAATTATTTTATTTAAAAAAAGCACTATTACAAAACTGAGGACACCCCAAGAACGGATTAGATCATGTTTTTTTTATATCCAACCAGTGCCAATATGAATGGTTCTTTCTATCTTTTTGTGATTATATATTTTTACCTTAAAGTAGAAAATGCTGAATTTTATGTCTCTGTGCTGTCATCATCATTAGAGAAAAGCAAATTTATTAAAATTTAGATTCGGGTCCTCCACCGAATAAAAAAAGTATATATTGTTTTGTTTTTTTCTAAGCAGAAGGTGCGATGACAGGGAGCTGCGATAGCGCAGCCCCTGTCATTGTACCCCTCAGATGCCTCGTTCATACATGATCGCAGCATCCGAGTGTAAAATTAAGAATACTTTTTTTTTTAAAATCAAACTTCCCACCTCCATTTGCTCACGACAGGCCGGCCGCCGCCATCTTGCTTGAAGATCTCGGCTGAAATCCTGTGCGGCGAGAGATTACGTCATCCCGCCAGCTGGCGTGGTGGCGTATGATGTCATCACACCGGCCAGTGTGATGATGTAATCTCGCGCTGCACGGGATTTCGGCCAAAATCTTCAAGCAAGATTGAGGCTGGCAGCCCGTCGCGAGCAAACGGAGGAGGTAAATATGAATTTCTTATACTATTTCAGGTTTAATCGATTCGCTGACACGAAGCACGAGGAAATTTGGCTTCTAGGCGAATTGAATTTATCCTGAAA
Organism: Bufo gargarizans; assembly: GCF_014858855.1. Taxonomy (NCBI): domain Eukaryota; kingdom Metazoa; phylum Chordata; class Amphibia; order Anura; family Bufonidae; genus Bufo; species Bufo gargarizans. The sequence continues at coordinate 467,762,966 of NC_058083.1, read as the reverse complement.
TTAGGATCAAATTCCACTTTGTGGGATTCGATTCGCTCATCTCTAATCATCATCTATGTGACCATACAGTAGGTCTGGTGATGCACTCTCCTAACTTCTATATATTCTATCTTGTGCAGGACTGTCTTGAAGGTGGGTGGAATTTATGCACATTTTGCTCTAAAATGGGCATTCAAACATTGATAACTATGTTATAAGAAATGCATTAAAAGAGTTGTCTGAGATAATTAAAAATCTATGACAAGCTCCTCGAAGACTTTAAAATAACACATGCTGCTATACTTACTTTTTTCGCCAGTACTGTTCGCCTCCCCACTGGTCCTTCAGCTGCTGCTTGACAAACTGCAACAGTGATGTGCAGGTATACAGTGAGGAACAGAAGTATTTGAACACCCTGCAATTTTTCAAGTTCTCCCACTTCGAAATCATAGAGGGATCTGAAATTTACATTGTAGATGCATTCCCACTCTGAGAGACAATTTATTTATTTTTATTCAGGAAATCACATTGTATGATTTTTAAAGAATTTAAACAGAATTTGACAAAGAGGTCAAAACGTTTCCTGTAGTTCGTGACCAGGTTTGCAGACACTGCAACAAGGATTTTGGCCCACTGCTCCACACAGATCTCCTCTAGATCTGTCAGGTTTCGGGGCTGTCACTGAGCAACATGGAGTTTCTATTCGATTTAGGTCTGGGTACTGGCTAGGCCACTCCAGAACCTTGATATGCTTCTTACAAAGCCACTTCTTGGTTATCCTGGCTGTGTGCTTCGGTTTGGTGTCATGTTGGAAAACTCAGCCACGACCCATCTTCAATGCTCTGACTGAGTGAAGGAGGTTGTTGATCAAAATCTCACAATAAATGGCCCCATTCATCCTCTCCTTGATACAGTGCTGTCGTCCTGTCCCCTTTGCAGAAAAGCACCCCCAAAGCATGATGTTACCACCCCATGCTCCACAGTAGGGATGGTGTTCTTGGGATGCAAGTCATCCTTCTTTTTCCTCAAAACACGACGAGTGAAGTTTAGACCAAAAAGTTCTACTTTGGTCTTATCTGACCACATGACTTTCTCCCATGCCTCCTCTGGATCATCCAGATTGTCATTGACAAACTTCAGACGGGCCTGGCAGGGGAACCTTCTGTGCAATGCATGATTTGAAACCAAGACGGTGTAGTGTTCTACTGAAAGTGGCATTTGAAACTGTGGTCCCAGCTCTCTTCATGTCATTGACCAGCTCCTTCCTTGTAGTTCTGGGCTGATTCCTCACCTTTATCATCACCAGTGATACCCCACGAGGTTAGATCTTGCATGAGCCCCAGTCCGAGGGAGACTGCCAGTCATCTTTAGCCTCTTCCATTTTCTAACAATTGCTCCAACAGTTGATCTATCTTCACCAAGCTGCTTGACAATTGCCCCGTAGCCCTTTCCAACCTTGTGGAGGTCCACAATTTTGTCTCTGGTGTCTTTTGACAGCTCTTTGGTCTTGCCCATGGCAGTAGTTGGAATCTTACTGACTGCAGGGTGGACAGGTGTCTTTAAAGAGCTCAAACAGGTGCTACTAAGTTAGATTAATGAGTGGAGTAGAGGTGGACTTTTTAAAGGCACAGTAACAGGTCTTTGAGAGCCAGAATTCTTGCTGTTTCTCAGGTGTCCAAATACTTATGTTTAGCAGTGCAAGACAAATACATTCTTTAAAAATCATACAATGTGATTTCCAGATTTTTATTTAATTTTATTCTGTCTCTCATAGTGGGAATGCACCTACAATGTGAATTTCAGACCACTCCATGATTTCTAAGTGGGAGAACTTGCTAAATCACAGGTCGTTCAAATACTTCTGTTCCTCACTGTATGTGCACATGACCACTACATTATCCCCAGCGATAAACCATGCCTCCAGTTCTTTCCTTCTACCGCTGCTTGTTTACAAGCTGCAGCGTTGAATTGCAGGTACACAGCTTGTAACGACTGCAGCCAACCACGATCCTCAACGGTATACTGTGCCATCAGTCTGGTCCTCCTGCTTGAGTCCTGCAGTGGTAATGTGCAGGTATGCAGCACATAACCACTGCAGCCACTCACTGTCTTCAGTGTTTTGCCCTCCCAAGTTTGTAGACAAGCAAAAGCAACAGGACCAAACCAGTGGTGCAAAGAATGGAGCCAAAGAGGTATAGAACATTGTTTTTTATTTTAGACCGTTCATGAGCTTGTCTGACATTTTTAAAGGTGTTATCTGCTTTTTACTATTGATAACCTATCTTCAGGATAGGTCACCAACATCAGATTGCTGGGGGTCCGACACCTGGCACCCCTGCCAGTCAGCTGTTTTAAGGGAAGGCGTAGGAACGCTGCTTTATATGCTAGTTTTACCTGCTTGCTGCAGCGATTGCAATGGTGAGGAGGTGTAATTACAAGTATTGCGTCCCCATTCACTTCTATAGGACAGCTCCTTCCTATACACTTAGATAGAGCCAGCTGATAGAAGTGAATGGGGGCGCCATACTTGTATATTACCCCTGCTTACCATTGCAATTGCTGGGGCAAGCAGGTAAACAGAGCAGAGAAGTCAGTGCTGTTGTCTCTTCAAACAGCTGATCAGCGGGGGACCCGGGAGTCGGACCTCTGCCGATCTGATGTTGATGACCTATCCCGAGAATAGGTCATCAATAGTAAAAAGTGGACAACCCCTTCAATTATTTTAGATTAACCCCTTTAAGACAGGACATACCTCAATTTCAACCATTTCCAACTTTTATAAGCCCTTTTAAACGCTGCAAACCAAAATATATGGTTTAGACATTGTCATGACGTCCGCAAAGACTGGGTACCCTAAAACAGCCAAATGATCATCAAAATATCACCAAAATTAACACTCTTGGTGTGGGGAGGTTAAACATACCAGAGCTGGAAATGAATTAATTGTGCCCTCTGCTCTGTTCAGAATCACAGCAACAAAACCTCTCCCGGCTGTGTCGTTGAGACGGGGTTTTCATCATAAGCTGATAATTAGAAAGGGCTTGCTGTTGAGGTTTTTTTTTTTGAAGCATAAAGGAACTAATTAGCAGGATAGAAATCTTGTAAACAGTGCTACAATTAAATGGAAACAATGGAAATGTTTCAGACTTTTTGTGTATACAATGTGTTTATCCTGTAGTTTCCTTTTTTTTTTTTTCCCTTTAAGCTCAAAGTCAGAACATGACAGCTGTCTCCATTTTCTGCAATGGCACTGTATGTCTATAAAGAGAAAATGCAATTATCAATCTACTTTAATTCCAAACTGCTAAAATGAGATTTCCACAGCTATATTACGCTTTACAATTTAAAATTAGCAGTGCATGGCTTTAATATTGGCACGGAAAACTCAGCAGAGCTTTACTATAAAATGTCTGCTTTGCAGGGACAGGTGTACTGCCGGGAAGTAGCGCTACTTGTAGTGTTTAACCCTTTGGTAGGTAGAAGAAAACATAGGAATATAGTAACTGAAGGGCAGCAGGGTGGCTCAGTGGTGAGAACTGGTGCCTTGCCGTGCCGTGGTCTGCAGCATTTTTGGCTATTTTTGTTAGGGTATATTCACATGACCGTGTTTTGCGGTCCGCAAATTGAGGATCCACAAATCACGGGTGTGTTCTGCATTTGGCGGAAAGCACACAGCCAACCCTATCATAGAAATGACTATTCATGGACAACAATAGGATGTGCACTATGTTTTTTGTGGGGCTGTGGAGCAGAACGGAACTATGGATGTGGACAAAATTGCGAAACGCATGCGGACCCAGAAATACGGTCGTGTGAATGTACCCTTAGTGTCATAGACTTTGAATGGAGCAGCAAGTCTCATGTTTAACCATTGTTCCACTGAAAGTTTTCCTAGCTGCAGCTGGGGGAACAGGATCCCCCGTTCTAGTACTTACTGAGGGACCCAGCAGTCAAACTGACACCTATTTAGTAATGATCACCCATCCATTAGAAAGGTGAAAAATGCTGTAGGCTGGAATACCTAAAACTTTCATGTTCTGCCAATCACACTATAGCCATGGCTTTTGTGCACTCCACTGGGTGTTTCTTATAGAGAGTCCACATGAACTACTAAGCTAAGAAAAGAATCCAGTGCTTACAGGAACTTCAAGTACTATCTATTAACACGTGTGTCCCAAGGAATGTAGTGTACCGTTCATGGTGGATATTGCATTTAACTTTTCCGGTATTGAGATCTGGCAGATCAGGCTTTCGTTTTGTCCCCATTCATTGTCAATGGAGACAAAACAGAAAGGGACAGAACAGAGTGCTCCAAAATGCATTCCGTTCCGTTTGGTTGCGTTCCCATACCAGACAGAAAATCGCAGCTTGGGATGCGAAGAAAAATGGTCAATGGTGCCGGATCCGTTTTCTCGGACACAATAGAAAACAGATCCATCCCATATTGACTGTCACACTAGCGGCAGGACGGATCCAACAGGCTGTTCACCCTGTCAGATCCATCCTGCCGCTGGACTGCCGCTCCATCCCTATTGACTATAAAGTCCGGCGCAGCACAGCAGTGCACGGCGAGAGGCCGCCGTAATAAAGTAGGATATGCAGTACTTTTATTCCAGCCGCCTTCCACCGTGCACTGCCCTGCTGCGCTGGAGCTCTGCCCCCGTCCCCTTTATAGTCAATGGGGACGGAGCGGCAGTCCACGGGCACAGTGAAAGAGCGGCAGGATGAACAGCCCGTCGGATCCGTCCTGCCGCTAGTATGAAAGTACCCTTAGTTTTCACAAAGAAATATGAAAAAAGTAGATAATTACTTTGAATAGTGAACACAGCAGGTGAAATCAGATTTCTCAGCTCCATGCATACATGTTGGCTGATGTACTAACTTTAGAGGCGTTGCACAGTTTAGAAAATGATTTTTTTTTCATATACTCTATTAAGTGATTCGGAGTGGGGAGCGGTTAGAATGAGTGTCTCTTCTTGGAGGATCTGTCTTGTCTTACCATGCAAGGATAACCTCCCTTTCTGAATGGACACTGTGTAATGCTTATTTTCCCCTGTGGCGGCGCTGCAGAGAAGCTGAACACTTACCACCAGGTTCCCTTACTAACAAATTACAGCTGATTGTTGGAGGTCCTGGCAAGAGGGAAATTTGTTTTGTTTCTTTTCTAATAGCAATAGCAAATAGCAGTTTAATAGAATATTACACAACATTATATGTTCACAGAATATTTTAACCGTTTTAATTGGTGTCTGAACAGAAAAACACAAATAAAGAATACTATTGAATATAAAAATATACTGTAGTATCTCTGCTCGCAACAATTTAGTCCGTAATGTTGCTAGAAAAGCTGTAATAGGCTCACTAACTGCCAGCTCTTAAAAGATTTCTCGAGGGAATAACCGCATATAACACCAAAGGTAGTTAAAGACTTCTAATATTTTATCACCTGTTATGTTGTCTAACCCTGTTTACCATATTTAGCAGGAGCTGTTATCCAAAAAGTAACAGTTTGTGAAAATTGAAAATAAAAAAAATACATGCAGATGAAACCTTTTAAGAATGAAATAAGAAGTGTCCAAGCAGTATCATAATAGAGCTCTAGCCACCAAAGGAGTTGTCAGAAAGATGCTTAATTGGGGTTTTCCAAGAAATAACACTTATCTATCCATTGATAAGTGGCAAGTGCCTGATTGAGGATAGGTGATAAGTGTTGTTTGTGGGAAAACCCCTTTAATCCCTCAAGGACCGGGCAATTTTTCACCATAAGGAGCAGACAGATTTTTGCCATTGATCTGACATGTGTCACTTTATGTGGCGATAACGTTTAAACGCTTTTACTTATCCAAGCCATTCTGAGACTGTTTTCTCGTCACATATTGTACTTCATGACAGTGGTAAATTTGAATCAAAATATTTCATTTTAATTTATAAAACAAATACCAAATTTATCAACAAATTTCAATTTCTCTGCTTTTAAAACAGGAGTGATACCTTATATAAGAGTTACTACTTTACATTTCCCATAGGTCTACTTCATGTTTGCATCATTTTGTGAATGCCATTTAAAATTTTGGGGATGTTAGAAAGCTTAGAAGTTTAGAAGCAAATCTTTTCAGAAAATTTCCAAAACCCACTTTTTAAGGACCAGTTCAAGTCTGAAGTCAGTTTCTGAGGCCTACATAATAGAAACCCCCCAAAAATGACACAATTTTAGAAACTACACCCCTCAAGGTATTCAAAACTGATTTTACAAATGTTGTTAAACCTTTAGGTGTTCCACAAGAATTAATGGAAAATGGAGATGAAATTTCAGAATTTCACTTTTTTGGCAGATTTTCAATTTTAATAGATTTTTTTCCGCTAACAAAGCAAAGATTAATAGCCAAACAAAACTCAATATTTATTGCCCTGATTCTGTCATTTACAGAAAAAAAACATATATGGTCATAAACTGCTGTATAGCCACACGGCAGGGCGCAGAAGGAAAGGAACACCATATGGTTTTTTGGAAGGCAGATTTTGATGGACTGTTTTTTTGACACCATGTCCCATTTGAAGCACCCCTGATGCACCCCTAGAGTAGGAACTCCAAAAAAGGACCCCATTTTTGAAACTACACCCCTCAAGGTATTCAATACTGATTCAACAAACTTTGATAACCCTTAAGGTGTTCAACAAGAATTAATGGAAAATTGAGATGAAAATTCAGAATTTCACTTTTTAACCATATTTTCCATTTTAATCCTTTTTTCTGCTAACAAGGAAAGGATTAACAGCCAAACAAAACTCAATATTTATTGCCCTGATCCTGCAGTTTACAGAAACACTCCATATGTGGTCGTAAACTGCTGTATGGGCACACAGCAGAGAGCAAAAGAAAAGGAACGCCATATGGTTTTTGAAGGGCAGATTTCATTGGGATAATTGTAACTTGCCATGTTACATTTGAAGACCCCTTGATGCACTTCTAGAGTAGAAACTCCTACACTTCTAAAGTAGAAAATGTGAGGCAAGGTAACAAAAAAAATTCCTGTTTTGGCACTTTTTTATTTTTTGTTATTTACAATGTTCATCTAACAGGCTATATCATAAGCTATTTTTATAGAGCAGGTTGTTACGGACGTGACAATACAAAATATAACTACTTTTTTGGGTTAGTGTCAGTTTTACATAATAAAGCATTTAAAAAAAAATAAAAAATTTTACTGTCTCCATATTCTGAAAGCCATAGTATTTATTTTTTATTTTTTGGGCAACTGTTTTATATAGGGACTAATTTTTTTCGGTATTCGATGACGGTTTGATACTATCTTAGGTTGCATATGACTTTTTGATCGCTTGGTATTGCGCTTTTTGTGATGTAAGGTGACCAAAAAATAGCTTTTTTTACACCTTTTTTTACGGTGTTTACCTAAAGGGGTTAGGTCATGTGATATTTTTATAGAGTAGGTCTTTACGGACGTGGCAATACCTAATAATATTTTTTTTATTTATGTTTTACACAACAACAGCATTTTTTAAACAAAAAAAAAAATCATGTTTTAGTGTCTCCATATACTGAGAGCCATAGTTTATTTTTATTTTTTAGGCAATTGTCTTAGGTAGGGGCTCATTTTTTGTGGGATGAGATGACGGTTTGATTGGTACAATTTTGAGGTGCTTATGACATATTGATCGTTTGCTATTATACTTTGTGTGATGAAAGGTGATTCGCCTCAGGGGTTAGGTCATGTGGTATTTTTATAGAGGTTGTTACGGACGCAGCGATACCGAATATGTATATTTTTTTCACATTTAACACAATAAAAGCATGCTTGAAACAAAAAATGATAATGTTTTAGTGTCTCAATAGTCTGAGACTATTGGGCGATTGTACTCTGTAGGGGCAAATTTTTTGCGGAATGAGGTGACGGTTAGATTGGTACCATTTTGGGGGGCATATGCCTTTTTGATCGCTTGGTGTTGCACTTTTAGTGATATAAGTGATAAAAAATTTATTTATTTTTTACAGTTTTTATTTTTAGTTTTTTATGGTGTCTATCTGATAGGGTGGATCATGTGATATATTTATAGAGCCGGTCCTTACGGCCGCGGTGATAGCTAATGTGTGTGGTTTTTCTTTTTTTTTTCTTTTTTATTTTATTATAAAATCTATAAAATCAGGGGAAAGGGGCGTTTTTTTCTTTAACTTGAAACATTTTTTTATTGAAAACACTTTTTTATACTTTTTTTTAAAACTTTATTTCTGTCCTACTCAGGGACTTCAACTTTTGGGGTCTGATCCCACCTGCAATGCATCACAATACATCTTTATTGTAATGCATTGCCTGTTAGTGGATTACACTGAGTAATACACTAACAGGCTGCCTAGGAGACCCAGCCTGAGGCTGGATCTCCTCGGCACCCGTAGAAGGCAGGTCCCCATGTCGTGCAAGGCATTGGGCAGACTCTGCACGACATCGGGCTGCCTTTTTACACATTGGGCCCCCGCCACAGCAGCGTGGTGACCGGATGCGCTCCTTCACCCGCTGCAAACCACTTCTATGTCACGGTCAGCGGTTACATGAATAAAGCTTAAGCCAAAAGGAAACATCTCCTAAGAAAGGCCATGCCCCAAAAGGAGAGATGGTACCCCACAAATCCTGACCTAGGCCTCTCACACAGTTAAGCCAGTACTCTCTGCTTTGCACTGATGAGGGGCAATCACCCCGAAACAGCTGTCTGCAGATGAGGTGCTGGCTTATTTAATATCTGAGTCATGTCTCAAGGCCTATTTTAAGGGTTGACCATTGTTTTATAGGATAGCTGCCTTACATCTGGAGGCACCAGAAACCGCACCTTTCTTGTCTATGGTCAGCGCCGTCTATTGTAGCTAAGCCCCTTTCCCTTGAATTGGGATAAGCTGCAGTACTCGACATAGCCCATGGACAAGAGTGGCACTGTTTCTGTAATAAGGCGGACTTACTTATCTCATACAACCATTTTATATAAGCTCAAAGCTGAGCTTTACTCTAAGACATGAACTTCCAATTCTATACCAGTGCTGTTACAATGCTCTCGTATGTTTTTCTTTCATCAATATGTAACAGTGATAGCCTACATCACTGCTGGCAATTGCAAATAATAACATATAGGTGTTAATGTATTCACGGTTTCCAAATGATTTGCATGGAGTTGTACAAAATGTATGTAAACAATGCAGACATTAAGAGCTTCTCTTGGGCTCATTCTATCATGATGTTGACCTGGGCATCCTGAAGGCACTGTATAAGTGTTTGTACTTGTTTATCAGTCTAAGGCCTAATGGTTCTTCTTGTCTTTGGATATCAATCTGTTGCTAACAATGAGGAAACCCACAGAGTTTCCTTCCCCTGCAGCACTACCAGAAAATGACCAACAGTACAATTAATATTTAAATCTATAGACTATTGTAACGTAGGTTAAGGAACAGTGCAGCTCTGTACTCGAACCACACCTCTCTCCCTACCTACTCTCAATATCTGCCCTAAATCGAGGGCGAAATGTTGGACTTGACTAAGTGCAAGGCCCTACACATAATAGGGTAAAAGAGTAGTCCAACAGGAAGAGGTCAAAATCAGACAGGCAAACCAGTATCAGATCAGAATCCAAAAGCAAAGTCATAAGGCCAGAGTCAAAATCAGAGAGTTGTGTCAGAACAAACACCGGACACAAACACAGAGACAAATACTAAACGAGGTCAGTGCCAGGAGATAACGTCAGAGGAATAATCACCAGTCAGGAGCAAGATCAGTGACAATCCACAAGTCAGAATACCAAGAATCCAAGCAATAGTGCAACAAACACTAGTGAGGCAAAGAAGACCAATCTCAGCCACCTGTTGCCAGCAGCTGCCTGTTTAACTCTCCCGCTAACAGGAAGAATGTGATGCCAGCATGAAGCCTGAACGACCTGGCATCCCTGCTCCCTGAAAGGCTGACAACCCGACTGTCAATGGGGCTGGTTGCCAAAGCCAATGGAACGACCCTGCCTTTGTCGCAATAGAGAAGCCGGGCTGGCCGCCAGAGCACGGACTGATAAGTGTGCGACAACTGTTTTACATATGCATGGACCTGCCGGGACCTCCAGTGTGGGATGTCCTTTGTAGTAACTTTCCACTCTGTGGATGAGTGTCCTGAATGGGGTAAAACCATCTATTAACTCCACAATTCCCTAACAGGATATTGAAAAAGGGTTACTTAAAGGGGCTATCCCGTGATTACTGTAAAAAATTTAAATATTAGACATCACATAGTACATTGCAATCCCTTTTGTAACAAAACTAAAACCAGCCCCATTTCTCACATTGAGATGGCCCTATATAGATGCATTTCATTGAATAACTCAATTTAATTGCATGCTGTTAGAACATTATTCAGTTCCAGTTACTGTGTTGAAAAATGTAGAATATATTTTGTGGGACCACCCATTTAATCAGACAAGAACTTTAGGCTCCCAGCCAGATATGTATCACATAGCACTTGCATATACTTGGATATGGGTAAATTATAATAATAAATCAAAAGAATGTTAACTTCTTTTACTCAAAACCAATTTTACCCATAAGGGCCAGAATTTTTTTATTTTTATGGAATACATTTTAGTATGTTTGCACTACTTTTGTGCTGTTAACTGTTCCCCTTAGATTCAATTATAACCTCATTATATAACCTTTTGCTTAATAAATTAAATATGTATATATACAAATCTATTTCTAACTATATTTTATTGAACAACATTTTTGAAAAATGTATTTAAGGAATTTTTACTTTTAAAAATAATTTTTCATTAAAGGGAAGTTGCCATCAGAAAATGACCTATTGTTTATATCACATGTTTATGTTAAACACATAATTAAGAATTTTGGTGATGTATATTTTACAGGAAGAAAAAAAATGTGGTTTTCGTATTGGTACTTTCACACTAGCGTTATTCTTTTCTGGTATTGAAATCCGGTAGAGGCTCTCAATACCGCTGCAGGAAGCGTTTTGGTGTCCACCTCCAGAGCGGAATGGAGACTAAACTGATGCATTCTGAGCAGATCCTTTTCCATTCAGAATACATTAGGGCAAAACTGATCCATTTTGGACCAAGTGTGAGAGCTCTGATCAGATCTCACAAACGGAAAGCCAAAACGCGAGTTTGAAAGTAGCCTTAAAGACTAATACAACATTGATTTATGGTCTTCAATAGTAGATAAATACTTAGCATCATTTATACAACATTCTGTACTGAGTCTGAATGCTACTTCTGTAACAGAACTCATAGTTTCCTGCTTCTCTTCACACTCACACTCGGGGTATGTTAGTAGCATATGAAATGTGAACCCTTGTATGTTTTTCTGGCATTAAAAAGTTGCACATTCTGCTTCCATGCCATTTCTTGCACTGACATTATGCTGTTCTTGCCACTTTTGAAAAGTAAATAGTACAATGGACGTGATTAGCATGGTGGATTAGTTTACTCATATTTATCAGATGCAACTTTAAAAAAAAAAAGTCTCAAAAATAGGGCAATCTTATTCCAGTAGGGGCTTGGTGTTAAAACCAGAAAAACGTGTTATTTATTAAAACATGAATAAATGTATCAAACATTGTGTGATATATGATAAATTTGGCACAAATTACAGCAAAGAAAAATAAAGCAAAACTGACAAAAAATGATCCTCAATAAGTTTCCCCCATTGTCTTCTCTTCCTATTTACATGTATAATGTATAAGTCATATGCAGGTAGCTACAGGCAGCTATTCTTCTCAATCTAAGGCAATTAAAGAGCTGTCAAATGGCAAATATTGGACCATTCCACTATAAAAGTGATTCTAATTCTAAGTATATATAAGGAATTACTGTGTATGTAATTCACGGATACATACGCATGTACATCCTCTGCCTAAGTCTCCTGAAAAAAAAAAACTTCATATTAAAATTCTGTTAACATGTCTTACATGAAAAACAAAGCACTCTGTGTTCTAGTAAAATGATAGGTGATACGATGACAATATTGCTGTTGATGATGATACACCATTGATGACAAGTAAACAGAATCATCTAGCATATGTAGAAGAGCGTCTACTGAATGACAGTCCTTGTCTGGAAGAATAATGAAAAGGTGAAGGTAATCTTGTTATGTCAATTGAAAAAATAATGCAACAGTATACACCAAGATGATTATATATGATTACACAGTTATGTGTGGTGATATAATTTGCATTTTCCTTGGCAGGTAATATTTTCTGCGCTCAAGGTTTGTCTTAACAAGGTAAGATTTATCGCTTAAGCCAAGATAATTAGCCCTGACCGATTTAACAACTTAAATACACATGTCAAAATATTCAACCTATCCCACACTCCGCACTATTAGTGCAGGTGGAATTCAAGCTTTCGAAGCCTTCATTACCAAATTCCTACAAAATGAATGGATTACTGGGGTAGCACGTTTGAGAATATAGGAGATTAAGTGCAGGAAATGAACAGCTTAATTGTCTGCCTTACCAATGTGACAATTCAGGCTTTTATGCCGTTTTAGTACACAGACATTGGTATTCAATAGCATCTTACTCACATAGAGCTTCCTTGAAAATGCAGGAGCCCATGGGACATCCTAAGATATCGGACGTATTAATGGTTCACAAATGCACACAGAATCCATTCATATAAAGAAAAATGGGGCTTGTTCATAAGCAACTGTACATATTAGGTCAAGGGAGGGTTTGGAAAGACGTCAATGAAAACAGTAAAGCTTCTAAGTTGGGGGTTTGGCAGCCTAGGAAGATACCTTTTTTACATAATATATATGCAAAAGAAACTGGACTGTCAGGGAACATTGGAAAAACATATTTTTCCTGATGGGAACAGGCCAAAAATCACATTAAGACATGCATAGTAATAATAAATATAGTGTCACCCAAAAAATACCATGTGACCCATCTTTGTTCTAGAGCAGTGCTCTCCATCTGTTGCATAACTTCAACTCCAATCAAGCATGCCTGATGGGAGTTGTAGTTTTGGAACAGATGGACAGCCATGGGTTGGGGAACACTCTTCTAAAATACTATTTTAGAAAATATAAGATCTGAACCCCCAATTACATCCATGGCTTAGGTGCATGGTTAGACAAGGATCCACATTCACAAATTCACCTACACAATGTGTGGGATGTAAAGAGACCACATCCATATTTTTTGGGAACCAAAGATTTGTGGACCGCCTTAGGCCTAACTATAATTTTGCTGTAATTTTTATTAGCTGCTGTTAACAATGCTTAAACTTTTTGTGTCTTGTGATGTAATAGCCCCAGTAGGCCTGGCATTATTACACGCTGCCTTCATAGAGGATGGAGTATTCTGGTGACAGATCAACTTTATCCTCCATTGTTTTAACGTAGTTGAGTAACAGGAAAGGTTCTGAATTGCAGACAGCCCAAATTTTCAAGTTTGGCAATATATATGGAACTGCATGGCATCATGTATACTGTATGGGAGTGTCGCAGGCTTCTTAAACAGCTGATTAGCAGGGGTATTGGGAGTCAGACCCCCTCCGATCTGATATTGATGGCCTATCCTGAGGATAGAAGAGAAAATATGAGATCTGCACACCCTAGATGTTGGGTGCTCGTGAAGGACAGACGTCAATCGATTCACAGAGGAAATCCACGGCACACCATTTGAATTTCATCAATTAGTGGTTTTTAAACCACCAATTGATGAAATTCAAATGGTGTGCCATGGATTTCCTCTGTGTATCCTTAGGATAGGTCATCAATATCAGAATTTCAGAAAAACTTTAAAAAAGGGAACCCGTCATCAACTTTATGCTGACCTCACTGTGGGCAGCATAAAATAGTGACAGAAATGCTGATTTTGGCTGTGTGTCACTTATGAGCTAAAAGTTTGTGGTTGCCGAGAACCAGCATCATAATGATTGCAGTCCAGGTCTGGAAAAGAGTCAAATCTACCTGAGAAGAGTCCTGGTTATTCCTAATCTCCTGCTCTCTCACCAATCTGATGATTGGCAGTTCTCTCCTAGAGAGAATGGGAGAAAACTAGGTAGAAGACTGTCAGTAATCAGCAGGTGGGCAGGAGAGCAGGAATTCATGAATAACCAGGACTCTTCTCAGGTGGCTGTGACTTTTTTTCAGGCCCGGGCTGCAATGATTGTGATGTTGGTTCTCGGCTACCACTTACTTTTAACTTATAAATGACAGACCCCTGAAATCAACTCACCTGTCTCTACTTTATGCTGCCGTTAGTATGGTTCCCTTTAAGATTTTCTGTAAAGAATGCACTTTGTTCTCACTTACTGATTGTGATTGAGAACACTGTAAAAGTGTAAATAATAAAATACTTAAAGCAATACAATACCCTAAATCAATACCTAAACAATCACAAATGTCAAGTTTATTTATGTAAGCAAACATAAGGCCCTGGATGGCACAGCTCCTATTCAAAGGTGCGGTATATAGTTTACAACATCTTCTGGAGCTACTGGTGTTTCCATCAAACATCAGAATAGATGAACTCAGGCTTTCTTACTTTCTGCAAGTAACATGTACTTTGTGTGTAGGAAAATTTTACTGATAGGAAAACCCAAATTGTAGGTCATTAGGATACATTGGCATAATAATTCACCAAGTATAAGATTTGCTTTTGACAAACAATAGGCAACTTGGTTCTCCCAAATTACATGCAAATTAGGCAAAGAGAGGAGACATGGCCTCTGATCACTGCTCAACACACACATACATACACACACTAGGCAACATTTTCAAATGTTTTCAATATGATATATTCAACAATGTCAGGTTTTACTCAAAATAAGCATCTTTAAAGCAATATCATATGCCTTTTCAGGACATAATGTTCCTTATTGCGAAATGAATTATGGCAACAGCGTTCTTGTGATGAATTTAAGGGGAAAAAAGGGTCTAAATGAACACTATTTTAGACAAGAAACATGAACATTTCAGGATAAGTGGTTGACCTAAATTAACAGACAGGACATTGAAGAAAATTATTATAATTGTCCACTTTGTACATTTTCAGCCAAACCTAGAATCCTGCAGAGAACAGAGAGATTGTAAAAAAAAAAAAAATCACATGTAGGCCGGTGTCTTTATATGTTCAAAGCACTTAAAGAAGCAGATTTCATTTTGTGACTACTTGATTACTCATTTTGAATGCTAACTAAAGTATATTTTTACAGTTTGTCAGAAAAACTGGCCACTTTGAAGTGTTTTTCCTACAAACAATATTTAACCACCTTTCCACAGGGAAGGTGATAAAAGTCAGATTGGTGGGATACAGCTGATCACTAATATGGTAGACCCCAATTCTTCCTCAACAACACATCCACAATTGTATGGAACACAAGTAAAACATGCATGCTACCCAGAGGCAGACTGGGAACATAAAAGGGTTGTCTAACAAAAAAAATTCTACAGTTTGGAAAACAGCACCTGGATCGGAATTAATTTGGAACTGCATTAAATTTATCTTTATTTTTTTTGTATAACCACTGAGCTATTCAATAAAATGTATCCCTATAGCACCACCTGCTGTTTTATCCTTCAACTGCCTCCTGAGCTGTTATAGGGAGAGAGCTGCAGCAGAATGGACACCCCCCTAGGCTGCAGCAGGAAAGAGACTCCCCTAGACCTGCCAGCTTGATATAAATCAAGCAGTTCAATGAATCGGGAGATCTCTGGATCCATGTGAGGTACAGGGCTGGTTCTAGTTAGAAAGAGATGTTTATGTACTATATGATGTCTGATTTTCATTGTTTACATTTTGGGATAGGCTCTGGGAAAACAAAAGTGGCCCCTTGTTGTAGGCGAGTCCAAATTGACAGGGCAAAGGCAACACAAGTAGGCAAAGACAGCAGAAGTAGACAAGGCCAGTAGTACCTTAATGTAAAAAAAATACCACCCAAGCAGAACCAAATACTACAGCACAAAAAACTGCCATACAAGACCCAAACACCACAATGCTGCCCCAGCAGAACACCAAATTACAGTGTAGAATAAAATACTTTAGCCCCTGCTGCAGTATTGAACTGTTTTTGAGGATAGAGATACAGTTGAACAGTGGCGACTCTAGGAACAATATATAGGGGGGGCACAAAGATACCACAGTCAAAAATGGGGGGGCACAAACAAAATAAGTATATATCAATAAGATTACAAAATACGAGTGAATTGCGATATGCAGGGATACAGTTATAATAAAGCAATTTACTTACAAAAGAAGCTACTCAGTCGTCTGCTGTGCCGTCCTCTGCTTGCATCCACGTATTCTTTCCCCTTCTTTCTGTCTCTCGTCAGTGCACAGGCACACTGTTATGGTGGATCTGTGGAAGACACACTGTTATGGGGGCATCTGTGGATGACACATTATGCCTCTCATTAGCCCTCATTATGCCTCTCATATCAGCCCCCATATCAGCCCTTATGCCTCATTAGCTCCCATATCAGCCCTTATGCCTCATTAGCCCCCATATCAGCCCTTATGCCTCATTAGCCCCCATATCAGCCCTTATGCCTCATTAGCCCCCATTATGCCTCTTATTAGCCCCCATATGCCTCCAATTAGCCCCCATATGCCTCCTATTAGCCCCCATATGCCTCCAATTAGCCCCCATATGCCTCCAATTAGCCCCCATATGCCTATTAGCCCCCATATGCCTCCTATTAGCCCCCATATGCCCCCATATGCCTCCAATTAGCCCCCATATGCCTCCAATTAGCCCCCATATGCCTCCAATTAGCCCCCATATGCCTCCTATTAGCCCCTATATGCCTCCTATTAGCCCCCATATGCCTCCTATTAGCCCCCATATGCCTCCTATTAGCCCCATATGCCTCCAATTAGCCCCGATATGCCTCCAATTAGCCCCGATATGCCTCCAATTAGCCCCCATATGCCTCCAATTAGCCCCCATATGCCTCCAATTAGCCCCCATATGCCTCCTATTAGCCCCCATATGCCTCCTATTAGCCCCCATATGCCTCCTATTAGCCCCCATATGCCTCCTATTAGCCCCCATATGCCTCCTATTAGCCCCCATATGCCTCCTATCAGCCCCCATATGCCTCCTATTACCCCATATGCCTCCTATTAGCCCCATATGCCCCCATTTGCCTCCAATTAGCCCCCATATGCCTCCAATTAGCCCCCATATGCCTCCTATTAGCCCCCATATGCCTCCTATTAGCCCCCATATGCCTCCTATCAGCCCCCATATGCCTCCTATTACCCCATATGCCTCCTATTAGCCTCATATGCCCCCATTTGCCTCCAATTAGCCCCCATATGCCTCCAATTAGCCCCCATATGCCTCCTATTAGCCCCCATATGCCTCCTATTAGCCCCCATATGCCTCCTATCAGCCCCCATATGCCTCCTATTACCCCATATGCCTCCTATTAGCCCCATATGCCCCCATTTGCCTCCAATTAGCCCCCATATGCCTCCAATTAGCCCCCATATGCCTCCTATTAGCCCCCATATGCCCCCATATGCCTCCAATTAGCCCCCATATGCCTCCAATTAGCCCCATATGCCCCCATATGCCTCCAATTAGCCCCCATATGCCTCCAATTAGCCCCCATATGCCTCCTATTAGCCCCATAGGCCCCCATATGCCTCCAATTAGCCCCCATATGCCTCCAATTAGCCCCCATATGCCTCCTATCAGCCCCATATGCCTCCTATCAGCCCCATATGCCTCCTATCAGCCCCATATGCCTCCTATTAGCCCCATATGCCTCCTATTAGCCCCAAATATGCCTCCAATTAGCCCCAAATATGCCTCCAATTAGCCCCAAATATGCCTCCAATTAGCCCCAAATATGCCTCCAATTAGCCCCCATATATGCCTCCAATTAGCCCCCAAATAGCCCCCATATGCCTCCTATTAGCCCCCAAATATGCCTCCAAATGCCCCATATGGCTCCAATTAGCCCTTATATGCCTCCTATTAGCCCCCATAATGCCCCCAGCAGCCACATTTTTTATAAAATAAAAAATAAAAACACTTACCTCTCCTGCTCCTGGACGGACGCCGCCTGCCATTTTCTCCTCAGTCGACTGTGCTCTAAACTGGCGCGCACAGCGTGAGGTCACAGAGCGCCCTCACGCTGTGCGCAGCCCTGCACAGCCGACAGCCGAGGACCAGGAAGTGGTGAGTACAGAGCGTTCACCACTTCCTGGTCCTTCGGTACTAATGAGCGCTTCCATAATGGAAGCGCTCATTAGTATTCACTCTGGGGAATCAGCGGGGGGGCACCCGGGGGGGCAAGGGACAACATAGGGGGGGCAATTGCCCCCCCTCGCCCCCCTCTAGCGACGCCACTACAGTTGAATTTAAGAGGGCCCTTATGGGTGGCGTCCATGTGCATAGGCATCTGATGCATTAGCATTAATTAATGCTGAGAGCATCAGACCATTATGTAACCAGCCAGCAGCTGTGAGGAGAGATCGGGTCGCCCCCTGTGCATCAGCCCACTGGAAAATTTCTCCCTAGGATCTATGGCCAATCCACCCCGGATGCTACTTGTCTATAAAACATTGCAGAAGATATAGAAACAACTGAACTTCTCGGCGGTCTTCCCGTCTCCCACAGAGTTTAACCAGCTCAGCTCCCCTAGCTTAAACCCCCTTAATGACCAGACCACTTTTTACAATTCTGCACTACACTACTTTCACGGTTTATTGCTCGGTCATACAACTTACCACCCAAATAAATTTTACCTCCTTTTCTTCTGACTAATAGAGCTTTCATTTGGTGGTATTTCATTGCTGCTGACATTTTTACTTTTTTTGTTATTAATCGAAATTTACCGAATTTTTTGTACAAAATGAAATTTTTCACTTTCAGTTGTAAAATTTTTCAAATAAAACTACATTTCTATATAAATCTTTCTCTAAATGTATTGTTCTACATGTCTGATAAAAAAATGCAATAAGTGTATATTTATTGGTTTGCGCAAAAGTTATATTGTTTACAAACTATGGTACAAAAATGTGAATTTCCGCATTTTGAAGCAGCTGGGGTATTTATACTGCCCTGGCATTTCAGGGAGAAGTAGTTTGAAATCCAAATGTGTCAAAAATGCCCTGTGAAATCTTAAAGGTGCTCTTTAGAATTTGGGCCACTTTGCCCACCTAGGCTGCAAAAAAGTGTCACACATGTGGTATCGCCGTACTCAGAAGAAGTAGGGCAATGTGTTTTGGGGTGTATTTTTACATATACCCATGCTGGGTGAGAGAAAGTTGTCATTTGACAGAGATATTTCTCTCACCCAGCATGAGTATATATAAAAATACACCCTAAAACACATTGCACTACTTCTCCCGAGTACGGCGATACCACATGTGTGACACTTTTTTGCAGCCTAGGTGCGCAAAGCGGCCGAAATTCCAATGAGTGCCTTTTAGGAGGGCATTTTTAGGCATTTGGATTCCAGACTTCTTCTCACGCTTTAGGGCCCCTAAAATGCCAGGGCAGTATAAATACCCCACATGTGACCCCATTTTGGAAAGAAGACATCCCAAGGTATTCCGTGAGGGGCATGGCGAGTTCCTAGAATATTTTTTATTTGGGACAAGTTAGCGGAAAATGATTTTGTAAGAGAAAAAAAAAAAAAATAATCATTTTCCGCTAACGTGCCAAAAAAAATAAAAAAAATTATAGGAACTCACCATGCCCCTCACGGAATACCTTGGGGTGTCTTCTTTCCAAAATGGGGTCACATGTGGGGTATTTATACTGCCGTGGCATTTTAGGGGCCCTAAAGCGTGAGAAGAAGTCTGGAATATAAATGTCTAAAAAATTTTACGCATTTGGATTCGGTGAGGGGTATGGTGAGTTCATGTGAGATTTTATTTTTTGTCACAAGTTAGTGGAATATAAGACTTTGTAAGAAAAAAATCTTCTATGAACTCGCAATGCCCCTCAAAAGTGATCTTTTTATAGCGCCGCAGCGATTTCACGGTGTTTTTGCAGTGATCAGAAAAAAATAATTCTGTCACTGCGGTGGGGCGGACTGAACGCAAGTGTGCGCACAAGATCAGGCCTGATCGGGCGAACACTACGTTTTTTGCAGAGCCTATAGAACATGTCCTATTCTTGTCCACAATTGCGGACAAGAAAAGGCATTTTCTATATAGTTCAGGCAATGTGCGGATCCACAAAATGCGGAAAGCACATTGCCAGTGTCCGTGTTTTGCGGATCCGCGGATCCGCAAAACACATACGGACATCTGAATGGAGCCTTACAGGGGGTGATCAATGACAGGGGGGTAATCAGGAATTCTATATGGGGTGATCAGGGGTTAATAAGTGACAGGGGGTGGGGGGTGTAGTGTAGTGGTGTTTGGTGCTACTTACAGAGCTGCCTGTGTCCTCTGGTGGTCGATCCAAGTAAAAGGGACCACCAGAGGACCAGGTAGCAGGTATATCAGACGCTGTTAACAAAACAGCGTCTGATATACCTTTCAAGGGTTAAAAAAATCGCATCTACAGCCTGCCAGCGAATGATCGCCGCTGGCAGGCTGTCGATGCACTAGTTTACCTCCCGATTCTGTGAACGCGCGCTCCTGTGTGCTCGCGTTCACAGGAAATCTCGCGTCTCGCGAGATGACACCCTGGCGCGTCAAGGAGGAATGAGTCAACCGCCTCCGGACCGCAATCCTGCGTTAGGCGGTCCGGAGGCGGTTAAGGAGCAAAAGAGTGCATGCTCAACTACTGCTCTATACCACTAGTGTACCTACCACAGATGTGCTGTTTCATGAGGAAAAGTGGAGTAAGGAACTCCATACTAGTGTTGTCCCTCAGTGGTGAGATCCATAGGAGCCAACATTTAAGTCAACATAAAGTTGCAGAGTTTTTTTTTCCCTTTTTCTTTACTGTTATCACTTACTCTGCATTTCTTTCCAGAGTTAAAATACAAAACCTTGTTCTCCCGTCCACATCAAAGTGCCAGTATCACTAGAAGAAAAAATATGTTCTCATTGTAAAGTTTGAAGGAGAATACTGTAAGATAATGTTGGAGAGAAATATTTCTTCCATTAACCCCTTGACCCTTTCACTTAATGGCTTTTTGTTCTGAACGGATCAACAAACAGGACTCTATCTGAGTTCCCAAACCAGACGTAACCCTAGGAGTAAGGTCTCTGCAATTACATGAAAAAGTTTCCTACGACCAGAGCTGTGATATCCAATACATTTAATCTAACAGCCAGTCGGCCTGCACGCTACCTCTGATGGATTTTCTTCAAAATTCCTATGGTCCTCCTCAGCGCTGGAATGGCAAGTATTACTATACTCTCCCGAGTCCACCCAAAAAAGGCAGCAGATATTGTTCAAATAGCTAGAAGGTGTTTCACATTTCATGTTCTACAATGTAATTCGGCATTAAAATGATTTTTGAGATAAATATCTGGTGTTTGCTCCCATAGAGGGTTATACAATATGACTTGAGACCACAAGTAAGTCTTCTGTGTAAGAATAAAATGCCTATACTGAAGTTTGTAAAAAATGCAGTTGGAGAAGTTACTTACTTTGAGTATATTAGAAACACGTTGAAAGTAGGAGGAAGGATTTCTGCTTTTTAAAAGAACACTCCAGACCAAACTAATATATTGGGGGGAGGTTTAGCAAACTGGCGAAAAGGAAAACTGGGTTAGTTGCCCATAACAACCAGATTCCATCTTTCATTTTCCAAAGGAGCTCTGAAAAATTAAAGGTGGAATGTGATAGGCTACCATGGGCAACCAAGGCAATTTTTCTTTACACCAGTTTTGATATATGTCTACAACAGGATCTGGGGAAGGGTGGGGTGGGGGTACATGACTTGGGCTACTTTTACACTAGCGTTAACGTTTTCCGGTATTGAGTTCCATCATATACCGGGAAACAATGCTTCAGTTTTGTCCTAATGCATTCTGAATGGAAAACAATCCATTCAGTATGCATCAGGATTCACGGTATTTCCGGCCAAAATTCCGGAACACTTGCCGGATTGAAATGCATTAATGCCGGAACCGAGTGTTCAGGGAATTGCCACAATGACGGACGGACTGCAATGCCGGATCCGTTTTGCCAGAACACTCAGGGCCGGATCCGACATTAATGCATGTCAATGGGAAAAAATGCTGGATTCAGCATTCCAGCAAGTGTTCTGGAATTTTGGACAGAGATAAAACCGTAGCATGCTGCGGTATTATCTCTGTCATGAAAAGGCAAAAAGACTGAACTGAAGACATCCTGATGCATCTTGAACGGATTGCTCTCCATTCAGAATGCATTAAGATAAAACTGATCAGTTCTTTTCCAGTATTTAGCCCCTAGTACGGAACTCAATGCCGGAAAAGAAAAACGCTAGTGTGAAAGTACCATCAGATGGATCCGCATCCAGATTCGGAAACAAATGATATCAGTTTGCTTACTGATTTCCAGATTCGGCAGGCCGTTATGATTCTTCTTACGCTAGTGTGAAAGTACCCTTAAAGGTCAACAAATATACAAGTCATGCCCCTCAGGTCCTCTGTTAGGACGACCATACACATTCAATAGCTGTCGGCTGAATAACAGCTAACTCTCCCTACTCCACCATACACATACATGTTCAACTCGACCAAATATGTATGTGTATTGAAAGGGGAGTAGTGTGAAAGCTGCTGCTAGACATTTCTGGAGGTGGCTTATCTCCAAGGAGAACAAAAGTACTGGTAAAAAATATTTATTTCACCCAATCCTTCCCTCCTCTCCCCATTAAGTGTCAAGGAACAGTCCAGAGCTCCTCACACATAACTCATGTTAACCTGCCATTCTTGATGGATTCAGAACCCTAACATGTACACACTTAGAAAAATTGTTGTTACCCTTCCATTAAAGAAAGACTGAAATAACCTGAAACTGAAAAAAATTATATTTGAACTGTGGTTCAAAAGAATAATAAAATTTAAAAAACTTGCCTGGGCAAAAATTATGGTAGCACTAGAAAAGATTGAAAATAATTTTACCATAGGGACGTGGTAAACTAAAGTATGCCCTGTAATTAACATCACAGATGTCTTCAAACTTATAATCAGTCAGTCTGCCATTTAAAGAATACTACTTTAAGTCCCTGTGCTTTTTGGTATCATGGTGTGTACTACACTGAGCATAGACCAAAGAAGAAGACTAGAAAGACAAAAATGGTAAAGGCTAAGACCAGTTTCAAATAGCCAAATCTGGAGCCATTATCAAAACCATCCAACTTTTATTTGATCTTCTGAATAAAATTAGCTAAAGTAGTAGTTCTACCCCCTAAAACTACAGTGGGGAAAATAAGTATTTGATACACAGCGATTTTGCAAGTTTTCCCACAAAGAATGGAAAGGTCTGTAATTTTTATTGTAGGTACACTTCAACTGTGAGAGACATAACCTAAAAAATAAAATCCAGAAAATCATATTGTATGATTTATAAATAATTTGCATTTAATAAGTATTTGATACAATAGAAAAACATAACTTAAAGGTAGTCTTTCACCTAATCTGAGCATTTTAGACCGCTCAGATCAGGTTATAGACTCTTTGACCCTCATTACAATCGTACCTTTCTCTTCTGTGTCCCTCGTCTAGATAATGAAAATAACACTTTTTAAACTTATGCAAATGATCTTCTGAAGGTTCCCAGGGGCGGCGTTACTGGGCGATGTGCCCAGAAAAACACACCTCCAGCCGGCGGACGTCACGAGCGGCACCAGAGGACGGCGGGCTGGGAACTGGCCCGCACCTGCGCACTGCTCTGCCCATTATGGGCAGAGGAACAGCTTTTCATATTGCGCATGCGCCAGCCAACGAAAAACAGCCGGCCGGCGGTAAAACGCTCAGATTAGGTGAAAGAATCCCTTTAATATTTGGTACATAAATTGTTTGCAATTACAGAGGTCACACGTTTCTTGTGGTTCTTGACCAAGTTTGCACACACTGCAGCAGGGATTTTCTCCAGATCTTTCAGGTTTCAGGGCTGTCGCTGGCGTACATTGAGTTTCAGCTCCCTCCAAAGGTTTTCGATTGGGTTCAGGTCTGGAGACTGGCAAGGCAACTCCAGGACCTTGAAATGCTTCTTATGAAACCACTCCTTAGTTGCCCTGGCTGTGTGTTTCGGGTCATTGTCATGCTGGAAGACCCAGCCACGACCCATCTTCAATCCTCTCACAGAGGAAATGAGGTTGTTGGCCAAAATCTCACATTACATAGCCCCATCCATCTTTCTTTCAATACTGTGAAGTCATCCTGTCCCCTTTGCAGAAAAGCATCCCCAGAGTATGATGTTTCCACTCCCATGCTAGTTGGGGTTGTTCTAATCCTTCTTCCTGCAAACATGGGGAATGGAGTTGATACCAAAAAGTTCTATTTTGGTCTTATTTGACCAAATGACCTTCCTACATCCATGCCTCCTCTGGATCATCCAGATGGTCATTGGCAAACTACAAACAGGCCGGGACATGTGCTGGCATGAGCAGGGGGACCTTGCGCGCCCTGCAGGAAGACGGTGTAGTGTGTTACTAACAGTAATATTTGAGACTGTGGTCCCAGCTTTCTTTAAGTCATTGACCAAATTAATTATTTTAAAATTGCTAGTGTATCAAATACTTATTTTCCCTACTATACGTGTTTCGGACTCCTGTTGAAAGAGTCCCTGTACTCGGTATAATACTTAAAGGGGTTGTCCAAGTTATATTTATTGATGACCTATCCTCAGGATAGGTCATCAATATCAGATCGGCTGGGGTCTGACACCCGGCACCCCCGCCGATCAGCTGTTTAAAGAGAAGGCGCGCGCCGTACCAGCGCTGCCTCCTCTTCATTGTTTACCTGCTCGCCATTGCATCTGCAGCGGTGAGCAGGTGTAATTACACCCAAGCAATCCCATTCATTTCAATGGGACGAATCGCTCCTATACAAGTGTATAAAAGTATCCACTCAGAATGCATCAGTTTGGCTCACTTTGCCTCCGTTCAGTCTCCATTCCGCTTTGGAGGCGATCACCAAAACGCTGCTTGCGTCTGACTAAACAGAGCCAAACGGATCCGTTCTGACACACAATGTAAGTCAATGGGGACGAAAATTTTCTGACACAATCTTGCAGAATAGAAAACGGATCCGTCCTCCATTGACTTTCAATGGTGTTCAAGACGGATCCGTCCTGGCTATGTTAAAGATAATACAAACTGATCTATTCTGAACGGATGCAGACGGTTGCATTATCTGAACGAATCCGTCTGTGCAGATCTATGATGGATCTGCACCAAACGCGAGTGTGAAAGTAGCCTAATACGAATGGTAACCAAAGAGCCCAGAACAGCTTTCAAAGAGATTAGTGGTGAACTCCAATGTTAAGGTACATCATTGTCAGAATGCACCATGCATCGCTGTCTTATCCAAAGTGGACTTAATGTAAGGCGACGAGGAGGAAACCACTGTTGAAAGTAAATCATAGAAAAAGCTAAACTGGAATTTGCCAAATTGCATATTGATAAACCACAAAGCCTCTGGGAGAATGTCCAACTGGAGCCTTTTGTCAAGTCACATCAGCTCTATGTTCACAGATGCAAAAATGAAGCATACAAAGAAAAAAACATTAAGAAAAGAACATTGTACCTACTGTGAAACATGGCGTAGGCTTAGTCATGTTTTGGGGCTGCTTTGCTGCATTTGGCACAGGGTGTCTTAGATCTATGCAGGGTACAATTAAATTTCAAGACCATCAAGGCATTCTTAAACAAAATGTGCTGCCCAGTGTCAGAAAATTTGGTCTCAGTTGCAGGTTATGGGTCCTCCAGCAAGATAATGACCCAAAACACACAGCTAAAAATATCCAAGAATGGCTAAGAGCAAAGCATTGGACTATTGTAAAGTGGCCTTCCATGAGCCCTGATCTAAATCCTATTGGAAGGATCTGAAACATGCAGTCTGGAGAAGGCAACCTTCAAACCTAAGACAGCTGGAGCAGTTTGCTAACGAGGAGTGGGCCAAAATACCTGTGCAACAATATATTAAAAGGATTTTCCAAGACTTTAGAACTGATGATCTATCTTCAGGATAGGTCATCAGAATCTGATCGGTGGGGGGTCCAACAATCTGGACCCCTGACTATCAGCTGTTTGAGAAGGCACCAACGCTCCCTGTAAGCGCTGAGGCCTTCTCTTTCCTTACAATGCAGAGCGTCATACATTGTACAGCTGCTCTGCTTGGTATCGCGCTCAGAATTCAATTTAATGGGGCTGAGCTGTGCCTAGGCCACGTGACCGATGAATGTGTCATCTCTGGCCTGGGTAAAGCTGTGAGAAGGCCGTGGTGCTACCGCAAAGAATTGGCCTTCTCAAATAGCTGATCGGATTAGATAATGATGGCCTATCCAAAGGATAGGTCATCAGTTCTAAAGTCTTGGAGAACCTCTTTAAGTTAAGGGTACCATCATTTTTGTCCAGGCCAATTTCATGAGTTCATTTATTATTTTTTCTTCATTCTGTTGAACCACAATTCAGTAAAAGTTTATTTATTATTACTTTTGTCAGTTTCAGGTTATGTCAGTGACCATTAGGGGGGTTTCTTTCTTTAATGGAAGGGTACGAACAATTTTGTCCATGTGTATATGAGGGCTTTAAGGCATAAAGGGATCATGAAAGACTAGGTCATTTTACAGACTAGAGATTTTTTTATTATCTATTATGGCACTGAACTAGTACAATTTCATCTTCACATCTTATTTAGGCTCCAGATCACACATGGTGGAATTTTCTTTAGGAATCCTGTTTAGCTCTGCAGTAGTTACAGTGAAACAGATGGGGCGGCATATGTTACCTGAACATCTACAAAAAAAGATGATCAAATACTACCTACATTTTCAATAAGACACTTATGTTTTACTTTCTCCCTCTTCTTCTTTATAGACAAATAGGACAGTGCCAAACAAGAGGATTCTTTTTGTAATCCATTCCAATTGTTAAATAATAAAGGGGTGAGGACCAATGAATGCTCATGATATCAAACACTTGTCAGAAGATGGTACCGTTATCTACAGTATACCTGCCCCATCACACTTGTAGTTCCTTCTACTATAAGGATAGAGGAACATTTAACCAGAGAAGGAACCCATTTTAGAAATGCAATGTTAATTTGAGCTGCATCCTCACATTGCTTTGTGGTGCCAGAACGAAGTGTAAATGTGCATCTCAAAGTAACAGATTACATGACTCCATAATAATGTCGGCTACACTGACAAAGCGGCAGCTTTACATAAAAGCAACAGCTATAGTCCTCTATAACATCGTCAGAAACAGCTCTCCATAATGTCATGCATATCCCCATAACATAACACAGCAATAACAGACATCATTAAAATGGACAGCCAGGGTCAGCCACAGCCATCCATAGCAGCATCATCGGCAGCCATCCACAACGATGACAGTCACATCACTGTACAATGACATTTTATGGCACTTTGTATTATTGTATCAACTACATCACCATAGAGTTTTCCAGTTTCGGCAAAAAACACAGAATTTTGAAATAATAGGAACACCGCCTTACAGTAAACTTCCAGTTCTGCAGACAGAATAGCTTCACTACTGACCTCCACAATCTTTGGTCATAGTTAGGGATTGGATACAAGGTGACACGTGTCACGCACATCTAAGTTGCAGACAAGTCATGCGACAAAAACATGCGACTTGTCTGCAATCTGCTGCCGCGTGACAATCTTAGAACTGTAATTTGGCTTTGAAAACACAGCAAAGTCATAGGCCAACCACAAGTGGTTGGTGATTTCCATTGCAGTAAATGGAGGAAAAGTTGCGTGTGGCTTGCGACACAAAATCGCAGGTTGTTCAAGTTATTTTTATTGATGATCTATTTTCAGGCGGCTTGTATTAACTTTCTCTACATGATAAATGCCATTTGCTTTAGTGAGACAATCCCTTTAAGGGGTTACCTACTTAGTGTTAGCAGTACTGCAGGGTCAAAGCTGCTTACAGATTTCCTTCCTTACCACATAATTAAAGGGGTTGTCCGAGTTATTTTTTTGTTCTTTCTATGTTCCTAACTAGGCAAATATAACAGCTTTCCAATTAACTCACTTTATCTGCAGTGCCTGGTTTATCAGATTTCACTGAGGGTCACATGACCTGTGATGTCAGCTTCTCTCTCTGCTCTGATGAAGTTTGTTGCATAAGCCTGTAAACGAGATGTCACTGTGCTGGCCACGCCCCCCTTCACTGCTGTCTGCTCCCCCCTAGGATTCTTAACCCCTTCCGCTACACAGACTGGGTAGCTGCAGGCAGTGACAATTGTGGGCACAGGAGCTGACAGACTAGAAAGGGCATTTCACAAGAAGGTAGGGGGAAGATCCTGTGTGTATTAGCAGTGTCATTGTACAGCTGGGACTTGTAGTTCTACACTTACAAGTTGCTGTTGATTCTCCCAGCACTCAGGACAGCTCTTGTATGCACTCCCTTAGCAGTGTCATTATACAGCTGGGACTTGTAGTCCTACACATACAACATGCTGCAGAGTCTCCCAGCAGGCAGACATGTCACTCAGGGCAGCTCTTGTAGCCACTCCCTTAGCAGAGCAGGGGGAGGGGCAGAGATTGTTTTTATTGTATGTAAACAAAGGACCAGAAAAGAACCAGTGAAATTAGGAAATATATATATTTTTTTGCATAAAACTTGCTTAGCTTAGTTATATATTGCTGCCCATCATATTTTCAGTGCTATATATATATTTTTCATAACCCTTTAAAGGGGTTGTCCTAATTAAATAAAAACTCAAGCAGCCCTTGTACCTGTGCTAAAGAAAAATATACATAAATAATAAAAAAAGAAAGAAAGAAATTATAGTTGTCTCTTTACCTGGGCTGTTATTTAGCTCACACAGCCCCTTTGATGTTACCTGTTACCAAAATAATTAAAACTAGATCTCCTCTTTTTTTTTTTTTTTTTTTGCTTTCAGGAATAGGCCTCATGCACACGACTGTTGCCCGGCCATTCTGTGCATTGGGGACAGCAATTTGCAGTCCCCAATGCATGGGCAACATCTGTGCAGCTGCCACAGACAGATCCAGACACATTCAACTTGAATGGGTCCGTGATCCATCCGCACCGCAAAAAAAATAGAACATGTTCAATTTTATTTTTGCGGTGCAGAGGCACGAAGAGAAAGGCACGGGTTCCATGCTTCCGTTCTGCACCTACCCAATTGCAAACCCATTCAAGTATCCCGTTTTCAGGCTGCAATATGGGCACGGCCAGGCAACGGCCGTATGCATGAGGCCATAGAGGATGGATTTAAACTAGACTGTAGCAATAATTCCGGCATTCTACATTGAGTGCCTAAATAAACATGTATAAACTGTAAGGCGTGCATGATAAAAATAAATGCCAGTAATACATAGATTTTTTTGGTTTCTTGTTAGAACCTCCTACGGATACATACGTAGGCAATACACACAGAATCATTCCTCTCCACATGCATTGCATCTCATGTTTCCTCAAAAATGCAAACTACAAGAGCGCAGGTGTTAGGAATTAGAGCATAATACTCAGACATCATTTCATCTGCAACATTCTCTGACCCAGTCTCGACAGAGGCAGTTCTTCTATAGAACATGTTATTGTAGGGATCCGATTGAAAGAGGTCACCGTGACGAGGATGGGCTCCAAAAACCATAAAAGTTAAATTTTTATGGGTTCACCCTAATATAAGGAGTTACTGTCTTTTTGATAATGTTCATTGGCATAAAACCATAACTACTTGCGTAATCCTTTCATCGATACCAATGTAGTCCTAATAGATACAAGGTATTCATAGAGGAGGTCAGGTTACCCGCCACCGTAGAAAAGACACTTTGATAAATAATAATTACCTTTTTTGTGTTTCTCACATAAAACATTCATGAACATCTGACACCTTGGCATCATCGTGGATACCAGCGCCAAGCCCTGAGTGATGGGCTAGCAAAAGAGCTGTGATTCTAGGAGATGAATGACACTTCCTGCTACGTAGCTGCCCATTTCAAAATCAATAAGGCCTACCAGGAGAAGATTATTGATTGAGTTGTTCTCATTAGGGGAACCATTTATCACCTTACAAAAAAATAAATAAAACAAAGGCTAAAGTTAACGCTAAGTAAAGGATTTGTAACCTGATGATGGCAAGACAAGTTAATACCGCCTGGAGGATTGAGCTACGGCAGATTACTATGTCAGTGTATAGGTTTCATACAGCCAAAGATCTACTGGGGAAAAACATCTCTCTCTAAATCTATACCCAGATGGATAGAGTGATGACAGACAGCATGGCTAGGTATATGCAAGGGTGTCACTATAGCCATCGCACTTGCTATGGGAATTATAGTTACACCCCTGAGTATACTGTCCATGTGTGTAGGAAAAACTGCATCAACATCATTTTCCAAGTGTTATTGCGGTAGAGATTAGAAGAGTGTCCATTTTCTCCTACAAACATAACCTCTCTTCCTTGTGCTGCCTCGTATTACAGCTCAACCACATTAAATTGAATATGTCTGTAATACCAGGAACAGCCTAAGCACATTAGGGGCACTGTTTCACAAATAAAAGACTCCCCCCTTTTTTCTAATCTCATACAGTAAATTTAGTAAATGGCATTTATCTAAAAAAACAAAAACTAAGTGTTCTTACTATTCAAAACTATTTTCTAAAACAATATGTCACATTGTTTCCTACAGGCTTTTAATTCATATATGTTCTCCATTATTCATATACGGACATAGGTGCATTAAAAAATGTGCTGGTTGCCATGGGAAACAGACAAAGGCTTATCTCAACTACATTGTCAGAGGTGATCTTAGTTCTTTGCTTAACTGTCCTCTGAGATCCCATAATCCACTGCATCCTGTCAAGAAGAAACCAACAGCAATCAGAATTTAGATTTAGACATGACTGGAGCAGATGATAACCAGTGATCCCTCAAGATACAATGGCCTCATGATAATCTTTTCAACATACAATGGTCCTTTTTCTGGGCCATCGTACGTTGAAACCAGACCCAACATACAATGTATCAGACTCATAGCCAACCAATCAACATGGCCACTGGTAAAACACCTTTATTGGTTTTCCAGTAACTCCTTTGTGGTGCTACATACTCTGTACTGCCCCTGTCTGTGCCAGGATGAGCTGCTCCTTTGGACACCAGTTGAGCGGAGATTTCATTTTATTTGCCTGGTAAATCTATGTGCTATGTAAGACCCTGAAGAAGCTCCTACCCTCGGAATAGAAAGTTATTTACTGCTTCCAGCATGTATTCCTGACTGTTTTACTTATGGACTTGCTTAATATTTCTTTGCTATCTGCTTAATTTTCTTATAACGTCACTTTTTCTTATTCTTAGCTGACATTTTTGGGCCTTGGAACCGGTTGCTGATTTTCCACAGAGTTATGGACTCAACTTAGAATGGTTTCAACATACAATGGTCGTCCTGGAACCAATATTGTATCTTGAGGGACAACTGTATGTAACCCAGGATTCGTTAAATGTATAAGAATTTAGAAAGTTGGACTAAGTATATACTGTGTATGCACTGTGGCTTTTGTTTCTAAAGGAAGTTGCAATGCTGTGCCGAATCTGTCATACAGGGGATCCCAAAGGCACCTGACCCCACTGGTTTAAAATGACGTTGTCAGGGTTTCACCGCTGCTTCTTTCACTGACTTGAGTGACTTAGAGATTATATCTACTCATCACTACCAGGCTCATTGGACCCACTACAGTTCACATATTGCCAAAACTAATCGGCAGATGATGACATCAGACAAGTTCTACATAGTGTTCTACACCACTTGGACCAGAGAGGTGGATATTATGTGCACATGCTCTTTGCAGACTATAGTTCTTCCTTTAACACTTTCATTCCTAGCATGCTCATCAAAAAAACTAAGAGACCAGGGACGACCATCTATAGACTGCAACTGGATTTATTACTTCCTCATTGGTCAACTTCAGGTGATGAGAGTAGAGGATAAGGCCTCAACCTCAATCATTCTGAGTACATGGTTCCCACAAGGCTGTGGTCAACCCACTTAAATATGGTGATAATGAAGGCACAACAGCGACTATATTTCCTGCCTAGACTGGCCAAATTCAAGATCTCCAAACGATACTCAAAGCCTTTTACACAGGCAAGATTGAGGGTGTTTTGAACAGTAATATAACAACTTGTTTCGGAAATGCTATGATGAAGGAACGCAATGCACTGGCCAGAGTAATATGATCTGCAGAGCGTGTCATTCAATGTTCTCTCCCGGCCCTGAACGACATTTATGATCGCCGGGTAAGATCTAGGGCAGAAAGGATAATTAAAGATCCTACTCACCCGGACCATAACCTATTCATAACACTGAGGTCAGGCAGAAGATACCGCAGTCTGACAGCAAAAACAGAACAGTTTCAGAAAAGTTTCTTTCTGCAGGCGGTAAGAATACTTAACGATGTATAACGAACTGGATAAGCAAACAATAGCAATTAAAATGCTGATGCCCCCAGAATACTGGCATGTATATGTTTTATATCTGCTTAATATCATTGCTGCACAAGGGAATGGAGGGGCAGAGCTTCCACAAGTAGTGTGCACAGAACCTTAGACAAGGATCTGAACTGTGGAATTTTGTAATTTGCTGTTCAGCATTTACATAATTAGTATGAATGATATGTTCTATAAAACCAAAGCTGTATTTGTTTTTTGTTACCAGCATATATAGTAATTGAAGTTGTTTGTGTCCTGTGGAAATTCATATTACTGCTTACACAAGGGCGGACTGGCCATAGACCCTACAGGGAAATTTCTCGGTGAACCGATGCCCATGGGGCCACCAGAGCCCTCCTCATGGCTGAGTTCATACAAATCTGATTGTCTCAGCACTAACTAATGCTAGGAGCATCTGGTACATATTCAACAGCCCGGCGGCCGCAGGTGCCCTCCTGAATTCAAATGTATTGCTATCCTTAGTTGCTATCCTCAAATACAGTTGAATACCGCAGCTGGGCCAGCACTATTTTGTGCTGTACTGTGGTATTTGTTTCTGCTGGGGCAGTATTTTGTGCTGCACTGCAGTACTGTTGGTCCCACATGCATCCGTTGTTCCTGCCTTTTTTGTTGCCCCACCTTCTGTCAATCTGGACCCGCCTACAACATTTTCTCCAGAGCCAATTTAAGTTCCCTGTCCGTCCATGTGCTTACACATCTCACAAAGAGGAGCACAGAGGGGAATGTAAGTTGTGTGTCTAAAGGGAATCTCACATCATTTTCACCAATATGACTCACAGCATATTGGTGAACAGAAGATTGCAAACACATTCCAAACATACCTATGTGTACTTTGCCTCTTTACTCCATGTTCAGAAAAAGTGCTGTTATTCTGCTCCCAAGTGCCCAACTAGGCGGAATTGCTTTTTCAATCACCCAAAACAAATAAGACTAAGTGCTCATTCAAATGACTGTATGTTTGTGCCCGGATCCATACTGTTTTGCGGAACTGATGCGGACCCATTCATTCCAATGGGACCGCAAAAGATGCAGACAGCACACTGTGTGCTGTCCGCATCCGTACTATCGTTCCACGGCCCCACAAAAGAGATAAAAAAAATGGACAAGAATAGGACATGGACGTTCCATTCCGCAATATGGGGAACGCACACGGCCGGTAACCATGTTTTGCAGATCCACAATTTGTTGAACACAAAATGGATATGGTGCTCTGAATGAGCCCTTAAGAAGATGGGAGGGCTGCTTTAGCTAGATGGCTTGGTCTTGTTTGAAAACTGGTACTCCAAGCTTTCAGATATTACCAGCAGATCTAAAGATATAGATGTTAGAAGATATAGAGGTTAGTGTCAACAGTGAAATCAGTGATACCTGTTTTTACTTTCACTTTCAATTGCATTCTCTGAAATCCTGATTTAGAACAGCTATTTCTTCCAAAGTAATGGATATAATGCTGTGATACTGGAATACCAGCTTTCAAACAAGACCTGCCCCATCTCTCTAGGTGTTACCAATCCCAAGATATGAGCAGCTAAAGCAGCCCTCCTCTTTTCAGCCTGGTTTGCTTTGGGCACTTGCAGCTGGGCAGAATAAAAGCAGTTCTACTTTACATCAGCTTGATAAATGACCCCAGAAGTATACATGGGTATGTTTGGAATGTATTTGCAATGCTGTTAGTTATATAGGTGAAAATGACGTGACAGATTCCCTTTAATAGAATATATATCTGAGCATAGAATTAAAGCAGAGCCACTGAGTTTGGTGACATATTTGGTGACATATATGGTTGCAGACAGCATTTTAATGTAAGTAAAAGTTTAAATGTTGACAGAACTCATGGAAAAAGCCTGTGAGTCCTGCTTCCTCCGCCCACATCAAATGATTGACAGCTCTACCTGTACAGAAACTCATACAAGATCAGCTGCCAATCACTATGTGTGGGCGGAGGAAACAGGACTCACAGGCTTTCTCTGAGGGTCTTGATGAGATTAAACAGTGTTTTACATAAATGTACTGAATCAAATAATGGTCTGCTTCTCTCCTGTCTTCAGATTGAATATTCAGTTTGTCATAGTTAAATAAGATTCTTTCTCATACCAATATACTCGATCTATGAAGGCATCCAAATGGCTGCAATAAAAGAAGTGTTTGATGAGAATTAAAAAATGCAGCCCATTTGAAGTGAAAATTATTTTATTTAAGCTAGGTTTACATCTGCCATCAGTAGTTTATTCCAGAAGAAGAGCAGTACACTTGAATTACCTTATCCAGCATAGCCTGACACTGCTAAGGCCCACCGGATTCCCATTGAATAGAATGAGATCCAATGGGTTTCTGGCGTGAATGCAGACTTTCAGTCGGAAAAAAGAAAAGGTCTGCAAGCCAGCATTTCTGACGAACATCCACAGATCCTGTAGTAAATAGAGTTCTGGCAGGCCACAACGGTGTCCAGCTACGGCGGATAAGGTAAGTCCGGTAGTCTGCTCCTCTGTCGGAACAGACTATTGGATTTACAGAATGCAGTCGTGGATATAGCCTTAGACAAATCAGGCCCAAAGCTGATTTAACTGTTATTTTACAGGAAACATTTGTAAATCTATCAAACCCTAATACTGGAAAAACATTGGAAAGCAGAATTTTTATGACTACATCGAGCAGATATCTTCATTGAGATTCAAGAAAAAAAGCTGAGCGCTGTGTAGGTGTAGCTATGCCTGCTTCATTATATCTTACGTAGGGATGAGCAAACCCAAAGTTTTCATGTTCGGGTTCTGGTGGAATTCCGTTATGCATTCTGTAATCACAGATTATAACAGAATTCTATGATGGAATTCAAAACGGAAGCCTTTAAGAGGCATTCCGTCATAAAATAGAAGTCTATGGGCAGCATAACGGATCTGTCTGGTTTCCGTTATGAAGGGCAGGACTTTGTTTTCTGTCCTGCATAATGGCAACCAGACAGATCTGTTATGCTGCCCATAGACTTCTATTAGGATAGATCAAAACGATATTCCTCTAAAAGTATTCCGTTTTGCATTCCGTCTGGGCATTCAGTTATATTCCGTGACAACTGATTCCATAACGAAATTCCACCAGAACCCGAACACGTCGGGTTCCCTCATCCCTAACCTTATGCTGATATGTAAACGGACACTGCCTCTTTAAAAATATTAGAAAAATATGAGGCTTTCAGTTAATCATGTAGTTAGAAATATAATTATTTCAGACTAAAGAAAGCTGTCATTTCCTTGCATCACAATTTAATTTTTTTCCATTTTTAATAGAAAAAAGGGGCAAAGCACTAAAACAGTATGACACATGGAAGCTTTAAAATAATCCACACGCTGACATAAAGATCTGTTCCAATCACTGTTCTCTTAATAAAGTGCACTCTGTCAAAACAGTAAATGAAGAAAAATGAAAAAAATTGACGAGTCTACAAAAAGTTCAGCACAAAATAAGTCTTGACATATTACTGTAATCCCATCCGAAGGCATAGAGATGCAATTTAGTAGCTGGTTATTAAATTCTGCATGGAAGGTAATTATTCGAAATGTTGAAATTGTTTCACTTCCTTGACCCCAACCCTACAAAAACAAACATCAATTTACCAGGTAGCTGTGCCTTTTGTATACATTTTGTGCTATACTCCAGGAGATATTAGATAGTGTAGTTGTTGTTTCTGGGTCGGTTACACTGCAAATGTAAAGAATCTGTGATGTCTGTTGGTTCAAATTTGAACTTACTTTCGTAAAGGACTCCAATGACACTGGCATGTAATAAATTCTCAGGAACTGCTCTTGAATTTGGTTTAATTGGTAAAAAATGTATTTAGTTGCCCAAAAGCATGGTTCCCTATCTTAATCCATTAAAGGGGTTGTCCATTTTCCTATACTTTTATTGTATTCACTTATATAGGGCTGACATATTCCACAGCACTTTAAAGACATCAGCATCACGCTGTCCCCAATGGCTTTAAAAATCAAAGTTCTCTATCAGTATTTTGAATGTGGAAGAAAACCGGAGAACCCAGAAGAAACCCACATAAACACGGAAGAACATACAAACTCCTTGCAGATGTTGTCCTTAGATCAACCGCTGGACCCCTGCGCTGCAAGGCAACAGTGCTAACCTCTGTGCCACCATGCTGCCCATATTGTTGGCCTACCTTCAGAGCAGGGCCATATAGGACACTGTAGGCAGGTAGGCCATTGTTAAGACCTCTGACTGCCATAGCAACCCCTTAGCAACTTGGGTTCTCATCGTAGGGACGGGGGGGGGGGGGGTGATGGGGTGAGAGAGAGTGCCCCATTTCTCTCAGCATTGACAAAGGATCTTTGGGGTTAAACTGCTGTGATAGACCTTCTCTCCAATCCTGGCATTGAGGTGCCAGCTATATACAGCTGTGACCCACAAGTGATGGCACATTATCACAGCAACATACAAGCAAGGAGCAGTGTGAGAAGGGGCTACATTGGACCTCTATCTTCTTAACCTATTTTTTTTTTTTTTTTTTATAGCCGTCCCAACTGACCCTCAATTCCGCCCCTTCTCCCTGTTCCTAAGCAATCAATGCCATGAAGTTCAGTTCCTGATATGCTTTTGAGGCCATGTACTGTCAAGAAGGGTGGTCACAGATACCGATTTGCAAATGTGGAGTTACCAGAGCACTTTGACATTATCCAGTCAGTGTGGACAGCACCATAGCACACTGTTTCACTGGGAAATCAAGGGGACCACCCTGGCATGGCTATTTCCGGCAGTCCCATAGCGGTGAATGAATGGTGGCCCATGCACTCATGGCCGCTCCCCATTTTGGAAATAAGAACAAGTGATCAATGTCTGAAATAAAAATAGCCCTTTAGGTAAGCCAGGTACTAATATGGGTCATATCAAAGTTAGTGGAGGTATAACTGCGTCATATACTGTGCAGCTAAATAACCCAGAATTAAGGGCAGATTTCTGAAACTGTCTAAAACCAGCAACAGGCAACTAATCGCTTTCTTTGCAGGTCATGATATCCCCTGCACCACCAGGCACTCAGCTTGTCAGAAATTAGGAGCATTCTCCTGCAGTTGGTGCACCTAAACAGAAATCTATGCAAACACATAGTTTGCGACTTTTTAATGCCACTTTTCAGGCGCACTTTTAGTTACATTCACCAACGTTATAAAGTGGTGCAGGCCTCTCCATAAGATAAGCACATCCAGTGCCAGTCTAAATGTAAGCCAGCTTCCTTGCTTACATTTAGACCATTTTCTAAGCCTAAAACAGGTGTAAAAAATTATTAATGAGGCAA
This sequence comes from Bufo gargarizans, assembly GCF_014858855.1. Classification (NCBI taxonomy): domain Eukaryota; kingdom Metazoa; phylum Chordata; class Amphibia; order Anura; family Bufonidae; genus Bufo; species Bufo gargarizans. The sequence continues at coordinate 467,725,100 of NC_058083.1, read as the reverse complement.
GCCTGCCGACCCGACCCCTTTCCCACCCACGCCATGCCCACTATTTCAGACCTGGTGTGAGCAAGGAAAAGTCGTAGATTGTAGTGTGACTAGCCATTGTGCTTCCATCTACGCCTAATATAGGCATATGTCAGTATAATAAATGACCCCCATTGTCTTTTAGATGGATACGTAGAATGCAAATTTGGCCAGACCTAATTTTTTATTATGAACATTATTTCTTACTATTATGAAGCCTAACAACTATTTGATAATAATGGTCAGTCAGGATTTCACTGGATAGAAATTAACAGGGGGTTTTCTTACATCTTGCGCAGAGTTGCTCTATCTACTCCTCTGTAGCATCTTCAGAGTATCATAAAGCAATCATTTCAGGCTTATAAATACAGTTGAGCACACTTTCATTTGTTATAAAGATGCTCATAACCCAAAGGCACAACAAAAAAATCTTTGATGACAAAGACAGGATATTACGACCATCTGGTTCAGTAACAGAATATACAGCTGACATTGATACTGTGCTATGAGAATCTAAGCATAAAAATCACCGGGGTATTCTACTAATTAGAATATAAAAGTGAAGAAATGGGAGAACTACGTCTCAGTTTAAAACTAGACATGCAGAAGAAAGGAAAATGAATTCTCAGCATACATCTGAATACTAAATAACTTCTAAGACATTTTAGAGTCCACTAACCGAAGATTGAAAGCTTTACATTATGTGATTTGTAAACCCAAAATATCTCTGGTTCTGCTGACACGGACACATATACAGACATTCAGAACAGATGCTGCCACAGCTCAGGAAAAATATTCTTCTTACGGTCGTATGATGTTAAAAGGAAAATACTATAATGGTGGTCATGCATCACCGACACATTTTATAGGACATGCCACCTTAGGGTTACATCAGACTAACCGCAGGCATGTATCAACTGAACACCACGGTGGAAAACACTCTGGGCATGTCACCGAACATAACTGCTCTAATTAAACAGAAGTCCAATATTTCTTCCCCTATATTGTGCAGGTATTTCCAGTTTATAGGGCACCTGAAATGTTAGTACATCCACACCTCCTGGAGGAGATGCCTCTCTGGCCCTCCATGCACCAGACTCAAATCTACGCCAGCTTGGGGCTGGTCAAGACTTGAACTATAACTTTGTCCAGTTTCTAACAGGATGTGGGCGTTACGTCCTTGACCAACAAGCCACGTCCCTTACCTCACCAGTTTAGAAAAGTGGAAAGCAGCATAAATGTTGGAAACTATGGCTCAAATATGACGTGTACCATATTTTGGAAACTATGGCTCAAATATGACGTGTACCATATTTTGTACCTTTTTAATGCTAAAAAATTGGCGGTAAAACATTATCAAATCTCCCCCACTGTATGTATATATATATATATATATATATATATATATATATATATATATATATATATATGAAATGTACCAGTACATCTGCCCTTTGATTTGTGTGAGAGTAAATCATAAAATTCTGACTGCCAGCAGCCACCACTAGTAGGAGCTTTGGAGTACATTGCATACATTAACCCCTTAGTGACCACAGGTACACATTTTTACGGCGGTCACTAAGGGGCCTTAGGCTGGGCCGCCGCTTTTTAATGGCTGCCCAGTCTAAGCGCTGCACAGGTCTTCGGTGCAGCAGGGAGCGGGGACCTGGCTCTCATATGAGAGTTGTGGCCCTGCTCAAACAGCCCAGACCGGCAGGAGTGCCGATCCAGGCTGTTTAACACTGTTTACACTCTTGGGAAGCAGCAATGTAAAAACATTTTATCGCAAAAAAGTAGTAAAACCTAAAAAAAATATATATGTATTTGGTATCACTGTAATCGTTTTGACCCAGAGAATAAAGATATTATGTTATTTATACCAAAAAATTTATGCCGTGAAATTTATAATGTAAAAACGCAATGGCAGTATTGCTGTTTTTCCCATCTACCTCGCAGAAAGAGTTAATAAGAGTTAATGAGAAAGTTATGTGTACTCCAAAATGGCGCAATTAAAAACTACAACTTGTCCAGCAAAAAACAAGTCCTCATAAAGCTATATAGACGGAAAAATAACTAAGGGCTGGTTAAAGGGCTTATCTAGTAGGATTTATTTTTTATTTTTATAAAAGGTGCAGATTTGAAAAAAAAAAAAAAAGAAGCATTATTCATCTCACCAATCGTCACCACTGCCAATCCAACACTTATCAGGTCCCCACTGGTCTTACCTTCCGAGTCCCAAGCTTGACACACAGGAAATACCTGTTCAGCCAATCAATACCTGTTAAGTGGATCATTGTTGCAGCCAGTGATTGGCTGAGCAGGTATTCCAAACTATTTCCTGTGTTTTGAGTTGGGATCAGAAAGAGGAGGACAGCAGAATCCAGAGCAGAATTGGAATTTCAGAAGCAGGGATTGGTGATGGTAACAATTTTTTACATTTTTTTTTTATAGTTAACACTTTCTGGCCCTTTGTTAAAAGTGTTTTTGCTAAAAAAATAAAAACATTGAAATTCAGGGAAGATGAAGGGAAAAAAATCTACATGAGGGTATACATATACATGATAAGCAATCATTATGTAGGAAAAAGGTTCTGTCTGAGCCGAGTCCACTCCCACTCGTATTAGATGTGTCTAGTAAGAAGATGGAAGCAAGCAGCCAGAAGTGGCGGCAGAAGACGACTGAATGGGTTTACAAACATATCAAATATCCAGACAAGAGGGAAAAAAAGCAAAACAGAAGGTCAACTTCTGGGCAAGAGCAAGATAATTAGTGTGAAGTCAGTTTACCAAGCTTAAGCGCCACAGTGCGAAAACATTCATTATCTCCTTTTATATGTCAAGCAGTCTCAGCAAAACAATTACATTTTCACTCTTATTCACGCTCTTCCTAAATTGTGCGCTTGGTTCCCCACATTTTATTTCGACAATAACTCTGGAGTCTTTGTACACTTTACATGCCAGGCTTCCTCAGGCAATCAATCCCTACTACAGTAGCTATAATTATCAGCCTCGAAATCCATCTCTTCTTCTATCCACAAGTTAGGAGCTCATTAAATCAAGAGCGGCTTTCAAGGTTTCCCTAATTTCTTTGAAGGCTGTCATTTTTTGGTAGCTTATCAATGTAATTCCGCATTAAATTCTCATGACCCCTTCTCTTGTGTTATGAATACTACTAAATCGCATTCTTGACCCGGCCTGTTTTAAGTGACATTTCTCCCAAAACAGGTTTTACTTAAGTCCCTTCATCTTAGAAAATCTTCTCTGTGCTTGTGAATATCCCATTTAAGCCATCTACAAGCCACAGATGAAGCAGGGTCTTAATTGGAATGGAAAGCAAGTAGCTAAAGCTATGAAATACACAAATCTTGAATCCATGCAAACTGGGGAGAACACTTCATAGTAGTGCATAAGAAATGCTTTTCTTCTGTTCTTTAGACTGTATTAGACTATGTTCACAGCAGCATTATGGCTTCCACTTATTAAAGACACCATGATGATGTGATGGATCCATCATATGATGAATCCAAACGGTGGTAGACAGGCTCTATTGACTGATGAATGGTACCTTCAAGGTTCTATTAAGGTTTCTGTCATTATGTTGGCAGAAATAACCAAAACCCTGATGGAACCCCTGTGGAGGCTCACAAAGGTAAAGTGAACAGAGCCTAATTATATTGTACCTTCAATACCTATACAATCAGGTTGATATTCATTCCCACCAGAAGGTCAATAATCATCAAAAATCTTGGCAAGCCTCTGCTCATATTTTAGCATCAAGGCTTCATTTTCTAATAGACTAGGCTAACTGCTATAATATTTTTTGGTTCAAAAACAATGAAAAATGTAGCAACTTTGCAATAGATCTTGATTAAAAGGTTCTTTTTTTTGTTTCTACATCTCCTGTGCAGACCAGTACTTCTTCATCCTGAGGTCCCTTCTGTACAGTATGCCTCCTATTTTTTTTTACATACATTTGGTAAGTGAATAAAAAGCAGTGCTCAGATAAAAGGGTGCAAGATTGGTCATACACATAAGATAGCTGTTGGCCAAAAGCTTGTTCACCCAAAAGCTATCACTCCTGATCCCCACATAGACATGGCTGCTGAGTAGGAAGAAGGGAGGGGGGATGAAGCAGCTGTCAGATTCCTCTGTCAGCAACTTATCTTCCCTACAATAAAAAGGATCAGGCAGTTGAAATCCAACTACTTGACCCTTATTTCCCCAACATTCGCTGTTTGTGAGAGTCGGTAGGCCCCCATACACATTAGATGACTAGGCAATCCCAACAAAGTCAGCAAGCTTGACTGCCATTCATCTAATGTGCATGTCCAGCTTTAGATGACAGAATCAGACTACAGAGAGCTTGTTTGTTGTCTGTTACCTTGGAGATGCATAGGTATGTACAGGAGCCGAGTACAAAATGATAAGAATCTGTAATCAAAAATTCCACTGTCAGAAACAACTGGAAATGCTCCATCATGCTGGTGTGGCCTGTTGGCTATGCAAGGTTAGTAGACAAAATAGGGTTTATTCTTCAAAGTTTCTATGCCTATAGGCTCTACCAATGTAACTCTCTGGCAGATAGCATTATTTCTATAGAAGGTAATAAGAAGCCAGACTTTACTGTGGTAATCGTAAATCCATTTTCATTTGTACTGTCATCTTTGTTAGTTTTATATGTAAAATATTAATACTACCATTGCTTAGTTTAGCCATGGGAGCACTATCCTTTTGTAAGCACTATAATGCTACAGAAATACCTACAATGCACAAGTAATGTATTATTGCACAAGGCAACATAATGGACTATATGAGATTGCTTTCCAGCGAGAGACTAAATGATCTAAATCCTATTCATGAGCTCCCAGCTATCTCGCCCTCGATGCCGCTGACTGCTATAGGACGAAAGTTGTCAATTAGCGGCAGGGGGAAGGGTCAGCCAGGAGCTCATGAATATGAGGACTCCATAGTGCATGCAGTGTATTGCATGCTAGAGAGGTCCAACAGGACCAAAACAACAGGATCAATTCCAGTAAATGAGCCAGCAGTTTGCTGAGGGTCTTTATCACCACTTTATGCTGCCCTCAGATAGGGTAGGATCAAAACTGGTCACAGATTCCCTTTAATAGTGCTTTATATTCCTCGTCCTCTTACTGGTGACTAGTTTTAACCCTGGCAAATTGGAAAATCAACTGTAAAAGTATAGCACACAGAAACCCTTCCACAATGGTAGCTCTGCTTGTTCAGCCAATTTTTTTAGATTATGTAGAAGAATATTAAAGCAGAAGTGACCACATACTCAAGCAGGCAGCTGTCATCTGCCAACCTGCTTATACACATATATTAATCTTACCTGTTCCGCAGCCCCATTCTGCTCATCCCAGCTGTCACTGGAAGTGAGGAAGCTTCCGTTCCAGTGCTATAATAATCACATAATATGAAGTCCATAGAGTGCATTGTAATTTTATTCTTCATAGAATAAGAAAATCCGATAACTTTAGATTAGATCCCTATTATTAATATCCAGACTCCATTTTCATATAAGCATAATATAAGCCTAAAATAAAAAGAGCCACATCTGTCCACAGTTTGGGGCTGGCATTGCAGGTTTGGACCAATGATCAGGCTGATTATCCGTAATGAAGCAGACATTCCCAATAATTGCCTGACCATCAGTGGAGATGAGGGCTGCATTTACATGCAGAAATCTCGTCTGCTGTAAGGGAAAAGTGATTGCGTTCAAACTATCTGGCATGTGGTTCAAGCAGAGGAACAACCTGCCGAGGTTCAGCGCATCCTGCATAGTCCAAACTCCAACAACCATAATGAGACCCGGCGGGAATCCTGCGGATTTGCAGCATGAGTGTTGGGATTTGGCATTCATGCCGGAAAATGGTCAGATCCCCACCAGGTCCCATTATAGACAATTGGCTCCGGCGTGGAAAGGCAGTATCCAGCTCTGCCAGAACCGCTAGTGTTAAACTAGCCTTAAAGGACCATAAGCCACATCCACATAGCTTAGCTTACCAGACATGACACATGGACATGGTTTTCTAATCAAAGACAGCCACATAAATGGTATCGACATTTATAATATTATAATACATTTTTGGTTTGTACGCATTATGCCATCAAGGATATACTGAAGTTACAGATGTAGCATATATTTTATGCCCTCCCAGAATTCATCTGGACCTATCTTGATAAATACAATCCATAAAGGGTTTTCTGTAAAATCCTGGTGAGGCCTCTCTTACATGTGCGTTAGTGATGATGGTCAATGTCTCATCTGTGAAGATGATTGTGAATGGTCAGCATATTCGTTTTTTGCCCTCCATGTGTCCTCTGTATTCCACATGCACTACTAGCCTAAAAAAGGCATTTCCAGAGCATCTCCTTCTAATATTCAGCAATAACCACTGCCAGAACGCGGATGCCATCTGTTTTCTGTTGGTGGTTTTTACTGACCCACAGACTGCGAAGAGCACGTTTGGTCCACATCAGATACCAAAGTAATGCATGACCCACAGTCAGTAGAAAAAAAAAAATGTATGAGTTAACCAAGGGATAAATCAGGTGCAGCCCGTGGAGAACACCAACAGCACACGGCCACTAGTTACTGATGTGTGAAAAAGGCCCAAGTGTCTAAAAACAGAAAATGAATTAACTTTTTAATGGCTGACATAGGTCCATGGTCATAACATGGTGAGGTGATGTAACCGGAGCAGCCAATTGTTGCCACAGGAAATTAAGTCATTAGGGAATTAAGAAACTTCACCACAGAAGTCAGCATTTACCGTCACATTGTGACACCTTGGAGAATTAATGATGGCTTTACACAACCCATCTGTTGGGTTGATTATCGGTAACGATATCGCTGGTTTACAATAATAGGTCGTGTAAATGTGCTGCCAATCAAAATGTTCATTCATCAGGTGAATTCATGCAGAACATTAAATCATTGTGCGGTGTAAACAGCGATATTCTTCCCAGAAATAATGAATCTGTATGAGGACCAGCGATGGCAGTAGCCATTGCTCGTCTCCATCCAGTGGAGGTGATCACTGTGTGTAAATGCAGCTCTCTCCTCCTCTGGTGAGCGGGCAATTATTGGGAAGGAATTGATATTTGCCTACTCCATCCAGCAGTGTAAATGAAGCATAACTACATTGTTTGTATTAAAGTTTTTTAAGGCGTCAAAAAAGTCTAAATTGCAGAATCCCATCTGATAGCAGAACTGCCAAAGCTACTAACATTTACATGGACACAAAAGTAGAATAGACTATGCAAATATCTTTTCTCCTATGGCTGCCATATTTGGTCATCCTCAAACATTTGCAATGACGGATGAAAAAAAAAACATGAAACAGACCGACCAGTAGTAAAAGTATGGTAATGTTCTGCCATTATTCCAACATGACAACAGGAACTAGTAGGGGATTGTTATGCACAGTGGATGTAGACGTGGACCCATTGTGCCAACTAATCAGTTTAATTTTGGGCTAAACCTAAGGGCGTTGTCCTGGCAGTTCCCTGGTATTCACCCTTTAAGCCCTATACAGGAACCTTGCCACAGGTGACCAACCAGGCTGCTACCTCCAGGAGTAATCCTGGTGTAGTTGGCTGCTGGCCCACAGGGTCAGAGAAACCGACGGAAAGCACCAAGTACTCAGACCAGACAAAAGGCAAAGTCTGAACACAGACCAAGATCAGGGAAGGCTGAGTACGTGTTTATTCCAGGTAGCAGTTCCAAGGTCAGGGCAGGCGACAAGGTGCAGAATCGGTAGACAGGCAGGGTACAGTACACAAACAAGAAATCACACCTTTGATGGTTACTAGCGAGTAGAAAACCTCAAAGCTCAGGCGAGGAGGTAGATACACAGCCCAGCTAAATCGGGAAGCTGATGAATACCTTAATCAGAAGCTGGACAGGTAACAAAAGGGAAGGATTAACTCCATCAGTGCTGTAAGGAAGTTTACTGAGAACTAGTCCAAATACACACAGGGGAGAGTAGGGTAATGTCTGTGCCTGCCCCAAACAGCAGGAAAGTGGCGAACATGAGCCACCAGCCTAATTTATTGACTCTCCCCAGTCAGAGACATAATGGGGCAGATTACTAAGACTATTTCATAAGTCTTTGCTGAATTTATGAAGAGGCAAATGTCTCTCAATAAATTTGTCACATCTTAGGCTAATACTCAAATCTATACAATCTGTGGGCTGGTGTGAATTTGTTGGGTTAAGGAGGCCCTGTAACCTTCCACTAAGTAGTGGCATGAACAGTGGAAAATGTGAAAAAGTCTAAACATTTTGAAAACAATGGTGGAGCTATACTAAGACTGGCGTTACAAAATAACAGTTTTAGTATGAGAATCCGTCGGCACAGACCTCTTAATAATTTTGTTTAAGTTCCAGGCAGTTCGAACGCCAGACATTCAAATGCTAGCTATGAGCAGACGTAGGTTTGAACTATCGTCCTTCAATGAGGTTTGCACAAAAAATTGTGCCTTATGTAGACCAGAAAATATGCATATATTGTGCAAAATGGAATGTAACAGTCATTGTCTACCCCTAAATTTATTCTCGCCTTTTGTCAAAAAAGTAAAGCTCCACATGTAAACCCACCATGGAAACCTATATTGTGATATCCTCAAGTTACCCCTATCATTTCCACTATGTCCCATCTAGGACTTCATACATGTTTATACAGAATGAGAGGGTAATACAATTCATTTTTCATTAGTTATACTTTGTGTAAAATTAAAGCAGTGAAGCTCTTATTGCACAGATTCAGGATTGGCATTTAATGAGAAATCCCATCTGCAGCCATGCTATTAAAAAGACATAATGGCTGACATCTTTTTGAACAGCATCTCTCTGTGACTATACTCAGCCACACGAAGCAAAATTGAGTTGGCAAATTCCCACCTACAGTCTCCATTGTAAAACAAGAGAAAAGAAATCAAAGTTTTGCATGTCACCAAAGGATAAGACTTACTCCCTCAGAGCCGTGTGCTTGTAGGGAAAATAGAGAAAGAACCAGAGTTCAGGCATTCGGAAAGAAACAATTCATAGGAATAATTCAATGCGACACAAGATTCAAGGAATTTTGATGCGCTGAATATCGGTATTCAATATGGCCACTTTCTGATAAAGTCTCTAAAGTGTAAAAAAAATCTCCTGTATCTACGGAATTTCGAGAATGTGATCTCCAAAACAACAACTTGAACCAATGACTGTAAGTTAGCTTTAAAGGGCATCTGTCAGCAGTTTTGTACCTATGACACTGGCTGACCTGTTACATGTGCGCTTGGCAGCTGAAGGCATCTGTGTTGGTCCCATGTTCATATCTGTCCGCATTGCTGAGAAAAATGATGTTTTAATATATGCAAATGAGTCTCTAGGTGCAATGGGGAATTGCCATTACAACTAGAGGCTCTGCACTCTGATTGGCAGTGTAAAAATAATCATGCCTGGCCCTGTCAATCAAAGTGCAGAGGGTGTGGCAGTTGCAGAGAGAGCGGAGCCACTAGGAGTTACGGCAACTCCCCCATTGCTCCTAGAGGCTCATTTGCATATAGTTAATTTTTCGAACCAGTGCAAGCACATATGAACATGGGACCAATACAGATGCCTTCAGCTGCCAAGCGCACATAGAACAGGTTAGCTAGTTTCACAGGTACAAATCTGCTAACAGATGCCCTTTAAGGAAATGGAAAATCATCCCTGAACAAAATGTGGTCTAGATCGGAGAGGAATGAGGTGGTCATTTGGAGAGTTTAGATTGTAGTTGCAACCAAAAACTAAAAAGAGGAACTTCACGAATATATGCTGCAATACCTCTTGAATAAAATATAGACGTGATTTTTATGCCTTTAAAAAAAAAGCACCAAAAGCTGCAGCACAAGTCAGCTGTAAGAGGGCTTGATTTTTATGGGACAAATTGTATTTTCTAATGACACCATTTTGGGGTACACATGACATGGGTGGAATGGAAAAAAAACAAAAAACAATGAAACTGCCATTTCATTTTCACGTAGTAAATTTTGCTACATTAACTTTGCAGCATAAGTAACATGACGACTCTATTCTCTGGGTCAGTACGACTACAGTGATACCAAATATATTTAGCTGTTTTTAAGTTTCTACTTTTTTTTTTTTTAAACAAAATGTTTTTGCATCACCGCATCCGAAGACCCCTAACTTTTTTATGTTGATTTCTGCAGAGCTGTGTGGGGACTTGATTTTTGTAGGACAACTTGTATAATTTTGGGGTAAATAAGACTTTTTGATTTTGCTTTTTATTCTGCCTTTTTAATGACAGATAAGCAAAAAACTGAAATTCTTACTTTTTTTTACAGCATTTACGTGCTGAATATATTATGGATGTGCCAATATGAAATATTTATGTTTTTGATTGGAAAAGGTATGTTTTTTTTTTTTTTACTTTGGTAAATAAAACTTTATTTCATTCTTGATTTTACCAGTAATTAGTCCCTTAAAGGGGTTCTATGGGAATTAACAAATTGAAATACTTAAATATTACTTTATTATGAATATATTCTCAAATACCTTTCATTATTTTTAATGGCTTATTAGTCTGGGGAGCAATCATAAGAGGAAACAAAATGGTCCCATTAGTTTACACAAAACCTCTCCTGATGACACATGAGGACAAGTTACTTTACAACAGTGAGGTAAAGACCCGCCTCATCCTCCTCTCTTAGGTCTCTTGCACACGGCCGTGTGTCCCCGCATATGGCGGGTCTGCAATACACGGGGACACCGGCTGTGTGCATCACGGATGAAGACCCATTCACTTGAATGCCCCAGATTGCATGCACCAGATTCATCAATAGGAGACGCGTCATGTTCATGAATCTGCCATATGCCTGGTGCAATCTGACGCTCTGCCCACTTTTTTTTTTTTTTTAACACATTTGGAGAAAGATGTATAAATATGACATTTGTCCAAAACAAAATATTTTGGGGTGGATTAATTATACAGAGAAAAGTTCATCTACCCTTCTTGACTGCCAGCAAACATCTAGGCAGTGCGCTTTAAGAAACCAAAAAACAGTCAAAAATTTCCACAAAAACCTGACCTAAACTTGCATGTGAATCCAGACATAATCATGAGTTTTACTATCATTCTGATGCAATCTCGTTGCAGAACATGACTAGACATATGCTGGATAGATCTGGCTCCAAAAAGGAAAAGATGGACCATGGTCCTCTAACTGAAGATGATTTTATCACACTGATAAAATTGTGGATCCGATCAAGGGTCTAACTGACAGTCCTTAGAAGGTCAACTGGCAGCTCAAGCTGTCAATCTTTTGTCAACATCCACAACCCATTATTGGCTTTTGGAATAGAAAACTTAAGTGCATCCCAACTTAATCACAAACCTTAATTTTTGACAGCTTTGCTTTGAAATAATTATTGTGTGACTTATCGACCGGGTGTTGTTAACCAGCCAGTCAGCACTTGAAGAGTCGTGTCAGTAATGAAGTTGTCTTTCTGCTAAAGATGTACTTTGACACGATCAATACAATTTCATCAGTCTTTTGAATATGAGATATGCTTTTTTTTTTCCCAACTTAAAATGCACTTCTGCTTTTTATGAATTTGAGCTCTTGTCTACAGCATCAAGGCACAGATCAAATTATTAAAACAGGGGTTACTCAAAGATTGCTAGTGTGCATTATGCAAATGTGAGCTGCTAGACGGATTTCACATTTTGTTCTTGGAAGAAAGGTTGCTAGATATTAGAGCGTTATGTCTACACGCCCATCAATGAATAGATGAAACAAAGAGAGGAGAGAGAGAGAGAGAAAGAGAGAGAGAGAGAGAATATATGCATACAGTATATAGTAATTAGTTCCAAATCCCCAAAATGTCACCCCAAAATAAGATAAAAATGAAGATTTAGGAAAAATTACCAGAAAAAAAAACGCACAAAAAATAAATCTACTCCAATATACCAGCAAAAATAAAATCACATGACATCCAAAAGAGCAGCTCATCATGGCACTGACTGAGGGCAGTACAAGACATGTAGAACCACACTGTACTGTAAAGATGGACTAATAGACAACCAATACCGGTGTTTTAAAAGCGAAATAGCCATGTTGATTGGTTGGATCTGAGTCTGTGGCATTGTATGTTGAACCAAGTTACAATGGCCGAGGAAAGACCATTGTAAGTTGAAAATATTGTATCCAGATTACCTTAAAGGGGCTAGTGTGTGTGTTTGTGTGTATATGTACATATATACAGTCATGTGAAAAAATTAGGACACCCTTTGAAAGCATGTGGTTTTTTGTAACATTTTTAATAAAAGGTTATTTCATCTCCGTTTCAACAATACAGAGAGATTAAAGTAATCCGACTAAACAAAGAAAACTGAAGAAAAGTCTTTTCAAGATCTTCTGTAAATGTCATTCTACAAAAATGCCTATTCTAACTGAGGAAAAATATAGGACACCCTTGCCCCTAATAGCGAGTGTTACCTCCTTTGGCTGAAATAACTGCAGTGAGACGGTTCTTGTAGCCATCTACCAGTCTTCGACATCGGTCTGAGGAAATTTTACCCCACTCCTCAATGCAGAACTTTTTCAGCTGTGAGATGTTTGAGGGGTTTCTTGCACGTACAGCCCTTTTCAAGTCACCCCACAGCATCTCAATGGGATTCAAATCTGGACTTTGACTTGGCCATTCCAGGACTCTCCATTTCTTCTTTTTCAGCCAATCTTTGGTTGATTTACTAGTATGTTTTGGGTCATTGTCATGTTGCATGGTCCAGTTCCGCTTCAGCTTTAATTTTCTAACTGATGGTCTCACATGTTCTTCAAGCACCTTCTGATACACAGTAGAATTCATCGTGGATTCTATGATGGTGAGCTGACCAGGTCCTGCTGCAGCAAAGCAGCCCCAAACCATGACACTTCCACCTCCATGCTTCACAGTTGGTATGAGGTTCTTTTCTTGGAATGCTGTGTTTGGTTTACGCCAAACATGTCCTCTGCTGTTGTGTCCAAATAATTCAATTTTGGACTCATCTGTCCAAAGAACATTATTCCAGAAGTCCTGGTCTTTGTCAACTTTATCTCTGGCAAATGTCAGTCTGGCCTCGATGTTTCTCTTGGAAAGCAAAGGTTTCCTCCTTGCACACCTCCCATGCAAGTTAAACTTGTACAGTCTCTTTCTGATTGTAGAGGCATGTACTTCTACATCAACAGTAGCCAGAGCCTGCTGTAGTTCTCGAGATGACACTTTAGGGTTTTTGGAGACCTCTTTTAGCATCTTGCGGTCTGCTCTTGGGGTGAACTTGCTGGGGCGACCAGTCCTGGGCATGTTGGCAGTTGTTTTGAAAGCCCTCCACTTGTAGACTATCTTCCGGACAGTGGAATGGCTGATTTCAAAATCTTTTGAGATCTTTTTAAATCCCTTCCCAGACTCATAGGCTGCTACAATCTTTTTTCTGAAGTCCTCTGACAGCTCTTTTGCTCTCACCATGGTGCTCACTCTCACTTCAACAGTCAGGAGCACACCAAACTAAATGTCTGAGGTTTAAATAGGGCAAGCCTCATTCAACATGCAGAGTAACGATCTACTAATTATGTGCACCTGGTGTGATATACCTGTGTGAGATCTGAGCCAATTTAAGAGGGAATACATGTGAGGGTGTCCTATCTTTTTCCTCAGTTAGAATAGGCATTTTTGTAGAATGACATTTACAGAAGATCTTGAAAAGACTTTTCTTCAGTTTTCTTTGTTTAGTTGGATTACTTTAATCTCTCTGTATTGTTGAAACGGAGATGAAATAACCTTTTATTAAAAATGTTACAAAAAACCACATGCTTTCAAAGGGTGTCCTAATTTTTTCACATGACTGTATATATATATATATATACACACACACAAAATAGAAAAAGGGTGCAGGCTCAAAAGGGCAAGCTTGCCCAAAAATTAGAGCAGCACTCAGGATAATGTGGAAAATAGTGGTTTATTCGCCCATTGGTGACGCAACGTTTCGGCTCCAACATGAAGCCCTTCTCTTTTTGACATTATCCTGGAGTGATGCTCTATTTTTGGGACTATATATATATATATATATATATATATATACACACACACACACACACACACATACATACACACAGTGTAATGCAGTCTCCATCACTACAGCCCACATTACCACAGTCTGTCCTATCATCCTCTCTGTACATAATGTCTCTTCATGAACTCTATTCCTACAGATATTCAGCTGAAGACCATATTAAACTGTACTTACAATCATAATCCTTAATAAGTAGGGCAGAGAGGAGGATGAGGCAGCTCTTTACCTCAGTGTTCTGAAGTAACCTCTGCTCTTGTGTGATTAGGACAGGTTTTGTGTGTACTAATAGGATGGTGGCCATTTTATTTCTCCTAATGATTGCACCCCAGAGCCATTCTTACTAATGAAAGATATTGGGGAATATGTTTATAATAGAATAATGTTTAAGTATTTTAATTTTCTTAATTCACGGAAAACCCATTTAATGACTTGTTAGGGGAGTCCATGAAGCAGATTTTGTACTTGGCCCCAAGAATTTCAATTTATACATCTTTGCATAATCTGTTTGTATTGTAAGGGTATTTTTTAAGTACTGATTGTTTTTGTCCCTTTAATTCGCTTTCATTTTACTATTACCATTCTATGTAATGATGTGCGTTGTAATCTAGTACACTGCTGCACACTGAAGGAGGGTCTAAAAGTTGAAAATCTGCAATACACATTCATTCAGGAGACTCTATCAAGAACTTCCTCCTAGGTAGGATGTAAGTATTGATTTGACCTGTCTCTTCTATACCCCGGGTTGTCGGTTATGATTTATAACCTGGTAGACAGCCATGTGTTATAGCATGAGTTTCCACCCCATTTCGGCTAGTGATGTGTATTGCCTTATTATTTAATTTGTGATTTGTTTGTGTTATCTTATACTTAATCACACTTAATACATATATTTACTCACTTAGCCTGCGTAAGCTTATTTATTCTTAAATATTTTGAATTCCCGTTCTGTTACAATATTAAAATTCCATTTCCAACTGCTCCATCATAGGGACTAGGGACTCAGGTGGCAGTAATACTGACATGAGGCCATAAAAACAGTCACACTTAGGCCTCTTTCACACGGGCGCCATGTATTTGGGCCAGATAAGATGCGGGTGCGTCGCGGGAAAATGCGTGATTTTTCTGCGTGAGTGCAAACATTTTTAATGTGTTTTACATGCGCGTGAGAAAAATCTGCATGCTTGGTACCCAAACCAGAACTTCTTCACAGAAGTTCGGGTTTGGGTTAGGTGTTGTGTAGATTGTATTATTTTCCCTTACAACATGGTTATAAGGGAAAAATAATAGCATTCTTAATACAGAATGCATAGTACAATAGGGCTGGAGGGGTTAAAAAAATTTTAATAAAATTTAACTCACCTTAATCCACTTGTTCGCGCAGCCCGGCTTCTCTTCTTTCTTCAGGACCTTTGATGACATCACTGCGCTCATGGTGATGGATCATGTGACGGACTATGTGATGAGCACAGTGACATCACCACAGGTCCTTTCCCTCCTGCACAGCAAAGAAGAAGAAAGAAGAGGAGCCGGGCTGTGCAAACAAGTGGATTAAGGAGGGTTAAATTATTATTATTATTTTTTACCCCTCCAGTCCTATTTATTAAGCATTCTGTATTAAGAATGCTATTATTTACCCTTATAAACATGTTATAAGGGAAAATAATAATCATCAGGTCCCCATCCCGATCATCTCCTAGCAACTATGCGTGAAAATCGCACTGCATCCGCACTTGCTTGCGATTTTCACGCAGCCCCAATTACTTCTATGGGGTCCGCGTTGCGTGAAAATCGCACAATATAGAGCTTGCTGCGATTTTGACGCAACGCACAAGTGATGTGTGAAAATCACCGCTCATGTGCACAGCCCCATAGAAATGAATGGGTCTAGATTCAGTGCGGGTGCAATGCGTTCACCTCATGCATTGCACCCGCGCGGAAAACTCGCCCCTGTTAAAGAGGCCTTATTTAATAATTCATTGATTATTTAGCGTTAACCTCATGTATCAAAGCACCTTCACAGATAAAGTGGCCCTTTTGCACATAACAACTAGAGTTCTGCTTCATTAACCTGTACTGAAATATGAAATATATAAGGCCAGTAGCCACTTCTACCATTATATAGAGGTGAAACTCAAAAAATTAGAATACCGTGCAAAGTTCATTTATTTCAGTAATGCAACTTAAAAGGTGAAACTAACATATGAGAGACTCATTACATGCAAAGCGAGATATTTCACAATATTCTTTGAAATAAATGAACTTTTGCACGATATTCTAATTTTTGGAGTTTCACTTGTAGTTCTTATCTACAATGCTAAAATATTTTTATAATCTATTTTCAAAGAATGTTCAGTTGGTATGAAACCTAGATATGTTCTGGACAGTCAAACATAAATTGTTATAAGATGAGTTAAGGGTGGGTGCATTTCTGCTGTAACAGTTGACTGAGCAGGAGACTCTAGACCACCACGTAGGAAAGATATAAGCAATATTTCAGAATGTAACAGTGTCCCAGCAAGGAGACAGTAGAGAAATAAGAGCATCTTTCTGCCTAGTAGAGAGACCCTATCAGTACTAATCTGCACACATGAACGCATGGTAGGCCCCAAGTCAACAGACCATTCTTTTAATCTCATATCAAATCACTGAGATAAAGGTATGTGTTTTACAGGCTCAGGCAAGTTTAAGAATATTTACCTCCAGGTTCAATAGTGATACACATTAAAAGTTTCCTACAGAGAAAAATAATTGTACCACTCACATAATACTAAGGAAATCATTTGAAGTTTACCATTAAAATAGCTAAAATTATGAATTATGAACACAATTGAACCTAAAGTGGCTTATAGGATTAGGCAAAAACATGGCTGCTTTCTTCCAGAATCATTGCCATACCTGTCCCCTGGCTGTGTCTGGTCCTGGGACTCTACATAATTCATGTGCCTGAACTACAATACCACACATACCCTTAGACAGATGCAGCACTTTTTTTTTATACGGAAAGCAGCTATATTTTACAAATTCTGTATCACTCATTAAAATCTATAGCAGATGATAAAAATCTGCCCTCTAAGATGTGGCTTAGGGCACTGCCAAATGTTACATTGGTAGCAAGTGTTCATCGCTGCCCCGCTACTTCTATTAGCAACATTATTCATTGAACTACTACTACTTTCATTTTGCCATGAAGACAACTCCCCTCCTCTCCTTGCATTGTGTGCAGTTCACAGCTGCTCCCAATTGTTAATGCTGAGCTGCCCTCTCCCTCTTGCCTTAGCTTAGGTTCCTAGTTTGCTAGTGTTTACCAGTATATGTGTGCTATTCTGATTGTTGGTGCCTGTGTGCTTCTGACTGTTAACCAACTCTAAAGCCCTTTGCTGCCTTTCCTGATGTCACGGCGGGGAGTTTGGGAAACCCCCCACCGTGCAGTGTCAAAGGATAAAAGGGAATCAGCCTGGCCAAAGGGGGTAATACGGGAGCAGGTCACCTCCTACAGCGTCCCTAATCCTCTCCCTGACTCCTCACCATATGAGCGGACCCTGATGGTAGGACGACTCATACTCAGGATAGCTAGAAACCCTAAGTCGCCCTGGTAATCCCTCACCAAGGAGCAGGGAAGAGACGACCTGTTCATCCCAGTCATGGATGAACAGGAGTCTCTATCTGAGGCCAGGCTGCAAGGAGATGGGAACACATACAGCTTAAGGAGATGGCAGGTAAGCGAAACCAATAACACACTTACGTGCCACAGACACACTGACTGGAACCCGTGCACTAGTGCTGCTGTCCACACCAACATTAAAGGACACAGCATATATCACAAACCACACAGGAACCCAGGACACCATAGCTGCAATAAACATGAGACAGGGGAATGTCTAGTAAACATGCTGGACACCAAACACTACCAGACATGTAACACCACACAAGACATACAACACCCTAAACATAACCCACGCAAACCAAAACATAAGAAGGGAAGGAGACACCATAAGTACATCAGTGGCCACAAGGGAGGCTACAACTTAAAGGGGAGTGCACACACAAGCATACCAAACAAGTAACCACCGGCAACAGCATGCGTGGCAACCATGTCACGGCAATCACCCAGAAGGCCAAGACACTGCCACTGTATGCTCTCACAGCAACACGTTGCCGCAGGCAACCGCAAGTATGGCAACAGTGTCACAGCGTACACCATAGGCCGTGACACTCGCACCCCTCAAAGCCCCCCTAGCAAAAAAAAGGGGAACTAAACAGAACACCCAAAAAACAACAGGGCGGGGGTGGACAAAGTAACAGGATCAGTGTCATTGCAAGCAAGTCTCTAAAAGACTGCTGCCAGCTGCCGGAACCACCTAGAAACCAGCCACCATACAGCTCAGAGAGACCGCACTGAACACAGAGTCCACCTCAGACCCAGTTCACACAAGGTTGCTGTGAGCAAGCATTTCCAACCAGCACACAGCCAGTACACCACAGGAATGCAGCCAGCACACAACACAAGTGAACCAAAACATAAGAAGGAAAGGAGACACCATAAGTAAACCAGTGGCCACAAGGGAGGCTACAACTTAAAGGGGAAGTGCACACACAAGCATACCAAACACGTAACCACCGGCAACAGCATGCGTGGCAACCATGTCACAGCAATCACCCAGAAGGCCAAGACACAGCCACTGCATGCTCTCACAGCAACACGTTGCCACGGACAACTGCAAGTGTGGCAACAGTGTCACAGCGTACATCATAGGCCGTGACACTTGACCTCAGATTAGTTTATCAGATTTGCACAAACTTTGCCTGCCTTGACATCTGCCTGTTTACTGACTTCAAGTATTGCCTGACCCCTTGGTGCCCATGGGTCAGCTGCCAGTTACACCAAGACTATTCCAAGAGGTAGACGACTGGTGGCTCCACTGCAGCAAAGGCCAGGTCCTGCATAGGGGTTAAAGGGTAAAAAACAGGATATCACCAGGCTAGCCCTCAT
Organism: Bufo gargarizans; assembly: GCF_014858855.1. NCBI lineage: Eukaryota > Metazoa > Chordata > Amphibia > Anura > Bufonidae > Bufo > Bufo gargarizans. The sequence goes on along the minus strand of NC_058083.1, from coordinate 467,705,967 downwards.
GACTAGCCTAAAGTTAAACCGGTTATTTGGTACATTGGGTCCACACCCACTGCATTTTACACCAAAATGAAGTGGCCCACACTAAAAGTACCAAAATACCTTAAACAACTATTCCTCCTGACTTTCCCAATTACAAGCATGCACTGCTCAACCGAGCATGCATATGTTAACTGGTTGAGGGAAATAAGATGCTTACAGACCCCTCTAGAGACTTGAAAACAAAAACGTGGACACACAAAACATCAGTCACCTGGAAAACAGCAGGTTCAGCTAACTTGAATATTATGCACATGAGCAACTCAACAGTTTTTTAGATAGCCTAATAAGACACCAACTAAAATCGAAACTGTAATATAGAACAAATATAAATTACCTTTAAATAACCTATAAATAACTTAACGCAAGCAATTAGTTTATTACTTAAATAAGAACTGCACATTCAACAGACTTTGCATAAATAAATAAGACAATCAAACATAAGAAACTTTGTGAGATATCTTATTAGAGAAACATGCCTCTTTTCCCACTTACGCGCAACTTCTTTTCCTTCTCCTGCAGAGATCACTGACTGTTAATTCACAACTAAAGTCCATCTTGAGATAAATGACAGATTATCAGCTCACTGAGGGATCATGTAACTTGCTGACCATATACGTTTATTAAGATGGAAGAGGAGGAGAAGGAGTGAGCTGCGGGAGAGAGACAGAAGCACAGAGACGCTACTGGCTCTAGTACGTTTTCTACCTCACTAAAGTTCTGGATTCATAGCTACTCTGCTCAGTACTGCAGTATGACATCTTGCATGCTGGTTCTGAGGATGTGCTACAAAGAGACAGGGAATCAGGATTACCTATTTTCATTGACCCAAAAGTTGCTCATTTCATTGACCCAAAAGTTTACACATTAGCTCACCGATTCTTATACAAACCATATAATAAAGTTAAATACATTCTTGTTCAGCGTCTCCTTACCTTTGGGGAACATATATGTAATTATGCTCTCAATTTGCTTCATCTGAAGGATATTCTCAATGGTTTAACTCTTGGGTCTACAAGCATCCAATAGCCCCACCAGAGGCATACATAGAAAGGACCCAAAACTCAAAATAGTCCCCCATTATGGTGTTGGGTTGACATCTACCACAGAAGAGCCTGTATTTATTTTCCTGTCTGAATTTTTACATGAACCTTGGTTCAATCCTCACCCCACTTGGAGTACTGAACAGGTGTTTGTCACCCAAGTAGCAGACATGATGGGATCAATCAGAGTTGGGCCCTCTCTCTAAGACCACATAGCAACCACATTGCCTGCATTTATTGTATATGTCCATGACCTTAAAGGGGTTATCTGACTATTTGTAACTGATGACCTATCCTCTGGATACGTCATCAGCATCTGATTGGTGGGGGTCTGACATCCCTGCCGATCAGCTGTTTGAGAGGGCTTGACGCACAAGTGAATGGGGCTGAGCTGCTCCCAGGCCACGTGACTCAAGGTTGTGATGTCACTGGCCTAGGTTAAGCAGTGAGAAAGCCGCATCGCTCACAGGAGTGCTGGGCTATCTCAAACAGCTGATAAGCAGAAGTCCTGTGTGTTGGACCTCTCCCGATCAGATGCTGATGACCTGTCCAGAGGATGGTCATCAGTTACAAATAGTTGGAGAACCCATTTGACAAACCACATTGCTATTACTTAGTGCATGGATGCCACAGCTTCACTGAGGGTTGGAGGTTGATGTTCGCACCGGCTGGACATTTATTCATGGACTACAGTATACAATACCTAATGAGTGGATTAGAACCCCATTCTTAGAATACTAACAAAACTGCTGAAAAACCAAACCTGAGCCAACCTAGAAAACAAAGATTCTCCCAAAGACACTATAGATCAGTTCACATGACGTTATTTGACTGGCACGAACACAATGTTGGCTCCATTTTCAGCATAGTACTTACAATTTGTTTGGCTCATATGGTAGTTAGGTGAATTGTCAAGTGGCAACAGAGAGCCTATAAGTGAATAGCAACAACTGCACCAACAGTCTATAAGGGCCCGACGCACACATCAAACACAGCGGGCGGCCGTACAGCGGAAGGAAGGAGAGCGTTCCTTCCATCCAACAATAAGGAGAGAGTTCGAGGAGGAGGGGAGGGACTGTGGCGACTGTGCCACCAATGATACTTTACCAGAGGACCTTTCATGGGTCCGGACTTTATTAACCAAGTAGCATGACATGTAGAGCGGCACCTAGGGATCTCCCTGCACTTACTTTTATTCCTGGGTGCCGCTCCGTTCGTCCGCTGTGGCCCCCTGTTACTGTCTCCCACACTGTATGCTAATTATTACTATCGGAACACTAGGGAGGAGACATCAGCTTCTCTCCCTGGGCGTTCCTTCTCCCTGGCTGTAGCGCTGTCCAATCACTGCGCAGAGAGTCACCTTCTCGCTGGCTGTGACGCTCTGTGCTGCGATATAAACAATAAATAAACATATTACATATCGCCACGTCTGAAAAGTCCAAACTATTAAAATATCAAAAAAAAATCCTATGTGGTGAGCGCCGTAACAAAAAATAAGATAAATAAAAACCCTAAGCCTCATGCTCCTATGCTCTCCTTTGCCCTGCTCAATTTAATTTAATTCTAAATTGCACAGGGCAAAGGTATTTTTGGAGTTAGGGTGATGTACCGGGCTCTCCATAGGGCTGCCAGGCGGAGCAGTGAGCCCAGTGATGTCACCGGCACTGGTGGGCGGGCTTTAGCGTTGCCCTAGCCTGTAAAACGCCTCCGCCTGGCAGTGTGTTATTTTTAATAAAAGAGCCCTTGCCCTGCGCAATCCAGCTCAGGGCAAGGGAGCGCATAGGAGCATGAAATGCTAACATCAGGGGGGCTGCCTGTGTGAAATTATGGGTATGTCCGAGTTCAGCTCTGAACCTGGACAACCCCTTTAACTAAGGCTAGTTTCACACTTTATCGGATCCATCAGGCTGTTACAGCAGAGGAAACCCTGTTGGAGTTCAGAGGATCTAGCCTAGTTGGTTACTGCCATACACTGTCGGACCCCATAGTCTATAATAGGATCTGGACAGTTTCCGGCATGAGTGCCAGGTCTTTGCCAGAAAAAAAACCTCACAAATAGTTTTTTTGTCCGGTTAAAACCTAGGCCTCATGCCACAAACCATTATAGTCAATGGGGTCCGGCAGTGAAAGGCAGTATCCGGCTAGGCCAGATACGTTAGGCTCTTCTCGGAATCCACTAAATGCAAGTGTGGACTACCATTAGACTAACTGCACAGGCAGACAGTTTCTGAGTAGCAAAAAACTTTCCTTGTAAATAGAGACAGGAATGTGAACAACTCTATTAGTCTACAACCACACTATCAATAAATGTATGTACAGAGCTGTTCTTTACAAGACTCCAAGTCAATCTACACAGGAAGGGGGTCAATAAATCACATCTATGTCTCACAGAAGCAGGGTCAGGTCTTGGTTTAATACATCATGAAGAAAAATGCAAAAGGGGCAGTAGATCCCAGGCCTTATTGTCAATAATAGTAGCTCAGATGCTTAACTAGTAAAAAAATATATACTTTTACTCAGATGTAACTTTATCCGTGTTAGGTCACATATTCATTACTCTAGATGGCAGATCACAGTGTAAGGAATGTTGTCATGTGCAAAAACCGAGAGTGATTGACCTGATTCAAGTACTCTATGGGGGATTAAGTGTGTGTTGTGTGTTTGTATACTTTATGTGCTTCTGTTGGATGTGAACTTTACAGAACTGAATTAAAGGGAATAGTTGCATTAGACATTTTAACTGGGATATTCACAATTTAGGTACCTTTCAGGTTTGCCGACATATACCAGCAAAAGTACACACTAATGGACCGATAGTAGGACTGTACTGTCAGAAATCACTATTGATGGTTAGTGAGGAGTCAAATATTATTTTTGTTTTGTGCATTATACATTCCTATGATTTTTTTGTTTTACTTTTCTATGATATTTTAATGCTATGTCCACCACTTTAGGTTTTAGATCCAAAGAAACTTTTGCAGTTGAAAACTTCAGACAGAACTGCTTATTACAGCCCTTATCTTTACTAATATTCTCTAGAAAAATTAAATGACCTTTCTTAGTGAGAACATGCAGTACTTTTCTACTTCATGCCTTCAATATTAAGGGCCTGATCTTTTATTACTTCTACTGTTTTCAGGCGCTCACTGTCATTAATGCTATGTTGCCTTTCAAATCTTTTTTTGCCTGCATGCTGCCCCAGTGGTTTCTCATGGACAAAATCCGCAGCAGCTTCTTAAAATTCTAAGTGGGGTGGTGTCCATTCTCCTTCTGTTTCATTGTTTCTGTCAAAATAATAGTAATTTTGGTGTGTTTTTTTTTATGTCCATTGCTGTAATTATTATTATTTTAATGTGACTATTATATGTAGTATTTGTCCTAAGGAATTTCAAAAGAGCCTAAATAGAGATTATGTCATTTTAGCAATACCATTATTTCCCCAATATTGTGTAATATGCTATTTAACATAGATGTGATTATCAAAATGAAGGTTTCAACACAACATATTATGATCGGTATATGGTGTTGGAATCTAAAGTCCTAAAACACCTAGTACAAAGCTAATGATTGTTTTAATGGGAACTCCACTTAAAGAGGTTTTCCAGGCTTTTAATATTGAGGACCTATCCTAAGGATAGGTCATCAATAACAGATCGGCAGGGGTCCGACACCTGGCACCCTCGCCGATCAGCTGTATGAAGACAAGGCACACGTTGTGCACACCTGCCTTCTCCTGTCTCTCTTCCTGCTCGCTGTCGATGTAGCAGTGGCGAGCAGGAAGAGAGCCAGGAGACGGCACATGCTGTCTCTTCATACAGCTGATCAGCAGGGGTGTTGGGTGTCGGACCCCTGCCGATCCGATATTGATGAGCTATCCTGAGGATAGTCAATTAGTGAATGTATTGTAGTATTGTGGCTGAAACATGCGCAGTTAGCGGTTGAAGACTCCAAGCAATGTGTGGACATGTGGGGTGAGATGTTCATTGGTGGAGAAGGTACCTTGATAATTGTACATAGGTGTATGAGTTTTGTTGATTACCTGCATGCATGACCCATTAGTATTTTTCCAAGTTGGGGGAGGTGGTCTGAGGGAGGCCTATTGTGATTGGTGATATGTGAGCTATGCAGGGTATAAATGTTTGGAGAAAGCACTGTATACTAAGCTTGACAAAGACTACGTTGTAGTCGAAACGTTGCTATTTTTACTGGTTGTTTTTGGAATTATTTCATGGATTAACAACGAATAAAGAATTAATGGAGAATAATGCTGCCGCCATTCACTAATTGAATGTCTATTGGTGGGCTACTGTGGATCCGGGGCCCGAGGCAGGCTGATGCATAACTCCTAAATTGAGTCAAGAAGGTACGGAGGTGCTGCTCTATACATGTATTTGTGCTATCCTGAGGATAGGTCATCAATATTAAAAGCATGGAAAACCACTTTAAGATGAGATTAATGCATCCATTAAAGGGAACCTGTCACCGGGATTTTGGGTATAGAGCTAAGGACATGGGCTGCTAGATGGCCGCTAGCACATCCGCAATACCCAGTCCCCATAGCTCTGTGTGCTTTTATTGTGGGAAAAAAAAGATTTGATACATATGCAAATTAACTTGAGATGAGTCCTGTGCCTGACTCATCTCACATACAGGACTCATCTCAGGTTAATTTGCATATGTATCAAATCTTTTTTTTTCCACAATAAAAGCACACAGAGCTATGGGGACGGTATTGCGGATGTGCTAGCGGCCATCTAGCAGCCCATGTCCTCAGCTCTATACACAAAATCCGGGTGACAGGTTCCCTTTAAAGGGGTTTTCCAGGCTCCTGATATTGATGACCCATCCTCAGGATAGATCACTAATATCCGATTGGTGAAAATCCATCACCCTGCACCCCCACCAATCAGCTCTTCGCTGCAGCCTCCAATGCTGGAACTAGCATTTTGAATGGATCAGGAAGCAGAGCTCCTTTCAAAGTGTAGGGGCCATGGTCGGTTACTGCAGCTAAGTGTCCATTTCAGGGAGCGAAAACTGAATTGCAGTAACCTACCACGGCCACTACACTTTGAATGGAGCTGTGCTTCCTGTTCTATCAGTGGGGGTGCGCTGTGTCAGACCCTCAACGATTGGATATTAATGAACAAAGGATAGATCATTAATATCAGTATCCTGAAAAACCCTTTTATTTCACAAACCAGTTTAGTGTTCTAAATTGTGGCCCACTTGAAGTATACAGTGCTCTAGGACAAGTATTTTGTCAGAGATTTCTATTGATGCATTGTTTTGTAGCAGGTTTTCCATGCTGAAATCATCTGCAGAAAAAAGCCTAACATAAATGGATGTTACAGACTGGTAGTTAGTCCATGTGAATATACACTTAGGGCAACACAAAAATTGAAGTGGTCTGTTCCAGAGACTCTATATTTTGGAAACAATATAGACCCATCATTCGCGGCATTTTATGCAACATGTCAGAATAGAACTGCAGATGGAATTTCCTTTTAAAAGGAAGCCTGTCAGCATGTTTAACCTTGCAAAAATGCTGAGAGCTCTAGGCAGGGGCAGGGGAAAGCAAGACAAACATAACAAATAAAAGTTGAGCTGCTCCACTGCCCCTCCCCGCTGCTCTGTAGTGGCCTCCTAGTTGGATGCTAGAACTGTCACTCAGAACAAAAGGGGAGGGGCTGTGAACCAGCTCAAAGCAGAAAGAACTTTAGAGTGAAGCTTAACCTCTGGGGGGCACTTGCAAGAGAAGAACACAGTGGACTAAAAGTTCATATTCACAGCACTCCTGATTAGTGTTGAGTGCCCCTCTGTTACCAAGTTTGGTGTACAAGGGTCCGGTTATCTAAGAATTCAGTCATGGATTCCGCTACCACGGACCATAACTTATGGTCCGTGGAAGCGGAATCCACAATGGAATTCTTAGAGAACCCAAACCCTGTTCGCCGAACTTGAAACCACAAGTTCGTTCAACACTACTCCTGATAATTAAAAGTCTGCAAAAGGTATGTTTGCCCTGCCCTCCTAGTCCCTGCCTTGTGCTGTCAGCAGTTTTGCATGGTCAAAACTGCTAACAGACTCCCCCAATATCTATTCTCACTTGCATATTTTGTATAGAGAGCAAGAGGTAATGGCTACAACTCATTTTAACTCAGCAACAATACAACACACACTATTTTACTGCCTTTGCAATAATATGCAACTTACAACGATGTCGATTCTTGCGAAGCAATTTACTGTTCCCTTGAAATGTATAAATAACTGCATAGAATAAACCCAGAGGTTGGCACATGAGGCCGCAGACATCCTTGATAGTCTTAATAACTTTTGTATTACAAAAGACTGTTTCCAGATTAGGAAAACACTTTTACCACACTGACAAGGCTGAAAGCCTTGAGGTCTGAACTAGTCAACATCTTCACACGTTTGCAGAGTCCTGTCTAACATTGTGAAATTCTTTTACAATTCTGTATGAGATGTCACTTATTAATGTGCAATAGCCATCAGAAGCTCATTAGCGGGCTACCAAATAAATTACTGTTAATCTTAGTCAATGAGCTATCGGATAGTGATAACTGTTTCTTCTAGGTGAATACAGAACTTTCCATATTTAGCCAAAAATGTATGCAAACTTTTTTGTATGCATACCGATTTGTATGTGTGCAAACATGTTCTATCTTTTTTGCGGTGTGGTTAGAAACCCCACGGAAGTACTCCGTAGTGCTTTCGTGGGCTTCCGCGCCTCCGTTCCACACCCTTGGGTCTGAATCCGTGACGCGGTGCACAAACGGCCGGGGCCCATATATTGTGAACCTGCTGTTTGCAGGCTGCAATACGGGCACAGCCGGCACACGTTCATGTGCATGAGACCTGAGTCTGTATATTTGTTTGCATGACAGATTTTAGGAAGCACTTGATATATCCAAGATACTGTATTTGGTAACGCTGTGTTCAAATTGTGGTGACTCGCTCTGGTAGACAGGACAAGCGGACCCAGTATAGAGGCAAAGACCAGTTTATAACTCCAAAACTTCAGTGTTTATTCACACTTGGTTGCAAGTACACAGTACAACAGTTAATTTGCAGTATTGGTGTTAATTCACACACAGATAGCTCAAAAAAGCAAAACAGCCACCTTTTGTCCTGGGTGGTAATCCACACCTGACTGACATAGCTCAGAACAGAGCAGTCCTCCCGGATTTAGGCCTCCAGCCAGGCACAGGGCTCAGATCCTGGTACTGAGATTGCCAGAGAGATATAAAAATCCTCTACACCTGACACTGCTGGCTGTTTTTTATAGGCCTTACAAAACCCGGCCTGGAACGTGGGGAATAGTCACCCACCCAGCACTTTGACTACTCCCAGTAAGAGCCATCCCAGATCGGCTATTTACAGCCATACTAAATAGCAAAGTGTCAAACAGCAACTACTACTGACACATGAAAACTGGCTCCTACTCCACCGAAGGCCAGAAACCTCGGTGACACATACCTATCATCCACGATGATTCCTTGTACCTTCTTACAAACGACCCCCCTTCGTTCAACCTTGAGGGTGTGAACACATGCCCTACAGTATACCCGGGACAGGGCATCCGTGTTTCCCTGTAACTGGCCTGCCCTGTGTTCTACGGAGAACTTAAAGTTCTGTAAGGATAGGAACCACCTGGTGACTGTGGCATTTCTCTCTTTGGCCTGGCTCATCCACTTGTGAGGGGAATGGTCAGTCATCAGGCGGAACTTTCTCCCCAACAAATTGTAGTGGAGAGACTCGAGTGCTCACTTGATAGCCAGGAACTCTCTCTCCACTATACTGTACCTGGTTTCGGCTGCGGTAAACTTGTGGCTTAGGAAGACAATTGGATGCTCCTCCCCATTGATTTCTTGAGACAATACCACACCGAGGCCTACTTCAGAGGTGTCCATCTGTACTATAAATTCCCATTTGAAGTCGGTCGTCACCAAAACCGAGGACCCACACAGGGCCGACTTCAAAGCGGAGAACGCCTCTTCCGCCTGATCATCCCAGCGAACCATCACCGACCTGCGTCCATTCAAGAGCCCTGTCAATGGCATGGCCACTGTAGCAAAGTGGGGAACAAACCTCATGTAATAGCCCACCATTCCTAGAAATGACTACCTGCCTAGTGGTGACAGGTCAGGACCAATTCCGAATTGCCTCTATTTTGTTCACTTGAGGTTTGATAACTCTGCACCCAATGACATACCCCAGGTACTTAGTCTCCTCTAACCCTATCACGCAATTTTTTGGGTTAGCGGTTAGCCAAGCATTCCTAAGGGAGTCCACTACAGCCTGCACTTTGGGTAGGTGACTTTCCCAGTCAGTACTGTGGATGACGATATCGTCTAGGTACACCGAAGAGTACCGACGATGTGAACGAAGTACAATGTCCATTAGCCTTTGAATGGTGGCTGGGGTGCCATGCAGACCAAAGGGTAACACCTTGTACCAATCTAGCCCCTCCTGTGTGATGAAGGCAGTTTTTTCTTTAGCAGCCTCCGCTAAGGGCACCTGCCAATATCCTTGTGTGAGGTCCAAAACTGAGAAATACCGGTTAGTTGTCCTAACCTTTCAATTATGTTGTCGACTCAGGGCATGGGATATGAATCAAACTTAGAGATCTCATTTAATTTTCGGAAATCGTTACATAACCGAAGTGTCCCGTCTAGCTTGGCTATTAGCACTATAGGAGCAGCCCACTCACTTTTAGACTTCTCAATGATGTCTACTTCACTGCTGCTTCCACTGAAGTAATTGGTAGCAGCTCTGCAGTAACTACACAATGGATGGAACGGCGTAGTTTCGGCACCAGAACTACTGAAATACAGGTGTCCACTGGAGGTGCCAACTGTTAGACCCTTCCCCCAATTAGATATTGATTGATTTACGTTAACAGTAACCAACTTAACTCCACCAGGCCTCTATCAGGTAAATGTACAGGAGTTTTGCTTTTGTTGCTATGGCTTATATGCAGCTTTTCAGTAAACAGGTGCCTTATTTGGCGATTTTTTTTCCCCCCATTAATTTCTAGACTGAATTACTACAAAATATTAATGCTTTCTATGAAAAATGTGCAGTGAAATCTTTCATTCTAACGGAACCTATTAGTTGGGCATCTAATCCTCCCTGTGTCAGTGGCAGACAGTTTACTCCTCAGTAATATTGATAAGGATAGGAGGATTTATTAAAATGTTACTGTAACCCAGCTCAGGATAAAGCTTCTGTCAGCACTGTCAATATGTTTAATTGCAGATTTGTGAAAAATCCCCCATTTACCTCATCAGTCATACAGATGCATTCCTAAGATAACAACACTTCATTCTAGAATAACATTGACATACCTGAAAACTTAGGAAAACTTACAGGAGACCGATGGAAGTCGAGTCCCTGTGCGCCAGCTGGAGCAATAGGCACTTCAACAACGTTGTGTTTTTATCTCTATGAAGGAATGCACTTTCGGGATTATAGAACATGACAATACCCGATGAAAGGAAGAGGATAAGATGTTTTGCTTCAGAAAAATAAACTTTTCTTTGCTGTAATTATATCAATAATGCAAAAAAATCTCCCAGCTCATCACATGATCTCTCACCACGAGTTCATATATGAACATATGAAAGCAGATTTTGGCAGTCATTTATAACAGTAATGTATAACACTGCATTAAGTACATTAAAGAAGTTATCCAACCCCTATAATACCCACAAAATGCCCAGGCACTTTAAACTGGTTATACTTATCCCCCTCCCCAGCACCTATGTCACTCTTGATCCCCGCACGGCCGCTGCTGCATCTCCCCAACGGGCGGATCAAAATATCTGGCGACACGGGGGCAGCCGCAAAGGTGACCAGCCTCCCTAGAGTCACCCACAATCCCAGGGAGGCTCGCAGCGGCAGCTGTACGGACATCAACAGCTACGCAGGTGCCGGGAAGTGGGGTGAAAATAACCTGTATTAGGTGCCTGGGCATTTTGGGGGGCATTATAGAGGTTAGATAAACCTCTATATAAAAAAATTCAAGAACTAAGCCATAAAATTAGCAATAACAAGGATCTCCAATGGCCTCAGCATACACAACGCAATGGATTTTTTTGTGAAAGTATATAAGAATCCTCACTTTGCCAGGCACAGTACAATATCTAGGAAAAAATAAAATACCATGCTGAAATCCCATAGATGAGAAGGCAGAGAATTTTTATTATACATTCTACCTTACCTGGACGCTAAATACATGGTGCCTGATGAGAGCTGTGGACACAATGCATTAATCAGCCATGTAAGGTGACTGGGGAACCTATATGAGATAGAACTGCTGGGCCTCGGCAGCCCAAGGTCAGCTCTAAAATGTAAGGACCAAGGCTGTATTTCACCTGTAACTGGGGAAAAAAAGGAAGACAAAAAAAGCAATTATAGTTCAATGTCAGCCAAGGGTGTACTTATGACCATATGGGAGATATTCTGTGCACTAAAATATGTGCAGTAAAATATACAAAACTAAGAAACAAAGGAAAGAATCAAATAAATGCTAGATAGCCATTATAAAGAAAGTGTTCAATTAACAGCATAACAAGGCCAGCAAATAGGATGTTAATGAAGAAGCCTATGACTCCTTCTGGCAGCGTAGCTATGGGGGAGCAGTGGCCCCAGATCCACTTACATTGTGGGACCAAGCCATTGTAACACTCCTAACCATCCAGGATATAGCCAACTCACAAGAAACAAGTAAAAGAACACATAGCTAAAAATCCAGCAGCCTAACTCTTTTGTTACCATCAACCTACTTCTTTTGGGGCCCACAAAGAAGCAACTGCAGTGTCCCACTACGTGTGTGTGGGCACTGCTTAAAAGCACTTTTTATCTTAATTGTATTGTGCGGTATTGTATGACTTTGTATTAATGTATCTGCAAAATCCCTGTTACCAGGCAGATTAGGTGTAATTTATACATCCCACCACTAGATGGGGATAAAACTTAGGCCATATATATATACCTGGGTCAGGCCTAGTGAGAGGAGGAGGAGAGGAGATCTGAGTGGAGTTCAGGGTTGAAAATGTAGTTAGAGATTAGAGCAGATCTGAGGAGATCAGATTAGATTAGTGGGAGAGAATGTAGAGTGAAGACTCCATGACACAGATTATTGAGTGGAGCCAACTTCGCTATGAGGTGATACTAAGATGTGAGGCGCAGAAGAGCGTTTTCCTTCTGTGGTCGGACTATACACTTGCATCCCTGACCAGTAGGAGAGAGTTTGCCTCCCTGGAACAGAAACAAGCTTTCTAAGGAATCATCGGTGATAAGAGCCATTATTGAGGGCCACAGACACCTTTGCGCATGGTGGAGGACTTATAGCTTCTGGCAGCCACACCATAATTCTGGGAAACAGATTAGTTTACCTGTCCCAATGTTCAGCTTGTAGGGAAAGGACAAGGAATAGGACTGAGCACATCAATAGGAACAAGGTACACCTTACCCACAGCTCCAAGTCAAGCCTAAAAAGCCTAGAAACTGTGGATTTGCAGAATCAACTCTGTTAACATCAAGAGACTGTATTTTTGTACTGCTGCAACCAAAGTCAACACCAGTAAAAGTTGTGAGTTGCATCTTACCAATGTCTACCTCATTATTACCACTATTGGTTGTACCACCATTAACAGTACTGGCGTCACGACAAAAACCATCAAGGGACAGCCGCAACAAGCACTCCTAACATCAAGGGCACCTCAACCACCATCTTGGCTGATGCTTCCCTACACAGAGCGTGCCCTGGAGGATTTCATGCTGTCCACCTCAACACTGTGCTGCCAGCCCAGGGAGGCTTTCTGCTAACCGTGAGTAAACTGATGAACTGTGTGTTATAATTTGGCCCCTCATCGGTCCACCGTGCACCTCACGTGTTGCCCCTGCGCTACTGGCTGGCTGCACTAGTAATGGCGAAACTCGAGTTGGGCTGCTGGAATTTAATACCATGTGGATTTTGACTATGTTTATATGCAGTTTTTCACTTATTGTTTTTGAGTACCTGCTTTCAGGGGCCGACTAGGAACTTAAAGTGGCCCTGGAAAAAAAAACTAAAAGTAGCCCCAAGTTGTAGGAGAATACAAGTCACAAGTAATGTATACCAAAATACAAAGGCAAAATACCGCAAGGTAATAACTATCATATGTAATCAATTATGCAAATGCCTGTGGTCCAAAATCAAATATAAACACCTACAAGGCACTAGCAGACCACATGATATAAATATTGCATTTTATTAAACACATTGAAACAAATAACCATAAAAACAGGTGCAGGGAAAAGGCAACATCACGGAGGAAGGCACAATGGTATTAGTACATACTGCTACAACAATAAAATACAAAATTATAAAGTGCAAGTGCTATTGGAAACAATCCCAAAATTTCCAAGCAGAGTCAGTTACCCATAGTGTGCCTTCTCCGAGAAGGTGACTATGGCATCTGGGAGCTCAAAAATAACAGGCAGCTAATGTCATGATAGAAAGATATTTTGCTTCTCTGGATAAACTTTGCGATATGAAAAGCTTGTGAGACGCCATATACTTTAAAGAAATGGTAAATTCTAAATTTCGAAAGGAGAAGCACTGCGTAAAGAAATCTTCTCTCGCATTTCTACTTTATTAGAAGGCAGGATTGAAGATTAATTAGAAAATATATGTTGCAGAACAAAACCTGTCTACAGTGTCCCAAGCAGCTCAAGTCCTACCGAGACTCAAAGCAGCATGAAAAGAATCTCGATTTCTTCACACTTTGATTTCTTTTGTTTACTTTGCTCTAATTTCTCTTTACAGGAAAAGTAATAATTATAGTTATGTAGGTCACCTATCATAGAATTAATAACACACCAAGTTCACTGAGCACCGCCGATGAATAGAAGACTTGAAATCTCTCTGTTTGATATCATTTTTTTAATTGGTTGATTAAACTAGTTATAGCTTGTTGAGTTTTTTCTTTAATTTTTGTTCCTGAAATGTGCAAATCTCCTATGAAAAATCCTGGAGAAAGCTAGGAACAGATAATTATTTTTAATTAAGATATTATTTCAGTTGTACATTCGATTTAGAAGTAAGCTTGCTAATATATCGTTATATAGGAGAGGAATACATTTTCTCTGCTTGGAGCTTGTACACCGACTATAGACTGTCAAATATCCAAATATAATTATGCTTTGGACATGTACATGATCCCATCACTATTCACTGAGTGTGTCTTCAACTACTTTTCTATGATAAAAATAGGGGGAGAGATTTCTCATAAATGAAAGATTGAGGACTATAACGAACTGTATTTTTCACTTTATAAGACGCACTTCCCCCCCCCCCCCCAAAAGTGTGTGTGTGTGTGGGGGGGGGGGGGGTGGCCGTGCGTCTTATAAAGTGAATAGTAGTGAGTGCTTCAATTATGGAAGCGCTCACTAGTATGCATTAGGTGCCGGGGGAGGGGAGTGAAGCGCTGTAGACATGGTCGCACATGCTCAGTTCCATCCTTTTACTGTTAGAAGCTCTGATAGTTACAGGGAAAGAGCTAAAGCAGAAAGGGCATGCCCCCTGAGAAAGGACATACCTGAGCTGCCAGCTTGAAAGAAATCTAGCAAAGCAAATGGAGAAATGAATGGGGAGATCTCTGGATCCATGTGAGGTACAGGGCTGGTTCTAGCTTTGTTACAAAAAGATTGTTATGTACTATACGATGTCTGATTTTCACTTTAAAAAGGATTTCCAGCACTATAATAGACATGGCCTATCCTAAGGATTAACCATTAATATTAGCTCAATGGGGGTCCATCTCTCAGCGTACCCTTGCTGTTTTGCTGTCTAAAGGGGCTACAGGACACCCCTTTATTGCTTTTCAACCACAGAGGTAGTGGTTGCACCTGGTACTACATCACAAAACAGCGATTTACGGTCCCCAATGCATGGGCACCATCCGTGCGGCTGGCGCGACAGATCCAGACCAATTCAACTTGAATGGGTCCATGATCTGTCTGCACAGCGAAAAACATGTTCTATTTTAATGCGGTACAGAAGCACCATAGTGTTTTTGTGGGGTTCCATGCCTCCATTCCGCACCGCACCTTTCGTATTGCGGACTCACTCAAGTGAATGGGTCCGCATCCGTGATGCGGTGTACAAACAGATGATGCCCATATATTGCGGAACCGCTGTTTGCGGGCCGCAATGCGGGCACGGCCGGGGAACGGCCATCTGCACGAGCCCTTAATGAGGACATTTGGAATGTCCGGGCCAGACATAAACCCTAAGGCCTCTTTCACACGAGCGTGACGGATTAGGTCCGGATGCGTTCAGGAAAACTCGCAACATTTTGCAAACAAGTTCAGTCAGTTTTGTCTGCAATTGCGTTAATTTTTTTTCCACGCGGGTGCAATGCGTTTTGATGTGTTTTTCACGCGCGTGATAAAAAACTGAAGGTTCACCATCAGTGAAAAACGCATTCCATCCGCACTTGCTTCCGGATGTAATACGTTTTTCACGTAGCCCCATTCACTCCTATGGGGCCAGGGCTGTGTGAAAAACGCAGAACATAAAACATGCTGCGTTTTTCACGCAACGCAGAACTGATGCGTGAAAAAAAACGCTCATGTACACAGACTCATTGAAATGAATGGGTCAGGATTCACTGCGGGTGCTATGCGTTCATGTCACGCTCGTGTTAAAGGGGCCTAAGGGTGCTGCCACATTTTCAGTTTTTTTTATGCTGTTTTTTAGGCCTAAACCAAGAGTTTATTGAACAAAAAAAAAAAAACAGAAGAAGCATTATCTGCCCTTAATGCTTGCTTTCATTCTATAATCCAGCGCTAGATTTTGGCTTAAAAAAATGCATCAAAACACCTGAACAGGCGACACCACCCTAACATAGCATTGACAATACAATAGTGTCCAGTTTTCAGTTGAGAGCTGGACTGGGTACAGTTTGTAGCCTGTGAATTTAAAGAATTTGCTAGAAGCCAACAGATGTCCTAAAAATAGTAAGAAATTAAAAGACATGGCATATCGCAAAGCTGCAGAACATTTCATGCAAACAGTGAACAAGCTTCATTTACATATAACGAGACTCCCAAAATTACCCACACCTAGCGGTGGACTGGGAACTTAAACTGGTCCTGGAAAAAAAAAACATTAAAGTGTCCCTATATCAAAGGCGGCTGCAGCCTGACAAAAGGCGGGGCAACACAAGTAGGCAAGGACAACAGAAGTAGGAAGAGCTAGCAGTACCTTAGTGCAGCACAAAATACCGCCCCAGCAGAACCAAATACCACAGTGCAGCATAAAATACTACCGCCCCAGCCACAGTATTCAACAGGGAGACTGTTGAATACAGGAAGGCACCACACCTGTGGATGCCAGTCAGGAGCATAAGTATCTTATGCTCCTAGCATTAATTAATGCTGAAAGTATCAGAACTTTATATACCAGCCAGTGACCATGAGGAGGGCTCACGATGCCCCATGGGCATTCTCACGCCGGGGAATTTCCTTGTAGGGTCTTTAGCCAGTCCGTCCCTGCCCACACCATAGACCGGATTAAAAATATAAATAACCTCAGGGATGGGTAGATAGATAGATAGATAGAAATAAATATTCGATAGGTGGGGGTTCAATTTCCAGCACCTCTGCCAAAGAGCTGTTTAAAGAGGCCACTGTGCTCCGGTGAGGGCTGCAGCCTCTTCCTAGGTGAGTAAACATCACTTTCATTGGTCCCATGACCTAATTCCAGCTCAGTCTCATTCAAGTGACTGGGCTTGGGCTGTAATACCCAGAACAGCTGCCATACAATGTATGACACTGTGGTTGGCGAGGAGGCCGCAGTGCCGCAGACTCTTCAAACGGCTGAGTGGTGGGGGTGCCGGGAGTCGAACTCTCACCAGTTAGATATTGATGACCTGATGACAGGTTATTGATATCCTACTCCTGGATAACCCTTTAACACTGTCTAATGTAAAGAATAAAGTGTAGGTAACAGTTACTATTGTATAGAGTTGTAGTGGAAATAACCTCTATTACGCTTCCTACAACTTCTAAGAACATCTTAAGCTCGCTAAGGTACAAGTCCCGAGGCACAACACTTCTGAGTACACAATCTGCTGGCCCAGTTATCTGCTCTTGAAAGTTAACATGTTTTTGTAGAGCAGAAAGCGAGTACGGCATTGAATGCTTGTTGTTTGATAAATGTGACTGCTGGGGATTCAACTTCGAGCCTTCCAAAAAGAAAAAAGAAAAGTAGTCGATAAATAGAATTAAAGCAGATGAGCTTGACACAATAAATAATTCTTACACTTTATTTCCCCAACATGTAAATTGTCAGGTTGCGTGTTAAATTACATAGCCACAGCATTCTTGGCTGCTAATATGAGAGCTGGTGAACGATCTGCTCTTACACATCTGCCTCTAGCGCTCAGATATGATGATATATTCAAGACTAGGGGACAAATAGGCAGACATTTTATTCTATAAAACAAACTTCTACTGCCAGAACTACAAGCTGGGAACAAAAAGAAAAACAATAGAGTGACAGAATTTCGGGTTACTTGCCACCTAAACCATATCAGAGAACCAAGGGAAGATGTCTAGGCATGGTTCACATTAGTACTAGACTCTGCTCCACATGAGTTTTTCTTTTTTCAGTTACAACATCTAGCGGTAACTGCTCGACCAGTGAGGGGTCCTAGCTGATTGGAACACTAGTGTGCACGCTCAACCAGCGGTCCATTCAAACAGGGGGACATGAGTATCACATTCTTGGGGTTGCAGCAATCAGACCCCCAAAAAATCTAAGAGTTGGGGTGCCCTCACATGTGGTGGAAAAATCCACACCAAAATTACAAAGTTGTGGATTTTGTTGTGGATTTTTCCGCAACGGAACAGGATGGGTAGTATTTCTTTGTGAACAATGTAGGTAGGTTTCTGTGTACATTACGTCTCTATTGAAATAAATGGAAACATTCAGCTACAGGAAATCCGCAACACAACATTATTGGCATTGCGTTCCACTGTGGAATTAATATTCTGCAGCAGAACACAACACAGGTATTCACACTTTTCATCCCCGTAGGGTAACATAGGGGATGTTTTTATGCTCTGGATTTTGTTACAGAAAATTCTGTAGCGTGTGAGGGCACCCTTATCCCCTTGTCAGTGGATGGTAGATAACTTGTTCTAACCCCAATACTCTATTTAAGCTACAAAATTATAATACATATAGTATGATCTCCTTAAAACATATAATAAATACATATTCACATTTCAAGTCAAGTCATCAATTAAATGAGTTTAAAATATTTTTTGTCTCCTTAAATGTAAACCTTTTTTCACCTTTTCATACATTAAACAAACAGAGAGAGGGCAGGGTTAGTGTATGGACCTAGGTCCATCTGCACAAGCTTCTGGCTTTCCCTGGCCCTCGTCCATATCTGATTGGTGGGGGTCCAATATCTGGATGGTGGGGGTCTGACTCCCTGCACCCTCGCCAATCAGCTGTTTGAAGAGAAGGTGGCGTTCGTATAAAGAGTGCTTCCACCCCAAGATTGCATTGCGTGCCGTCTTGCTTGCAGTGGTGGCACAGTGGTGCTTGCTCGATTTAAGACAATAGAACAAGCACTTGTAATTACACGGTTCCGCAGAGACTTCCTCTTGAAGAGGAAGTAATGCTCGCACAAACGCCGATTGGCATGGGTTCCAGCAGTCGAACCCCCACCAATCAGATATTGATGACCTATTCCAAATATAGGTCATCAATACGTACTGGCTGCCCAACCCCTTTAAAGATGGAGTTTATTTAGCGAGCAGTTATGTTAGCAAGATAGTGTTTCTTCTGCTTCTCATAGTAAACGTGCCTATAGATGGGAATGAAGGCTACTTGTACATTTAATAATACAAGACCATATACTTAGGACCATTTGTCCATTCAGAAATGCTTCAACTTTTTCTATGCTTTTGTGCTACATAAATAACTTTTACAATCCAAAGGCAGCTGGAAAAAACTCCATAACTCAGTAAACATGCGACAGTGTTGTGAGTGTAGTATGGCTGTAACACAATGTCGCCTTTACGTCAGTCCAAATATAACCATCTATATTTTCACACTACCTGCAGAAATGTACATTGCTTTCAAGCACAGACAAAACAAAGGAGACTTCTGGAGACGTAAACCATGACTTGGCATTTTGTTATCGAATAACATTGTCTACTTCACACACAATCTATGAGCTAGCGATATATACCATATGTATGTTTCTATCATCAAGTTTCATCATGTCTGTTCATCTTCAATTTCATTTCTGTTTAGAACTCACATATATTTTAGAGGAAAATCGCCTTATGTTTCTACATTGGACAACCAAAAAGTCCCAAACACATGATGACATCTAACAAGCCGAACCTGGGCTTCTACACAGTAGCTAACAAATAGGTTTGGGCAGATTAATTTGTCTCGTTTTTCTTTTTTGTCTTAGCTTTGTTATTATGGTGAGTTAACTGTATATTAGTATCATGATCAGTGTTAGAACCATGGTGGATCTGCCATTTTAAAGAGATGGGTTTCCTTGGTAGATTCTCTTTAAGACAGCTACCTCCTAGATTTCTGAGAACAAACAAATCAAAGTAAGGTTTCTCTAGTCCTAAATGTTTATTCTGTTATAAAAAAAAAAAGTAATCTTTTAGTAAAATGACATTGGAAAGTGACAAATGGCTGCCTGATAGAATATGTATTATGAAGGGGTTGTCTTCTTTCTGTAACCCACTGGATGGACAATGGTAAGTTTTTGCGACTTTTATTTGTTCAGCTCTTAGTTAAAGGGGTTGTCTGGCCTAGGATCCAATAATCCCAATGTACCTAACCTGTGCCCATAAAAAAAAAAAAAAAAAAAAATTAACACTCACCTGTTTGAGGTACCACTGTGTCTGCATCACAGCCCCATTCTTGGCTGCTTCCGATTCCTCGCAGGACCAGAAGGTGGCTTGGTTCCATGACTCCTTCAGCCAGTGTCAGTAGTGACAGATGTTTCAAGCAGATGTGAACACTGAAGCCTGTGACTAGCCACTGCAGTCATGGAACCAAACCAATTTCTGGTCTTTTCAAGGGGAACAGGTTAGGGGTGTATTAGGGTTGTCGATCCTAGGCCGGACAATGACACTCAATGGCTCTCTACAATGGGTCCATATTTATAGATTTTCAAATGCAGACAGCACTCAAGGGAAGTAAATTCAGTGATTAGTAGCTTAATCACATTGCTGTGAGGAAAGCCAAGAACAATGCTTTTGACAATTTAGCAGCCTTCTACAGGTAGGTTAGTAATGGTTTCTCTAGGAAACCATTACTAACCTACCTGAAGAAGGTAGAGAACTCATGAGAACTCTAGTAGTCAGGCCCCTTTGCACTGGTTTTGATAAGTCTAACCCTATATTTTTTTTTCTTAATTAAAGCTCAAAGAACACATATAGGCATATAGTGTTGAGCGAATTGAAGTTAAAGAAGTGGACTTCGATCCGAATTTCAGGAAAAACTGACCGTGGCATCTGAGGGGTTCAATGACGGGGGAGAGTCGTGATCGCCGTTCTCTGTTATTGCGCCCACTACATAAAATGGAATGCGATTGGTGACAAAGTACTTTGTAACAAATTAAATTTCTTGTCTAAATTCGGGCAAGGAGCCGAATTGAAAGTAGGACATACTTCAGCACTCCAACATTTCAATGTCTTAATAATCACATGGACACGACGCTTGACACGACATGATTACCTGCAGTAGTGAAGCTATGAATCTCAGCTGTACCCTCACATTTCAGGGTGTTAAGCCTTTTAAAGCCACAATGGACACTGATTGCAGTATTAAAAGGTGATTTCTGCTCTTGGTATAATAAAGGGAACCTAAAAGCGAAGTTCCCAAGAGCTTCCCTATGTCAAGTTTACCTAGTAAGGATGCTCAAGCTGTTATGTCACAGTGCCTAAAGCCAGCCATACACATTCAATAGCTATCAGCAGAACAATCGTTCAGCCAAAAGCCATCTCTCCCACCTCCCTGCCAGATTACCCATACATATACATCTTTGGCTTGGCACGTGCATGCATGTTGTATGGGGAGAGTGGAGAAAGCTGCTGCCAGGCACCTCTGTCAAAGTCAAATGAGGCAGCAGTGGACTGGACTCATTGAATGTGAATAGACAGCCTGAACCGTGACACTCCTATTCTCCACCCTCGCTCCCTGACAATCCTCCTTCAGGAAGTGAGGCGACGCTCTCCTTCCTTGTAATCAGAATAGTTTTGGGTGGCGATGGACCCCACGGGGATGTCGGACCCTGGTCTACAGCCCCAACTGTCTGTAAATTTTTAAAGGGGTTGTCACATCCCGCCTTTACTAAGGCGAGATGAGACTGTTGCAATAACCAGGTAGCCGGAAAGGAGCAGAGAGGCCCGATGCTGTTTCAGTAGCTCTCATTGCAGTTCATGGGAGCTACAAAAAAACAGCACAGAACAGCAAACTACGCCTCTTCCCTCATGCACATGATTGCATTTTTGGTCCATCTAAGATCCTCATTTTTTGTGGATTGAATACTGACCCATTCATTTTTATGGGGCTGCAAAAACGTGGACAGCATGCAGACGTCAAGCAGCTGTCCACATCCATTTGTCTGCAAAAATATGAAAACATGTCCTATTCTTATCCATTTTGTGGACAGGTATAGACATTTTTACAATAGTGTGGGATTGGAAAGTGCGGGCCACACATGGCCGTTATCCGTGGTTTGTAGATCTGCCGTTTGTGGAATGCAAAACACATACAGTCGTGTACATGCAGCCAAACTCAGAAATTGCATAGCTTATGGTGAGATGCTGTTTCCGTTGCCCCCAAGCACTGCAATGGGAGTTACTGAAACAGTGATTGCCGGGACGCTCCGTTGTCTCCCAGCCATCTGGTGGTTGAGAAAGTCTCATCTTGCCTCATTAGTGGCGAGATGAGACTACCCCTCTAAATACCCTTTGTGTTAGCATGGAAGTAAATGGGGACAAACACCAGGGTCTAGGGTGTGACCGCTACCTCTGCACCCCCAAAGCTCTGGTCATGAAAGTAGTTACTTTCAAAAACATAATTTAAAGATGTGATGGCTAATAATAGATTATTTATAAAAGCTTTATCTACTAGAAGGGGCTTGACCTGGGTGCAGAATGACTCCTTTTGCCTTATGAATCTTTACAAAATATGTTCCCTTCACAGATGCCTCCACAATCTAACGGCAGAGAAATCCATCACCATTTTAATTGTATACATTATTAATGTTTGGATCAGCCAGACACAAAAGTCAATAATTGCGTTCTTTGCACTCGTCTCGGCAGCTCTTCAGCGCAAGCAGCTGAGCATGAACTGTGCCTCGACCCAGCTTATTAGAATGCATAAAATTACCATGCATGTATAATGGACAGTTGGATCTAATTAAATCTTCCCAGCTTCTTGTCCATTGTATTAATGGGGGGTATAGAAAGCAAGCTTCCAAAAGAGAAAGGTTGAGCCCGAAAACGGCATTTCGAATATAATGGAGCTGCAGTAATTACCATCACAGGATACAGAGTAGGCAGGGACCTTGAAATAAGGTGGGTGCACAGCTTCACTTTATGGTTTAACCCTACCACTGCCAAGTCAGCCAGCTGCACGGTGCAATAAAACCCCCCTTGTGAGAGCAGGAAGAGAGTTTTGTCAACATGCCACCGTCTTTATGGACCTCCTGGTACAACATTTGCAGATGGTTTTCTCTAGTGTTTTATTGGGTTACATAAAGCAACACACTCTCAGATTTTGGTTGTTTTCTGTGATATTACAATAAAGACAAGATAGTAAAACCTATATTATATACCCTAAACAATAGCTACAAAGCAAAAATACTAGGGTGTATTAAACGCCCCTCGATAGTGACAGCATGAAAAATAATACTTTTCTGTCAGTTGGAATTTAGCAAAATATACACAGTCTCCACTGGTACATCTAGAGGCTTTTTACTTTTGTATGTGAAATAGCATTAAATTCTATAAAATTCTGCAGTTTGGAAAAGAAATCAAGAGTTAGGCTACCTGGACGCAATGCTGATCCCATGCATTTCTTCCTTGCGGATTGTCGTACAGAGATGCTGACAAATCTCATGCATGCTTTGCTTTTTTCTTCCATGCAGAAATTGACCTGTTGTGCAGATTTTAAAATCAGCAGCATGTCAATTTTTTGTGCAATTCCACACCTTCTGTAGAGGGGTATTCCTCAAAGACTTCAATGGAATTGTTAACATAAACAGAAAATCTGCATCATAAACATATAAAAAAAAAAAAAAATCACCAAAAATGTGAAATAGTGTGGATTTATGTGTTTTTGTTTTGTACAGTTTTGGTACAGATTTTCTGCACACAATTCTGCATCGTGTGCAGGTATCCTTAGGCCTCTTTGACATGTTAAAGAATCATGAATCCATTGACTTTAATGTGTATATTCACACATCAGTCGTTTTCCATGGACCGTGACTTATGTTTGTCCATGATTACGGATCCCTCACGCACATTATAGTCTATGGGTCTGTAAAACCACAGGCACAACACAGATGGCATCCGTGTCCTGTCAGTGATTTTCACGGACCATTGGTAGGAGATGTTATGATCTTCAGCCTAGCAGTGTATGTGGAATATGAAGGGGGAAAAAAATGGACGCATGGACCAATCACGGATTCTTCACGGATGAACCACTGACCATCTTGTCATCATGGACACAGACATGTTAAAGATGGATTTATTGTGTGAGTTACACATTCGAATGGAAATATAGGTTCACCATGGACTTAAATGGAAGAATGTAATGAAAGAATGCAAAATGTTATAATATAATAAAATAATCACACTGAGGAAGACATTAGGAGAATAAGATGCTTAGTCGTCCTTCATCAGGCCAGAGGTCTAGTGTTGAAACCATAGATGGACTGGGAAAAAAGTGGCCCTGGGAAAAACCTAAAAGTGGCCCCATGTTGTAGATGGGTCGAAATTGACAGAAGGCGGGGCAAAACAAGTAGGCAGTACCAAAGCAAGTAGGCAAAAGCAACAGAAGTATGCAGAGCCTATAATATTGTAGTGCAGCACAAAATACCACCCCAGCAGAACCAAATACCACTGTGACCCCCCCTCCGGAAAATTCCCTGTAGGGTCTATGACCAGTCCGCTCCTGGCTGAAACACTTTACCTCCATGCTTTATAAATCTATGTGGTTTTCATTCCAATAAACTAGTTGGCATCACAGCCACATTCTTTTAATCTGATATCAGTCACCCTTTGTGATAGATGCATATGGCAGCACTCCAAAAGAGATGTTTTTCTTTAATAGGCAGAATTGTGTGTCTCCATGGTTACAGACTACACACAAAACCGTTGTAGTGTAAACCTACAAACGCCTGTTGCTTTCACATTTCGTGATAACCCATCAAACATATGTTAGCAACATATAGTGAACAGATCATAGGCTGCAACCTTAGAGGTGCAGCCAACATTTGGAATCAGGACGTAAAACTTACTAATGTCCTTTGCAATCAAAAGGTTAATAAACACATTTTTGTTTTTAAAGTGCCCAGAATATAGATCCATGGGACCATTTATCAAATTGGTGCAAAGTGGAGCTGGCTGAGAGCCAGAACTGGCCTGTAGCAGCCAATCAGATTCCACCTTTCATTTTCAAAAGGAGCTGTCAAAAATGAAAGGTGGAATCTGATTGGTTTCTATGGGCAACTAAGCTAGTTGTACTTTACACCAATTTTGTCCATAATTGGTCATTGTTCCCCTAAACAGCACCACTTTAGTCCATGGGCTGTGTCTGGTATTGCGAGCCAACCCATTCAGGTAAGTGAGGCACATCTACAATGCCAGCTCTTCGATAGAAGTTCTAGAGGGAGATTCATCTACGTTTGACAAGTTACTAGACCTGCACCAAAAGATATATGAAGTAACAGAACCTTCCTCACCAGACTTGGCATTGCAGTCCAGACCAATAATCTTAAATGGAATTGAGTTGCGCATAGACCACGTGACCAATGAACGGGACATCACTAGCCTTCATACAGCTTATTGGCAGTGACCCCCACCGATCAGATATTGATGATGTAGAAGACCATCAATGTTTTACTCCAGGAAAACCCTGTTGATGTTTTAATACATAATGGTTATAATGTCAGTTGAGCCAAAACTTTTTCCGAAACCTCTGGAATAATTACGTACAATATAAGAGAAGGTAATTTTTTACTTGATACAGGTGAATGCTTCACCCCTTCCCACAGTCCATGAACGTCAAGTAGAACATTAACCTGTGTTTTCTGACGATTCTGCTTTTATCATTGCTGAATGTCTGGTCTACAACCTTTAATCCTCATTAGCAACCCCACATTAATGATTTCTGTCTCATGGAGACAGTCTGAAATCTTGATTAGATTGATTCTAATGAACTTCCTTATCAAGTAATTGACCCTTCCAAATGATTTTACAACAGACCTCTGTTTCCCAAGCCAACAAAGATACTCAAGGTGAAGAGGGCAGCTGATCAGTGAATGTATCTGTGGGAAGACGCTTAACCTCTGTGTCTGGGAAAACACACTATAATTACGGATTAAAATCATATCTCACACTAAGTGTCGACTTCCTTATCATATATCTGTACCTTCTTGTTTGGGTAATTCAATACTGAGCACTCTTTCTTCTCGGCCAGGCTACGAGGCAGGCAGTTGTTTAGTATAATACCGCTGTAACATAAGTACTTGAAAAACTCATTCTTTCGTTGAGAGCCACACGACATAATAATTATTAAAGTGGCTGGAGTATTTCAATTGTGCTGATAATGACTAGCGGATTTGTCTTGCTTGGCAGCACCATTACTTCTGTTTTGTCTTATGGGTCACAGCGTGAATTTAAATGGAGGGGTCTAAAATATTATTCTAATAAAAGATGAATCCATTGACTTATTGAAAATGGCATGGCATGCAGAAATCACCTTAGAGGGACACTTCTGTCACTATGCCAGTGAAAATTAAATACAAAATATTGTCCTTCTTTAGTAGTCAGCACAGAAAGATAAAACTCGATATAGATAAGAAACCTATCTTTAGTTTACCGCTGCTGTGAGGGAAAGATGCTGTCAGTATAATAGTAGATTGGTAGAATTGGGGTGAAATGATCACATCTTTATTGTTCTCTTAATAGGCCTAGATTCAGATGACCACAGAAGAGCACTGCACTTTTCAGTGTAATGGGTGATGTTATGTAATGCCCTAATTGAGTCACTCACCCCCCTTCTTTCTGAATGGTCTGACAGAGAGTCAAGCGAGACTGTTTGTCATGCTTAAAGTCCAAACAAAGGAGGAAGTAAAAGAGCAAAGACAGGAAGTAGAATACATAGAGTGATGTCAATAAATTCCATCCAGAAAACCATCAACCATGTTTTTTTAAGAAACAAAAAACCATTACATAGAATATTCACATATAGGTTGTTAATATGCGATTTAAAAAAAAAAATTATGGTAGTGCCACTTTGTTCCTTTTATGACCAAGAGTCAACTTAATAGTTCAATAAGTCTCCTTCTCTCTTAGGCCTCTTGAACACAGCCGTTGTGGTTCCATTTCATGCATTGGAGACTGCAATTTGCAGTCCACAATGCACGGGCAACGTCAGTGCCGCGGCCGGGATGGATGCAGACCCATTCAACTTGAATGAGTCTGTGATCCATCCGTTGCACAAAAAGATAAAACAAGTTCTATTTTTTTGCAGAACGGAAGCACGGATCGGAACCCCATGGGGTTCCGTTCCGTGCTTCCATTCCGCACCACTTCTCCAGATTTGCGGACCCGTTCAAGTGAATGGGTCAGCATCCGTGATGCGGAATGCACATTGCCGGTGCCCCGTGTATTGCGGAACTGCCGTATGCGGTCACGGGAGCACAGCGGCAGTGTGCAAGAGGCCTAAGTCAGTAGAAATGTGAGGGGAGAATAAAAAAGTCATAGAGTTGCTGGACAAGTTCTCCTCCTTTGACATTAATTTGGTAGGAATATGTCAGAATATTACAGCCCCAACTCTACTGAAAAGCATATTCAGATGCACTTTTTAATACAATGCATATGTAGCATAGGTTGCTTCTATGACAGTGGCACACACGTCTGTCCCTATGGTTACACCAAATTGAAAAACTGAACACAATGTGAATTTAGACTTGTATAGTAAAACTTACACAGGGCAGCATCCATGGGTTCAGTGGTTAAAGTGCATCTGTCAGCAGATTTGTACCTATGACACTGGCTGACCTGTTACATGTGCGCTTGGCAGCTGAAGGCATCTGTGTTGGTCCCATGTTCATATGTGCCCGCATTGATGAGAAAAATGTTGTTTTACTATATGCAAATGAGCCTCTAGGAGCAACGGGGGCGTCACCATTACACCTAGAGGCTCTGCTCTCTCTGCAACTGCCGCACCCTCTCCACTTTCATTGACTTTACGAGGTCAGGACCAGGTGTGATTACGTTTTCACTGCCTGGCCCTGTCAATTAATGTGCAGAGGGTGCAGCAGTTGCAGAGAGAGCAGAGCCTCTAGGTCTAACGGCAACGCCCTGCTGCTTCTAGGGGCCCATTTTTCTCAGCAATGCGGGTACATATAAACATGGGACCAACACAGATGCCTTCAACTGCGAAGCGCACACTCGACGGATCAGTCAGTTTCATAGGTACAAATCTGCTGGCAGATGCCCTTTAACATTGTTGCCTTGAAGAATTACCCTCCGGGGTTAGAATCAAACTGAGAAAAACATATGTACAAAAGGAGTTTGCATGTTCTCCCTGTGTTTTTGTGGATTTCCTCCAGTATCTCCACAGTATACTTCCTTACTCCAAAACCATACTGATAGGTGAATTTAGGCTGTTTCTACAGCGCCGGCAGAAGTTCCGGCAGGCTGTTCCAGACATTGAAAATGGGGCTGGAGAGCATTCCAGTAATATTCAGCAATGCCGAATCCAGGGAAATTCGGCAGGCTGTTCTCTGCCGGAACTACTGCCGGCAGTATGAAACCGGCCTTAAATTGGCCCTAGTGTGTGTCTTAGATAGGGAGTTTAGATTGTGAGCCCCTTTGGGGAAAATGACTGATCTGAAATGTGTACCGCACTGAGGAGCATGTTGGCGTTATATAAGCAACGGGACATAAATAAAATGGTGTACTTTACTCAGTACTGCCACTAATTAAAAGTAAATTTGGTTCTCAATATTCATAGGATGAACAAAAATGTCATAAAATCTCTTGACTCCAGATATCCCCACCATGTGCTTATTTACACAATTATGTCTGGAATGGCTGTTTCGTCTGAGCTATAACATTATATATTCCAATGAAGTGCCAGAGACTCCTCGGAGTTGATGGATTGAATTTGAACTTTTTTAAGTGGCGAGTAAGAAGAAGACAGAAAGCGGTATCTTATTTCAAACATCTGTTTTGGGTGATCCATGAAATACACAGTTATGGGTCTAAAATTCGCCTAAGTGCTTCTATGCATTTCTCATTCAGTATGTCAGATCTTTTCTTTGATGCTGAGCAAGCCATTAACTTCTGCACTGAATCATCCAGTGTGTGCTCCCTCATAAATCTCATCGGTGGCGACAATAAATCCAACAAATGGAGAATTTTTGTTAGAACTTCGGCAGTTTAGCGGTATTCCTCTTCTAAATATGAAATAAACATTTTATTATTTGTGACACTTTATATCTCATGAAACTATAGTGATGAGGTGAACAGAGTGAAATCAAACTTGTTCTGAACTTCACAAAAATTCGGATGCCAGCAGAACCCAAATCTTTTGAGATTCAAGTTGGACGAAGATCTCTGAATGCTGGCCACCAATTTACAGGTCAGAAGACAGAGAAGACATCTGCCACCAAAAAGGGCTAATTTTTGGACCATGTTTTATTTCAAAAAGTAAAATCCAACAGTGCAGTGTGTTATTAAAGGGCATTTGTCACCAGAATCATTGCAGTGAAATAGGCTGACCTACAACATAGGCATAGGTCAGCAGAAGCTAGCAGTCTTGGTCCCGTCCCCATCTTTGGGTTATTTCTGAGAAAACTAAACTTTTAATATATGCAAAAGAGCCTCTAGGAGCAATGGGGGCGTTGCCGTTACTCCTAGAGGCTCAGTTCTCCCCGGTTCTGCCACGCCCTCAGCACTTTGATTGGCAGGGCAGAGTAAACGTCATCACACCTGGCCCCGACTTCTCTTAGTTGCTTCTTTGCTGTGCGCTTCAGTACCCGATGCAGGCGCAGTACATAAAAGGTAACATACAGCAACATTAAATAAATAAATCCAAAAGTCTTGATACAGTGCTCATCTTTGCCTATCTGTTTCCATAGTGACAGACTACAAACAAATGCTGTGTGTAGTCTGATTCTGCAGTCAATTGTTATTGATACATGTATAATTTTCTCCCTCTGGCCCTGGCAGACAGCAGGGGAGGGATCAGGGGCGTAACTAGAAGTGCCTGGGCCCCACAGCAAATTTTTGTATGGGCCCCCCCAGCCCCCCGCCCAATTTTTTATATACCATTTTACCCCCACCTGTCCTTTTTATTTTTGATAAAAATCTTTTTTATTTATATGCAAATTACCTTCCTAACGTGCCCAAAGTGCTGTCCCTCCAGCCGTTTGTGCCCAGCTGCGTCCATTTTCGCCAAGCCCAGCGCCGTCCCGCTATTAATTATTCACTGCTGTCCTCGTCTTTTTTTCCTTTCCAAGTGTGCTGTAGTCTTGCGCATGCGCCAGAAAGCGGAGAAAGCTGGCGCATGCGTGATTACACTACTTGAGGCTGCTGCCAAGACAACACATGGGCCCGGACGTAAGTAACATCAGCGCATGCGCGAGACTATGGCGCAATCAGAAAAAAAAAAAAAAAAGGACAGCAGTGAATAATTAACAGCGGGACGGCGCTGGGCTTGGCGATAATGGGCGCGCGGCTGGGCACAAACGGCCGGAGGGACAACCTCTTGGGCACGTTAGGAAGGTAATTTACATATAAATAAAAAAGATTAAACTTGACTGACACGCTGTCGGGCGCCGGGCCCCTTGTCATCCCGGGCCCCGAAGCAGCTGCTTCCCCTGCTTCCCCGGTAGTTACGCCACTGGAAGGGATAAGATGAGAAAGACTATCACATGACCGTGGAATCGGTAAGCACACAAGCTGTGCTTCTAGGCTGCAACCATGGAGACACATACCCCTGCACAGGAGTTGTATGTAATTTACTTGTTGAATTAACAGTGTGTGCTGCAGAGCTCCATTCCTACAGTAACTGGGAAGGAAGCTGCAAAAAGAGGGGGATATCAAACTGGTGTAAGGTAGCAACTAATCAGATTCCTCCTTTCATTTTCCAAAGGAGCTGTCTAAAATGACAGGTGGAATCTGATTGGTTGCTATGGACAACTAAGCCTGTTCTACTTTACACCAGTTTGATAAACAACCCCCATAGTCAGCCATTTTGTGCCTAAAGAAAACAGCCAATGGTCAAAGTTTTGCCCCTAAAGTATGAGTATATACATACTCTTCACTGTTCTTTCCTACCCTCTCCTCATTTCTGTCGGACTTGTACATATTACTTTAGTCATGGCTCAATGACTGTGGTGCCTAACTGGACTCGTACCCAAGGAGCTGCTGGAATTTGCATGCTGTTCTACTAATGCCCTCAAATGATTTTTATTGATTTTAGTGGGTAGTTAGGGAGAAAATATATAAAATGTACTGCCATTTTAGGCTACTTTCACACTCGTGTTTGGTGCGGATCCGTCATGGATCTGCACAAACGCATTCCGTTCAGATAATACAACCGCCTGCATCCGTTCAGAACGGATCCATTTGTATTATCTTTAACATAGACAAAACAGATCTTGAACACCATTAAAAGTTAATGGGGGACGGATCAGTTTTCTTTTGTGCCATATTGTGTCAGTGATCCGTTTGGCTCAATTTCATCAGACGGACACCAAAACGGTGCAAGCAGCGGAATGGTGTCCAAAGTGGAATGGAGACAAAACTGAGCCAAACTGATGCATTCTGAGAAGATCCATTCAGAATGCATAAGGCTACTTTCACACTTGCGGCAGTGTGATCCGGCGGGCAGTTCCGTTGTCGGAACTGGCCGCCGGATCCGCCGATCTGCTGCTGACTGAAAGCATTTGTGAGACGGATCCGGATGCGGATCCGTCTCACAAATTGCAAGGACGGATCAGTCTCTCCGCTTGTCATGCGGACCGACGGATCCGTCTTGTACATTTTTCTCATTTTTACTGATCTGCGCATGCGCATGCCGGAACGACGGATCCGGCATTCCGGTATTCTGAATACATTCCTATGGGAAAAAATGCCGGATCCGGCATTCAGGCAAGTCTTCAGTTTTTTTCTCCGGAGAGAAAATCGTAGCATGCTACGGTTTTCTCTTTTGCCTGATCAGTCAAAACTACTGAACTGAAGACATCCTGATGCATCCTGGACGGATTACTCTCCATTCAGAATGCATGGGGATAAAACTGATCAGTTCTTTTCCGGTATAGAGCCCCTGTGACGGAACTCTATGCCGGAAAAGAAAAACGCTAGTGTGAAAGTACCCTAACTGATCCGTTTTGGACCGCTTGTGAGAGCCCTGAATGGATCTCACAAACAGAAACCAAAACGCCAGTGTGAAAGTAGCCTTAACCACTTCCCAACCGCCCATTGGCTATAAACGTCCTTGGGCAGTCGGTTTATCTTAGGCCTGCACAATATATCGCCAAAGCAAATGCAATTAATCGCCATATCGCAATCGCCAATTGGCCGACCCAAAAATGCTGCAATTATATTACCATATTTTTCGCTTTATAAGACAAACTTTTTCCCACCCCAAAAGTGGGGGGAAAATGGCAGTGCGCCTTATAAAGCGATGGTTGACTTTTTACGTGGTTGACACGGATGTATCGCCGGCCGCTATGCTGCACAGCGCGGCCGGCGATACATCAGTTACAGTGCGGGGAGGGAGGAGGGGCTGGAGGCAAGTCGTTATTTTAATGAACAAATGTTCTTCTATTTATTCTATTTTATTTATCTGTTCTGTGCAGTGCTATTGGCAAGTTTTGTATTTTGTACTTTTGCAGTAATGCAAATATGTTATTTAATTTAGTAAAAGAGGTTTTATTTTGAAAAACACTGTGCATTTCAGTTCTTCAGTTAAGCATAACTACACTTCAGCATTATCAGTAATTTGTGTGTGCTTTTGCCTTGAAAATCCAAGCAAATAGACCTCTAGCACAATTCCCTTAAAATATCGCATTGCATACCGTTATCGCAATTTTTAGGGCCTTAATCGCAATCGCACAAAATTCCCATATCGTGCAGCCCTAGTTTATCTCTGAATGGACATTCTGGAACGTCCTTTCAGAGATGGCAGCTGCACGCTAATGACAGCAGGACACCCCAGAGAGAAGGCAGAGACCGTTCCTGTATGTCCCTGCCTTCTAAATCGCTGTATACACAACTCTCAATGAGCGCTGTGTATTCAGATCAGGAAGCGCTATGCCGCCACCTGTCCCGGCCAGGTGGTCATGTGACTGCCGAGGCCGGTAGAGTGCAGGAGCTGTCGGGTCTCCCATAGACCTCGATCAGCCCTGGACTGAGGCTGTACAGCTTTGTATTCTGCTTTACAGCCTCTCTGGGGGGTGTATTCACCCTGTAACCGAGGCAACTATGACAGCTCCAGCTACAGGAGAAATCAATCGCTGAAAAAAAAAAAAAAAAAAATTCTGTTAAATGTCCCCCAGAGGTCTTGTATGAGCTTATGGGGGACACAAAGTGTAAAATCAAAAATCAAAAAATCAAGTGTTTAAAAAAAAACAAATTTCACATTTAAAAAACAAATTTTACCCCAAATCCGTTATTTAAAATAAAAAAAAACATAATGTTAATCAATCAAAAAGTCGTATGTGCCCCAATATGGTAGCAATAAAAACGTCACCTCATCCCGCAAAAAATGAGCCCCCACACAAGACCATAGCCAGAAAAATTAAATAAATATGACTAAGAATATTGCAACACAAAAACAAGATCTAAGGCTCCATTCACAAGTCCGCAACGTGTTTTGCGGATACACGGAGCCGCGGAGCCGCAAAATGGCAATGTGCATTCCACATTTTGCGGACCGCACATTGCCGACACTAATAGAATATGCCTGTTCTTGTCCGCAATTGCGGACAAGAATAGGACATGTTCTATTTTTTTTGCTGAACGGAAGTGCGGATCCGCAATTCCGTTTCCGGGCAGCACATCATGCTGCCCCATAAGAATGAATGGGTCCGCAATTCCGTTCTGCAAAATGCAGAACGAAATTGCGGACGTGTGAATGGAGCCTTATTGTGTAAAATGTAAAAAAAATAAAATCATATTTGGTATCGCCGCATCCATATTGGCTCTACAAAAATATCACATGATCTACCCAATCAAGTGAACGGTGTAAAAAAAAAAAAAATTAATTATGCCAAAACAGCTTTTTTTTAGTCACCTCACAAAAAACATATCAATCAAAAAGTTCGTATGTACCCCAAAATGGTAGCAATAATAACGTCACCTCATCCAGCAAAAAACAAGCCCTCACACAAGACTATAGCCAGAAAAATGAAAAAATATTGGCTCTATGACGACACAAAAACATGATTTTTTTTTTTACTAAAAATGTTTTTATTGTCTAAAACGTAAAATAAAAAAATTAAAAAACATATTTGGTATTGTTGCGTCCGTAATAACCGGATATATAAAAATATCACATGATCTGCCCCATCAAGTAAACGGTATAAAATATATTTTTTAAATGACACAAAAAATGAGATAAAAAGCAGCCAGAAAGCCAAATGTACCCCAAAATGGTGCCAATAAAAACTACAGCTTGTCCCGCACAAAATAAGCCCACACGGAGCTCATTTAACTAAAATTTAAAAAGTTATCGTTCTTAAAAAGCCTGACAGAAAAAAAACTCACTGATGCTTCTGTATATACTGTACTTAGGGACAATCCCCTAGAGGTGTTTCAGGATAGGTTGTCACATTTGTTGGATAGGGCCTGGAGACGGGAGTCATCAGTCAGAGGGAGGCAGACTATATTTATGTTTAGTTCATTATTATTTCAATATTCCATACATTTTTCCTCCACCCATGAGGCCTATTGTGGCCGGCATAGGGTCCTTCTCAGAGAGATTGTCTGAGTGGGTTGACTCCCTGCTCCAGCCCCTTATCCAACAGATTCCTGGATATATCAGGGACACCAGGTCTGTATTACAGGCCTTTGATGGATTCATATGGCATGACACCTATGTCTGGATTACGTCGGACATGGTGTCCCTTTACACGAATATTTCACATAATATGGCACTATCAGCCCTCCGATGGTTTTTTTGAGCACGTATAGTGACTACACTCCAATGCTACAGGAATATGTTGTAAGGGTGACTGAATTTCTCTTGAAACACAATTTTTGTTATGTTTAGTAACATTTTTTACCTGCAGTTCTCCCAATCCATTGACATTATTTTTATGGCGTGGTGGCAGAGGTGTTTTCTCTTTTCGGATGCCAACCCGTTCTCTGAATCTATCAGGTGGTATGGCCGTTACATCGATGACCTGCTCTTTGTATGGTCAGGCGATGTGACGGCCATACCAACCTTTTTCGCCTACCTCAATCAATGCTTGGCTGCCATCTCCTTTGATTGTCCATATGACACTGAGTGCTTTCACTTTTTGGATCTATCCCTCAGGGGTGATGTTGACAGCTCTGGCATTTGTATTTCATCCTATAGGAAGGACACAGCGGGTAATACGATCCCGCTGTCGTGCGCAATATCCCCAGGGGGGAAATGATCCGAACCAGGTGCAATTGCACTGATATTTGCACTTTTAAAAATAAGTCTAACAAAGTCAGAAGGACATTGGAGCAAAGGCTTTACCCCTCAGAATTACTAACAGGTCAGAGGAACCTGGCGCTATCACTGGACAGAAGGGCTTTGATTCTCCCTAATAGTAAACAACGTTTGAGATTTAATGTAGATGATCTGTTCGGTGGTGATGCCATTATGTTCTCGACCGCTTACAGTGAAAAGTCCAAAAACATCTGTCACATAATTAAAAAACATCTCCCTGTTCTGAGCTTTGACAAGGATTGGTCAAGATTCATACAGGAAATCTACTCAGCCCCAGTCTTTATGTTGAACGTACCAGGCTACAGCCAACCTGGCTTTCCAATAAGGCAATTTTAAATGCGGACATACCAGATGCATATGTTGTGGGCACATGGAAGCAAGCGGTGAATAAAAGAAAATTTGCAATCAAGACATATTTGAATTGCAATACCAAGTATGTCATCTATTTAATCACATGTCAAATCTGCTTGCTTCAATACGTGGGTTGCACAACAAATGCATTTAAAACCAGGATTAGAAAACATATCTGACATACTGCATTATAAAACAAGGAACGTTTCCGCTGTTAGTCTGCATTTTGCCTTGGAACATGGCGGCGATTCCTCAGTATTGAGTGTGGTTGGCATTGAAAGAGTTACAGCCTAATTACGGGGCGGGGACCATCGCAGAAAGCTTCTCAACAAAGATTTTCTGGATGTTCCAATTGAATACCCGGATTCCAGCAGGATTAAATAAGAGACAAGATTTAATTTTACAGTATAATTAAGTGTCTATGGGATTATGTTGGACTATATCAGCTAATGTTGTGGGTTTCTTGCTACACGTCTTTGATTTTAGTAACATATGTACAAGCTGTTTTTACATTATGTCTGTTTTATATCTTACCAAACAGTTAAACACCCATGAGATGCCTCAACCTCCGTGGATTGGTGGAGGAGGGGTATATGGGTAACTGTTCAGTTTGGGGGTTTTATGTCATGATTAAGGACTGATATACAAAGGTCCGAAACATGTTGACTATACTCTGCCTATGAGGATTGGAAGTTTTACCGCTAAATAAAGTGTCTCCTGTTGCTCAAGAGCCGGATTTTCTCTTTTTGTTGATTTGCTATTACGCCCGTGTCCAGGCTGGTACCGTGCTCACCACAGGTGCAGCAGGTGAGAGCTGCTCAATCTTCTCATTTATTTCTTCAAGTATTAAAAAGCTATGAAACACCTGTTAAGTGAAGTGCTTGCTACACACCTTAAAAATTCCTTGGGTGGTGAAGTTAACAAAATGTGGTCACTTTTTGGGGGTTTTGACTGTGGGGGGACCTCAGGGTCTCTTCAAATGCAACATGGTGCTCAAAGACCATTCCAGCAAAATCTGCCCGCCAAAAACCATATGGCGCTCCTTGCCTTCTGTGCCCTGTCGTGTGCCCAAACGGCGGTATACGACCACACATGGGGTGTTTCTGCAAATTGCAGAACCAGAGTAATAAATATTGAGGTTTGTTTTGTTGTTAACTCTTGCTGTGTTTGAGAAAGAAATTGATTAAAATGAAAAATCTGCAAAAAAAAGTAAAATTTTGAAATTTCACCTCTATTTTGCTTTAATTCCTATGGCATACCTAAAGGGTTAACAACATTTCTAAACCCAGTTTTGAATAGGTTGAGGGGTGTTGTTTCTAAAATGGGGTCATTTATGGGTTGGTTCTATTATGTGAGCCCCACAAAGTGACTTCAGAACTGAACTGGTCCTTAAAAAGTTGACATTTAAAAAATTGCTTCTAAAATTCTAAACCTTCTAATGTCCTAAAAGAATAAAATTACATTACCAAAATGATGCCAACATAGGGTAGACATATGGGGAAAGTTAATTAATGAATATTTTATGAGGCATAACTATCTGTGACACTTAAAAGCAGAGTGATTCAAATTTAGAAAACAGTTAATAAAAAATAAAAAAATCATAAACTTTGGGATTTTTTTTATAAATAAAAGTAAAACATTGACTCAAATTTGCCATCAACATGAAGTACAATGTGTCACGAGAAAACTATCTCTGACTGGCTTGGATAAGTAAAACTGTTCCAAAGCTATTACCAACATAAAGTGACATGTCAGATTTGCAAAATGAGGCCTGGCCAGGAAGGGGGTTAATGGCCCGGTCTGGAAGTGGTCAATATAGCAGCCCGGGATCCCCTTAGGAATGATCAACAGAAAACTAGTAATATGATTTACTGTGACTTAGTGTTTTATGTTTATCATGTACCATCGTGTAAGTGTATAGTGATACTAGAAAAATAGAACGTAATATATGCTTTGTACTACCATGCTTTGTATTACAGTAGACAGATTACATTGCAATAGGTCATACAAGTATTATTTTATGCTATTTGTATTGTTCTGGACTGAGTTTTTTTTTTGTTTTTTTTTAGCTCTGGTCCTAAAGAACCCCAAACAACCTATGTCTCAGTCCGCTGGATCTGCCATTTTGATTGAGACTCTACCGGCTAAAGCATGTATATCACTAACTCGCACCCATAAATCAAAATCTATTATCTATGTTTCTCTTGCATCTACATACAGTAGATGTGAAGTTTCATGGTTCATTTTCTCTAATAGGTTTGTCTATTCCAGCTCCACATGATATATAGCACCTTTAGTAAAGGTCCTACATTATGTCATTGTGTAGTGGACCGATAAAATTATACATATATACCGTATATACTCCCTATATGTGCTTTACAATCCAAGTTAAAATAGATATTGTACATTCATGTTTAAAGTACTTTTTCTACTCTGCCCATGACTTTTATTATTATTGTTTTCGCAGATAGAAACCCTTTATGAATTTTGTACTATTTTTCTTTATTTTTATAATTTTTAGTGCAAATGATTTGACTTTTTTTTGTATAACTAATATGCCTTTTAAAGCAGGGTATTTGCAACACAGAGAAGATAACTTATGAAAACAAAGCTTTACAAATAATGCTGAACACTTTAAAGTATATTTTTTACTTCCTGGAAATCCGTTTTAAAGGGTTTGTTCAGCTAGGAGAAAGAGCTTTAAACTAGAATATATAGCACTAAAGTATTTAAATAAGGTGTCCCTATGGCCCACTGTCACCCGCGGTCCCCACTTCTGGCTGATACTGGACACAGGAAAGAGTTTTTTGCAGAATGGTACCTGTGCCAAGTATGAAAGGGACTGGTTGACTGGCTCAAGTCGAAATGTAAGAATAGGTAAGCATCCACCATGATGGGAAGGGGCTGCTATCATCCCTCTCTTGACATCCAGAACCCATGGCACATGCCTCACTATTTGCCTGACTTTTTCAATAAAGGGGTTCTCTAAAACCGGGAATTCTTCTGGCATCTACTCCTGTTATATGTCACCTACACACATCACTGCTAGTGGCCAATCCATGGCCTCACCGGTGGCAGCAGTCATGTGCTCTGCCTGCACAGGTCAACACTGAGCAGGGTTACCAACCAGAATTTTTCTTTTTTCTGGACAACTGATTCCAAAATCTTGGACATCCAACATGTTTTACGGAGAAATTGGAAAACCATAATAAATTATAAAGATTATAAGTAATACATGTCTATAGCGTAGATCATTGTATTAAAGGGCAGCAATAATATGCAAAGCTTTTAAAAAAAAACGCCCCTTCAATTCCTTGCCACTCCAGCACCACCACAGATAATGGTGCTGGATTTTTTTAAATTTATTTTAGAACATTGTAGGGGTTGCCCAAGATATTTAAAGGGGTAATCCCATGATTAATGTAAAAAAAAAAAATGAAAATTCAATATCATATAGTACACGACAAGTTCTTTCTAACAAACTAGGAACTATCCCTGTACCTCACATGGATCCAGACACCTCTCCATTCATGGCTCTAGTTGTTCTGCTAGATTTATTTCAAGCTTGCAGCTCAGGGGACGTGTCCTTTCTCGGGGGAGTATCCTTTTTACTGCAGCTTGTGACAGTTGGATGGAACTGACCACGCACTTCCATCTCAGTGAGCAGGACAGAGAAATTAGAAAATGAGCAAAGAGCAGTTGGTGCTATACAGATAGATTTCAGTGAATAGCTCAGTGGCTATATTAAATTTTTTAATTACATGCAATTACAAAAGTATTCAGATCCAGGTGATGGTTTGAAAAAAATTGAATCTTTTTTGTGGGACAACCCCTTTAATTATTTAGGGCAACTCCTTTTAGGTGTGGCCTGCTTAAGGGGCAGTATCTAAGGCAACCAATCTATGCCTACAGGCTCTTGAGACATAAATCTGGTACTGGTTGCATGTACAAGAGCACATTGAGTGACAAAAATTTGATATGCATTCTTAGTTCTGCATTCTTAGCTCTAGCAGCCAGAGGAGGGACTCACATAAAGGGGTTGTGTCTGGGGACCAGAAGATGAGGCAGTGGAGAACTAAAGCACAGTGTTACAAATGACATTGAGCATGATAAACCCCCCAAACTTAAAGAGGTTCTCTGGGAATTAATAAAATGAAATTACTGCAAATACTTAAATATTAATTTATTATATAAACATATTAAAAAATACCTTTCATTAGTTATAATGGTTTGTTTTACCTACGGAGCGATCATCGGGGAAATAAAATGGCCACCTTCCTATTAGCGCACACAAAACCTGTCCTAATCATAAAGCAGTTGTTTCAGAACATTGAGCTAAAATGCTGCCTCTTCCTCCTCTCCTACAGTCATGGCCAAAAGATTTGAGAATTACATAAATATTGGAAATTGGAAAAGTTGCTGCTTAAGTTTTTATAATAGCAATTTTCATATACTCCAGAATGTTATGAAGAGTGATCAGATGAATTGCATAGTCCTTCTTTGTCATGAAAATTAACTTAATCCCCCAAAAAACTTTCCACTGCATTTCATTGCTGTCATTAAAGGACCTGCTGAGATCATTTCAGTAATCGTCTTGTTAACTCAGGTGAGAATGTTGACGAGCACAAGGCTGGAGATCATTATGTCAGACTGATTGGGTTAAAATGGCAGACTTAACCTGTTAAAAGGAGGGTGATGCTTGAAATCATTGTTCTTCCACTGTTAACCATGGTGACCTGCAAAGAAACGCATGCAGCCATCATTGCATTGCATAAAAATGGCTTCACAGGCAAGGATATTGTGGCTACTAAGATTGCACCTCAATCAACAATTTATAGGATCATCAAGAACTTCAGGGCGTCCAAGAAAGTCCAGCAAGCGTCAGGATCGTCTCCAAAAGAGGATTCAGCTGCGGGATCGGAGGGCCACCAGTGCAGAGCTTGCTCAGGAATGGCAGCAGGCAGGTGTGAGCGCATTTGCACGCACAGTGAGGCGAAGACTTTTGGAAGATGGCCTGGTGTCAAGAAGGGCAGCAAAGAAGCCACTTCTCTCCAAAAAAACCCATCAGGGACAGACTGATCTTCTGCAGAAAATATGGTGAATGGACTGCTGAGGACTGGGGCAAAGTCATATTCTCAGATGAAGCCTCTTTCCGGTTGTTTGGGGCATCAGGAAAAAGGCTTGTCCGGAGAAGAAAAAGTCAGCGCTACCATCAGTCCTGTGTCATGCCAACAGTAAAGCATCCTGAGACCATTCATGTGTTGGATTGCTTCTCATCCAAGGGAGTGGGCTCACTCACAATTTTGCCCAAAAACACAGCCATGAATAGAGAATGGTACCAAAACACCCTCCAACAGCAACTTCTTCCAAAAATCCAACAAAAGTTTGGTGAAGAACAATGCATTTTCCAGCATGATGGAGCACCGTGCCATAAGGCAAAAGTGATAACTAAGTGGCTGGGGGACCAAAACATTGACATTTTGGGTCCATGGCCTGGAAACTCCCCAGATCTTAATCCCATTGAGAACTTGTGGTCAATCCTCAAGAGGCGGGTGGACAAACAAAAACCCACTAATTCTGACAAACTCCAAGAAGTGATTATGAAAGAATGGGTTGCTATCAGTCAGGAATTGGCCCAGAAGTTGATTGAGAGCATGCCCAGTCGAATTGCAGAGGTCCTGAAAAAGAATGACCAACACTGCAAATACTGACTCTTTGCATAATTGTCATGTACTTATTGATAAAAGCCTTTGAAACGTATGAAGTGCGTGTAATTATATTTCACTACATCACAGAAACAACTGAAACAAAGATCTAAGTTTAGCAGCAAACTTTGTGAAAACTAATATTTGTGTCCTTCTCAAAACCTTTGGCCACGACTGTACTTGTCAGGGATTATGATCCAGAATTCAGCTGAAGATCTTATTCAGGACCATAATCGCTGACAAGCAGAACAGAGAGGAGGATGAGGCAGCTCTTTAGCTCAGTGTTCTGAAGTAATTTGCCCTCCTGTGTGATTAGGACAGGTTTTGTGTGTACTAATAGGCAGCAGCATTTTTATTTCTCCTAATGATTGCTCCCCAGACAAAACTAGCAATTAAATAATTAAAGGTATTTGGGAATAAGCATGTAATAAAGAAATATTGAAGTATTTTCAGTTATTTTATTTTATTAATTCCTGGAGAACCCCTTTAAATAATTTTCTAACTTTTTTTTTCAAAGTTGCCAAAACTCTAACTTCAGATCATTTGTCAGAAGATTTATCTGATCAAAACAGCTTTATGAGAAAGTCATTCAGTTTGCTCAAGAATTAGCTGCTTTTGTTTCGGAGCAGTCCCCCCTCAGTTTAGACAGCTATCTTTAATCGAATACGGAGCATACCAAGTCTAAGAAGAAAGGTCAAGAGTCTGCAAAGCAATAACAGAGAGAGGAAGAAAAATGATGACTATAAATGTTTTAAAAAGGCCAGAGAGCAAGGGATTGCTCAAGAGCCAGGATCTAGCTCAAATGCCGCAGATGCTGAGTGAACTGATGCGAGTGTGGATGAGGAGCTCTTTGTCAATGTGCAGTGTAACATGAACACAGCCAGAGCTGTTTGTTTCATCAGTAACTGCGACTATTAGGGACATCGGAGACATTTTTGAAATGTTGCGAATGTGGTTCAGAAAAGATAAAAGTCTGCATAATTATAATCCATTTGCAGCAACTTCTGTGACGTTTTCAGAGCTACAGCTTTGTTCTTCTTCTTCTGGAGCTCACACATAAGGAGAAAGAGACACCTACGGTCGCACTGCATGAACAAGACAGACCTTAAAGTGTAACTGCCATTTCACTTCCAAAAATGAAATTCATAACATATGTGATTCTGAAGGGAAGATATTCATGAAGCTTTATTTTTCAGTTAATTTTACCTTTTTGATGTCTGTATTCAGCCCTTAGCAACCCTATTTCTCAGTGCCTCTATTTCAGCATCTTCCTAAGATGGCCTCTGCTGCACTTCCTGTAGTGATCTTTGCCCTGTCCTTAAGGCCATCCTGTATTTCCCTCAGAATAACCCCTTGCTCTCCTTACATGAACTAGCAGGACCAATCAGAATGCAGATAACCTCCCTCACTACCCCAGAGCAGTGTGTATCCTCTGTAACCTCTCACATACAGCTAACCAGAGACAAGCCCTGCAAGTTTATAAAATCATGAAGCATTTGTTTTAGCCTTGTCACTTGTCAGCTCTGCAGCTGCTCCCTCATTCTCCTCCACACTGATGGGGGGGGAGGGGGGCTGTAGCTTTGTATTGTTTGAAAGCCTGACATTCCAGGCTTTCAGACAATACCAAAATGACAGCAATATCTTCAGTACAGGGGAAGATATCACTGATAGAAATCGGGATGCTATAAATGAAGCTGAAAGTGAAAATAAAAGCAGATTTTACTTGTGACCAATTCCGACTATTTCTAACAGTGATTTTTCCTCTGTTTCTTGTACTTTAGCATGTTTCTAGCTGCTACCATTCAGGAGATAGCAGTATCTAAAGCAGCCCTCCCCCTCCACTTTCCTTCCAAGCCCGGGCACTTATGGCTGTGCTCCTCCTCCCAGTGCTCTCGCCATCTCTTGTTTATAATACAGAGGATACGGCTGCACATGACAACGCTGTGAGAAGAGGCTGCAGAATAGGCAAGTAGCACACATTTCTGCAAGTTATTATCAGGTAAAACAGAAAAGGACTGAATTTTAAAGCACAAAAGCATTTATACAGCAGGGTGTACTATACCATTAGGGTATAAAAAATGAAATGGCAGTAACACTTTAAAGTGCATTTACACGCGGCAAATGATGGGGCAATTATCGGGAAGGGGGTAAAGTGGAGGTAAAGAGCTAAGGCGCATTTAAACGCGCAGATGAACAGCAGGGAAGGAAGCGTACTTCCTGACAGTCAGCTGCTTGTTCAGTAGATGCACCGATCACCTCCACAGTATGAGGATGAGTAGTCACTATTGCTATTGCTCATCCTCATCCAGCTGCATTGTTTCTGGGCAGCAGATCACTGTTTAGACAACTCGATCGGCTGCCCACAAACAATAATTTATGTGCTTGCATGAATGATAGGATCACCCGGTGAACAAGCGGTTTGCTCATTCATCGGGTGATCGGTGGCACCTTTACACATTCCCGATTATCTGCAGTGAAGAGCGGCAGGGGCAAAATTCAAATTTGCGATATTTTGCTAATATTTGGGTGAATATTCGTCATATATTTGCAAATGCCAGAATTTGTGATCTCGTCATTATGTTCTTGATTGCAAAAATCGGCAATCATGAAATGTACGATAAAAATTTGCGATATGAAAATTTGCAATTAACACTACTCCTAAAGTCAAAGATATTGCAGCCTTCGTATTGGCCCACAAGCAAGAAGTAGTGAGGGATCATGGGTACTGATGAAAAAAAAAAAAAATAGAATATTCGCGATTACGAAGATATAGCACTATATTTCTAGATATTCGCGAATTCTCGAAGATAACAATTCGCGATTAGAATATTTGCGATTAACACTATCTGCCAATTTAAATCCACCTCTACATTTAGACGTAGCAATCACCTCCACTGTATGGGTATGAGCGATGGATACTGCAATTCAATCTGTTGCACAGGAATGACGATTTAATGCATAAACAATGAATTTATTAATCAGGTGATCAGCGGCACCTTTACACAGGCTGATTATTGGGAATGAGTGTTCATACAAATGTTTGTTTCCGATAATCGGCCTGATAATAGTCCTGTGTAAATCAACCATTAAAGAGTCCTTCTCGGATAACATTACAGACTCCTTTCCAAAATTCCAAATCAGCATATATGGCCTATAAGTCCCCTCACGCCAATTAAGGCACTCTTTCCACAAGGAGAGATAGTACCTCCAATTACTGACTCCTGAAACACCCCAGACACTTTATTGCCTGCCCTGCGTCACAATTAGAAGTATGAAAGATGAGATCAAGTCGTTGGGCACTCCAAGTTTCAGATGCTAAGCACCCAGGTGGAGTGATAGTGGTCTGTTCAATAATGGGCATACATGCCTTTACCAGCCACCCAAGATATAACACTTGCCTGGATTAATACAAGGCATTTAAATAGCATTTATGTAATGTGTCTCTGGTTTGCTTGCTTGTTTGTTGCACAAAATTCAAAGCAATCTGCAAGCAGCAGGTTATAAACCAGGAGGAGCTGAGAAGATTGATATATTGTATTATGTGAAAAGATTCAGTAAAACTAATTTATACATTTATATCTCTGCTCTTCCTGAACTTAGTTGTACACAGAGGATGCATCAGTGATTGATAGCATTCTCCGTGTGAAGGCTCCCTTACACTGGCTGAGAATCGGCCAG
Source organism: Bufo gargarizans (assembly GCF_014858855.1). Lineage (NCBI taxonomy): Eukaryota > Metazoa > Chordata > Amphibia > Anura > Bufonidae > Bufo > Bufo gargarizans. The sequence goes on along the minus strand of NC_058083.1, from coordinate 467,661,139 downwards.
ACTATCGCTAACAAGTGTTCATAGGAACGCTCATTAGCAATTATCTGGCAGTGTAAAGGTTTCGCCTATTCCCCGTAAACAAGCAAAATGCTCGTTCATCTGGTAATATGATTGTTCGTGTGATTGCCTAAATGATCGTTTGCTGGCAGCAGAACGTGTCGTCCAAATAGCACTCAACTGCTGGCAAACAACGTGTCTGTATGGGGAAGAGAGATAGCGTTCGTGATCACTCCTCCCCATACTGTGGAGGAGATCACTGCAAGTAATTACAACAGTCTCCTACACTGACAATCAGGCACTTGCTGACAGTCGTATGCTATATCTAGCAATGTAAATGAGTCTTTAGTGCGTACACCGAGATAGCTGTCAGTCACTGATAGTTGTACACGGGGAAATATTATTGATAGCACACTCTGTGTAACTGCATATATAAACATAGCTGCACAAGGGTGGTCTTAAAAGGGTTGTCTCACGTCAGCAGATGGCTTTCATCATGTAGAGAAAGTTAATACAAGGCACTTACTAATATATATTCTGATTGTCCATAATGCCTACCTAGCTGGCCACAGCTGCAGTGCAGATACGAGGTGGCTGGGATGGGAATTGCTGCGCATGCATGCCTAAGCACACGACCACCAGCAAGCACGACCAACTCCTGGAGTTTGCAAGCACGACCACCTCTGTTGGATTGCAGGGTGGTTGTAACCCCTGAAAACGAGCAGTGTATAATGTGATGAAAAAATGATTCAAGCCAGGAAAAGAGGCAATATGGACAATCACAATACATTACTAAGTGGCTTGTATTAACCTTCTCTACATGATAAATGCCATTTGCTGAAGGGAGACAAATCCTTTAAGTTCAGAAAAAGCAGAGATATAAATGTATAAATTATAAGTTTTACTGAATCTTTTCCTGCAAAACTATATATCAATCTTTTCAGCTCCTCATGCTCTATAACCTACTGCCTGCAGATGGCACTGCATTTTTTGGTGACAAGTCTTCTTTAACTTTGTTTAATTTGGCCTATTTGCCCAAAAACACAAATGGTTGGTCCACACCAGTCAGGCACTCAAATTCAAGCTAACTGTATAGTTCACACTACTGGCAATTTCCTTTCCTTAGGGCAGGGAAATTGAGCATTATAGGCAGGGGCAGTATGAGGTGTAGGTAGAGTAGGTGGTCACCAAGGCCTAGAAAAAAACATTTTGCTTTTAAAATTATCAATTTTTTTCTTGTATTGGATATTTTACACAACTAGGGACTGATGGTAAAGGAGCAACAGGGAACAGTTACATGAATGATTATCCATCTGACAATTAACATGCTGAACTTTAGGGACAGAAAAGAGGAGAAACAGTCTGAAACCACTGCCTTAGGTGCCAACGTAGTTTGTCCTTTCTCTGATTGTGAGGCACATCTGTGGTCCTCTATTGCTGAAAGTCATGCTAGTCATATCAGCATCGGCTAAAAGAAGGTAGCCTTTATCATCGTGCCCACCTCCTCCCCAGTTCTGCTTGTCCTGAGTGAGTAGCATAAAATGCATCCTAGCATACAAGGACGGACTGGGAACTTAAAGAGGCCCTGTTTTGTACTCTGGTGCAAACTGATGGAAGGCAAGGCCAGCAATACCATATTGTGGCACATTATACCACCCCAAAAGAGCCAAATACCACAGTCCATCACAAAATACTGCCAACAGCAGCAGAAAATACATCCCCAAAAGCTTCCACTGGCAGGCCGTGAGGAGGGCCCAGGTGGCCCAGTGGACATCGGCCCAACGGGAAATTTCCCCCATGCTTGCATAGCAGAATACTAAGACAGAAAGGGTAGATGTTAATTTGTTCTTTGAATCTCAACTTCCATTATAGATCCAGGTTGTACACTTACAGCTTTAACAGTCTGGATGGTGGATGCCTACAAGCACCACCGGTGAGCAAACATCTGGCATTTTTCTACTGCAAATTCTTAATTACAACACATCCGAGCTTGTGATCAGAAATGCGAGGGATACGAGATGCAGCTACAAAGCTTTCTACCATTATTTGTTACATCTTTAACGTTATTATTGGAAGGGTGCAAACTAATGAACTCGCACTGCTCCGCTTAGTTACTATTTTTCCTTCTCTTCCATGTAAGTGTGATCACATGTTTTCTGAAACATATGGACAAAGTCACCAGGCACCAAAGCAGCAAATTGTTCCAAGGTTGATACAATTTAAACTAGTCCAGTGGAGCCAATAATACTATTAATCAAGGAGGAAAAGCTCCTTCAAATAAGATCTTCATGGAGACCTAATTCTATCACTTTAAGCTTGGAAGGTGGCAACAATACAAAGCTACAGTGCTGTCCGTCCTGCCACAGCCAACCCCTTACGTATGGCTCTCAATACCATCAGAATCATTGGAATATGACTTATTGTTTAAATCATGTTCTTATGTTAAACATATTCTATGACTAAACATCAATAGCTCCTAACTGATACAGTGTAGGTCTATTCCTGGCATTACATGGAAAAAATCATCAATGTAGTCCATACAACCTTATATGTTTAGGTAAGTGTTCTCACAGGTTCACAGCACCTGCTCCTTTCCCCAGGCTGGAGACTTTAAAGAGGTTTTCTCATCTAGCAATATGCACCCATTGTCTCAGAAGAGACAACCCCTTTAATGCTCATGCACATGAATGTAAGGGCTCTGTAACTGTGCTGCAGACTTCAAATATTGGTCCGCAATGTGCGGGCATCGGTCGTGCGCACTCTTGGTGCGGGTGTGGACCCATTGACTAGAACGGGTCTGGGATTCACAAAATACGACAAAAGATAGGACATGTCTTATCTTCTGGGGTTCGGAGGCATGGACCCAAAATCCCACGGAAGCACTTTGGAGCGTTTCCGTTGGCTTCCTGGTCCGTGCAAAAGACTTTGTTCATATCCTGCGGTCCTTATGGTCATACGGTCATGTGCATGAGCCCTAACTGAGAGGCTCAGCCCTTTTTTATAGACCTCACCCAGGTGCTCCTAATGAGCCAGTCCAAAATGTTGAGTGGAGTCAGTGGAGTGAGACCTCGTCCTTCTTTTCCCCCAAATCCAGCAATCCAGGCCCTACTACCAGGTTGCCTTACATAGATGAGGTTACAAATCTAGGTGAAATATAGACTCCATCTACAAACTTTCCACTTGGTCTGTCACAATAGATAAGATAGGATCCACCATTCACGATAGGTGATATCACAGCTTATCTATTCTTTCCTTGTACAATGACCTCTACACAGGTCACAGAGCATGCCTAGAAAACTCTCCCATAGAAGCCAATGAGGTCCCCTCCTGACCATTGTGTCTATGGACCATGGGTCTGCTGTAAAGCATATCTTTAAATGCTGCCATTAAGAACGGCTCAGGCAAGATGGCCGCCCCCATAATCATGTTCCAATGTCAGTAATCAGAAAATAAAAACAGATTAGTAAAAAGGAGATGTATTGCTTTCTGGTTTTAACAGGCAGAAACTATTTTCAGTAACACATTCCCTTTAAGATATCCGTGTGATGCATTTTTTGCACTTACATGAGTGTTCGGGAGATCCGTTCTCCTATTTATCATGATGGGTCCATGCTGATCTGGTGTCTACCTCCTAATACACTTGAGATACACAGAGGTTTTATCTTACAGATTCAAATAGAATACATAAGTAGAGCAAATTGTGGCAAAGACCAACACATCACATGCTACACAAGTATTTACCCGCTTCTAGGGCAAAATAAGGCACTGGATGGAGGTAATATACAGTGGCAAATGGAGTTACCGATCTGTAGGGACTAAAGATGAGAGAATTGATTCTAAATGAATTGAATTTGTATAACAGTTCCAAAAAATTCTGATTCAACCATGTTTTAATTTAAAAATTTAATCTTACAGTGCAGTGTGTTATTTACCAGGTTGTTGGTTACATCTGCTCCCCCATAGCCATATGTCACTGACATTACTCTTGACATTAAAGGACAGCTGTCAGCAGATTTGTACCTATGACACTGGTGCAGCACGCCAGACCTGCAGGGTATTGCGAAGTGAGGTCACGGTTATGGACAATCGAGGGTTACTCACTGTTTGTAGGAGAACCCTGGGCAGGAATGCGGCAGTGAAGGAGAGGTAGACACTAGTTCCTCTGGGGCACACTCTGTATGTAGGGACCAGGCCTGATGGTGGGTGAGGTGCCCTGGATGTTGCAGGTATTTTGAGTGCCTGGGGCAAGGTCCCTTTAAGGATCGTGACGCCAGTTCCTGTAACGGTGGCACACCGATTTATAGCAGTAGTAATTGAGGTACACAGATGGTATGGTGAACAAAGCGTTGCTATTACTTGGTAACAGTCCAAACTTTATACAGACAGTTGATTATGCAGTCCCTTGAATCATATAATTCACAAGCAGGTTTACTTCTCTATATGGCAGGTAACAATCTTGCAAGATACTTGGAGGGTAAACAGTTAATGCTTCGCAGAACTAGGCTGCACTATCCCCTCAGCTATTCTAGCTGGCTGGATCCCAAGGCCTGGATGCCTAAATGCTGGCTTTAATCCTTGGTAATAATTCTTCGTCCCGTATTGACCCTTGCTTCTATCTTATAGTACCTCTGCCCATCAGCTTACTTCTCTGAGCTGGTTTTACTGTTCCTGTTGTGAGGGAAGCTGCAGGTTTCTCCCAGGAGGCTCATTCCTACTACTGGGGTTGCTTCTTCTGAGGTTGTTGGATTAATGGTCTCCAGGCAGGCTGTAGTCCTTCACTAGCCTCCTGGTGGCAACTAGAAGCCTGGACTATCTAGCTGCATGTCAGGAGGAGGCCCTCAGCATATCCCTGGCTGGTGCCTTCTCACTTCTGTCTCCACAGACTCCTGACTACAGACCTAACCCCTCCCTGTCTGGGTCAGGACATTTATACTAGGGGCTCCCTATCTCCCTCTAGTGTCTAGGATGTCTAACTACACCACAATAGGCCTGCTGAACACATAACAGGGAAACCAACACATGTAAAAACACATTAAAGGCATATAGGAATATAACATCACTGTCCCCTGTGAGCAGGAGTAACACGTGACCCAATTGACCCTTGTGTAGTGCCCACCCCTACCTAGTGGGACACTACACTGGCTGACCTGATACATGTGCACTTGACAGCTGAAGGCATCTGTGTTGGTCCCATGTACATATGTGCCCGCATTGCTAAAGTTTAATATATGCAAATAAGCCTCTAGGAGCAATTGGGGTGTCACCACTTTGATTGACAGAACAAGGCATTATGATGCTTTCACCGTCTGGTCCTGTCAATCAAAGCGCAGAGAGCGCAGCAGTTGCAGATAGAGCAGAGTCTCTTGGAGTAATGACAACGCCCCCATTGCTCCTAGAGGCTCATTTGCATATATTAAAACATCATTTTTCTCAGCACTGTGGGCACATATGAACACGGGACCAACACAGATGCCTTCAGCTGCCAAGTACACAAGTAACAGGTCAGCCAGTGTCATGGGTACAAATCTAGTGACAGATGCCCATTAAAGAGGTTGAAAGAGGTTGGAGACCTTAGAGTGTCATACATGACTATCAGGGTATCCGAGCACTTTTAATTTGGGTCGAATTTATGCGCGTCTCACCGAGATTCACCAAGATTGGACCCGAAACAAATTTCAAGAACTTTGCTCATCTCTAATACGGACTGCCGTACGGCTTAGCCTTTCGCCTGGACTTTAATGAAAAAGGCAAGCACTGTCACACATGGGGCGTTATGTGCGTCACGTTCGGCATAGACCACCAGATAATTTGCTGCCTGACAATCAAACTGTCTACTGTGATGATAACTGTTATTTTGACTATGACAACAAATGAGCGCTGATCACGATAAAGAATGACATCCGTCGCCCTTGCTTTACATCCTCTGTTACATTAGCATTTTCCATTTTCCGTTGCACCAGGAGATAAACGGATATCAGAGAAGAATCCCACCCAGGCAATGTTATATGTTAACTCATATGTCCATAACCAGGTCCCGCATGACTGCGCCAGACATAATAAAATAACACCAGCTATAAATAATATTGTCGTTCCACTCCACTGCTTTTAGGAGTCCAGGTCAAATACACTGTCACTTCCATTCATTTCTGTTTGTAAAAGAAAAATCACAGTGAGCTCTTCCAAAAATTCCCCTACAAGCAACAACCGCATGGAAATCTGCTGGGTTTCTGTGCAGACTAATACTTAAAGGGCGCCTGTCACTGATAAACCAGGCTCAGTATCTTTTGGGGCTGGCACTTAGTGATCCGCTGCTTCATTCTGGAAAAAAAAGTACTTTTACTCCATATGTAAAAGGAAAGTTAAGTGCACTGAGGGCGGGTCCAAGCCACTCTGTGAACCATTGCTCCTCCTTCCTCTGCAAGCCCCTCCCCCTCATTCTTGATTGACAGGGTCAGGTTCCTGCAGAGTCATTTTTCACCTGGCCCTGTCAGTCAGGCCCCATGCGCACGACTGTATCCATTTGGCTGTCTGCAAATCGTGGATGCGCAAAATATGGATGTGGTCCATGTACAGACCCTTTGTTTTCAATAGGTCCATGGTCCACATTTTGCTGACATAGTCTATCTTTGTGCAGAACGGATGATCCCTGTCCTTTCCACATCCACATGCCCATTCCGCAAAAAGATAGAACATGTCTTATACGTGTCCACGGAATGTGGAACGCAAACCACTGACGTCGATGGGTCTGCTAAAAATGTGAATGTGACACATTCGTATTTTGCAGTTGTGTGAATGGGGCCTCAAGGGGAGGGAGGGTCTGGCAGAGGTAGCAGGAGGAGCAATGGTGCAAAGAGTGGCTTGGGCCCACCCTCAGTGCACTTAACTGCCTATGGATTAAGAGGACAGCGCCGCGTAGGATCAGTACGTGAAACACATCCTTACATTCAGCAGAGCTGGGCCTTCAAGGCATTGGTGGAGATTTATGAAAACTTGCATAACCGTATGCTAGTCTTCATCTCCCTACACTGGCGTGAGATATGCCTAATTTATTAATAGACAGATGCTGCTTAATAAATTAGGTGCATCTCTGCCCTGCGCCAAATACTTTAGTTTACATCCAGGGGCATAGCTATAGGGATGCAGAAGGTAGCAGTCGCTACCAGGCCCAGAAGCCTGAGGGGCCCCAAAGACCCTTGTGCCACATAAGAAGACACTGGTATTATAGAAAGTGCATGCTGGGAGGGCTCTGTTATAGATTTTGCACTTCTGGCTGAAGGGAAGGGGCTAGGTCAAGAATTTGGCATGGGGGCGTGCCGTTTAAATTTTTGCCTATGTAATTCCCCTGCCCCTGGCCACAAAGCACTGAGGGAAGGGGGGCCCAAGCTGAACTCTTGCACCAGGGCCCATGAGCCTTTAGCTACGCCCCTGTCTACATCAGCTAGAGACTGGCACAGACTTCAACTATAACTTACACCAGTTTCTGGTGGACCCCGTGAACACCCGTCTCCTATCCGTGAACACCCGTCCCCTTTCTCTGTGCTTCAGAAAATTGCTGAGAATCTTGAAAACGTTGTCAATTATGGTACACATATGGAGTGCGCCATAATTTGTGACTTATTTACATCACAAGGGTGGCATAATGCCTTGAGTAAATGTCTCTGATGGTGTCGGGTTTAACAGTGACTTTCCCGGTGACAGGTTCCCTTTGATTGCTGGAATGTGGCAAACGCCATGAACGATGACTCTTCTCTTATTATTGCAGAACTTACATAAATGTCTATCAAACAGCACAGGTTTCTACCTGTCGCTGAGTATCAGACTTTCCATTGAATCAGAAGCCTCCCAGGCATGTTCTAGACAAGGATCAAGTTGTCGGTGTAGTAGGTTTTGTCAGGAACAGAGGTAAATTATCTCTACTATTTATGAGGTTAAGTCGAGTTTACACAAATGAATGGATTAAGTTTTACAGGAAAATGACATTGAAAATGCAATGTAAAAATTTGGAGGAAACCGTTTCAAGCCCTGAGGAAGGATGACAAAAACACCTCATCTGACAAAGTGGTGAGATGTGAGATTTATAATTGAGAGTTAAAGGGGTTATCCTGAGTGTCTTATCCTCAGGATAGGTCGTCAGTATCTGATCGGTGAGGGTCTGACTCCTGGCAACCCCACCGATCCGCTGTTTAAGAGGCTGTGGCACTTCGGTGAGCACTGCAGCTATTTCCTAGGCCAGTGGCGTCATTTTCACGGCCTAGGAGCAGGTCAGTCCCATTCAAGTGAATGGGGTTGAGCTGCAATAAAAAGCACAGCTACTATACAATGGACAGCACAGTGCGAGGAGGTGGCAGCACTCACTGGAGCGCCATGGCTTCTTCAAACAGATGATCGGGGGAGGTACTGGGTGTCTGCCCCTCACCGATACCATACGGATTACCTATTCTGAGGACAGGTCACCAGTATAAAGTGCTGGGAAAACCACTTTAAAGAGACTGCCCAGGATTAGAGAAACATGGCTGCTTAACAGAAACACTGCCACAATTGTCCATCAGGTTCAAGTGAAGGAATATGAGATGCAATTCCACTGACAACCTGTAGACAGACGGGGAAGCCATGTATTTTTAAACCTGTGCAACCCCTTTAAATAGATATGTCAAAAATACATACACTGGACAGCACAGTGGTTCAGCGGATATCAATGTTAGGTTCTGGTCATACTAGCATTATGGCTTTCATTTATGATGGATCCATGGTAGTTACGCCCTATCCATTTTTGAAATGATCCTAACAAATCCTGGTGGATCCCACTGACTTAGGTTTCCAGTAGGAATAAAGGGTGATGTGAGTGACTGCAATCTTGGTACGGGGCTAGGTTAGCACAAAATAAGAAAGGAAATACACATCTGTCCAAAGATATACAATCTATATAGGGTGCATCGACACCATAGAGGAGTAAATCCAGGTCATACAAGTGTTATGTTCATTTATGAGGACCTTTCAGCACACCTGTCTTAATAGCTTCATGCATCCTCCATGTAATAACCTTCCGGAACATCTATTCTTATGTCTCTATGTTGTGCCGTTCCTTTATTATTTCTACTAGAAGTTATGAATGAATTGCTAGCAGTCTGCAGTAAGGGTACAAAGGGGAGGTAACCAGTTGGGGGGGTATACCTGCATAGTCTTAAAATAGCAGCACTGGTTACCACCCCTCTGTACCCTTACTGCAGACTGCTAGCAATTCATTCATAACTTCTAGTAGAAATAATAAAGAAACGGCACAACATAGAGACATAAGAGTAGATGCTCCAGAATTTTTGTTACGTCTCTGCCTTTGCCCGCCCTCCAAGTCCGGACCTATCGATGAGGCAAGAGACTTGGAGGGCGGGAAAGGCAGAGACTGGGGAGGAGTAAAGTGAAAAAAAGGCAGAGCAGCCTGGGCACTTACACTCTGAGCGCCGCCCCTGGGCACTTGTGAGTGCTCATTTGCATATTAATTAAACTTCGTTTTTCCTGCTGGTGCAAGTCTAAAGAAAAGAAAGGTACTATTACAATCCTGTGTAGGTGTGCTACAGAGCCATGTAAGCGCTGTATATGGCCATATGGAGGTGACAGGCTCCCTTCAAAACTGACATGTCAGGAGAGGAGAAAGGTCCTCTTTAAATGAGCGCATGCAATACTACATTTCCCCTCTAGAGGTCCCTGCAGGGGAACTGTATAGTCAGCCACATCTTTTACCCAAAATAATAAGCTGCAAGAGCAGTGTCTGAAAAGCGAGTCCAGCGAGGATCAGACATGTCTGTGGTAGTAATGGGATGTCTGACAAGACGACAATCTTTAATGGTCAGCCCGGTAGCACTGTATACTGCACACACAGTACAAGTAGATGAGTGGCAGAAACTCCCTAGTTTTCTTTTTCTATTTTTATTTTTAAAGGGGTTGTGTCTCAAAAAATATTTTACATTTTGCAAACCAGCACCTGGATCTGAATACTTTTGTAATAGAATGTAATTAAAAATGTAGTATAGCCTCTGAGTTATTTAATAAAATGTATCGGGTATAGCGAGTTTATCCTGTGTCCCCTCTTATATGCTAGTGTGAATTAAGCCATAGTCATTGCGTTAAGGAGGGCCTGTCCTTTCTCCTGACTTGTCTGTATTAGTAACTTCTTGCATGTTGTTTCATCCCTTTATTATTCCTGCTAGAAGTTATTAATGATACGCTAGCAGTTTGCTGTGAAGACCAGACGGGTGTTAGCAGTTGGATGGGGTGTCCCTGGACAGTCTGACATTATCCAAACAGTCAAGAAGTAAATGGTGGGCACTCCACAATCAAACCTTCTGGTGCTCAGTCGTAGGGTGGCTGTCCAGATATAATATAAATGTTTTATTTTCACATCCAATTAATTAACCTGGTTGTGATTAAGGTCTAGGTATGGACCGAAACGTTGGCCTGCCTAATTTATTTAATTAATTGGATGTGAAAATAAAGCATTTGAAATCTCAAAACAGAGCTGCCATACTCTATAGGGACACCTCCCCAAAACTGGTAACACCCATCTGGACCTTCACTGTACACTGCTAGTAATTCATTCATAACTACTAGTGGGAGTAATAAAGGAACGGCACAACACAGAGTAATAAGAATAGATGCTGCATAATTACTATTACATGGGGAATGTAAGTAGTTACTACAACAGACCTGTCAGGAGAGGCGCCAGCTCCTCCTTACCTGCAGCTTCTCACGGTACCACCCGGCATGTTATGCACAGAACGTCTCTCACGGCTAACAATGAGATAATGTATTCATGTCAGGCACGTCCGGGCACAGAGTCTTACTGTTTACGTGGATCTACAGAGTAGGACAGGAATTTCAATTTCTCACAAAAAAAAGTCATATTTCTAGATAAACCATATTCATATAGTTCAGGTTTTGCCTTATCAGATTGTTCCCCCGTGACAGGCGCACCGACATAAGACAACGGTTTAAGAGACTTAGAAAAAACAGGATACGTGTAAAAACACAAGGGTCTGCTAATCACGACAATATAACACCTCAACTATCAATGGGTTAAAAATGATAGCCTCTGGTTGGCACTGGTTTTCCAAAATACTCCCAAAACATGAAAACCGCTGCTCCGTGCTGGAGGACTGTTTCTTACCAGATAGGACCGCTAGATATATGGATTTCATAGAAACATGAATTTACTTGCATTAAAAAATACCACATAGATTTTTTTTGCCCTTTCTTGTGACGTAAATAACTTGATTACTATAAATTAAGGATGAGCGAATCAATTCTACCAATTTGGAATTTGTCCACAGTTTCCCAAAAAGTTTGGATTCTAGTAAAGAGAGATGAATCCAAATTCAGGATCTATTCCAAACTGATGGAACTGATTTACTCCTCTCTAGCATGTATATTAATACAGCTCCTTGTGCTTCATAGATTCATTTTCCCCTATATTTAAGTTTTTTGTGGTAGCCTCGAACTGTTCAAACAGCGCTGCTTCATCATTCGATTTTCGCCTGGTAGTAGCCTTCATATTGTAAATCCGCCGTTATTGTAGGTTTACACATATAACAGCTATATCTGTTAGGCTACTTTCACAGTAGCGTTTTGCCTTTCCGTTTGTGAGATCCGTTCAGGGCTTTCACACGCGGTCCAAAACAGATCAGTTTTGCCCTAATGCATTCTGAATGGAAAAGGATCCGCTCAGAATGCATCAGTTTTCCCCTGTTCAGTCTCCATTCCGCTCTGGAGGCGGACACCAAAACGCTGCTTGCAGAATTTTTCTGTCCGTCCTGGGATGCAGAGCAAGACGGATACGTCCTGGCACACAATGCAAGTCAATGGGGTGGAATCCGTTTTCTCTGACACAATAGAAAATGGATCCGTCCCCAGTGACTTTCAATGGTGTTCAAGACAGATCCGTCATGGCTCTAGAAGACGTAATACAACCGGATCCGTTTATGACGGATGCATGCGGTTGTATTATGGTAACGGTAGTGTTTTTGCATATCCATGACGGATCTGCAAAAATCGCTAGGGTGATAGTAGCCTAAACCGACCAGGATGGCGGATTCACAATAAAGATACTTTAATCGCAATGAACTAATGAGTGCTGTCCCATCTTCCTGGAAATAGCTCAATATACAAAGCCTGTGGCAGAAGGGATCAGGCAAGTGGATCCCACATTCATCGCTGCCTCTGTAAACAATGCCAAGAGTCCTGAATTAGGGACTGTCCCTAATTTGTAGGACAGTCCAAGCAAATTAGGGCTGTCCTGTTCCTAAAATAGACAGGCCTATGCAAGCCTTAACCGTAAGTGAGTGGATCTAGTGGGGGCCTAAACATCCTTAATTTACAAACTGCTACACTTTTGGTAAGTATGCCATCACAGCACAGCTTTCATTTCCTATAGTGCTCTTAAAGGGGTTGGCCACTTTCCGGGTAATGTTGACCAATGCATTTGTAAGATGACTATATGGCGGTACTCTGTCCATTCATTTCTATGGGACTTCTGAACATTTTTGGAACTCCCATAGAAGTGAATGGAGAGCAAGACCATCCTTCACTTTCAGGGGCCCGTTCTGGAGATAGGTGACATTGATATCTGACATTGGTGGCACCACCTAGCGATAATGTTACCAATGTCCCAGAGGATAAAAACCCTTTGCTACAACTTTAAATTAACCAGTGGTATGCCAGCCACTAGATAAACAGATAAGCGTGAACTAATCAAAGCTTAAACAGCATAACCCAAGAGCGCTCATAATGCAAGCCAACACCGCGCCAGCTTACTGTGCCATCCATAATTTAACAACTATTATTCCTGAGTTCATGAAAATTAATTTTTAAAGAAAATGCATCTGTTACTCGGCGATTCCCAAGTGGAGCGATGTGCCTATTAAAACAATATCACTGTGATGGTTCTTTCCCGGGCTGTAAATCCTCTACATGGCTGTTTTGATGACAAAATAAAAGTAATGGGTGCAGATTTTTTTATTTTAATTTTTTTTCTGTTTGTGATGAGGGAGCAAATAAATCCAGGGAAAAAAATGAACTTAGGAAATGATCATTATATAAAGACCCCATGGAATTTCCAAATGCTCTGTTCTGAAATAGAAGGTACATTTGTGTCAGTAGAGAACTACATACGATATATAATAAGTGGAAATAAGTCTCGGGGGACATTTACTTATGTCTCTTGCGCTCTTTTTTTTCCCCCCTGAATGCAAACGGCATATAATTTTTCAGGAAAATAATGGTTCCTGGTCATTTCTGCATGTTATAAAGGCAGCTTCATATTTCAAGTGCGATAACGGTACACCGCATGAAAGAATCACCCGCCTTAATATAAATCTTAAGATACGCCTGCATCTTATGCTCCAGCGGTAAATAGGGCTGCCAACCGTCTGTAAATTCAAAACAAGAGACTGGCCAATGTTACCCAGACAAAAAAATATTGCGGCAGTCCCAATTTTTAGAAGCTGGATGAGCTTGTGCCAGTTCCCCTACCTGTAACTGTCATCAGCTCACAGTGAATGCTGCTATTGTGTTCATAGTACTGAAATATAGATCTCAGAGGGCACCAGAGATGACACAGGAAGTCTTAGGCCAGGCGATGTTCTTCGGGAAAAAAGGATATGCATATTAGCTCTCTTCCAATAGGTAGCTGTCTCTGAAAAGCAATCTAGTGGAAGTAGCTACCCCGTAGTCAATGTCTGATGATAGTCAACCAAGCGCCCTACTTTGTACTGATGAGGGGCAAAAACCTCAAACCAGGCATCAGCAGATAAATCCCCATTTTCTTTTGGAAGATGCTTTTTGGTTTGGCTAATATCTTTGGTCATGTTGCAACTAAGGCTTGATAAAAGCTCAGACATTGACTATAGGGTAGGTGACACTACAGGGACAGCTTTCTTCTCTTGGAAGAGAGCTAATCTGCATATCTGAAATACAGACTTAGACGCTCCTTATTTATCACACTCACTTGCGAAAAAAATTGTTGCGACTTTTTATATTTTTACACCATTTTTTGAAATGTGGGTACGGTTAGCTACGTTAATGAGTTTTACTCCAGATTTGCCATAGACCCTACAGGGAATTTTCCTAGTGGGCCAATGCCCATAGGGCCACCCCAGCCTTCCTCACTGGCACTGGCTGGGTACATACTACTGGAGGTCCTATAGGGGTGATTATTAGAGGTAGTCCAGGAAGTAGGGCTGGCTTGGTGCTGTGGCCCACATCTCTCCTCCTAAGCTCGCCTGCTCCATATCTGAATTGGAAGAGGAGGACAGAATGTGGCAGATATTGAAGGTCACCACAGAGGGAAAAGCTTCAGAGGAGGTATTCTGTGTTGCACTATGGTATTGCTGACCCTGCCAACTTGTATTGGAGCCATCTACTTCTGTTGCCCCGCCTTCTGTCAATTTGGACCCACCTACAACATTCGCACCACTTAGTTTTTTTTCCAGGGCCACTTTATGTTCCCAGTCCACCTCTGCTCCAGGATAAGGGTGAAGCAGGAAAACTTGTGGAGCTTTTCTAGACAAAAGGGTTAGGTTTCAGGATAAGACCAATTTATCAAGTAAGGCTACTTTCACACTGGCGTTTTGTCTTTCCGTTTGCGAGATCTGTTCAGGGCTCTTACAAGTGGTCCAAAACGGATCAGTTTTGCCCTTATGCATTCTGAATGGAAAAGGATCCACTCAGAATGCATCAGTTTGCCTCCGATCAGTCTCCATTTCGCTTTGGAGGCGGACAACAAAACACTGCCTGCAGCATTTTTCTGTCCGTCCTGGGATGCGGAGCAAGACGGATCTGTCCTGACACACAATGTAAGTCAATGGGGACGGATCAGTTTTCTATGACACAATCTGGCACAAAAGAAAACGCATGTGTCCTCCATTGACTTTCATTGGTGTTCAAGATGGCTATCTTAAATATAATACAAATATAATACAGTTGTATTATCTGAACGGATCCGTCAGTGCAGATTCATGACTGATCCGCACCAAATGCGAGTGTAAAAGTTCCCTAACATGCAACATTTGATAAATGTGGAGTAAAGTACGCCAACCCAGGCTCAAGCAAAACTGACCTGAAATATGCCCCTCATGATAAATTTCCCCCATAGATGTTTTGGTTGTCTAGTTTGCCCTAATATTTTGTTGTTACCCTGGCACCCTTTCCAGCAAGTTTGGTTAGTAAACAGATACAGTTCTGTTAATGTTAGGTGCCCATCTGCAGAAGCCACCTTGACGCCTGGTAGATGGGCCCGACACACGTTTGATCAAAACTGTGCACAAAAGAGCTTCTATTGTTTTCATGTATAGTAGGTATAATACCACTTTAATTCAGAATAATCCTTGTTCCCCACTTGTATTGTTTGTATGAGTGATGTGGTGCTGCCATACCTTTTTTTGTTTGCTTTCTGCATGCTAGCTTTATGGATGTGCACCTGCGACTATGAATGTGCTAGTCAAAATTTTCTTGGAGCAAACAGATACTGGCGCCATAATGTAGAAGGCACAAACATGGGCAGGTATTAAATATAGGTATTAAAAATCATAAAAAATAGGATATAAAGGCAAAAAAATAGGAAAGAAAAGGAATTGAAATCACAAAGGTAAAGTATACTATACAAAACTCACACTATTACTATAAAATACTATAAAGTAATACACCACTGTTGCTGCTGCCAACAGGGGGAGCAGTACTAGCAGTTCTACCTTTAAAATACAGGGATAATTTCATAAAAAGCTCATGTCAAACCCAGCGACCCAAGCAAAGTCACTGAAAAGGAGCGCTGCATTCACGGGGAACAGTTGGTTAGTGCTGTACAGAGGGAAAGGCTCCGAGCAACAAACATAAAACTAAAATCAATCTACTCAAACCTGTTCTAAAGAAGATGTGAGGAGGAAATTTGTCTAAGATTCACCCATGCAAACCAAACAGAAATCAGTTTTCACATTCTCTAAAATAGAACTGAAAAAAAAAACGAAAAAATAAATAAAAATGAGACTCTTAGGTAAGGGCTGTACAGTGAAATCTAATTATTATTATTATTTTTTGTGAATTTGAAAAGGTAGCCGGCAATCTAGCCTCCAACTGGTAAACATTAAAGGCTTTGTCCCACAAATAATATTCTACATTTTTCAAACCAGCAGCCGGATCTAAATACTTTTGTAATTGCATGTAATTATTAAAGTATTATAGCCACTGAGCTATTCACTGAAATCTATCTGTACAGCGCCACCTGCTGATTGCTCTTTTTCTAATTTCTCTATCCTGCTAAAAAAGATGAAAGCTCATACTCCGTTTCATCCTTTTACTGCCACCAGCTGCAGCAGACAGGACACGCCCTCTGAGAAAGGACACACCCACAAAGCCACCAGCTTGAAATAAATCTAACCATTGGAGCAATGAAAGAGGAGATCTCTGGATCCGTGTGACGTACAAGACTGGTTTTAGCTTTGTTAGAAAGAGTACTATACTATGTCCGATTTTCATTTTTTACATTTATCATGTTTGTTGTAATCCTGAGATTTTACAGTGACAAACATTGACCACAGTCATAACTTTGTGCAGTTCCTATGGCCAAAACTGATATGGATGGATAGATAGATATGAGATAGATAAATGTTATATGCATATAGATGAGATAGATATGAACTAGAAAGATATGAGATAGAGAGATAGATATGATATAGATAGAGATATATGAGATAGAGCGATATGAGATAGATAGAGAGATATGAGATAGATAGATAGATAGATAGATAGATAGATATGAGATAGATATAAGATATGAGATAGATAGAGAGATATGAGATAGATAGAGAGATATGAGATAGATAGAGAGATATGAGATAGATAGAGAGATATGAGAGAGAGATATGAGATAGATAGATAGATAGATAGATAGATATGAGATAGAGAGAAGATATGAGATAGATAGATAGATAGATAGATAGACTGAGACTGCCATAGACTGAGAGGAGCCTGATATACCATGGACTCCTATACCCCCACCCTGGACGTGTCCCCACCCCCAACCCTACCCAATTATTTCCCACTTGCTTTGGCAATGTATTTAGTCCTGCCAATAAAGCTGATTTGATTTGATAGATATGAGATAGATAGATAGATAGATAGATAGATATGAGATAGATGATAGATAAATGTTATATGCATATAGATATAAATGAGATAGATAGATATGAAGTTACATACATGCAGATGCGACTATATAGGATAGATGGATGGATGAATAGATAGATAGATATTACATAGATAGTCCATCCCTTGCTCCTTGAAGTCTGGTTACTGGAGGTTACATGTACGTGTAGAGATCACAAACCAAAGGACGCGTGGTCATCTGAACAGTCCATACCAACTAAAAGCGCTGACCTCCTCATGGCTAAATGAAGGTGACTTGTGTCCTTATAGCTAACAGGTTAACATAACAAAATGTGTGTTTGACAAATGATGAGAAGCTGATTTAAATTCCTGTCTGGAGAGATGTTCAGATCATCATCATCATTCAATCCATCAGTCTGGTGGATGGCATTTGTCATCACTTCACAAGGTGGCGGCTCTGCTCCGCTCTAGGGTTTCCTTCAGCTGTCCGGACATTTCTAAACAACAGTTGCTGAGGAATTTCCACAATGTTAAAACGATTAATAACAAGAATCATAATCAATGCTGTGTGAATCCAACGACACCGCACATGACACTGCTGGAAGACATAATACCGCCATCAAGTAGAACTCAACACTCTCCACATGTATAGAGATGACAGATGATGGAACTGAGGTACTAAAGCGAATAGGTCGCAGCTAGAAGAACAAAGGCCCTGATTTATCTAGACCGGTGTGTACTCCGCCCGGCTCAATGGGCCCCGTGCCTCGCCGGAGCAGGCATTTGATTTATGACAAGGTGCAGAGCTCATCATAAGTTTCCTTCGGCAGTCCGTAGAGTTCAGTCATTAGTTATTCCGATTTCTGGCACAATTTATGATGAATGTGCCGGAGCCCATGGCCCCGTCCATGCCTGGCGAGGGTGGAGTAAAATTGCCAGTTGCAAATAATAAAGTCTAGTAAAAAAAAGTCGCACAACTAATTAATTTTCACCACTTCAGACAAGTTGGAAGACGTCTCAAGTTATGCTGCAAAAACAAGGAACATAACTTTAAAAAAGGACAATAAATGTCCCCAAAGTCTTACCATATAAACCAAATATAGCTAAAAACCCAACAAACCCTGGTGCACCTTTACTATATAGGCACACTACACAGCTGCCAGGGGGCCGATGAGAAGGAGGGAGGACATATGTATTTTTGGTATGCTAAGTGGGGGGTAAGTAAGAGTGGCAATAGCTAGAAGTCAGACCTCACTCTGGTACAAGGATGATGGGTGGGGGCTTGTAAGCTCTGGACCTTACTACCCTGATATGGAGGAGTGCCGTAGCATCTCAGAGGGCTTCATTTAGTTTTTTGTTTTTGTTTTAGTTTTTTACATGAGCACACCTTAACAGACTGTATACGTACAGAACACAGACCTCTAGGTATATATCATGGGAGTACACGACCTCAATAAGCCTCTTTAGCCTTTGAAGTAGATTGTACATTGACTGTGTATACTGTATACATATATTCACAACACATTTGTAGTGTATGTTTGCAGTATATACAAGGAAACGCTGGCAACGTAGCATCCAGCCTATAATTGGCATGTGCCCTTTTAGCATACATTTGGGCAACCTATACAACTGTATGGCATATCATTGCATCCTCCTCTAACATTGTGTAATAAAGTATATTGGAATCTATCCCACCCATATCTATCACTGTCTATCTAATCTAATTATCTATATATCTATCTAATCCATCTATTTAATATCTATCTAATCTAATTATCTATCTAATATCGATCTAATCTAATACCTTTATCTAATATCTGTGTTATTTATCTAATCTAATATTTATCAGCTCATACACACCACCATGATGGGCCTGGAAACCCGGTCCATGTGTTGGCCACATTTCCCAGGGTGACCGCGGCTCCTCTGGCCCAAACTGACTGCATCATAATAATTTATAATACAGTTTATATCTGATTGTGGGGCTATTGCAAAGTACTGACTGTCAGTTCGGGTCAGGGGAGCAAAGGTCGCCCAGGAGATGCGGCCACCACACGCAGCGTGTTTCCTGGGCCAAACACAGTCATGTGCATGAGCTCTAATTATCCATCTCTTTATCTCTCTATCCCATAGCTATATCTCTCTCTATATATCAATCTATCTATCTCTCTATCCCATAGCTATCTCTCTATCTATCTATCCCATAGCTATCTCTCTATCCCATAGCTATCTCTCCATCTATCCCATAGCTATCTCTCTATCCCATAGCTATCTCTCTATCCCATAGCTATCTCTCTATCCCATAGCTATCTCTCTATCCCATATCTATCTCTCTCTCTATCCCATAGCTATATCTCTCTCTATCTATCTATCCCATAGCTATATCTCTCTCTATCTATCTATCTATCTATCCCATAGCTATATCTCTCTCTATCTATCTATCTATCCCATAGCTATATCTCTCTCTATCCCATAGCTATCTCTCTATCTATTCCATATCTATCTCTCTATCTATCCCATAGCTATCTCTCTATCTATCCCATAGCTATCTCTCTATCTATCCCATAGCTATCTCTCTATCTATCCCATATCTATCTCTCTATCTATCCCATATCTATCTCTCTATCTATCCCATAGCTATCTCTCTATCTATCCCATAGCTATCTCTCTATCTATCCCATAGCTATCTAGCTATCTATCCCATATCTCTCTCTCTCTATCTCATATCTATCTATCTATCCCATAGCTATCGCTCTATCCCATAGCTATCTCTCTATCTATCCCATAGCTATCTATCTATCCCTCTATCTATCCCATAGCTATCTCTCTCTCTCTATCCCATATCTATCTCTCTATCTATCCCATAGCTATCTATCTATCTATCCCATAGCTATCTCTCTCTATCTCATATCTATCTCTCTATCTATGCCATAGCTATCGCTCTATCCCATAGCTATCTCTCTATCTATCCCATAGCTATCTCTCTCTCTATCCCATAGCTATCTCTCTATCTATCCCATAGCTATATCTCTATCTATCCCATAGCTATCTCTCTCTCTATCCCATAGCTATCTCTCTCTCTATCCCATAGCTATCTCTCTCTCTATCCCATAGCTATCTCTCTCTCTATCCCATAGCTATCTCTCTATCTATCCCATAGCTATATCTCTATCTATCCCATAGCTATATCTCTATCTATCCCATAGCTATCTCTCTATCTATCCCATAGCTATCTCTCTATCCCATAGCTATCTCTCTATCCCATAGCTATCTCTCTATCCCATAGCTATCTCTCTATCTATCCCATAGCTATCTCTCTATCTATCCCATAGCTATCTCTCTATCTATCCCTCTATCTATCCCATAGCTATCTCTCTATCTATCCCATAGCTATCTCTCTATCTATCCCATAGCTATCTCTCTATCTATCCCATAGCTATCTCTCTATCTATCCCATAGCTATCTCTCTATCTATCCCATAGCTATCTCTCTATCTATCCCATAGCTATCTCTCTCTCTATCCCATAGCTATCTCTCTATCTATCCCATATCTCTATCTCTCTCTATCCCATAGCTATCTCTCTATCTATCTCATATCTATCACTCTATCTATCCCATATCTATCTCTCTATCTATCCCATATCTATCTATCTCTCTATCCCATAGCTATCTCTATCCCATAGCTATCTCTCTATCCCATAGCTATCTCTCTCTCTATCCCATAGCTATCTCTATCCCATAGCTATCTCTCTATCCCATAGCTATCTCTCTCTCTATCCCATAGCTATCTCTCTATCTATCCCATAGCTATCTCTCTATCTATCCCATAGCTATCTATCTCTCTACCCCATAGCTATCTCTCTATCCCATAGCTATCTCTCTATCCCATAGCTATCTCTCTATCTATCCCATAGCCATCTCTCTATCTATCCCATAGCCATCTCTCTATGTATCCCATAGCTATCTCTCTATGTATCCCATAGCTATCTCTCTATGTATCCCATAGCTATCTCTCTATGTATCCCATAGCTATCTCTCTATGTATCCCATAGCTATCTCTCTATGTATCCCATAGCTATCTCTCTATGTATCCCATAGCTATCTCTCTATGTATCCCATAGCTATCTTTCTATCTATCCCATAGCTATCTCTCTATCTATCCCATAGCTATCTCTCTATCTATCCCATAGCTATCTCTCTATCTATCCCATAGCTATCTCTCTATCTATCCCATAGCTATCTATCTATCCCATAGCTATCTCTCTATCTATCCCATAGCTATCTATCTCTCTATCTATCCCATAGCTATCTCTCTATCTATCTATCTCTCTATCCCATAGCTATCTCTCTCTCTATCCCATAGCTATCTCTCTATCTCATAGCTATCTCTCTATCAAATCAAATCAAATCAGCTTTATTGGCAGGACTAAATACATTTTAGCATTGCCAAAGCAAGTGGTAAATAATTGGGTAGGGTTTAGGGGGGTGGGGACAGGTCCAGGGTGGGGGTATAGGAGTCCATGGTATATCAGGCTCCTCTCAGTCTATGGCAGGCAGTAATATATTGTGCTGCTATGGCCGTTGTGTTCTCCTCTTCCCCCAGCAGTATGGAGAGTCTCTCTTCCTCCTCCATGGAGGTGAAGTCTGAGCAGAGATCAGACAGTCTCCTGAAGTGAGTCTCTCTCACTGCTGAGTATTTGATCTATCCCATAGCTATCTCTCTATCTATCCCATAGCTATATATCTCTCTATCCCATAGCTATCTCTCTATCTATCTATCTCATATCTATCCCATATCTATCTCTCTATCTATCCCATATCTATCACTCTATCTCTCTATCTATCCCATATCTATCTATCTATCTATCTATCTATCCCATATCTATCACTATCTCTCTATCTATCTCTCTATCTATCCCATCTCTCTCTCTATTTATTTTATTTTTTATTTCTATCTGCTCTCCATCTTCTGTTTTATTTATTTTGCTTACAGAGTGGCATCCGTTTTCAATACCATAGACAGGATCAATCTACATGGAACAATCAATCTGAATTGAAAAAAATGACAAAAAAGTCCTTTTAGTTCCCAGTAGTTCCAGAAAACAGTTTTACATGCCACTTTGCAATTTCAATATAGAAAATAATTTACAATCCAGCTCTGAAGTGATGGCAGTTTTCTCCCCATAAAAGTAAAAATATGTATTTGTATATTGAGGCGAGACGGGGGACACTGTAAACCTCGCGCTGACATCAGTGTACATGACTTGTTATGGAAGTTGCTACATTTCCTGAGAAATGACAGCACTATCCCCAGAGGTAAAAGTAACGGCTTCTTCAGAACATGTATCTTGTTTGAAAATATAAATGACAGGAGATACTGGGATAATTAATCAACACCAGCATACAATACAACATAATAAATAATTCATTAACTAACATGAAATAATAAAATGTGCATTAGAGCTGAGAGCTTCAAGTCTTTGTGATAGTTTAGGTTTTTCCTTTTATTTTATTTTTTGTCAGTGCTAATATCAATTGTACACAGAGTACATTGTGGGTGTTCTTCACATTCTGTGATTTTTCTGTCCATGTAGTATTTGCTTGAGGGAGTGACACCTTCAAGTGTGAATGCGCTCCTATTTTATCTTGGGAGTAACATTCCTTTGCACCTTCCTATCCAATAGAGCGCCTTGATTAGGTGGTACATATGGCTGTGCTTGCTCCTCCTCCCATTGGTTGCTTGATGCACATGGAGGTGACTAGGAGCAGCACACCATATGTGCGGTGTCTGCGCTCCTGAACATAGAATCCTAATGGCTTAGGTAGGTTTAGCGTAGGACCCGCCTGACCTGAGACCACCTTGGCGTTTGGTAGGCGGGCTCAGATGTGTTTTGATCAAAATATATTGGCTAAATGTCTCAGATATTATCATATCAGAGTGAGGACTTTGTCCATATATAATGCTTGCATCTACTTTACTAAGTGCATTATTATCTTATTTCTGTGATTTTTTTCGATAATATGGCCAGGGACATACGCACATTTATATATCATACCGTGCATGATGTTTTTATCTTAGTTTTTTTTGTTCTTCACGTGCCCATTTCTTCCTCTGCTCTGAGTCCCACTTCCAGGTTCTAGGCAATCAGACTCCTCCCCAAGACCAGTGACAGCCTCTCTCTTCCCCTTTCCTTCCCTGCTAGGGTAACTTTATATTAAATTGTCAGGTCAACTAGCACATGAAGATGTCAGGCCCCAGAGGTATCTTTAGAGGAGACTCCAGCTTCTGCATCTTGACTGAAGAGCAAAGCATATTCTTCTCTGTCTATTGTTCCCATCATGTATTTACTCCCTTTATGACCTTTCTCCTGAATTATGCTCCTTTCTCATCCTTTGGTTTGTTGCCAGGTACCTGTGGTTATACTCCTGGTATCGACTCCTGGCCTGTTTTGTGACTACTATTCTGTCTCTCTTTCTAAATCCTTCCTCAACCTGACCGATGCTCCATTGATGACATCTTACCACATTCACAACCTAGGAATCACAAACCCTAGAAAGTCTCATATCTCCTTGCTTTGGTTAAAGGGGTTTTCTAGTCTCTCAATACGTCTGACCCGTGCTCAGAATAGATCAGATTGGTGGAGTTCTGATACCCAACACCCTCAAAGATCACCATTTGCAGTGGATGGAACCATTAGCAGAAGGCTCCGTCCACTGTGACCATTCTGGCTTACTGTAGCTCAGCTCCCATTCAAGTGAGCCCAGGTGGCTAACAAAAAGGGAACCCTGATAGACTGATTACATGTCAATGGGATCTATATTTACAGTATCACTTTTTAAAATATCACAATAACTGGATTCCCCCAGATGCCGTTCAAATTTTTTAAAGTTTTTGCATAGCACCAGTATTATGAATTCTATACCCACCAATAGTTAGTCAAGCCCAATTACCCAGAACTAGTGACCAACATCACAAATGCCCTTTCTGCTATGTCTGGTAATCTACAACAAACTGGCAAACCCTACAGAGGAGATTTTATTATGGTTGTTACTAGGTTCAGGTGTCCACATTCATTTGGTCATGTAGCTTGTGTGGGAGTATCTAGCCTCAAATACCCATTTCCATGTGCCCAATTAAGGCACAGGGAGATCATGAGGTAGGTCCCACTGAGTGTACCCACTATGGCTCAGAGTGCTAATAACAGCTGCCTATTTAATGGTATAACAAATTGCTGCATGTAATACCACATCTGCCCTGTAGTAGCCACTGCTGGGAAAATGAGCAGTCATAAGGAAATTCCTCTGGCAAAGCAGCCAGACCAGCAACGATCAGCAGATCACTAATGTAGCGCTCATGTTGAGGGTGTTGTTTATAATTAGACTACCTTATAATAGTGCAAACAACAAATCCAACAAATTTGTGTATTTAAGAAGGAGATACAGACCAAGCAGACAAGTGGTCAAAACATGTTAACTAAAGGGTTACCAGTGTGCAGAGGGGTCCACTATATGTGATCAATTTTCATCAATAAAGCTGGAGCAACTATCCCACAAGTGCTGGATCAAGCTTTCTTTTTTACAACCTTTTAATAGTCTAGCACTTAATAGGCCATTGTGATGCTGGATTAGACATATTTTTTGGTACTGTAATAGGTTTTCATTACTTCTACAACGTCCAACCAAAGCAAGTAATATACAGTCAACCGGCAATTCACCTTCAGTGGAAATTTGATTTAGAGAATTGCAATACAATTACAATTATAGAGAACACAGGATCTTAACCTTGATAATAAAGACAGCAAAGGGAATGCAGAACAGGAAAACATCTCAAATCTTTCTAAACAGCAATAAAACATTAGTCTTGTGATGTGATAATAAGAAAGATGTGAAGATGACAAGGAACGACACGTCTTAAATATCAAGAACTAAATATGTGACATATGTTGATCACTACTACGCAGATTGTTTTTTCCCCAAAATTTTCAATACAGAGGTAAATATAACAAGAACAAAATACACTTAGAACTGCTATATAACAAATGCATCAAGACAATATGACTAGACCTTAAAGCGGTTGTGCACGTTTGGGGGGGGAGAGGGGGTTTGGTAAACCCCTCCTCCTGGGCAGACCTGCAAAGGGAAGCAGACTCCCCATTCCTGCTCTCTCCGGCCTTCTCTGCTCCGATCGATTCCCCAATACTGGCCTCAGTGGAGACCTGCTCCCTTTGCATCATAACAATTGGTCACATGACACGAGAGGAGCAGGCCTCAAACTGGATGTTTACATATGTGTGTTTCCCTTCGCAGGTCTGCCTAGGATAGGAGGGTTTACCAAAACTCCACCCAAACGTGCACAACCCCTTGGAGAATTGATTTTCTATTCTTTTCTACCATACACCGTAATAAGTGTCTATAGCTACACTACATGACAATAATGTAAACTATTGTATTGCTATATATACAAAGTTATTATGCCTAATTGACATGGCATATACAAACTTTTTATGGGTTTTTAGGGGAACATTTAATAAAAAAAAAAAATAAATACAACTATTCTGACATTGATCTAGTTGCCACTGCACTCCACTTCTTGGTGCCAGGCTCGACAGAAGAAAAGGGCGTGGAGTGCCGGCTCAGCCAACCACTGTAGTCAGTGGAGTGGGCAGTTCAAGTCATTTCTTGTGATTCAAGCTCCAAGACCAGTATGTGAAGAAAAGCGATGACCAGAGCTACAGCAGTTTGGTGATTTGGGGTAATGGTTATTATTTCTTTTAATTCTAACCCACTTTGCCTAGTTTTTTTTTTTTATTTTTTAAGAAAAATAATGCCCTAGAGAACTCCTTTGAAGACTGCAATCCATAAGACTTTATTTACTAAAAGGCAGACAACACCTTCAGACATACAGAGTTAGTCTCAAGCATGGTGATCTTGGCTACACAACTATCATGCAACCAAAGATACAGGGGCATAGCTAAAGGCTCAAGGGCCCTTGTTGGCGTGCAGCTTGGGCATTACTTCCCTCAGTGCTAGGCCTGAAGTCCATCAGAGTTAATGTCGGGGCAGGGAGAAATCACTCCCGTGCTCCGCTGCAGCATCGAACGTATCGCCGTCCTGAGGGTGGCGATACATAATTGGTGGTCTGCAACCCCTATAGCTACACCCCTGCAAAGATCACTGTGAAGCAATGCAGCCATAGAACTAAATGAGGTCACAGTACTACTCTCAAGATGCCGCTACCACCACCCTGGAGTCACAAAAAATCTAACACTGCCAGATCAGTTCAATGGCTGCACTGCTACACAGCAATCAGTGGTCAAGGGACAATTGTCACAGCCAAGAACACCATGTAGTTCCAGCCTTAGGGCTGCTGTATTACACTACATGATGCTTGGGCAGTGAGCGTGCCAATGGATGATAACACATTCAATGATGCTAAAATGCACCAATTACACAGGCTCATATGCTACCACAGTAATTCTTCCCTCAATTAGTACTGTCAGTACATCCCTGATTGCACAAGGAGATGTGCATCCGATAATCGGGCGTCTTTCATCCTGATGAAAGATGCCCATCAGCCAACAAATGAGCTGCCTGACTGATTATACTGGACAATTATCAGGAACAAGCATTCCTATGAACACTCATTCCCGATAATTGGCCCAAAAATCACTTGGTCTAATAGCGCCCTTAGCCAGCAAATACGTTAACAGAATCAAAATAAATTTAAGTATCAATATAGATTTAAAATATTATTATACACATTTTCTTAAAGGGTTTCTACCATCAGATTTTGCCATATGTAGCTGCCTGACACTAGCGATGTGCTAGTGTCAGCAGTACATAACAGTCTTCTTTGTTCACTTCTGTCTGCGGCCGTTCACCTAAAAAACGTACTTTTATCCATATGCTAATGAGCCTCTAGGTGCTCTATGAGGGTGTCGATTCACCTTCTAGAGTCTCCGTCTACTGACCATTTTCGCCGCCCATGTAGTTCGTTCTAGCCCGCCTCGCAACTCTTGACGGACGCCCGATTTGCCTGCATCTGTCCAAATACTGCGCCTGTGCCGCACGCTTCTGTATTCGGCGCAGGCGCAGTGAGTGAATGCCGCGCTCCTGGTGCTGGCTTCCTCACTGTAACGTAGTCGGCACAGGATTCCTCACTGGCCTGCGCCGACTACGTTACAGTGAGGAAGCCGGCACCAGGAGCACGGCATTCACTCACTGCGCCAAATACAGAAGCGCACAGCGCAGGCGCGGTGTTTAGACAGATGCAGGCAAATCAGACGGCAATCAAGAGGAACGGGGTGGGCTAGAAGAACGACATGGACGGCAAAAATGGTCAGTAGACGGAGCCTGTAGGTGCTGAATCGACGCCCACATAGCACCTAGAGGCTTATTAGCATATGGATAAAAGTATGTTTTTTAGGTGAACGGCCGCAGACAGAAGTGAACAAAGAAGACTGTTATGTACTGCTGACACTAGCACATCGCTAGTGTCAGGCAGCTACATATGACAAAATCTGATGGTAGAAACCCTTTAAAGAGATAATTAGGCAATGTGCCACTCCTCTGCATAGGTTATGTTTGGTATAGCAGCCCAGCCCTATTTGAGTGGCTAGACAAAAACTAGGAACAAGGGTGGTGCTGGTTCTGACAAAAAGTTCTCAGAAAGCCCCTGTAATATTACAAGGAAACATATACGAATATACAGTACATAGCAGCTCATGTTTACTGGAGTTTATCCATGGATATATTTACATCATTTCCATTTATTTCTCCAGCAGTAGATGCTTACTTCCTTTATCAAGCAATCTATTACCCCCTTCTGGTTCATCACAGGCATGATGCACAAGTATTATAAATCACCAGTTTCAAAGCAAGATTAGGCTGCTCGATGACTTATTTCTCTTTGTGTAAATTTGAGGGGTGATTAACAACACATGCACGTCTTGAAATGAGTTGCGGAGGCCTTCATTTGTTAAAAGCTTCCTACGATCAGCGGCTACAATAATTAATTTTTGTAAAACGTTTGTTGGACAAGGGTATGGCACATGCATCAAAACTACTACTCTCCGATGCTAAATAAAGTATAGTGCTGCTTTTACAAATACGGTACATACGTGTTAGCGAGAAGTCGTACTGAACCGCGAGCCATAAGTCTACATTTTATGAATATTTATTAGAAGGAAATTCTGGTGTAATACAAAGAAATAAAGCGTATAGTGAAGTGAAACAGAGATGTTTTGACAGAAAAATATAGAAAAATAAAAATAAAACTATAAGTGTAAATTTGGGTCAACAGTTTTCTTGCGCGAGAAGATTTAATTATTTATTTAGTTATTTATTTCTGTCTGTTTCCCATTAAAATATAGAATTATTTTGAAGATGTTGGCTGAAAATTACCTTAAAGGGACACTTTCATTACAAAGGGGTATTTTTGCAAATTCAGTATTCATATAAAACATTTTTATTTATTTATTTTTAATTTTGGCAGTTTTCTTTTTTATCGTACCAGTACTATGCTATTGAAAATCAAATACTAATTAATGACCTTTTGAAGTGGTCCGCACAAATGAAAATACCTCCTATATACATTCAATGGGTAATCCATTGTCAGTTTACTACCGCAGTGGTGGGAAGATGATATATAAAAGGTAATCCTCATGTTAATAATAAGTGTAGAATTGGGATGACGGTATGACAGCTCCACTCTCTTCATAGGGCTAGATAAAGATGCCCACCAAGAGCAGAGCATTGATGTAATGTGTGATGCTCTAATGGACTCACTACAGGATGGCTCTCTATGGTCGCAGTGATGGCCTGACTGAAAGAGTTAAGTGAGAGGTGCTAAAAGTCATATACAGAAGTTAATGATAAAGGATTTAGGGATCTATAGGTTTAAAAAATGAGAATAATAAATGTGTTTTTTTTGTGTGTAACATCAAAATGTCATAAGAAGAAGCAAGCATTATAATTAGCACATGACAAGTGGCGGGTCCTGTACAGAGTTTGAACTAGGATATAGGAGTAATACATTTCACCTCTGGGGGGCAGCAGGGAGCAGTGGTACAGGAGAGCAACCAGTAATGTAAGTCTGTTACAAAATGTATTTTATTATTTTAGTAACTTTACTGCTGAAGGACTGGGTGGAGCGCACATATTTGCCACAAGTACGAGGTAGGGTTGGGCGATATACCGGTATCACGATATACCGCGGTATTAAAAAAACGGCGATATGGCGATATCGCCGTTTCCTAAATACCGCGGTATTTTCTGACATCATCAAAGCGGTCAGCGCACATTGTGCGCTGACCTCTTCTAAACGTGCGTCCGCCCGCCCCTGCACCTTGCATAGCGCTGGGTAATTACTTCCTCTCGCTCCTGGCCTGCCTCCTTCTTGCTCCGCCTCCCTTAGTCAAGTCTCCACCCACCATCTGACGTCGTCATCCACCAGTGCCGGTGTTCTGAGATATTTTCCTACCTCAGATATTTTCCTACCCCTGAACTGAGCATGCTCAGTACAAGTGAAGTCCCCACCCATTATATTTTCCTACTGCTACTGTTCCCGATCTGCTGGATTCATTGTGTCTCCTGCAGTCACATGTAAGTTCCTACTGGTTTTAAATTGTTGAATGTGACTGCAGGAGACACAATGAATCCAGCAGATCAGGAACAGAAGCAGTAGGAAAATATAATGGGTGGGGAGAATGGGCGGGAACTTTACATGTGGGTGGGGACTTCACTTGTACTGAGCATGCTCAGTTCGCCGGGTAGGAAAATATCTGAGGTAGGAAAATATCTCAGAACAGTCTCACTAGTGTGTGCTCTGTCTGATGACGAAATTATAAACCTACTACTTCCTGCAGCGGCCGCCCTGACTCTCCCTCCTCCTCGCTCCCATAAGACCTTATTATAACGCTCCTTGTGGCCCCCCATACAGTGTAACGCCTCCTTGTGGCCCCCCATACAGTGTAACGCCTCCTTGTGGCCCCCCATACAGTGTAACGCCTCCTTGTGGCCCCCCATACAGTGTAACGCCTCCTTGTGGCCCCCCATACAGTGTAACGCCTCCTTGTGGCCCCCCATACAGTGTAACGCCTCCTTGTGGCCCCCCATACAGTGTAACGCCTCCTTGTGGCCCCCCATACAGTGTAACGACATCTCCCTGTGGCTGCCCCCATACAGTGTAACGACGTCTCCCTGTGGCTGCCCCCATACAGTGTAACAACGTCTCCCTGTGGCTGCCCCCATACAGTGTAACGTCTCCCTGTGGCTGCCCCCATACAGTGTAACGTCTCCCTGTGGCTGCCCCCATACAGTATAACGTCTCCCTGTGGCTGCCCCATACAGTGTAACGTCTCCCTGTGGCTGCCCCCATACAGTGTAACGTCTCCCTGTGGCTGCCCCCATACAGTGTAACGTCTCCTTGTGGCTGCCCCCATACAGTGTAACGTCTCCTTGTGGCTGCCCCCATACAGTGTAACGTCTCCTTGTGGCTGCCCCCATACAGTGTAACGTCTCCCTGTGGCTGTCCCCATACAGTATAACGCCTTGTGTTTTTTTTTCTTTTAAATGGGCATTTATCGCGATATATATCGTTATCGCGATAACTTTTTTAATATCGTTATCGTCTGAATATTTTTGATATCGTCCAACCCTAGTACGAGGTACAGGCAGACTGTACATAGACCCTACAAGGAAGATTTGCAGTGGGCCGATGCCCAGGATGTTGCTTGCGCTCTCTTCCTGAGCTTGGTACATAAAGATCTGACTCTCCCAGCATTAAATAAGATCAGGTATTTATGTACCTAGCCGGCGGCCACAGGTGCCCTCATACATTCAACTGTGTTGGTGTCCACAGAAGTTGCTATGGTGGTCTGGGTTAAATGGAGAAAATGAGGAAAGAGAACAGCTACATCAGAGGAGACGTTACTGGATGTAAGAGGTATGTGGTGCTGTATTCTCCTTTATTGTGCTGACCACAACAGGGGAGAAGTTTCTGGGTAGTATTTTGTGCTGCACCCTGGTATTTGGTGCTGCTTGGGGCATTTAATGTTGCATTGTGGTATTTTGTTCATCTGGGGTGATAGTTTGTGCAGCACAACGGTATAGTGGGTCCCACCTACTTATGTTGCCCCCCCTCCCCCCACACACAACATAGGGGCATTTTAAGTTCCCAGTCTGCCCCAGAGGTCTTATATGCAAGAGTGTGTTATTGGTGTCATAACACACAGAGTCAATCACACACGGTATGAAGAAAAATGGTCAATTAACAAGGACATGTCATAATCTTCTTAAATTGTCTCGTCCTGTTTTTTACGGCTTTGTTCACACCAGTAAGGTAGTTCTGTTCTATCAATATTCCATTACCCCGACTGGCAGAATAGTCTGCTACGCTTTTTTACCAGTTAAAACAAAACGGAAACCTGATGGAAACCTAACTGACCGATTACGAGTCAAGAGGATCCACTAGGAAACTTTACTTATTTGCTATATGTATGTGATGCGGCGACACCCGGGGTAAAGCACTACAACCAGCGGCAGGATATGCTGTGAACAGTTGCAGAAGTGGAAGACATCCAGCACTAGGAATACCTTCCACTTCCAAAACTGACTTTGCACCCTGTTTGTTCATGCACGGAGAGAATGTTTAGGACCAGGTGAGCTGATCCAGTGTTTATATATTTTTTTTTTGCTTATCTAAGGCTGCATTCACAGGACAGTTGTTGTTTTGCGGTCTGCAAATCCGTAATCAGTGTGTCCGTATTTAAGTCTGTATGGTTTTCCTTTTGATTTCCATTTAGAAAGTCTGTATAACGGACGTCATGTTTCCGTGTGTCTTACACTTTTCATGGTCCACAAAAAAAAGGAAGGAAGGAAACTGTCAACATTTAATTGCCAACCCTTGTTAAGGGCTCTTTCACATCTGCGTTATTGTCTTCCGGCATAGAGTTCCGTCGTCGGGGCTCTATGCCGGAAGAATACTGATCAGGATTATCCTAATGCATTCTGAATGGACAGTCCGTCCTTCAGGATGCATCAGGATGTCTTCCGTTCCGGAACGGAACGTTTTTTGGCCGCAGCAAATAGCGCAGCATGCTGCGCTTTTTGCTCCGGCCAAAAATCCGGAACACTTGCCGCAAGGCCGGATCCGGAATGAATGCCCATTGAAAGGCATTGATCCGGATCCGGCCTTAAGCTAAACGTCATTTCGGCGCATTGCCGGATGCGACGTTTAGCTTTTTCTCAATGGTTACCATGGCTGCCGGGATGCTAAAGTCCTGGCAGCCATGGTAAAGTGTAGCGGGGAGCGGGGGAGCAGCATACCTACCGTCCGTGTGGCTCCCGGGGCGCTCCAGAGTGACGTCAGAGCGCCCCACGCACATGGATGACGTGATCGCATGGCACGTCATCCATGCGCATGGGGCGCTCTGAAGTCATTCTGGAGCGCCCCGGGAGCCGCACGGACTGTAAGTATACCGCTCCCCCGCTCCCCGCTCCTACTATGGCAGGACTTTAATAGCGTCCTGGCTGCCATAGTAACACTGAAAGCATTTTGAAGACGGATCCGTCTTCAAAATGCTTTCAGTACACTTGCGTTTTTCCCGGATCCGGCGTGTAATTCCGGCAAGTGGAGTACACGCCGGATCCGGACAACGCAAGTGTGAAAGAGGCCTAACACCCATAGCAAGGTCACATGATCGCCCAGACGCCATTTTCTACTTTTTTTTTCCAGAGTAGCTAACTATGTTAGATTCCTCGGCAGTGGTTTCTGGCGATTTCTTTGTACCTAAAACTTCTGGATACGGTTCTCCTGTACTGGCTTCTCTCTCGGCAATACTGACAGCAGTCACCAATGTTGGACGAGGAACTGCGGAGGAGGAGGCTTTGGGTTCACCCCATTGTCTCACAACGGTGCAGGAAGGACCACCACCATACCATGGCTGTAAATAGCTTATTGCCAGGGAATACAATATGCTATATTTAAAGAGGGCAACCCCTAGGTCTAACTACGACTCCCAAGATGTACACTTGCTTGGCTGTTCATAGAAATGAATGGAGCCTGCTGGGAGTCGTAGTTTCACCACAGCTGGAGTGTGGGAGGTTAGCCATCACTGCCTTAGGTTGATTCTCAACGTGGACCACCTTTTATTTTTTTATTTTTTTCAAATATGGCTTCCCATGGGTTTTCTGGGCAATGGAGAACATTCTAGGACTAGGAAATCATTTTCTTTCAGCAAGAATTGTCTCGCACAACAGGCGCACTATTAAAGGGTACTGCAGTAAGAGACTTCATTATAATTTCTTAAGACATTTTACATTTGAAACAACGCTAGCGAGCATTTCTTTATATAGTTGTCATAAAGCTTCGTTATCCAGAAGAATCTTTGAAACAGGTTCATCTTAGAGGCAAACAAATACGACTATTAATAGGCATACAATCACACGGTAATTTGTTTCTTTCCTAAGCCATCATTGTACAAAACCGCACAAGTGTCACTAGCAGGTGTCTCAAAATTAATCGGCAATATAATTACACTGTCGTTCTGCAAATACCACGGTAGCTTTATACTGAGAGCTGCGGGCTGAATGAGCGCAGAAGAAATGATTACACTCACTGGGGTCTAATTAGTCCATGTGGTGTCACTTTAGACAACAGCAATATGACAAGAATGTATCGGTATGGGGCTGGCATTTTGAAACAGAAGGAAGAGAGTATGTCCATGTAGTACCAGACAGAGAATCGGTGGAAGACCATAAAGGCCATTTCGGGCTATGGTCTACAATCCAGCGCAGGGAATAGGGCCACATGTGTAACAACCAATCTACTGATAAAGTATAAAACCCGGGGACAGTGATTTAGTTTACATATGTTGCATATAAAGGGAATGTTTTTACCTTTTTTTTTTAACAATTATTTTATGTATGAGGCTTAATATTATATATTGAATGTTAAAAATCAATGTCACAAACAACAAATATTGGACTTGGGAAGCCCTAGGCTCAAACAGAGGCCTGGAATATATTGTAATTGACCACTGAAGGGAATTTTTGAGGACCATTTTAAAGATGTTCTTCTTCAGGCAAATAACATGTTGTTTACAGATGATGACACAGATTTTTTGTTATCCTAACCGTCAAATGATAACAATTTTCCCAAAAATCTGTGGCACACAGATAAGGTCCATTTACACTGGCCAAAGGACTCAAATGCCTTTTCCGATTATTGCTCCATGTAAAAGTTTGTTTGTCTGCTGATTGCATCTTTTATGTGGTTAAAAAAAAAGATCAATTGTCAGCAGCACATCGCTTTGTGTAAACAGGGGATGTGCCGTTGACATAACGTACAGTGTATGAGAAATTACATAAAAGGGGTTGTCCTACGAAAAAATATCCAACATTTTTTGAAATAGGCCTTAGATATGAATACTTTTGTAATTTAAACTATACTATAGCCACTGAGTTATTCAATACAATGTATCTGTATTGTGCCACCTGCTGTTTGTTCTTTACCCTATTTCTCTGTCCACCACAGTAACATCACTAAGGTGGACGCACATGCTCATTTCCATCCCTTAACTGCCACCAGCCACATCTACTCTTAGAAGCTGTGACAGCTGGAGAAAGCACCCCCATCCCCTCCAATTAACCACCTTGAAATTAATCTAGCAGAGCAATTGGAGCATGAACTGGGAGATTTCTGAATCCAAAAGAGGAGCAAATGAGCCCCTAGGAGCAACGGGGGAGTTGCCATTACTCCTAGAGGTTCTGCTCTCTCTGCAACTACTGTGCCTTCCGCACTTTGATTGACAGGGCCAGGCAGTGAAAACATTGTAATGCTTGGCCCTGTCAATCAAAGTGCAGAGGACGTATCAGTTGCTGAGAGAGCAGAGCTGTTAGGCATAACAGCAACACCCCTATTGCTTCTAGAGACTCATTTGCATATATTAAAACATTTTTCTCAGCAATTGAGGGCAACGCACTCTCTGAACTACATTACCAAACTATATGTACTGCTAACCCCCCCACCCCCACCCAAAAAACAAACAAAATAAAAACATCCCAAACCTGACAAATATATTTTTCCTTTGACAGATTGGAACAGTCTAGAAACTGGAGGGTGGCTAAGAGTTGTTAAAGAGGTTTTCCAAGATAGACTAGGTCATGAATATATGACCAGTGAAAGTCAGACACATGGCACCCCACCAATCAGCTGTTTTAAGATGCTGCAGCACTCCAGTGAGCACAACGCCACGCATTGTATAGTGGCTGTGTTTGGAACTGCAGGCCAGAACCATTCACTAGAATGGGACTGAGCTGCAACTAGGCCACGTGACAAATGAATGTGACATTACTGACCTAGGAAGAGGCCGCAGCGCTCATCAGGGGGTCAAATCCTCAAACAGCCAATTGGTGGGGGTGCTGCACCCATCAGATATTGAGGATATATCTTGAGCATAGATCATCAATGTATGAATCACGGAAAACCCTTTTAAACGTGCCAATGTGTGCCATATTTTGGTGCAAAGTATGGGTGTACAGTACAACCAGGGCCGGCGTTAGGGGGGGCCAACTGGGCAATTGCCCCGGGCCCAGCACCGGTGGGGGGGCCCAACGCCGACCTGAACGCCCACATACTGCGGCGGGGCACAGGAGCGCATAGTTCCCTGCCCTGCTGCCGATCACCACAATAGGCTTCAGGCCTAGTAGGCCTGAGGCATATGCGGTTGTGAAATCCTGGCGCAGGTGGGCGTGATGACGTCATCACACGTGCCTGTGTCGGGACGCAGCACAGTGAAGTGCGCGCGCCTGCCATTGCGCACCTGGATTACTATGTGGGGGAAAAATATTATGGTGGGATTACTGTGTGGGGGAAAATTACTATGGGAGGGATAACTATATGGGGGAAAATTACTATATGGGGCAATGCGGGGGAAACTACTTTGTGGGGGCAGTGTGGGGAAAATTACTGTGTGGGGGAAACTACTGTATGGGGGCAGTGTGGGGAAAACTACTGTGTGGGGCAGTGTGGGGTAAACTACTGTATGGGGGCAGTGTGGGGTAAACTACTGTGTGGTGGCAGTGTGGGGGAAATTTCTGTGTGGGGGCAAACTAATATATAGGGGCAGTGTGGTGGAAATTACTGTGTGGGGCAAATTACTATGTGAGGGAAATTACTGTTTGTGGGTGAGAATTACTATGGGGGATTACTATATGGGGGCAGCGTGGGGGGCCTTGCTATTGGGGAAGCGCTGTAGGGGCAATTCTATTATTTCTGGGGAAACTATACAGGGATTATTACCTGGAGCACAATATAGGGTGTTATTACTGGGGGCACTCTAGAGGACATTATAGCTGCTGTGGACACTATAGGGACATTTGGGGTAATTTATCAAACTGGTGTAAAGTAGAACTGTCTTAGTTGCCCATAGCAGCAAATCAGACTCCACCTTTCATTTTTGACAGCTCTTTTGGAAATCCAGTTCTACTTTACACCAGTTTGATAAATGACCCCAATTATGTCTTTTAGGGTCACTATTTTTTCAGCAGGATGGTACCTGGGACATTAGGGGGCACAACAGGCACTGTATTGGGAGTGTCAGCAGTATGACACTGTGGGGACACTAGGATGGGGAGGTTGATGGAAAAATTTAGAAATCTAACGTGTCTGTGTTACCAACTCTGTAGAGACGAGATGTTGCTGAAAGAATTTGTCATGGTGGTCTGGGTCAAACGGAGGAGAAAAGGAAAGAGAAGGTCTACATGACAGGAGATGTCCTTGGATGTAAGAGGTATGTGGTCACTATGACATGCAGAAAGTGTTTTTAAAGGAGAGTTACACTATATTTGTTTGTTTTTCCAACCTGCTTCTTTTTTTTTTTCAGTTAAAAGGTTTAACTGGGAATTTGATATGGATGGTCTATCCTCAGGATCGGTCATCAGTGGGGATCCGACTCCTGACACAAGAGCTCCAGTGAGCACTGCGGTCTCTTTATAGTTTACCAAGCACAGTCGTACATTAGACAGCAGTGATGCATGGTATTACAGCTCACCTCCTTTCAATTGAATGCGACTGAACTGCAACTAGGCCATGTGACTGATATACAGTGACATCACTGGCCTCCCAACAGTTCATCGGCAGGTGTCCCGGGAGAAGGACGCCAGCCGATCTGATATTGATGATCTATCCAAAAGACAATCTTATACACCTGGCTGGTACTGTATTACACTGCAGTTCCTCTGCACGAGAATTTGCGTGGAAAAACCATGTGTAATCCGCAATCAGTGCAGACAGGCTATGTGTGAATGTGTTGTCTGTGCAATATTTATTTTGGGGCCCAACTTAAAATTTTGCCCAGGACCACATTTTGTCTAAACCCAGCCCTGAGTACACCAGGCAGGAAATGATGTAAGTGAAAAGTATCTAACATGTCTATCCAACTGCACCAAAATTTGTCATACAAAGTGCGTCATTGTGTAAAATTTGACCACTCTCTGGACTTGCTTTTTCATTTATTGACACAAATGACCTGTGTGACCGTACAATCAGCACCAGCCCCTCATTCGTTCGATAGGAACCTTGCCTAAGAGAAACAGTCCATGAAATTTACACTTTATCAAGAAAAAAAAATACATCACTCATTAAAACACCTCACCACTGTCATATAGACCAAGGCTTTGTTTTACTGTTGGGAATATGAAAAATGAAAAGTATTTTTGGAATGTTGCAAGATAAAGGAAACTTACTTGAAAAATGACATCAACTAAAATGTCAATAATACAAAGGACAAGAGCACAGTGTCAAAAAGAGGCGCTCCGCATTCCAGCGTGTAATATGTCACTGAATCAATCGTGTTTGTTCAAACTTGATTTTTATCAAGAAGTTTTAAAAACAGTCATAAAAGTAGGACTTAGAATGGTTGGAATTCTCTATGTTATTTTCCTTTGATTGAACACAAAAAAAAAATAATATCAAGGGTGAAGGTAACATGTGCCATGGCCTTGTGTAGGATCCTGTAAGGTTTGCCCTCTCTTGACATGTACCTGGTCAGAATCAGCGATTTTGGGCAACTTTTATCTGTATGGCCAGCTTTAGATCTGCTCTTAAGATTGTATTCAGAAGACTATCCACAGATAATAGTTAAAATGTTAGGCTAGGTCAGTGATGGCTAACCTCCGGAACTCCAGCTGTGGTGAAACTATGACTTCCAGCATGCTCCATTTATTTCTATGGCGTTTAGAGATTCTATGGAGTTCTGAGAACAGCCAAGCAAGGAGGCATCTTGGAAGTTGTAGTTTTACCACAGCTGGAGTTTCCAGAGGTTAGCCATCACTGGGCTAGGTGGACATCTGCAGCTGAGGTTCCAGCAGCAGCCCTAATCCCATATTCTGGCAAAAAAAAGGATAAAATATTGCTTCATGCACTAGTATTTTGTCCAGAAGAATGTCAGCACTCATCCCAGAAACCTGGCAGATCCCATTATAGTGAATGGGATCCAGTGTCAAACTGGCCCACCAGAGTTCCAGAGCAGTGTTTCCCAACCAGTGTGCCTCCAGCTGTTACAAAACTACAACTACTCCAGGCTATGCTGGGAGTTGTAGTTTTGCAACAGCTGTAGGCACACTGGTTGGGAAACACTGTTCCAGAGGATCCTCCAATGGGCCATTCTCTAAAGCCATAAGGGGTTCCCAAAGGTCAATGAGAAACATTCCATTTGGAGCTGCCTTTGGATCCAATCACGTGCCACTAGGGTCTATTAGACTTTATTGATGATTATGAATAAGTTCTTCTGGTTGGCCCAAGAAACCCTAGTCTGACACTGATGGTGTCTAGCATATGTCATATCAAGCAATTCCGGTATTCTGTTCCTATGCCGGAACAGAACACTAGAATCTACATGGTGATCGGAATGTAATCTAAAATGGACCTGAAATGTTAAAAAGGAACTTCCCCTTTAATATAGAAGAATCCTCTCACTGCACACTTGTAATTGTTTCCTCCTTTTGCCATCCTTCATTTTACATAAAAAAAACAGCTCTATAAATTTAAATTCAAGGTAATAAGGCTGCTGACATTTCCACAGACGCCATACTAAATTAAACATTTCTACAACTGCAGCCACCCAATACACCAGCCTTTTCACACCACTGCTCCTATTTTCAACAGACTATTGTATTTTCCTTCTGCTCAAAATGATGCGGAACTCTGGAGAATTGAGGATAGAGAAGGTTTCAGTTTCTCTTGACACATACCAATAAATAAATTTCCCTCGGTTCTACACGGCCACTCACATTCTTTGTGGAAAAACAAGTTGTTAAGCTTTACTGCTTCACATAAAAATTCTTCTATAATCTTTGTCTCAGACATCGATATTCCGAATCCATATTTACAAGTGTGCACAGCTGCTGGTTGTTCGCACCTATGGTTGGGATTCTGACAACTGTTCGGTGGGGAAAAAAAGCATCTCTGACTACAGATCGCACACGTCACTCTTGACAGCTTCCTCGAAGATTGAAAAATAAAATACATAGAATTTATGGCTAAGAAAAATGCTAAAAAAATATTTTCACTCAGCTGAAAAATAAATCGAACAATTTACTGTAAAGATGACCAGTAAATGGAACAGGTCAAGATATGAACTCTGGTCATTTCAAGGATAAGCTATTAGCTGGTAATTAATCTGCTCAGCAGGGGCCGTCCTAGTCTTTCTGATGCTGAAACTGAAAGAGAATTCCCCCTCCCCGACTTCCCCCAAAAAATAAAAACATTTTGAGATGTGAATGAGGGATATGTACACATCAAAGAATGCCGTGTGCTACAAGTGTTTTTTAAAATGACTACTGGTCATATCTTCAAGACAATGCTCATTATAGTGACCAAACTGGCAACCTTTTAGCCATTCAAAATAGCTAGAAGATCAGCTTAAAGGTAGATTCACATCCCCCCCTTTTTTTTTTTGCGGACCAATTGACTTTAATGTGGTCAGTATTTATAGTCAAGAATAGGTCATGTTCTATCCTTTGCGGAACTGACATATGGACCCTTTGACTTTAATGGGTCCGTGGTCAGCATTTGAGGCCAAGAATAGGACATTTTCTATCCTTTACGGAACTGCATGCAAAACCCTTTACACACAGCTAAGACTCTGCATGCACCTTCCCCCCCCCCCCCCCCTCCCCCGGCTTGTTTCTTGAAAGAAAAAAAATAAACTCTAAGGGCTCATGCACACAAACGTATTTTCTTTCCATGCCCATTCCGTTTGTTTTGCAGACCGTATGCGGAACCATTCACTTCAATGGGTCCACAAAATAAAAACGAAAGTTACTCCATGTGCATTCTGTTTCCGT
Source organism: Bufo gargarizans (assembly GCF_014858855.1). Classification (NCBI taxonomy): domain Eukaryota; kingdom Metazoa; phylum Chordata; class Amphibia; order Anura; family Bufonidae; genus Bufo; species Bufo gargarizans. The sequence goes on along the minus strand of NC_058083.1, from coordinate 467,620,648 downwards.
ATGTCTGCATGTCTGTTCCGCAAAAGAATAGAACATGTCCTATTATTGTCCGCATTACGGACAAGAATAGGACTGTTGTCATACATACCGTGGTGTGCATGAGCCCTAACAGGTAAAAAATAAATAAACATAAAAACATGCAAAAACTTTAACAGAGCCCCCAACTCTTAATTATAGTAGTAGTCTTTGCATAAGGGGCAGAGGGACTTTATGAATTTAGCTGTATTTTCTAAAAAAACAAAACAAAAAACTTTTAGATGAAGAGTATTGTGAGTATTGCATTTGCATTTTTTTTTTATGTTTTGCACTAAAAATAAAACATATATGCCTGTTTAAATTCTAAATTCCAGCTAACCACAATCAAACCAAACCATACCATTACATTAATCATATGTCAGTCTACGAGGCTTGATGAATTACATTTAATTGCTATCATGCCACATAATTGTCATAAAATTTTCAGTATTAATGAGGCAGAAAATATATTGCCCAGGTCGGTAAATAACAAAAATGTAAGACATCCCCCCCATCAATAAAAGGCTAATGAACCCTGAGTACACATGGGGTGATTTACTATGGTTAATAAATCAAGGAGAAACATCAACAAGAGATTTACGGTACTTAAAATTGAAGCAATTTCTTCGTGACCGTCACCTGAGAGCCCATTACTACTTCCAAGAAATTGTATATAATAGAGAATAGCCCATTTTTGGACGGTCAAAGAGGGACAGTCACTTGATTGGGTGATAGATCTAATCAGTGGCTCATGGCTGAAGCCAGTGATTGTGCCAGGAAGCGTCCATGCAGCCATGGAGAAACCACCTGCATTATTTTCAGTGGGGGGCCAGAGTTTATGGTAGCACCCATTCCAAGACATGTCCTTTCTTGGTGTAGTTGTGACCATAAACTGTGGGCACATGAACGGCAGCGGTCTCCCATTGTCTAATCCTCAACTCCAATTAGGGAATCCCTGTAATAAGGGCTTACGCACACATTGCGGTATCTGCAACCCAGCAGTCTATGGGTTAGGTACCTCCATACGTTTCCAACTTTGGACAAAGTTAGGCCTCATGCACACACCTGAAGATTTGGCACCGTTCACTTTTATATAAAATTCACATTAACTGGGGAACAAACAGAACATTTACATGGTGACCTGTTCACCATTTTAGTTGCTCATCTGCTAATTCCCACGCTCCTCATCTCTCATCCAAGATGGCCGCACCACATCTCAAACCTTGCATCAGTAGCCCAAGACACTTCCTACTGGTCCAGCCCTGTGCCTTGCTTTGGCCAGCATTCATGTGAGCAATGCTGATCAATCTAAGGGCAGCGGGAAGAGTCTTAGGGCTGTTTCACACGAGCGGAGGCCATGCGTGTCATCTGCAGCGTGAATGAGAGCCAAGCCCGGCACCGGACAGAGGAGACACGGAGCAGTAACATGACTAATAATGCTCCGGGCCTCTCTGTGACCTTTTTACTACAAAATCACGGTGACAACTTTATCTCACTGTGATTTTGTAGTAAAAAGACCACAGAGAGACACGGAGCATTACCAATCATGTTACTGCTCCGTGTGTCTGCTGTCCGGAGCGCGGCTTGGCTCTCATTCACGCTGCGGATAACACGCACAGGATCCGCTCGTGTGAAACAGCCCTTAAGCTACCAAAAGAAGCTTTCATCAGGTCCGAGAAGCAGTGCAGCCATCTTGGATTGCTGAAAAGGAATCCCAGGAACTGACAGATCTGCAGCTAAACAGATGAAAAGGAAGGTCACCATGTAAGAGTTCTGCTCATTCACCTCTGAATGTGAAGTTATTTTCGCTTTAATTATTTCCGATAATTTAGAGTAATTGAGAATCCTTCATCTATTCCCATTTATGCTGAATATAGAACAATGATTTCTTCCAGATTTTTCTACCTATTTCAGAGCTTTGAGATGCCTACAAAAACCGACTTGACTGATCCACTGTCTCTCGCACTCTGCACCTCCGCTCGTTAAACACAAAGGGGGAGATTTATCAAAACTGGTGTAAAGGAAAACTGCCTTAGTTGTCCGTAGCAACCAATCAGGTTCAACCTTTCATTTTTCAGAGCTCCTTTGCAAAATGAAAGGTGGAATCTGATTGGTTGCCATGGGCAACTAGCCCATTTCTGTTTTACACCAGTTTTGATAACTCTCCCTTGAAAAGCTGCCCATGACCTTTCACTGACGCGTCTCAGATACTTAAAAGACACAAAACAAATGCATCATATTACCCGCCGTGACCTGCAATCATTAATTATTACATGTGGTGCACAAGAACACTTCGCATAAGACATTGTTCAATTGTTAAAGGCAAAATTGGGCTAAGTCCACTTTAGAACGGCGGATAAATTCCGGCGCTGGATGCCGTTAGCTGCTTCTAGGCGTTAACGTGTGACAGATGCCTTCACAGTAATTGCCAATCAGCCTTTGCACAGCAGCTGAAAGCACAATATATCACTTTGATCTCTCTGGGCATGGGAGTATTCACTACCCACAAATCTGCATGAATAAAAGAGAAAATGCTTTTTTTTTTTTTAACAACTGCTTTCAAGCGAATAGCGCTCCGAATGCCATTATTTATCGGAAATACTGAGCCGGGGCCATCATCATTTAACAAGTATATATTACCCTGTGCGCAGGAGAAGGGATATTTACTGCATCCTATTACTCCTGCTAAGCTTACTAATTATACAAATTTATAACGAAAGCAAAGCATTACAATGTCTTAGAAATGGTTTACAACCATCTCCCCGTGAGCTTGAGTTAAAGGGGTTGTTCACCTTTTTGACCTTTGGTGCAGGCCTTACTTATTTGATTGCCGCCGCTGGGCTCCATCACTACCCGGCAGATTGATGCTGGGTCGTGTGATTGCTCCAGCGGTGACGTGTCACGTGACCCAGTGACATGACACATGGATGATAGGCCATTAATATCATATCAGCAGGGGTTCGGCACCTCGCACCCCCACCAATCAGCCTTTCAGAAGTAGTTCCGGTGCCAGGACTACACATGGTGTAGTGGACAGAGCTGGTTATGCAGTGCTCCACCTATTGATGTGAATGCAACTCCCGAACAGCCGATAGGCAGGGATGTCACACCCCTGCCCATCAAATATTGTTGGCCTATACTGAGGACAGGTCATCATTATAAAGTGGACAACAAAAGTCCTTTTAAGGTCCATCAGAACCACACACCATAATTTCTGGGCAGTACATCACCAGGTGGAAACGGATCTACTGCCCACAAACAATGCACAGCAGAGATTGCTCATCCCCATACAGAGGACAATAGCTGCATGTAAAGGCAGCGCTCACCTCCACTCGATGATCAGGCAATTTTTGGGAACAAACTCTTCATTCCCGATAATTGCTTATAAATCAGCCTGTGTAAAATTAGCCCTGTGCACTACCCATCCACGCTGAAAGGGGCATTCCCACCCATAAATGTTTGATACATATGAGTCCCACCAGAATGAAGACCTTCAAATTCTGTGCGCCGTGTCCTCAGCACAGTCCATTCAATTCTGTCACAAAAACACTTATGCACAGCCACCTCTTCATACATTCCCTGCATGGACAAGCCAGCCAACCACTATGGGACAAGGACTGGGAGGGCCCTTGTCCTGGAGATTAGGACTGGTCTCAGAGGTAGGAAAAGGATCTGTCGGATATTTATAGCACACCCATAGAATGTCTACAGTAGGAATATCCCTTTAAGGGGTGTCACAGTCAGTCTTGTACATGCAACCACCACCAATCTTATTAATACTGTAAAGCACTGTTATTAGGCTACTTAGAGATGAGCGCTGTTTGGCGGGTTTTAACTTAGACATTGTGTGGCGCTGCTATATAAGAACAGTGTACTATATTATTTTTGCAGTGCATGGTGGAGATTTCACTGTATTGCAGTGTTATTCAGACAATTGTTTGGAAGTATTATTTGGACGATACATGGCGCATGGCCCTATAATAATAGTTTATTGTTGGCCTAACCCACTGTTTTCGGCCGGGCTAGTAATCAAATGTTTGAGGGGCAAATAATGTCAAGATATACCGTAATATATGCAAAGTTCTGGCAGCACTACTGTACCCAACACATTGGGAAAGCCCTGTAAAATACCTTAAAAGGTAACGGTGGTGCAAGCAGATATGGATCCCGGCTGATGATCCTGGCATCAAATAAATACAAAACAATCCACAGCACTCGCCATTTAGAAAAAATCCAGTGGTGGCTTTATTCCATAAACCAGCAAGGTGATGCAACGTTTCGACCCGTCTCTGTCTTTTTCAAGCAGTACTTATACCGTAAGTCACTGTCAGAGGCACATCCTGAATGGAGAGTGTATGTGCCTGGGGGAGAGACAACTGTCGGAAAGCACGCTACTGAAGGTGTATGGGTACCTTTAATGTGGATTCACATTCATTTGTGCATTTTCTAAATGGGTTTTGGTTGAACAGCAAGCACGTGATTACTTCAAGCTTCATTCAGATAAAGGGAACAGTTGCAGAAATTTCTGGAACAAATCTGACATGTGGAAATACACATAGGGTCATTTATCAAACTGGTGCTTAGTTGCCCATAGCAACCAATCAGATTTCACCTTTTATTTTTCAGAGCTCCTTTGGAAAATGAAAGGTGGAATCCGATTGGTTGCTATGGGCAACTAAGCCAGTTCTACTTTCCACCAGTTTGATAAATGAACCCCAAAGAGTAGTTGTATGGAAAAGTGTCCCCCACAGTTCTGACAGTGATAATTGGCCCTTGCATGGTATAGTATTTGCACCCTGTATGTCAGTACCCCAGGCCGGTCCTGTCTATAGATACTGTCCATGGACACATCACAAAAAACAATGTATAATTTAAGTATAGTTATGAATAGAGATGAGTTAATCGAATCCCAGGAAGTGGAATTCGATCCATATTTCAGGATAAATTAGATTCACCTAGAAGCCAAATTTTTTAGTGCTTTGTGCCAGCAAATCGGTTTAACCTGAAATGGTATATAAAACAAAAAAATTCTAACTTGCCTCCTCCATTTCCTCATGATGGGCCGCCAGCCTCTATCTTGCTTGAAGATCTCGGCCGAAATTCCGTGCAGCGAGAGATCACATCATCACGCTGGCCGGCGTGATGACATCATATACGTCACCACGCCAGCCGGCGTGATGACATAATCTCGCGCCGCACAGGATTTCGGCCGAGATCTTGAAGCAAGATAGAGGCTGGGGGCCCATCATGAGGAAATGGAGGCGGTAAGTTTGATAATTTTTTTTATTTTATTGTAAATTTTACACTCAAACGCGGTGATCATGTATGAACGCGGCATCTGAAGGGTTCAATGACGGGGGAGGCTCTATCGCAGCTCCTTGTCATTGCACCCGCTACTTACAAAAAAATGCGCTTTGTGACTAGGTCATTCTTTGTGAAATTCGGCAAATCAGCTGAATCAAACTTTTAAGAAATTCTCTAGTTATGAACAATAACAGCTAAGCATTTGGAAAAGAATCAAGTAATATAGTATATTAACCCACAGGAACCTCTTTAACTCATTGCCGTCCTTTATTACAACCTTAGTTTTTAATTTCTTATGCAGCTGCTGCTTGGCATTGGGTGCTACAATTTGTCCAGCATTACAGAGTTTCATGCTCCCCAAGTCTGTTTTCCCAGGTGTATTCAAAGTAATGTTGGTAATGTTCTTTAGATGCCACTGAAATATGTAATTCTCCATTTAAAGAGGAGCTGTCACCTCTCCTGACATGTCTGTTGTAGTAACTACTTGCATTCCCCTTGTAATAACAATCCTGGAGCATCTGTTCTCATGACTCTGTGATGTGTCATTCCTTTATTATTCCTGATAGAGGTTATGAGTTGTCAGCCTCTTGCAGTAAAAGTACAGATGGGTGTTACCAGTTAGGGGTGTGTCCCTGACTGCTGGCGATTTATTTGTAAACTTCTACCAGGAATAATAGAGGAATGGCCCATCACACAGTCATAGGAATAGATGCTCCAGAATTGTTATCATATGCGGAATGCAGTAGTGACAAGTGACAGCTCCTCTTTAACTTTTGTCTTTCTTACCAATATAGGCTCCTTTCACACTTGCGCTCGTCGGTCCGCTCGTGAGCTCCGTTTGAAGGAGCTCACTGAGCGGACCCGAACACCTCCGTCCAGCCCTGATGCAGTCTGAATGGAGCGGATCCGCTCAGACTGCATCAGTCTGGCGGCGTTCAGCCTCCGCTCCGCTCGCCTCCGCACGGACAGGCGGACAGCTGAACGCTGCTTGCAGCGTTCAGCTGTCCGCCTGGCCGTGCGGAGGCGAGCGGATCCGTTCAGACTTACAATGTAAGTCAATGGGAACGGATCCGCTTGAAGATGTCACCATATGGCTCAATCTTCAAGCGGATCCGTCCCCCATTGACTTTACATTGAAAGTCTGAACGGATCCGCTCAGGCATCTTGCGCACTTAGAAATTTTTCTAAGTTATTAATGCAGACGGATCCGTACTGAACGGAGCCTCCGTCTGCATTAATATGATCGGATCCGTTCAGAACGGATCCGATCAAGCGCAAGTGTAAAAGTAGCCATACATATGTTTATTTCAATGGAAGAATATCATCAAGTGATTTAAATGATTTAGCAAAATCCAAAAATATCAGATCAATTCTATGACCAACATACCGGTACAACTGAACTTACCATCTCAGTAGCAGTAAGAGTATAAGATGTGCTGATCTTCAGGAATCCAACCTGATCTATTTTAGTAGACTATTCAGAAGGTTAGCCATTATTATATCATCAGGCTCCATCTATGATCTTGCAGTTCTTTACCTTTCTCACATACTACACATCCTATAGGTGGTCAGTGAGGCTGACTGGTCATACACTGGCCCAGATGTACTAATCATGGGGGGCCCATTCACACAACCGTATTTGTGGTCCGTCTCCGATGTGCATTTTTTGGAGATTGGAGGCGGACCCATTCATTTCAGTGGGTCCTCAGAAAATGCAGACACCATGTTGTATGCTGTCCGCATCCGTATGTCCGTTCCCGCAAAAAGATAGAACATGTCTTATTCTTGTCCATTTTGTAGACAAGGATAGGCCTTGTTACAATGGATTCGCAGGAAAAAAAAATAAAAAAGGATGCAACACAGACGTAATCTGTATTTTTTGCGGATCCCTGTTTTGTGGCCCGCAAAATACATGCGGTCATGTGAATGCACCCTTAGGACACATTCAGAGGACCGTGCCATGTTTTGCGGCCCGTAAATTGCAGATCCGCAAAACACGTATGCCGCCCGGGTGCCCATAATAGACATGCTCTATACGGTGTACTGTCCACATATTTTGCGGCCCCATTGAGATGAATGGGTCCGCACCCATTCCGCAAAATTGCACACAGCAAGGGTAACCATGGGAATCCATAGTGACTTTTACCATGGGGATACATTCAATTTTCGACGCCACCTTACATGCATTTCACTGCTAACTGCACCTTTGGGGTAAAATGCTGTTGGACCCCATGGTACCCTGGTAGTTGCGCCCATGCATATATCGCTCCACAATATTATTTGGCAATGGCAGTTCCGTTTTCAAGATAATTCAGAAAATATAATCTTTCTCTGTGTCCTTCATGATTAGGTTTGCTAGTTTAGAGGTATACGGTTATATACAGGGCTACAGAGGTTATAGCAGTATAATATACAGTATTTTATCAATATGTTTCTGGTCACACATATAAACTTTGAATTTATTTTATATTTCACATTCCCTCACCATTTTGGAATTCAATACTTCTTGGCACAACTAAAACTTCCCAAACCAATCACATTCATTTTTATTTTTTATTCTAAAGGGAATCTGTCACCATGGAATTCACCGATAAACCAGGCAGAGAGCCGTGTAGGCCTTCTTCAGTTGAATTAAATAATGCTTCTCACTTGGCGATCTGTTGCTTCATTCTGGAGAAAAAGTACTTTTAATTCATATGTAAATGAACAGTTGTGCGCATCAGGTGCGGACCCAAACCATGGCTCCTCCCCATACCCCTGCCAGCGCCTCCCTCTGCCAAGAACCGCAAGTGAAAGGTATCACTACATTCAGCTGAGCTAGCCCGTCAGGCACTGTATTAGTGAATTTCCTGGTGACAGACTCCCTTTAAGACGATGTTCCAATAGACTACATACAGTATTTGCTACAAGATTCATGCCAAACGTTAAGGCTAAGTGCATCTTACGCCAACATAAAAGTTACTATTATATTATCATCGATGTATCCTAGCACACTTGATATTGCAGCTGGCATACCAGAGAGAATACTTTCTAGCTGATCCATTTGTGACCTTTGTACGATACTTGACTGGTAGGGATAAAGATGTAAATCCTTTAGCAGAGCCCCTAACTGGAGTGTCCCAGTTCGTGCCCGCATTGCCGCTTGCTGCCTTCTCAATTTGTAGCATTAACTGAGCTGCGAATAAAACTAAACTAGTGGTAACATGCCTTGTAAAAAATAAAAATAAAAAATCCCATTATATTCGGCAATACAGTCATAAAATTTCATAGCTTATAAAGAAATTCAGGTGACTTACATTTTGCTGGCAGATCATACCCACAAGTGATTCTTGCTTGACCAGTGGGACAACCTCCAAGTGTGCGACATTCGGCATTCAGAAAATGCCCCGAGGCTCTGTGTATACAGCCGTCCACTAAAAGACAAGGACATTTAATTATTATAATTCAAAAGAGTGAAATTTGTTTAAAAACTCCATCCATTTTGCAGAGGTTGCCAATACGGCATATCACATTGAATGTCAGCATGATACCTTACTGGGAATGTATTTCTCCACGGTAAGGCCTCATGCACACGACCATTGTTTCATTCCGTGTCCGTTGTTCCGTTTTTTGTGATTTTCTGCGGACCTATTGGGTCCGTTGAAAACTCGGCTAATGCACCGTTTGTCATCCGCGTCCGTGATCAGTGGTTCCAGTCCGTCAAAAAAATATAACCTGTCCTATTTTTTTCACAGAAAACGGTTAGCGGTCCGTGAAAAAACGCGGAGGCACACAAGATTGTCATCCGCGTCCGCGCGTACGTTTTTTTCCTATCATTTGCATGGCAAACTTGACTTAGATTTTTTTTTTTTACTTTCCTTCATGTCTGGAGGTCCTCCAAAAATAAATGAAGACACACGAAAACGGAAACGGATCACGGAACCCCATTTTGCGGAACGGACATAACGGTCGTGTGCATGAGGCCTAAGAAGGAGGACATGACAAACGTGAAAAGTAATAGACCAGGGAGTGACCAAAACATGTTCAAATCACATACAAGCTTTCAATCATGGCAATAGGTGGCTTATATGGGGGATGCTTAAAATCAACCCAGCGTCTAGCAAAAGACAACCCTTAGGAGCCAAGGGACGTTCAGAATTGTCCGGATTGTAGGACTGACGGCAAATATGCTACTCAGAATAAGATGACTAAGTTTAGGGTACTTTCACACTTGCGGCAGAGGATTCCGGCAGGAAGTTCAGTCGCCAGAACTGCCTGCCGGATCCGTCAAAACACATGCAAACTGATGGCATTTGTCAGACGGATCAGGATCCTGATCCGTATGCCAAATGCATTGAAATGCTGGATCAGTCTCTCCGGTGTCATCCGGAAAAAAGGATCCGGCATTTATTTTCTTCACATTTTTTGCGGTCTAAGCATGCGCAGACCGCAATGCCAGATCCGTTTTGCCGGATCCGGCATTAATGCATGTCAATGGGAAAAAATGCCGAAGTCTCGGCCTAGCATACTGATGTGAAGCCTGGTACGTCACCAGCTCACAATAAACATACCTTGAGCTGTGCAATGCAACGGAAGCATGGGAGAAAGGAAATGCTCTAATGCTCCTCTCATACATGGTAAAGGAGTGAAGGAGAGCTTATAAGACAACCCCTTTAAGGCCCTTTTACATGGGCCAATGCACAGGCAATTATCAGGCACAAACCAAATGTCCTCGATAATTGCCTGACATTGTTAGATTGTAACAAAGTCATGTTTACACAGGATGATGTGCTGATGGAAAACTATTACATGTGCCAAAAGATCCAATCATCTGGCATTACATCTGTAACACTCCAGAATGGTGTTACCACTCCTGCACCCTGCTACTGTCTTTATTGGGCTAACAAAATGTCATCTTATGTATTTTTGTCCAGGTCCTCCACAATGTGCATTCCTAATCTTGTTATGTAACTGTTCACATGTATTGTGCCTGGTTTACCAGCAGGTGGCAGAAAACACAGCAGAGCTGTATGTAGGTAGAATGGAGCTTTCCATTCAATTCTAACCCCCCTCTGTAGGGAAGTGGGCTAGCCCTACTTCCTGCAGGAAGGGTGGGGACCAGTTCTAGTTAGTCTAGTCTTCCCTAGACAGGAGAAGGGTGTGCAGGGGCATGTCTCTGCTGGACGTGCCCACGCCAGTCAGAGCACCTAAAGCTCTGCTGGCCATGGAGGCCAAAGCTTGAAGCCTCATGAGCAAGGAGGAAAGTTCTCTGGCATAACCTAGAGTCAGACTACAGAGAGAAAGTGCAGCATCAAGAAGAAAGCAAAGATACTATTTAAGCTTGTCAGCACAGCAGAGAGAAAGAGATGAAGCAGAGTCTGGTTTGCCTGCCAGTTCATGCTAAAGCCTGCTGGAACCAAGATAAAGCCTGAAAACTGTTGGAAGAAATGTTTATTAAAAGTAAAGCTGCTGTTGAACTTCATCTCAAGGTCTGGACTTGAGTTCTTTCCAATCCCTCAATTATTCCCACTTTTCATTGCTTCGGAGCCAAAGCTTGGGTTCCAGCAGTATCCAGGTAGAAGCACCGTGACATATAAAGAGATATTTAGGCCGCACTACACCACTCGACATTTCCTACACCTGGGATGCGTTATAGGAGGGCCCTGGGGGAGGCACCCATTGCACATTTACATGGGGCATTACCGGGGGAACAAGCGTACACTCTTCCCCAATAATTGTCCCGATACTTGATCATTTTAGCTGCAGTAACTAAGTGGATAAGACTAAAACTGACAGACTAAACCTGGGCCTACACACCTAACAGCTGTTGGCCAAATGATTGTTTAGCCGACAGAGACCCCCCACCACCACCTCAACGCCCCCAAACACATACTATGATCAAGGGGGAGAAAGGTGAAAGCCTCCACTAGACACCTCTGACAGAGGGAGAAAATATTCACTTTGCCTGATCCTTCTCTTCTTGGACATCACCTGTCAGGGGAGAATCAGGAGCACCCCATACACATTACACTGTCAGCCATACCCAACAATTTCAGCACGTTCAGCTGACCATTCACTGATGTGTCTGGGGGCGTTAGGATTGAAGCTCATTACCAGCAGGACTGATGGTAAGTATGCTACTGTATTCAGAATAAAATTACAAACTTATAGGGGTTGCACAGTGCAAAGATATTGTGCGCCTATCCTGGGCCTAGGTCATCAATATCAGATCTGCGGGGGTCTGACACCTGGCACTCCCGCCGATCAGCTATTTGAAGAGCAAGAGACGTTGCTTCCTCTTCAAAATTACCTGTCCGCGGTCTTGCTTGTAGGGGTGGTGCGGTGTAATTATAACCGCTTCATGTGAAAAGGACGAGCAGTTGTAATTATATTGTGCTGCCGCTGCAAAGGAGACCGCACACAGATAGTTCTGAAACGGAAACGGTGCTCAAACGAACACTGCTATCTCGGAGACGGACCCTCACCGGTCTGATATTGATGACCTATCCTGGGAATCACTCATCAGTATCTTTGCACTGCACAACCCCTTTAAGACCCCTAAACATGGGCCAGGAAAGGCCATCAATATTGAACTCCCAGAAAACCGCTTTACATTTTTATTTTTGCCTACAGAACCTAAGGTATACTGTATGCCTTCGTATACATTACTGCAGATACAAAATGTCCTTCATCCTAAACAGGACAGACATAAACAGCCTTTGAAGAAATCTAAATTACAATGCTCCGGAACATGAAGGGCCCTCGCTAATCTGGAACGTGTATTACTTTATTAAGAGTTTGGGGCATATTGCTAAAAATAAAATAATTGAAAGCGAGAGAGTGGATCCTTTCATTGATCCCAAACTAATACCATGATATTAATTGCAACAGTTTGTTAGAAATTATCTCAGATTTAGTTCAAAGTTATTTTAATCCTCGTGCCAGGACAAAGCCCCGCTTGCTCAGAACAGAGCACATAGGATTACAATAAAGACATGTAGTTTAGGCCATTAACATGATAAGTGAGCAATTACAATTATACTAAACTTTTTTGATGTATTGCCAATTATGAGGGGATGACGGTAAGTGACGAGAATAGCATGTGCTCATCCATGCAGAGCCGGGACGACTTGCTGAATATTACTCGTGGTATCCTATTTTTATCCATTCAGGCCTCGGAGAGTTGACACATTTTTTCCTCAGGCAGAAGTCTATATCCGATGGCATCTTCTGAGCATTGTCCTGTGATATGATATCACTCAGCACTGGCCCTAACAGGAATGTCACACCAGATCAGAATGCCTCGTCAGTGTACACATTGCAAGCAGACAGCCTGTGATCTCTGCCCATGAAATTCTCCGAGTGGGATATAGACACTTGTGCTAAACTAAATATTACTGAGAATTCACTCATTCCCTCGTGCCAACAAATGTCTGGGATCACCGCTATTGTACGGGGTCTGATGGGGTCACAGATGGTCACAGATAATTCATCTATTCGCCAAAACAATGCAAAACATCATTGGGAACCGAAAAGTATCCAAAATCTGCTGCCATTTGTTCCCTTTATTGTTCTTTGCACTGCTGTCTTCGAATAAAGTGATCGATTGTTCACCACTTTAAGTATCCCAAGTCGACTTCCATCCGAATTTCAGGGAAAATTTGATTTGTCACCAAGCCATATTTCCTTGTGGTAACAAATTAATTGTCCCTGAAATGCGGGGGGAAAATATTATGTTAACCCGATCCATTTGAGCACGAAGAGGCCACAGCGGGCATCTTAATTGAAGCTCCCACGCAAAATCTTGTGCATGGTGACGTATCACGTCATCACACCGGCCAATGTGATGACGTCACCACGCACCACCCAAGGTTCTGCGCGGGATCTTCTCAAATGGATAGGGTGAGTAAAATTGTATTTGTTTTTAAACAACTAACCCCTTAAACCCCTCATTTTTTATCTCAGATGCTGCAATCAACACGGCATCTGAGGGGTTGAATGACTGAAGGGAGCGCAATTGCCATTTCCCGTCACTGCGCCTGCTAGTTACAAAGAAATGCGCTTTGTGAGAAGTAATTAGTCAAGAAGCAAACTTCTTTGTGAAATTTAGCAAAGCAACCTCATCGAAGTTTTGTAAACTTTGCTCATCTCTATTCGCCAACATGTACATTTCTTCACAAGACTAAAATCTGCCAAAATAAGACTGTGTTCATTTCTATATGTGTGTATTTTTATATAATTACTTTCTCAATTTACTTTCTGTTCCAAAAATGCTCCAGCTGTGATGTATTATCTTTACATCATTATAATGGCTTCCCCTGGTGTTTAATCTGTATAGTGAAGTCCAACCTACTGAGGTGGACGCACATGCTCAGTTCCATCCTTCAACCACCACTAGCCGTATAAACACCTGTGGAATTTGTTACCACTATGTGTAAGGGTCTGTGCGAGACCTGAAACGCGTAGACCTGGTGGCTTCTTGGATTTAATACTGACGGAATAATAAAGGCTGTTTATACTTTTTATTTTGGAAGCTGGTTATCAAATTTTTTCTTTCCTCATGGACTTCTGCCCATTCCTGGCAGCATCCGTGCTTCCGTGAATTGTGCAGGTGAGCTCGGCTACCTTTCTCTTGTACTTATCACTAGCCGTATCTACCGTTACAGGGAGAGGAGGACACACCCCTAAGGCTACTTTCACACTAGCGTTCGATCGGATCCGTTCTGAACGGATCCGATCATATTAATGCAGACGGAGGCTCCGTTCAGAACGGATCCGTCTGCATTAAAATGGCAAAAAAAAGCTAAGTGTGAAAATAGCCTCGGACGGATCCGCTTGAAGATTGAGCCATATTGTGGCATCTTCAAACGGATCCGTCCCCATTGACTTACATTGTAAGTCTGGACGGATCCGCACGCCTCCGCACGGCCAGGCGGACACCCGAACGCTGCAAGCAGCGTTCAGCTGTCCGCCTGTCCGTGCGGAGGCGAGCGGAGCGGAGGCTGAACGCCGCCAGACTGATGCAGTCTGAGCGGATCCGCATCCATTCAGACTGCATCAGGGCTGGACGGAAGCGTTCGGGTCCGCTCGTGAGCCCCTTCAAACGGAGCTCTAGAGCGGACAGCCGAACGCTAGTGTGAAAGTAGCCTAAGCTGTGATAGGGAGAAAGCTGTTGCAGAAAGCTGGCATTCTAAAGAGAATCTATCAAAGTAATTGGAGAAGTAAACGTGGAGATCTCTGGATCCATGTGAGGTACAGGGCTGGTTCTAGCTGTGTTAGACTGTCATGTACTAGATTATGTATGAGTTATTTTTACATCATGGCATAACCCCTTTACACTACATTTGGTGTATATGTAAAAAAATATAAATAAATCCCAATGTATATATCAAACGTATACAGTAACTGTATGGCATACGTTTGCCAACTGCTCCAATTGTAAAATAAGCAGTACGCATGCTGCATATTTTTCAGCAACTTTACTTAGGCTCCATTCAGACGTAGGTGGATATTATGCACCTTATAAAACCCCTTAGGCTCCATTCAGACGTCCGTAGTGCATTGCGGATCCGCACTACAACCGGCCATAGAAATGCCTGTTCTTGTCCGCAGTTGCAGACAAGAATAGGACATGCTCTATTTTCGGGGACGCGCTCCGGAAATGCGTGCTGTCTGCATCTCTTCCGGTCCCATAGAGAATGAATGGGTCTGCAAATGTTCCGCATAATTGCGGAACGGATGAGGACCCATTCTACGGACGTCTGAATGGAGCCTTAAAGGGGTTTTCCCCCAACCAATATTTTACACTTCAAACCAGCACCTGAATATTTTTGTGATTACATGTGATTAAAAATTGAATGTAACCACTGAGATATTCACTAATATCTATCTGTATAGCGCCACCTGCTGTTTGCCCTTTTTTCTAAATTCTCTGTCCAGCTCACTGAGGTTGACATACATGCTCCGTTACATCCTTCACCACCAGCTGCTGCAGAAAGTGAACGCCCCCTGAGCTGCAAGCTTACAAATAAATATTAAAAATGTTTGTTTTTTTTTAAAAGCCATTTTTGTCACCTTACATCACAAAAAGTGCAACATCAAGTGATCCAAAAGGCCTCCCAAAATGCTACCAATAAAACCGTCACCTCTATATCCATGTGAGGTGCAGGGCTGGTTCTAGCTCTGTTATAAAGAGACTGTCAGGTACTATACGATGTCTGATTTTTTACATTGTTCATAGGATAACTCCTTTAAACTCTAATAACGGAAGCTACAGAATAGTCTTTTAGCATTTACTAGTAGAATTGCATTTCAGCGTTTTTATATACACTAGTCAAGTCTAGTCAACCAATCACATGGCAGTTGCTTCAATGCATGTAGGGTTGTGGTCCTGGTCAAGACAATCTCCTGAACTCCAAACTGAATGTCAGAATGGGAAAGAAATGTGGGCTACAACAGCAGAAGACCCCACCGGGTAGCACTCATCTCCACTACAAATAGGAAAAAGAGGCTACAATTTGCACGAGCTCACCAAAATTGGACTGTTGAAGACTGGAAAAATGTTGCCTGGTCTGATGAGTCTCGATTTCTGTTGAGACATTCAAATGGTAGAGTCCAAATTTGGCGTAAACAGAATGAGAACATGTATCTATCATGCCTTGTTACCACTGTGCAGGCTGGTGGTGGTGGTGTAATGGTGTGGGGGATGTTTTCTGGGCACACTTTAGGCCCCTTAGTGCCAATTGGCCATCGTATAAATGCCACGGGCTACCTGAGCATTGTTTCTGACCATGTCCATCCCTTCATGACCACCATGTACCCATCCTCTGATGGCTACTTCCGGCAGGATAATGCACCATGTCACAAAGCTCGAATCATTTCAAATTGGTTTCTTGAACATGACAATGAGTTCACTGTACTAAAATGGCCCCCACAGTCACCAGATATCAACCCAATAGAGCATCTTTGGGATGTGGTGGAACGGGAGCTTCGTGCCTCAAATCTCCATCAACTGCAAGATGCTATCCTATCAATATGGGCCAACATTTCTAAAGAATGCTATCAGCACCTTGTTGAATCAATGCCACGTAGAATTAAGGCAGTTCTGAAGGCAAAAGGGGGTCCAACACCGTATTAGTATGGTGTTCCTAATAATTCTTTAGGTAAGTGTATATATACTCGTTTATGACAGGGGTACTCTGACAAATTATTTACTACATCTCTGTGGATATCGGTCCTTAAATGTAACGTCCTCTGGTCATCCAGAAATACCCAAGTAGGATTCTGCCAAAGGGGATGTCTTTGAAGGGAACGCCTGACAACCATAGCGTAAGTAAAAAGCTCCTGGGTCACTAGGAAATTATAAAACACCCACATACTGCATTTTTGTAGTGTGCTTTTGGATACGGTAGTTTTCTAGTATTTTTGGGTCATTTTTTTTTTATAAATTGCAGCGTGCTCTTGGTGGGTTTTTTTTTCCAGGCATTTCCCCACAAACTATCGGAAACAAATCTTAAATACACGTAAAAGATTGTATGACTAAGGGTACTTTTAAACGCTCCCGTTACTGATAATACAACTATCTGCGTCCGTTATGAACGGATCCGGTATTACTATCTTTAACATTGCCAAGACGGATCCGTCGTGAACTCCATTAAAAGTCAATGGGGGACGGATCAGTTTTCTGTGGCAGAGAAAACGGATCCGTCCCCATTGACCTGCATTGGGGGTCATAATCCGTCTTGATTCGCATGCCAGGACGGAAAGCAAACTACAACATGTTGCGGTTTGCTCCCCGGTATGGGAACGCAACTAAACGGAATGGAATGCATTTTGGAGCATTCCGTTCAGTTTTATCCCCATTGACACACGCTAGTGTGAAAGTAGCCTAATAAACATTTTTCTTGTAAAAAAAAAAAAAAAAGCACAAAAAACATTAGTGTGGCAGCACCCAAACGCCAGGGCCCCCACTGATCACGAGAACGGGGCCTGTACCCCAAAATGAATGGAGT
The DNA here is from genome assembly GCF_014858855.1 of Bufo gargarizans. Taxonomy (NCBI): domain Eukaryota; kingdom Metazoa; phylum Chordata; class Amphibia; order Anura; family Bufonidae; genus Bufo; species Bufo gargarizans. The sequence goes on along the minus strand of NC_058083.1, from coordinate 467,603,339 downwards.
GGATGGTCGAGCCTGCGCCGTTCCGCTTCATTTATTCTCTGTGGGCCTGTCGGTACCAAACAGGTACAGCACTTGGCTATTTCTGGGGGTCCCACAGTAAATAAATGGAGTGGTACAGTGAATGCTCAGGCATCCGCCCCCGTTGCTCGGCTAACACTCAACAAAAATGCAAGGAAATGAATGCGCTTTGCAGCAGTTTTCCCAGGATGAGGCTGTGATTTCAGGAAAGAGACAGTTCTGGGACCATTCATGGAATATCCTGGGGCAAAGCCATTATCATGATTTTTCCTGCTGCTTTCGATGGTCTGGTTCTCCCCACTGAAGTCAATGCCACTGTCAAGTCATTGTATGAACTGGGTCTTAGGCCCCTTTCACACAAGCGTGACGGATTAGGTCCGGATGCGTTTAGGGTGCGTTCAGTGAAACTCGCACCATTTTTGCAAGCAAGTTCATACAGTTTTGTCTGCGATTGCGTTGTTTTTTTATGCGCGGGTGCAATGCGTTTTTGAAGCGTGTGATAAAAAAATTGAAGGTTTACAAACAACATATCCTAGCAACCATCAGTGAAAAACGCATCCGCACTTGCTTCCAGATGCAATGCGTTTTTCACTGAAGCACCATTCACTTCTATGGGACCAGGGCTGTGTGAAAAACGCAGAATATAGAACATGCTGCGATTATCACGCAACGCAGAACTGATGCGTGAAAAAGAACGCTTGTGTACACAGACCCATTGAAATGAATGGGTCAGGATTCGGTGTGGGTGCTATGAGTTCACGTCACGCATTGCACCCGCGCGGAAAACTCGCTGGTGTGAAAGGGGCCTTATAGAAATCTCAGTCACTGCAGAGCAGCATCTGGCCATCCTTGTATGACTACAGCTATAAACTGCTATAGGACCATGGTCTTTGTGTATTGAAGAAAATCCACACAAACAAAAGAGATAGAGACTGCCATGAGTCTAATGAAATGCCCCAAGTGTATCTCACAGCATTACAGCCTTTAAGGGATTTTCTCGCTTCAGCAAATAGCGTTTATTATGTACAGAAAGTTAATACAAGGCTCTTACTAATGTATTGTGATTGTCCATATTGCCTCCTTTACTGGCTGAATTCATTTTCCCATCACATTATACACTGCACGTTTCCAGGGGTTATGACCACCGCTGCAGCGCAGATACGAGGTAGCTGGGACGTTAACTGCTTCATATGCACGCCCAAGCGCACTTCCATGGTCCCGGCCACTAGGGGGCCAACGCTTTCTCCTATAATGTGCAAGCATGGCCACCGCTGCTGGATTGCAGGGAGGTCGTAACCCCTGGATACAAGCAGTGTATAAAGTGATGGGAAAATGAATGATGCCAGCAAAGGAAGCAAAAGTATTCTGATTGCCTCTTCTGCTGGCTAGACTCAATTTTCCATCACATTATACACGTCTCATTTCCAGGGTTACGACCACCCTGCAATCCAGCTGCGTTGGTCATGCTTTCACAATATAGGAAAAAAAGGGCTGAACTATCCGCACTCCTGTGGTCCCGGCCACCGGAGGGGCCAGCACTTTTTTCCTATAGTGTGCAAGCACGACCACCAATACTGGATTACAAGGTGGTCGTAACCATGGAAACAGGTAGTGTGTAACGTGATGGAAAAATTCATCCAGCTAGCAAAAGAGGCAATATGGACAATCACAATACATTAGTAGGTCCTTTGTGTTAACTCTGTCTACATGATGAATGCCACTTGCTTTAGCTCTATCCTTGTCCGTGATATGGACAAGTATAGGACATGTTCTATTTTTTTTGCAGGGCCACGGAACGGACATGCGGATACGGACAGCACACAGAGTGCTGTCCATATCTTTTGCGGCCCCATTTAAGTGTGCATGAGGCCTTAGTTAGACAACCCCTTTAAGGAATATGATTTTGCTGTAAACTGTCACTTGCCTTAAGTTCGGCCTGGATTCCGCACAGCGACAAACCCAATACCAGCGGCTGAGTGTTTAATAGGGCAGACACGGCACTGGGCATCGGCCGGCTGCTAACCTGAGATACCAGACCTCTGTTCTCACAGCTGAATGCTGACATTTTGCTGTGATCTTTAAACCTTGCTCTGCTCAAGTGGACAACAATGCACAGATTACAACAATTGCTCCCAAGGTATTCAGCTCATCTCAATTTCAGCTCCACTATTTCATTCTCTATTTCAGCAAAAGCGATTTAGAAGCCGCCAAGACGGAAGACTGTGAAGGACACTTAAGGAGACAACTCAGTGGGGACAAATAGCTTGAGGGGTTCTCTGGGGTGCCAAAATAAATTGCCTTTGTTTGCTTCAAACCTAAAATTTTCTAGTGTCATTTAGTTTCCATGTCAGGAACCACATGGAAATAGATATGGGTATATTTGCTTACACATGCATTTGTATAAGGCCTCCTGCAAGTGACTGTATCCGTATTTTGGTCCGTAATCCACAGATCTGCCAAATACGGTTATCTACCGTGTTCATTCCACATTTTTATCACTCCCATGAATAGAAATGCCTATTCTTGTCCACAAACAGACCAGAACAGGACATGTTCTGTAATTTGTTGGATCCTTAAAAAATGCTGATGTGTGTGCATGGCCACATTAGAAAGCCAACTATATACGGAGAGCACACTGAAAAAAAAGTCCTAAAGCATATATGGATACGCTGCACATTATTGGGAGGTCAAAAGAAGCAATTGCATCTGGTCCCTGACACCTAAGGCCGCTTTCACACAGTCAGTGTTTTGAGCAAAAACCAAGTGTGGGTCCAAAACACATCTTTGCATAATACCGTACCTCTGTGTAGGATCCACTCCTAGCTTTTGCTCACAGCCACTGATGGAAAACACTGATCAAACACTGAGGCCTCGTTCACATTTCCATAGACGTTTGACATCCGTGGAAAATCTGTAAAAAAAAATTTCTCTGTGAAGATCTACGTGAAGGATCCGTGTTAGGTCTGTGTGTCCGTTTTTTTGCCCTCCTCAATATGTCATCCGTAATGTCCTCTGTAATCCCCTTCCCTCCTGGAGAAATATAACGCTCTTGTTAGATGGACTGAGAGCATTTCCATCCTGGATAAAAAGGAGAGGGACTTTCTCAAAGTCTCTTTTTACAGAACCCCTTTATTTTTATTTATTTTTACCGAAATTACATAAATCTATGACCCATCCCCCAGCAGGGGTGTAGCTATAGGGGGTGCAGAGGTAGCAGTCGCTACCAGGCCCAGGAGCTTGAGGGGGTCTAAAGACGCTTGTGCCGCTTGACACCGGTATTATATAAATACTTTACGGTATTATAGAAATATTTGCCTCAGGCAGTACGAAGGCTAAGCACTTCCCTGCCCCTGGCCACAAAGCACTGAGGTAAGGGGGGCCCAAGCTGAACTCTTGTACTGGGGCCCATGAGCCTTTAGCTATGCCCCTGCCCCCCAGGTAGGCCCATCATCTCAGGGGTGGGTTCCATTACTTCTTGCCTTTCTCATTTTATTGATTTTTATCTACAGGAACATGTTAAGCTGCTTTTATCATTTCTAAGAGATTCAACACATCTCCGAATGTCTCCAGTCATGTCTACCCACTTCTAGTTTTTCACAGGATTACATAATGACATTTTGTTTTTGAATGTGTTATTCTAGAATCCTCTAAAAACAGCTATAGGAGGCATACATGCAACCAGGTGCCATCACACAGGGTCTAGACATACAGCTATGAGTAGCGCTTAAACAGGACCTGTCACCTCTCCTAGTCTGCCTGTTTTAGTATAGACTTGCATTGCCCATGAAAAAACAATCCTTGTACACCATTTCTTAGAACCCAGTCCTTTGTCGACTCTCTATTCTTCTTCCAAGTAATTACTAAACAGAAACATCATGGTGCCTTTTTTCATTGTTGTTCCTCCAGCTGCTGAAACTCATGTGGAGAACATGTGCTTATTTTTCACTTGAAATAAACATAGGAGAGTGCACAGGTCCTCCAGCATCTATGTATTTAACCTGTATTTTGTGTTCATAGGGGAACATCCTATGTCTTTGAGGGTACTAATACTGTCCTTTTATTAGACAGTACAGTACAAGACCATAGCCTTGTTGATACTTTAATATAATTTGAATGGAGGATGATTGGATTGTGAGACATTTAGAAACACTAGGTAATAAAATGCATCGCTGGTATTACTACTAAGGAGCCTGTTGGCACAGATGATCTGGCATCGTAGACCCTGCCCATCATGTAGGCCACAACTTATGTAAGTATAGATTTAAAATGTTTGCCCTAACAAAAAGAGGTGGAAAACTGTGGGGCATTTCTTGCCTCTATCATCATTTTCAGCCTTCCCTCTCTCTAGATGTCCTCCTTTCATCCTCACAGTGAACAATTAACATATAAACATTTTATGAATGTCATAACTTAGTATTTATCACTACATTTTCCCTTCAACAGACACCCTTTCCCAGTGGTTGCCGATAGACCCAACACTACTCTATAGGCATGGCCATTTTCAGGGCGCATGTCCTTCACTTCCTGTAACTGTCACAGTTTTTAAAAGTAGATATAGCTGGTGGCAGTTGAAGGATGGAACAGAGCATGTGCAACCACCTCAGCAATGTTACTGAGGTGGACAGAGATAAGGAAAAGAACAAACAGCAGGTGGCGCTATACAGATACATTTTATTGAATATCTGAGTGGCTATACTAAATTTTAAGACATGAACTTACAAAATTACAAAAGTATTCAGATCCAAGTGTAGCTTTTAAAAATGTGTAATATTTTTTGTGAGGCAACCACTTTAATGAATGATGTTTGAGGTATAGTAAACTTAAAGGGGTTGTCTCACCTCAGACATTGGGGGCATATCGCTAGGATATGCCCTCAATGTCAGATAGGTGCAGGTCCCAGGATATTTCCGTCAGCCCCATGAAAGTAAATAGAGCAGTGGCCGTACTTGCCTGGCTATTTTCATCGCTCCAATAGGAATTAATGGAGGGCGACCGCGCATGCCTCTTTCACTTGGCGGGCCCAAAGGGACCCACACCTATCAGACATTGAGAGCATATTCCATTGATATGCCCCCAATGTCAGAGAGGATTGTAACCCCTCGCAGGCAGAGCATAGCAGGCTATGAGTAAACATAATACAATAACATCACACATTTCTTTATAACTAGAGACATAAATACTGTAGACAGATAATAGTATAAAGCAGAGATATGTAACCACCGGTAAGGAATGAGATGCTTTTACTTTATAATCCCAGTCAGAAAGCATCACAGTTCCGTCCCCTGAGGAATCTAATACCCAGGCAGAGGGAGAAAGACATTGTCAATCTACAAACATGATATGCCGAATAAATGAGGCAACCATCGCACATGTTTGAGGATGCATGTCACTGATCAGCACAGGCAAGCCACCCAGAGGAATCTGACGGGCAGACAAGAAATCTGTGATTGTATAATTTTTCTCTGTCTTTTAAATCCATGCCTCTGCTAAATTTCTCTGGGATTTTCCTAGGGAATTTTAATGTCTTGTGTACATTTCCCAAGTTCTTTCAGATTAGGGTTTCAAAGAGCAAAATGGAAATATATATTTTTTTTAAACTTTCTCTGGGTGGTGTAAGTGATGGAAATAGATCCAGAATACAGCGTCTCTAGTCAATTTATAAGAAGTTCTATGTAAAACAGGAAAATTTAATGTTGTAAATGAATTATTTATTCAATTTCTGTGTTCATTTTAAGTTATTTTAGTCAAATTAACTCACAGGGTTTTGTTCAAGCCTGGGCCTGACAGTCAGCAATGCGATGATGATGTTCTGGGATTACGTACCCCGTCATGTTTGTATAGAATATGTACATTATTTCCATTCTACTTAGAATATTTGTTTAGTCGAGGAGGAGGAAAAAAAAGAGGCAGAAAAAGGAAATTATTTTTATAAATGAAAGAAATCACTTGACATTTACAAAATGAGGAGATGTAGGAGGCCGAAGTCTCATTGTTGGTAAGATTTTAATGCACATTCAGGTTATTGCTCTTGTCAATGGAAGTGTATGTTCTCTTAATAACATTATGTCTAAACTGCTGCTTTCTTTTCAGTTTTTTTTTTCCTTTAAGTGACAATACATGAGGCAAACAGAAACCACTTTAGACTTGAGAAAGCCCTCTAGTCAAAACCGTATCAGCAGATGTCAACTGGCAGACATGTGCGAGAAAGTGGTTTAAAGCGGCAGTCGGCAGGATAGGTTTTCTACTAAATACGTTAACATGACTTAGAAGCACTTAGACCTCTTTAGACATTTTAAATCTCAAAAAGAGAAAAAAAAAAAAAAAAAAAGCCTGACGGGCTGACTGACAGCCTCCCACCACCGCACCGGTATGCTTTTCAACTGTGTTTATAGATCAATTTACCAATTTAAATACAGGACGGCCCAACTTTCCGTACAAGTGTGCCCCATTACTGCCGGCCTTTAAAACAATATACACATGTATCATTACCTTAGCGCTCTACAAATGTGAAATTCTAAAGTTGAACGCTTGGGAATGGATAAACAAGCCACAACATATCAAATATATTTATACCAAAAGCTACTCGAAACAAAGAAGTGGATTTTATTACGTCTGCTTCAAATTACTGCTGGTATCATGATAATTAGAGGCTCACATTTTTTAGCTAGAAAAAACATTTGGGAAGAAAGAATGGCCTTCCTTTCACCTCTTTAGCTCCGACCACATCAATCTAGCATGTTATTTATCGTAACTGGAAAACAACTGTGGTCTACGTACTTGGCCGAAACAAAGGAGAATTTATTTTTTTGACATACAATAAAGAATCTGGTTGCTGGTAGAAGACTTGAACAAGTCGAAATAAACAAAAAATATAATAAAAAAAAAAAAAAAGAGAATGTGTTACACTCCGTGGCTGTAAAGAAATACGTCAAGTCCTTTGTTTCGACTTTTGACTGTCACCGCTCAACAGATGGACTTGGGTAGACGGTCATTACATTATTCATCCATCAGATAATTGATATACATGGTGAACGAGCAGTGGAAATTAATAAAATAATAAGCTCTTATCAATCTCTGCTCTCAGATCTGCACAGCTCAAAAGGTTAACAATGTGATGATGGAATGGTGCTCCACTTAATGCCCTCTTTAAAATCACCAGACGCTACTTCAACTTAAAGGAGCAGTGTCACTTACTTAACATTAACATACACAATAGCTGTAACTCTAGACGAAGGTCTCAGAGGTCTTACTACTTGGTTGCCGTGGAAATAAAGCAGATTCTTGAGGTGTCAATGCTTTCCGTAATAATACCAAGTCTACATTAGACCCTTCAACTTAAGTGTGTGTGGCCTGAAAATTATTCTAAAGAGAACTCTCCCAAATATCAAAAGGATCTATATCAGCCTTGAGGGGAAATGTGGTAAAGAACATGACTCATCTTTGTTTTTGGTCAACATATGACTATTCTATGCAGACAAAAGATCCGGGAATAAGATCTTGTCTAATCTGGCCATCTACACATCACATATGCTTAAGAGGAAGAACCACATGTGGGTGTTCAGATGTCTTCAGCTGCTGGACCTTCATTACAAAAGGGCAAAACGCTAAGGCCTTCACTTCTGTATAAACATAAAAAGGTCAAATTATCCGTGGTGCAACTTTGTAACACATTTGCACTGCCTTTGAGAATATGAATTCAGCTGAGGAATGCGTATGTACCCCAATACTTACAGTAATGTGCAAAAACACTACATTAAAGGGGTTCTCATAAAGACAACCTCTATCCATATGTATGCCTCACAATTTCAAAATTTTTCCTGGGATTGTCACGCAAAATGGAGTCAGATAACGCTAAAGGAACATTACCCCTGACTTTTTCTTGGGCATTTTTTTAGTGCCATGTGAACTCAGCCAGAGATTATGGAACAAAATTAGAACGGATACGATAAGATAACTTATTAAATAAATGCACTAAGGCCCTGTTCACATTGATGTTTATCCCATACAATCAGGATTCTGTCACATTTTTATAACAAGAGTAGTATACATCAGTGTGACAGTGTGATCCATCAGGATCTATTGGGGTCCTTTTGAATCCGTCAAAGCTCTTAAGGCTCTATTATGAATGAAAGCCACGGTGCAAGTGTGAACAGAACCTAAGGCTGGCCACACACATTATTAAGCTGTTGGCAAACTATCTCTCCGGACCCATTCATATAATTGCTCGCTCAGCTGTGCATGCCCATGACCTAAATGGGGAGTGGGCAGAAAGCTGCTACCAGAAATCTGGCATCAGGTGAGAGTCAGGAGGCTTCCATACCCATTAGATGATCAGCAGGTTCAGCCAACACTTATCTAGCTTAAAGGGGTTGTCCCATCTCTCATTATAATCTCCTTTCCCCTGCTGCAGCTCGCCAATCCCTGTGCTTTGTGTGGGTGGCACCTTCCATTTTGATTCACAGTACAGGCAAGCGACGCTCTGCTGACATCACTTGCCTGAACTAGAGCACCCTCGATGCAGCTAATAGCATTGCTTTAGAAAACAGCACCTGAGCTACTGCACATGCCCAGGAGCTGTTCCATTGTTTACTATTGTGATGATGAGTGGCGGTCGGGTCGGAAGATGCTGTGCATGCTAACATGGTCCCGGCCAGCACAGGCAAGAACAAATACACTGCGCAAGCGATACTGCAGGGATGGCTGTCACCCCTGCCAATGAGCGATAAACAAAGGGAAACAAAAATTATGACTACGGAGAAAAGGAGGACATAGTGAAAATAACATGGATAGGGTAAGTTTATTATTAGACTAAGAAGTACAGAATGAAAGCAACTTAGTGAGATGGGATAACCCCATTAACAGAGTATTCCGGTCCCATAATATTTTTAATCCACCCAGAATACGCCAAACACTGCAGATTTTTGCCCTATATATATATTTTTCATGTCAGTACTTTCCTTAACCTGTTGTTATCATCACTGCATCCTGGCAGGATGTTTATATGCAGAACTTCCTGTTTCCATTAGCAGGGTTTACTAACCAAAACCCATTTAAGGCTATCAGGGCCTGATTATCGCTTGATCCCCCTTAATGATAATAAGGCCACTTTGGTGTCTGTGTTACACCCATAAGACACAAACTCAGTACAGAAAAAAAATAACTGAATTTAACCAGAATTGAACCCCAGGGGCATTTTAATTTTGGTTTCCCTTAACAACAGAGTCCAGGTTTTGTTTGCCATAATATTACAGCCAGGGGAACACCACCAATGAGGCCAGGTGAGGGGATTGCCTCAGGCAGCGCCAGGTAGGGGCAAGTGGGGGGGCAGCAGAAGGGCCATGTGCAATGAGTGTTTCTATTGTGGTTTCTTGGCAGATAATTATTACTATTGGTGGGACTTTTGGGAGGACTGTTACAGTGGGGGCACCCTGGCATAGTATCAACATAGCACAATTGTTTTTGGAGGAAACTATTTTTTATGGTACTACAAGTGTCAGGGACACTATTTTCTGGGGCACAGTAATTTTTTAGGGCAATGTGTGCCAATATTTATTAAAAGAAGCATTATCTGTGTGTTACTAGTATTTTCAGGTGGACTGTTTCTGTAGTATAGTGTTGGGGAGCACAGTGGGCATAGTATTAGGGGTGGCAGGATGGGGTGTTCAGAAGGTGGGCAGGAGGATGGAGGAGTAGGGGACTAAGATGTCTATTTGAAGGTCTGGTCTGAACGGAGAAAATAAGGAAAGAGAACATCTACATCAGAGGAGGCGTCACTGGATATAAGAGGTATGTGACACTGTATTAACCTGTATATTTTGTAGCGTTGTATGTAATGTTTTCCAAGTATGCCTTTAACAGTAGGGCTGGAGGGAAGGGGTTAGATTAAGAATTTTGCATGAGGGGCAGCAGAAAGGCTAGGTGCACCACTGATTACAGCTTAAAAGATAGCCATGTTATGGAAGTCTGAATAAAACTAAAGTGGACCAAAAAATTGTTTTTATAGTTTGTAACTGCAATGAAGACAAAACAAACTTGCAATTAATTTTATTTTCATATATAAAAAACACTAACTTATAACTTGCAATAGTTCTGGGGCCAACAATGTTTTTTTTTTTGTTTGTTTTTTAAACTAAAATATAATTTTATAGTCATATTGATTCTATGCTGCCTGCCCTGACCTCAGACCTGTTACCATATAGGACATACTCTGCCTGCTCTTGGCTATGGGTTTTACCTGAAAAGGTGTCTTTTGACCCTGGCATATAAGCAGCCAACCACACTACTACTTCAGACGGACATGGCCTGTAGTGTTCTCTGCAGTCCACGTCCCTGTATAGGGGTTAAAGGGTGAAAACCGTGGAACCCCTAAAATAACACCCCTGGGTTTAGCCCTAAATCAAATAATAATTGTAACCTTTTCTCCATGTTTTTGCTATTTAAAAGTGTAAGTTTGAGAAAAATAGTTATCTTATTTTTGGCCCCATGGTTCTATTGCAATCAGTATTTTCTAGTTATAAAAGTTTAAAAAAAAAATACTAAAAACAAAATAAAAGGAAGAAAAAAAAATTGCATAGCAGATGCTTAGACTTGTTTTGATGGCCTAACAACATATTTATATGAAATGGAAAAACTGAGACTTAGATTGCCCCCAAATCTTCTACAAGTGCTTGTCTGTTTAGTCTGTATTTGTTTTCCCACAGTTGTTGCCTTCTCCTGGATCACTTTGAACGTTTCATTTTCATAAGACAGGCTTATCGTAAATTCCAACACATTATATAATATCCATATGCCTAATACAAAATGCTAAACAGAAAATATATATTTCCTAACGAATTACAGAACATACCAGAGGGCTATACAAATTCCAGCCAGGAGATAAACATTCTTCTGCTTAATCACTTACATGCTCATTTCAGATTGGAGATAAACTACAAATTCTACTTCTATCTATCCATCTATCTATCTATACATATGATATACAGATTTTTTTCTTCTGAAGAGATAAAAACTGCATAATAAACAGCTGCACTATAACTGTTTGATCTTTTGACACACTATGCCAAAGGGTCATGTGTGGTCATCTTCCTTCTGTAGATGAATGGGAATTATTAGGAGCATAATCATATGCTGAAATGTATGTGATTTGGACTGTGGAATTGCATCATAAGTGATTTGAACTGCAATATTGTCCAGTAGTCAGGGGTTTCTCCTTTTTTCTTCAGGATAGGTCATCAATACCTGAGGGCCCAACTTCTGGCACCCCTGCTGATCAGTTTTTTTATGAGGCTGTGGCGCTCTGGTGAGCACTGTGTGGTGAGTAATGTCATGTTAATTGGTCACGTGGCCTAGGAACAGCTCAGTCCCATTTAGGCAAATGGAGCTGAGCTGCAACACCAAGCACAGGGACTATACAATGGACAGTATTCCTCTTTGCAAGCTGTGAGAGGGCAATGGTGCTCACTGGAGCGGTGCTGCCTCTCAAAACAGCTGATTGTCGGTGGTGCTGGGAGTGAGAACCCGACCGATTTGATTTTGGTGACCTATCCTGTGTGTAAGTCTTCAATATTAAGCACCCAGGCAACCCCTTAAAAAACAGTAGATGTCACACTATAGTATTTTTTTGCTGAGCCGGATTTCATGAAACTTTGGGGTTTCCCGAGATCTGGTCAGCGATTTGCTAGCATTATGGCCTATTATCTTGCTGTCCACACCATGACAGAGGCATCTAAGTCAACATATCATGCAAGGCAAACATTATGGAATGCATTTTAAAAAGCCAATTATATAAGCCGATGACAAGTGGTCAATTTTGATGCACCCATTGATAAAAGGTTAAATATCTTTTGCAGCCAGTGCCGGCTTGTGGTATCCTTGGGTGCATCAGAGGAACTTATTTTGATGACACATCCTCCATTTAGTTAGAACATTTAATTGCATCATAATCTTTCTCATTATTTCTTTTTGCAGACACAGGTCATATTGTGAAAAAAAGTTATTTGTAAATCAACCCCAAAAAAATGATTTATTGGTCAACTGAAAGGCTTTTGTCTTCTACTGGACCTACTGGATCCATTGTTCTTGCAGAGCCTTTGGTACTCTGGTGGGCTAGTCAGCTCTGTTTGTAGAAAGAAATTATGTACGTAGATGCAATTTTTTTATCGGTATATCCACCCAAACAGTAAAAAAGTTTCTTGATTTGTTCTTTCCTATTGAGTAGTTAAATCTAGGTTCTTACTTCCAACTAATTTGTTCTTCACAGTTTCTATAACTGACAAAAAAAAAATAGCTGCTGTTACCACTATCATGTAGGGCTGTCAACCCGCCTTCACATACCCTAGAATGACAAATCTGCTAACTTGCATAGAAAGTTCATTTTTTGTTCATTCCTTGCAACACTAAAAATAATAACCACTTATGTTGTTTGAGCTTTACCCCCTTTAAAACAAGTTACAATAGAGACATGAATCATTTTTGAGCCTTGACCGTGTGCCTGCTTCAGAACGTGCATTCCCCTGTGCTATGAATCCTTAACACATCATCCTCATGACGGCACAGCAGTATATAGGAGCGTCAGGAATGATTGTGAGGTTGAACTCCCTGGACCCGCATAATAACAAACAACATAAGCACAACTGCCGACAAGATCTATATTTTTGCTATATAAATCATAGCAATTTGTTGTTAAAAGTATATCCTAAGAGGAAGATGGACAGCTGCTATAACTGGCATGTCAGCAATGTGGAAGCAACGTGGAAGAGAAAAAATAGCAAGCCGTGCTGAAATCTCACTGCTGGATAGAAAATCCTAAAAAAGCTGTATAATATAAGACTGCATACAAATCACTGCTAGCTGTATTAATAATGCATTGTCTGGGAGATGCACAATTAATGCAAGCCAGCTCGACCACAAGGGTCTCTGGGTACCAGCACAGTTGTAAAAGTGGAGAGGATGTGCTTGTAAACAGTAGAGTAGCTGGCGGGAAAAGCCAAACTCTCTAGATTTCCTAATGATGATGCTACTCCCAAAATGATGGTGCTACTTACTTTTATCAGATGGCACATTTATATTGCAATGCTTATTTAACCTCTTAAATACTGGTGTATACTATAACATTTATAACATTTTGGGACTAGGATTATGGACAGAGATTACCGAGAAAATTATATTTTGCATATATTTTTGACACAACAATAAAGGCGTTTTTCGGTACTTAGACACTGGTAGCCTATCCTCAGGATAGGTCATCAAAATCAGATTGGCGAGGGTCCAACACCCCATATACTCACCAATCAGCTTTTTCGAGCAGCCGCTGGAAACTATACAGTGAATGGACCAGAAGCTTAAGGTTCCATCCGCTGTGTAGTGGCCATACCAGGGTACTGCAGCTCAGGTCCTATTCAAGTCGTTGGGAAGTGAACTGAGGTATGCCAACACCGGAAACTACACAGTGGAAGGCCCCTTCCATCCACCGCATAGTTTCTGGCACCGGTGAGTGAACAAAACAGCTGATCGTTGGAAGTGTGATGGTGTCCATATCCATGTCCATGTCCTAAAAAAAAACTTTAAGTGCCTCCTGTATTAGGACAAACACTCTTATAGTGCTAAGTGATATTTGTCACTGGGTCTAGTTTGACGAAACTGGGGCTAACTTGTGGCTTCGGCCACAACAACCCTCAAGCAACCAAAGATCTCATCATGTAACCCTGCTGGATTTTATTTTTGCAACAGTTGGGTTGCGATAGAGCATAGAGAAGAGCAAGAACACTGCACAGTCAAAGCCTAAAGCAACGCTCCCTATCCAGATCCCATCCAGAAGCAGATTTCTGGGGACTACTGAAAATGTGCCTGCCTATATCGGTCAGGTAGATGGCACAGTGTGAGACATTATGCATCTGTCAGTGAGCTGTCAGTTAATCAGCTTAGTTTTTTGCAAGAAAAAAAAAACTAGGACAATGGGATCATCTAACCAACAATCAAAAAATAAGACTGTACTTTCTAAAAGAAGGAGACAACAGGCTTGAAATTGCCAGACTATTGAGACATGATCACATCAGAGGCTTTGCTAAGAATAGCTGGTTCAAAATCTGTGCTGAGAAAGGTGAAAATCTAACTGCAAAAAACTTGTGGATCATTAACTAGGAAGTCTCTCAGAACCCTTTAGTGTCCGGTTCCATAGAAAAACTCTTGGAGTACAAACAGTCACATGCCAACAGATCTGAAATTTAGCCCCCCACTTAAAGAGGACCTTTCACTAGAATAAAACTTCTAAACTAACTATACAGACATGTAGAGCGGCACCCAGGGATCCCCCTGCACTTACTGTTATACCTGGGCGCTGCTCCGTTCTCCTGGTATAGCCTCCAGTATCTTCATAGTTAGGCTCCACGCAGGGGAACCTGCCGACGTCTCATTCTCCCATGCTGTAGCGTTGGCCAATCGCAGCGCTCAGCTCATAGCCTGAGAGGCTTTTTTTTCTCTCAGGCTATGAGCTGAGCGCTGCGATTGGCCAGCGCTACAGCATGGGAGAATGAGACGCCGGCAGGTTCCCCTGGGTGGAGCCTAACTATGAAGATACCGGAGGCTATACCGAGAGAACGGAGCGGCGCCCGGGGATAACAGTAAGTGCATGGGGATCCCTGGGCGCCGCTCTACATGTCTATATACAAACCGGATTCCCAAAAAGTTGGGACACTAAACAAATTGTGAATAAAAACTGAATGCAATGATGTGGAGATGGCAAATGTCAATATTTTATTTGTAATAGGACGTAGATGACAGATCAAACGTTTAATCCGAGTAAATGTATCATTTTAAAGGAAAAATACGTTGATTCAAATTTTCATGGTGTCAACAAATCCCCCAAAAGTTGGGACAAGTAGCAATAAGAGTCTGGAAAAAGTAAATTTGAGCATAACGAAGAGCTGGAAGACTAATTAACACTAATTAGGTCAATTGGCAACATGATTGGGTATAAAAAGAGCTTCTCAGAGTGGCATTGTCTCTCAGAAGCCAAGATGGGTAGAGGATCACCAATTCCCACAATGTTGCGTAGAAAGATAGTGGAGCAATATCAGAAAGGTGCTACCCAGTGAAAAATTGGAAAGACTTTGCATCTATCATCATCAACTGTGCATAACATCATCCGAAGATTCAGAGAATCTGGAACAATCTCTGTGCGTAAGGGTCAAGGCCGTAAAACCATACTGGATGCCCGTGATCTCCGGGCCCTTAAACGACACTGCACCACAAACAGGAATGCTACTGTAAATGAAATCACAGAATGGGCTCAGGAATACTTCCAGAAACCATTGTACAGTGAACACAATCCACCGTTGCCAGCTGAAACTCTACAGTGCAAAGAACAAGCCATTTCTACACAAGCTCAGGCGTTTTCACTGGGCCAGGGATCATTTAAAATGGAGTGTGGCAAAATGGAAGACTGTTCTGTGGTCAGACGAGTCACGATTCGAAGTTCTTTTTGGAAATCTGGGACGCCATGTCATCCGGACCAAAGAGGACAAGGACAACCCAAGTTGTTATCAACGCTCAGTTCAGAAGCCTGCATCTTTGATGGTATGGGGTTGCATGAGTGCATGTGGCATGGGCAGCTTGCATGTCTGGAAAGGCACCATCAATGCAGAAAAATATATTCAGGTTCTAGAACAACATATGCTCCCATCCAGACGTCATCTCTTTCAAGGAAGACCCTGAATTTTTCAACAAGATAATGCCAGACCACATTCTGCATCAATCACAACATCATGGCTGCGTAGGAGAAGGAGCCGGGTACTGAAATGGCCAGTCTGCAGTCCAGATCTTTCACCTATAGAGAACATTTGGTGCATCATAAAGAGGAAGGTGCAACAAAGAAGGCCCAAGACGATTGAACAGTTAGAGGCCTGTATTAGACAAGAATGGGAGAGCATTCCTATTTCTAAACTTGAGAAACTGGTCTCCTCGGTCCCCAGACGTCTGTTGAGTGTTGTAAGAAGGGGAGATGCCACATAGTGGTGAAAATTGCCTTGTCCCAACTTTTTGGGGATTTGCTGACACCATGAAATTCTGATTCAACATATTTTTCCCTTAAAATGGTACATTTTCTCAGTTTAAACTTTTGTTCCGTGATTTATGTTCTATTCTGAATAAAATATTAGAAGTTAGCACCTCCACATCATTGCATTCAGTTTTTATTCACGATTTGTATAGTGTCCCAACTTTTTTGGAATCCGGTTTGTAGTTAGTTTAGAAGTTTTATTCTAGTGAAAGGCCCTCTTTAAAGAACCTTAAGCTGAATCATCAAGAAAAGGACAAGAAAATGTTGATTGATCTATCAAAAGGTCTTATGGCCAAACACCATGAGAGTGAGTATTAATAAAGTTGGATCACTAATGACCAGCCGTTTAAAGTTACACAAGGATTTGGGGTTTTTATGGACTCAAAATCAACTGTCAAAATGCAGTAGGTCAACGTTATGTCTGTATTTCTAGCCCATTAAAGAACCGTGACTATCAATCTATTCATATCACATGATGCATGTTAATCCAAGCTCATTTTGGAGCATTCACCATCTAATTTATCATGTGTAGTCTTTACTACAAAAAAATTAATAAAAAAGAATCACATTGGATCCACTTTAGAGGGCCAGGATGCAGGAAACTTGAGTGATTTAGGTAATATGGGAAAAGAGATTGTTGATTTATAACAAGTTGCTTGCATTATTAAAGCCATTTATTGCGAGGCACCCAAAATGAAAAACATTTCTATACAAGGCCTGGCCTGCCCTCCAAAATTTACTGATAAATCTGCTCTGTGATTCAGAAATGTAGCCAAGTCAAATGTAAAGAGGCCAAGAGGAGATAAACAGTATTTATTTCCTGTTCTTCTTTCATTATCTCCCAATGCACTCATGTAGCTAATATTTACGTGGATATCCCGAGGTCAGGTTTGACTTCCATGATTGATGACAAAGGAAATGACTCAACTATGTGAATCACTAAACTACAATATTAATAATCTGTATTACAATTACCGTATGACAATTATACTGTCATTTCTATTCATCTCAAGTAAACTGCTAAAAACAGGAATTAAAGATAAGCCTGAAACTGTCACAGAAAGAGCTCTTGTAAGGTTCTGGTTCTCCTTTTGAGATCCAGATACAGTAGGAGGGGGAGGTGGGTTTAGGGGGCATTCACATGACCGTATTTTCAACGAGGCCACATTCGTAAGTCTGTTTCTCGGCACAGCCCAAAAATAAAATAAAAGAACATGTCCTATTCTTGTCTGTTTGCGGAGGACAAGAATAGACATTTCTAATAAAGGGCAGGACAAGTTGACCTGCAAAATGCAGAACACACGTTGCCTGCATCCACAATTTGAGGATACGGTGATGAGAATACCCCTTTACGGACAAAAAGGATGCAAAGTAGCCATACTCCAGAAGGAAATAAAAACCGTCTCTCTAGTGCCGCCTATAGGTAGCCACCTTGTAAGTCAATGTCTGTAAATTAAAAAATCTTAAAGGGTCACTGAGCTTTCAACAAACTTTAGGGATGTCAAAGCGACATATCAAAGGGTCTCATCGGTGTGGGGTCTGAACACTGCTGCAGGAGACTGGCTCAATAGAAGGTCTATGGGTCTGTCTTGATTCTGTGTGCTGTAGCCATGTGAGCATGCCTCTTTCCTAGTTCTGGACATCCTGTAGTGGTCCCAGTGCTCAGACCCCCACCGAACAAAATCTTTGATATCTTGCTATTACATATCAAAAGATTTGTGAAACCTCAGTGACCCTTCAAAACAGCACAAGGGATTATCAGCCAAATCAGAGACCTCAATCCGTAGTCAGCACAGTTTTGAAGTTTGAACAGGGTTCTAGTTGGCTAAAATTGATCCCTCTGAAGCAGTGCTTAGAGGGTTCTGTCTCAGAAAGAAAGTCATGCTACCGATAATCCATCATTATTCTACCTTTGAAGGGAGATCGATCTATCTATCTTACTTTCATATGCATTTCTCCATCTTCCTCTTTTTATCTCTTCATATTTCTGATAGCAACCAGACTTCATACATTTTTTTGGTGTAGTCAATTTTATGTTTTCTGCTTACACCAGTGAAGATAACCTAAAAAAAAGCAAGCAGTGTAACAGCAAATCCCTCTTATTTCCCACACGCAGATACTTCTACTGAAGTGCCCTGAGGAAGCTGAGATTTAGCAATGCCAAGAAGTGCTCTCTCTTTACCTAGTCTCTTATTTGAAGCCATCAAGCGAATGACCCCAGTTATGTGCCTTCCTTCACTTTAGCGGAGAAGTACAGGTAACTGTCCTGCCAATCATGAAGCTGCAGCAAGTAATCAAATGCAGCAATTTTTGTTTCTCCTTGGGGCAGGTCTGGTCAGGAAAAAAACATCCAGCACAGCAGAATGAAATGGTGTTCGGGAACTCAATACATCCTAGTAATTGTCTCTGCTGAAATCTAACCTCAGCCCAAGTTAATGAACTACAGGTGTGAATCCCATGTCCTCATATTTGCCTTGCGGCCATGTAGCACTTTCTCAGACAATTGGCCTCCATGAGTGCCATGGTTAATTTACCATAACTATCAATATTTCATGTGCCTATGTGATCTCTGCGGCACAAGAAAAAAAAGAAAGGCAAGAAGTGGCCTGGGGAGCCACAGAATGACAATATTTTACATTGCAATCATCCAGACAATTTGTTCTTACCATCTTTTCTTTATCACAAGTGAGCAATCCAGAGCAAGAAGTGGACGAGCTGTGAAAGTCTGAATGTTGCTGTCAGTTTTATCCTCGCGCTCAATTACCAAAGCAATTCACATTAACTGAAAGAAGCTACAGTAGCTCGGCTTCACTTTTAACAAGTAAGCTTTACCAAGAAATGATTACCGGTACTTTAATTTAATCTTGAGAATGTCAGCTTTTCGCAACAAATGTTCCTTTCTTCTGAAGCTATGATGATTAATTTATTTGGTATTTACACTATATTGAAAGTTTAGTTTAAAGGGGTTGTCCGGTTTACAATATTGATAACCTATCCTCAGGAAAGGTCATCAATATCAGTTCGATGGGGGGGTTCCAACTCCTGAGCGCTGCGTTCTCTTCACTGTTTACCTGCCACCATCAGCATTACAGCGGCAGGCAGGTGTAATCACAGCTTCTCCGTCCCATTCCCTTAAATGGGAAGGAGCAGTTGTAGTTGCACTCCGCCCCATTCAAGTGAAAGGGACGGAGGAGCTGTAATAACACCTGCCTGCTGCTGTAAAAAGCTGTTTGATGGGGGTGCCAGGAGTCAGATACCCACCAAACTGGTATTGAAGACCAACATATGGCATGTAATAGAGCATCATAAGGTGGCATACACAGAAAAGATGTTAATTTTTGTATTGTGGATGATCCAACCACTGGGACCTCCTGTGATCCAAGGAAAAGGGTTACTTGAGTCCTCTCTCTGAGTGGAGTGGTAGGGCATATGTTAGTCCCCCACTATATTAACATCTACGTGGCTGACTTAGCCAGTGTGCCGTCTGTCTGTGAATGGACTGCTGGACTGACGTGCTCACTACTGCCCACCACTGCTCCATTCAGAGAGGACTCGAGGACAAGTGGTATGACATGGGGTTGCCAAACTGCAAGGGGGCACCAGCAAGCCAGGAGTAGAAGAACCTGGGCTGACACTGTTAAGCAGTGACTGTTTCAGACCAAATAACGGTGGAACAGAGAGAGCCATAAGTTCACTGCCCTGTCATTTACTCTTTCAGGGTGCAGGCTAGTTTGGGCTTGTGACAGCTTCAGGCCTGGACAAGCTGCATGCCGACTAGAGAGCCAGACATGCGTGTCCTGACAAGTCATAAGGGAGTATGAATCTCTCATTGGCCACAGGCCTAAGCCAGCATAAAGGAGGATGCAGGTAGAACATACATAGGAGGAGCATGAAGGAAGGGCAAGATAAGTATTTTAGATTTTTAGTTTAAGGAGTTCAGAGGGGGAATTTTAGCGAGTAATGCTAAACAGGATTTACTACTTGGTGGGGCATGGGGCTTAAATTTGGATTATTACTGTGAGGGTCTAAATGGGCATTAGTACTGAGTAAGGCTAGGCTCTATATAAGCTACATGCTCCACTTGATATATTGCGGGGTGTGGTTCTAAACAAAGGGGCATACCCACAGGTTGAGGTAGGAGGAGAAAAACTTGGTTTGTCCCAGGTGCTGACAACCCACACTATGTCACTGTTGGGAACCTCTGATTCTCAGAATATCGTGGGCCATCAGCTAAGCTACATTTCTGCTACTCAATAAGAGCCACCATCTAGGGCTGTTAATGATGGGTCCTATTTATGAATGCAC
The DNA here is from genome assembly GCF_014858855.1 of Bufo gargarizans. Taxonomy (NCBI): domain Eukaryota; kingdom Metazoa; phylum Chordata; class Amphibia; order Anura; family Bufonidae; genus Bufo; species Bufo gargarizans. Next base: position 467,582,962 of record NC_058083.1, on the reverse strand, counting down.
CGTCTAAATGGAACTGCATCTTCAATATACTTAGGCCGTAATATCAAAACCCTAGAAAAAGCTAAATCTCTTATGTTCAGAACATTATATCAGAGCCAACAACACTCAAAATTGAGTTCTAATTTAAAGCTGAGAAGGCAAAACAAAATCAGCACACTGCTGATCATCTCTGGAGATCATCCTGGCTTATTTACTAGGACCCAATAAATTACAACCAGGACATCTTCATGTACGTTCCTGGAGATGTTTATAATTTAAAGGGGTAATTAATTCAGAAACTGTTACATAATTTAAAAGAAATATTTCCAGGACCATCTCCTTTTAGAATAATTGTTAGTCATCCATTTGTAAATTGCCAATATATTCCGCAGTGGGATGAGCGTGTGGAATGTATAACCCATTAATTGGCAGAGACAAGTTATAGAACACAGACATATTGCTTGTGACATTAACTAGCCACAATTTTCTCTTCTAGAAATCAGCAAGATTATTCTGCCCTGAGTAGCAGGTATTAGAGCATGGAAACAGTAGGAAGAAATGAAGAGTTCAAAGAAATGCACGGCCCCTTAACGCTCAAACAAGAGGATAGCTGACTTATATTTAATGCAAAGTTATGTACATTTAAATAAGCCAGATACATAAAACTACAACAAAGCAATCAATGAAACAATAAAAAATGTCACACGCTCATTATGGTGAGCTTCATTGGAGAATCATACAATTAGTTTCTGCTTTACTTTACCATTCACTGTATAATTATAATAGAAAACAGGAAAACCTGCCATCTAGAATACTGACTCACTTTCTGTCACTATTAGTTATTTATTGCATTGATCTACCCATCCAGAATGTTAATTCATAGACAATTGTGCAAATGGAAACAGATGTAAAATGGAACTTTTTGGTCATAAATGTCAATTTTTGCCCCCCAAAAAACTAACACAACAGTTTGATGACACTGTAAATGTAAAATAAAGCATACTAAAGACATTTAATGATCATGTGACATGCAGTTGCAAGAAAAAGTATGGACCCTTTGGAATGATATGGGTTTCTGCACAAATTGGTCATAAAATGTGATCTGATCTTCATGCATAATGTCTATGATGTCCATATGCCCTTATGTCTGCTTCTGGAACCACAGACAATCACTTGCCATCATCATGGGAATTTACATTTGGCTTAATATCTCCTCCTGCAGTGGCCTGTACATGGGAGATGTATTGTCAGACCCCATCGATCTGATATTAATGACCTATCCTGAATATAGGTTATCAGCATCTAGAACCTGGTTAACCTCTTTAGCCCCTTCCCGACATCTGCATACATGTAGAAGGGATCTTTAAAGATAGAACCTGGGTCTTTAAAGATGGAACATGCTCCAGAGCACAGAGGGCACCATAGCTGTCAGATCTCAGATATCTGTTATTTTAAACAGCAAAAGCTTGGGGCCAATGTCTGTGATCGGCGATAACACCAATCAGACATTTAACCCCTAACGGAGTGGAGGATCACAGGGAGCCTGCGAGCGTCTGGGTGGTAAGTCTTCGCCTGCTACCGTTCTGATGTGTCTGCTGGGGACGCCGCGGCCGATATCTGGGTGGTGAGCCTTCGGTGTGGAGGAGCGGAGGAGTGAAGGACACAATGGTGCCTCTGTTGTGGAACTGGATGTGAGCTGGAGCGATTGAGGGCAGTGTGCGAGAAGGTAGTGCCTGTATAGGCTTGTGGGGTTGTTTGCCCCGCCCCCCCCCCCCCCCGGGTGGCCTGAAGCGTGAGAGGATTCAACGCCATTGAGGGGCGTCAATGGAGGTGAACCCTATTGTGATCCTGATCTTGACTCCCCTCTTATTATTAACATCTTTTGTCCTAAATAATTTTTCCCTTTTTTCTTTTTATCTCCCTAATAATACTAATACTATCTGGATTAAGGTGAAATGTATGGTTTTGTCTAATTGGACTGTTTGTTACAACATTTTAATATACTGCAAACTGTAGTTGTATTGGATGATATCAGATTTAATGTTCTTGATTAAGACGACTGTACTTCTGTACCTCTGAGATAATTGTTGGGAAATTGTTGTGATAGTGGTGAGTGAGGAGATAGGAGGAAAAAAGGGAGAAAAGGGGGAGGGAAGAGGTAGGGAGGAAAGGGGAAGAAGGAAGGGGAGGGAGGGGAAAAGGAAAAAAGAGAGAAGAGCAAGTTTAAAAATGCCCCCCAAGAAAAAGGAGGAACAGCGTGGCCCTACTGGTGGTAGTGGTAGGAGATCAGTAACCTCTCTGCTAGATGGTTAAGATTCTTGCATTGAACGTGAGAGGTTTACGAGAGAGAATAAAGAGATACGCTATCCTTGAGTGGATGAAAAGGTTTTTACCAGCCATCGTTTACCTCCAAGAGACACACTTGGATAAAGAATCTTTAAGGTGGTTGGAAAAGAGATGGAAGGGTACCATTTGGTATATACTACTTATTCTAGAGGGGTCTCAATTTTGATACATAAGATTAAATTTGAGTGTGTTGCATACGAGGCGGACGACTGTGGTAAGTACATCTTCTTACAATGTAATATAGAAGGGGTTAAAATGGTAATCACAAATATATATATTCCACCACCCTATAAGCCAGATGTGTTGTATGAGCTGCATAGATTCATGTTGTATAGACAAGAATGTATAATGATTGCGATAGGAGACTATAATGCCGTAATGGATCCACTCAGGGATAGAATGACTAGCAGAGGGGGAAGAACACAAAATATAGATTTGTTTAAAGTGGCCTTGGAATTTAACTGGATTGAATGTTAGGCGTTATCTGAACCCGGAAGAAATCATGTATTACTGTTATTCTAAATCACATCAAACTTAGTCAAAAATAGATATGGTCTTGGGAAATAAAAATTGAATGTCCCAAAATAGGATTAAGATAAAGTATTTGCCTATGGCTTTATCCGATCACAGTGCTGTGGTAATGGAATTGGAGTTGAACAGAAAGAAAAACTTGCCAATGTTTAAGTTTAATCCTCAGTGGTTATCATTAATCTCAGATAAAGAAAGTATAATGGTGGAATAAAAATTAAAAAAAATTCAGGAGAATAATAACTCCGCTAGTCGATTGATATTTTGGGATACTGCCAAGACATATTTAAGAGGATTGTTGTTTAAAAAGGTGAACTATTGGAAGAAAAGTACAAAAAAAAAAGGCAATATATTGGAAAAAAATTAGAATAAGTAAGATTAGTATATATAATGAACCCTACTGAAAATAATAGGAAGGAATGGGAGGAGGAACAGGAAAAGCTAAAAATACATCAGTTAGAGAGAAGTAGGAAAGAATTGCTCTTCCAAGGGTTTCGGTTAGCCTCAGAGGGAGAAAAGGTTGGTAAAATTTTAGCAGTTAGAGACAATACGGACAAAATAATGAGTTTACCTGAGGGAATTAAAGTTTTTGTGGACTATTTTCAGGAACTTTATAAGTCTAGGGTGCAATATTCTAAAATAGATTTAGACCTATATTTAGACCAGATTGCTGAAACCTGCAAAAACACCAGGGTGTGATGGACTCCCTTTTGAAATATATAAGACCTTTGCGCAGGTGTTAATACCAGAATTAAAAACGACACTGTGTGAGGCTCAAAAAATAGGTGACTTACCAGATTCCATGAAAGAAGCAATTATTACATTGATTCCAAAAAAGGGTAAAGAACAATTAGACCCCAGTTCATATAGACCAATATATTTGTTAAATATGGACATTAAAATTCTAGCAAAGGTTTTGGCAGGTAGGCTTTCTAAGGTGATTAAAGGTATAATCCATGAAGATCAGACAGGTTTTATACCCGGAAGTACGGTTTATTCAAATATAAGAAGGTTGTACCTTAATATCGAAGCTAATAGAACAGAAATTGGTGAGGAAGCTATACTTTTACTGGATGCCCAAAAGTCATTTGATTGTATTGAGTGGGAGTATTTATGGGCAGTTTTGAAAAGGGTTGGTATAGGGGAGGGATTTAGAAGATGGATTCAAATCCGAGGTCTAGGGTGATGGTGGATGGGAGCTTGCCCCTGCCTCTTGCCCTTTACCGGGGCACTAGGCAGGGATGCCCTCTCTCCCCATTGCTATTGCAATTGAGCCTTTGGCAAGTATAATAAGAAATGATAGGGAGTGTAAAGGTTTTCAATATGTGGAAGGAGATGAAAAATGATTAATGTATGCTGATGATATTTTATTATTTATGCACAACACTGGGGATCAGTTTAATAGAGTAATAGATATAATAGATAAGTTCGGATTTTTTTCTGGTTTAAATATTAACTGGGGGAAATCCCATATGATGCTATTAGGAGACGGGCAATCACAGAGGGACTCAAGGATGCATGTGCTTGAGAAACACGAGAGTTTTAAATATTTAGGTATACAAATCTCCGGAAATATAAAAGAATATGAAAAGTTAAATGTACTCCCCGTAATTAAAGAACTTAGAACTAAAATACACATTTGGAAAAGATTACTGTTGTCAATTAAGGGTCAGGTAAACCTAATAAAAATGATTTTTCTTCCAAAAATACTGTATGTCCTACAAAACGCCCCATTGAGGTTGGCGAAGAAGATTTTTAGGTTATTAGATAGTCTAATGGGGGATTTTATTTGGAAAGGTGCTATCTCTAGGATAAAGAATGAAGTGCTTTAGCTCCCAGTAAGAGAGGGCGGATTAGCTGTTCTTAATTGTTTTTATTTATTTATTTAATAACACAATATAATCAGATAAGAGGGAGTTTGAATGGTTTAGTGGGAAGGCAGGAATTAAATAAATTGTGTTGGAGAGTGGAATGGAATCACTATAGGAAATAGAATATTGAATTCAATGGAGTATATATGTGTGGAAGTTAAAAAAATATTAGAAGATTAAAGGTTATTTGCAGTACACACCTATTTGGAAAAAAAATAATTTAAAGGAATTGCAAACAATTAGGCTTTATATAGACTGGGAAAAAAAGGGGATAAAATATTTAGGTCAAGTATTTGAGGAAGATAAACTGAAGGATTTTTCATATCTTGGTAAGGGAGTTTGGGATCCCCCAAAAGGATATCTATAAATATTTCCTGCTTAAAAATGCTTTGAAGACATCGGTGCATTTAGATAAATACAGAAAGGAACAATCAGATAGAATAGATAAATTTACCAATGGAGGAGAAAAAAGAGGAACAACTGCAAAAAGATATGCGATTTTGATGGAAGGAAAAAAAACTGATTATAATACTTGCTAGAGGAAAATGGGAAAAAGAGCTTCTGTCTTTTACAGAAGAAAAATGGAAAGATGCTCTTAGAAGTTTTACCATGGTGTCGGAAAGGGGCTCACATAAGATATCTCAGTTTTTTATAGTGCATAGGCTACACCGATCTCCTTGGGCGTTAAAGAGAATGGGTGTGAGATCTTCTGATAAGTGCCCAAAATGTAGGGGAGATAATGCAGACCTTATACACTGTTTTTGGAGATGCCCTAGACTTTTTAGGTATTGGAAAGAAATAGCAGAGATCGTATTAGTATTTTTGAAGACCCGGTAGTTTGCATATTAGGGGCAACTGAACATCTGAAGTTAAATAAAGAGATACAATTGGTTTTGGGTAAAGTACTATTTCAAGCTAGACACCTTATACTTAGGAAATGGGTAAATGGAGACCCCGCCTACAGTGGGACAGTGGCGAGAAGCAGTTGCTAATTTGATTAAAGTGGAAAGGGTGACCGAGAGATATACTGGAAAAACAGAAAAAATTTATGAAATATGGAAAAAATTGTTATACTAGGGCCGGATGTTTATGTTTTTTTTTTTTCCTCTCCTTTTTCCTCATCCCTCTCCCTCTCTCTCTCTCCAAGGGTGGGGGAGGGTATTTGGGGTAACATTTTACTATAATAATTATTGGTGTAATACAAATTTTTGTATTCTTTGTGATTTTTGTATATGTTTTTATATAATTGAAATAAAATTAAAAAAGAGTTAAATAAAAAAACTTTAAAAAAAACTAAGATGCCGTGGTCAATTGTGAGGACTGAGTCTGTGAGGCTTTTCCCCAGAAGCGCTGCACTCCCAGGGCCCAAACGGCTCCCTTGTCTGGCGACCATGGGAGCTGTTCGTTCCTTGTAGTAACCTCGGTCCCTCTGAAGGATCCAAAGCTACCACAGCGATAATTCCTATGGACCTCTGCCTATGGCAGGGATCCACAGGAAGGTATTGAATGTCCCATTGCAGTCTAAGAGAGAAGCAATCTAACAAGTGCATGTGAGTGCATGTGAGAGGACAAAAGATGTGGTGCCTAAATCTCACTGCCACCTGAGCCCTGAGGATGAACTGGTAGAGGAGGAGGATGTAAATGCCCAGGAATTTTATACACAACTAGGTGGTTTATCTGCCCAAGCGACAGGAGGGGAGCATGAGGAACTGGAGGGCGACAACAAAGATGACCCCGACAGTGTGCAGTGGACATGGAGGCAGTGTGGTCCCCCAAGTCCCTTGCATAAATGGTCAAATGCATGCTTTCTTGTTTGTGTAATGACAGCCATATTCAGAAGGATTCGGCAGAGGGATGACTACTGGCTATCCACATTGTTAGACCCTTGCTACCGATCAAACATTGATGCATTTATTAGACTTTCTGACAGGGATGCAAAAATGGACTACTATAGAGACATGATGCGTAGTCAGTTTGTCGCTGCCTACGAGCGCCATCACCCATCCTCAGGAAGGTCTGACCTGGGGGACCAGCTGTACTCATGCTCCACTGCCATGACTGGCGGGGGGGGGGAGCAGCACCAGCTCCATAAGCGTCAAATTAAGTCTGGAGTCTCTGATGAGCAGTTTTCAGTGGGGGCATAGTTATCCCTAAGAGAACTCGCCTTTACTCCCAAAATGTTGAGAAACTAACCTTTATAAAGATGAATCAAGTGTGGATCAACCAGGATTTCCAGACACCGGTGCCTGATGCAACAGAATAAATAATTTTGCTACTAATAATCATACTGTAGTGTGCTACCACACCGGAATATTGTGCAAAATGGGCTATTACTTCTGGCCACGTACTGCTGCCACCATTCTGATTTTGCCATCTGCCTGATGCCACACAACTGCTCTCTCTACTGCAATTCCTACAAAGGGGCTTCTTGGTCTACTGATATGGACATGTTACCTTTTTGAAAGGATACACAAACAACTTGGCCTTGCTTTCACACAGCTGTTGTTGGGTTCTGCTACTACTGTGATCTGCCACCACCCTGTGCTGTATGCCACTGCTGCTGCCCCCATCCCCACTCTCTCATGGGGGCCACTATTTTCACTGTTACTGCCAATGCCTCCCTCCCCACTTTGTCATTGGGCCGCTATTCTCACTGTTATTGCCAATGCTGCTGACCCTCCACTCAACTCTTATGGGGCCACTAGTGTCTCTGTTTGGCCGTGTTCACATCACCATTCATCTTTCCGTTCTGATCCATCAGACGAAAAGGGGAAAAAAAGGAAGCTGTATTGTGAGCATCCGTGAGGCCTCTTTCACATGGTCAGTATTTGATCTGTATTCGTAAACCAAAAGCATGAGTGAATCCAAAACACACAAGAGATGCAAATATTTCCATTATATTGTATCTCTGTTTTGGTCCCACTTCTGTTTTTGGCTTACAAATATTGATCAAATACTGATGCAAAATGCTGATCAAATACTGACAGTGTGATAGAGACTTTACGGATGCTCAAATTACAGGATTTTCTTTTTTTTTCTGTTCTTCTGACAAATCAGAAGAACGTTAAAATACACAATGATGTCAACACAGCCTTACTGCCACTGCTTCTGCCATCCCCATTGTGTCATGGTGTCACTGCTACTGCCACTGCTGCCACCCTCCCCACTGTGTCATAGGGCCACTACTGTCAATGCTACTGCCACCCTCCCCATTCTGTCATGGGGTCACTACTTAAATGCTGGTGCACTGGTGCACAGTTAAGTCGACGGGGATAAATTAGGCCTGACAGTAACATTGACCTTTAATACTGTCACACAGTAATTCGACAGCTAAAATAAGGGATTAAAAAGCATGTGTTTGGACCGCCACAATATGAATTAAAAGAACCTCTTTTTCACCCCTACTTCATTGGCACTGCCTAATTTCTTTAGTTTTTTTTTTTACTGTGTAGCCATTTGGACACAGCTCCTGCAGGGGCCCGTACGTGTTTTTTGCTTTACTGAAGGGTGCTGGATGCATTTATTTTTGTTTAACAGAAGAGATTAGCTTTGAATCTTGGTGCACACTGTTACTGTCACTGCTGCTGACTAGTTGAATCTTGGTGCACTGCCCAGTTAAGTCCACTGTGATGAATTAGTCCTGAGGGTAACATTGAGCTGTAATACTGACGCACAGTAAATCTACAGCTAACAGAAGGGATTAGCTATGAATCTTGGTGCACTACACATTTATGTACACGGCATACACCATCACTGTAGTCTCCCTGCAGTTTAAGCTCCAAGCCTGCACAGTGAGATTCAACCACCAAGATTAGGCAGACTGTAATGGGTATACCGGATTTATAGCGATTAGTGACGAATCAATTCTGAACTAATCAAAAGTCTTGCCGAATCAAATTATTCAAAACTTTGCTCATCTCTAATCAATACTTAAGAACCATCTGAAGTTATAATGAAGCATGTTTCCTTGTGATTTATGTAAGATGCTAAATGCCACAATTCAACATCTAATTGTCCCTGTTACATAAAAGAAAGCCTTATAAGAACATCTACTGAAGATCCAAAGAATTTTTGATGTCTCCTGTGCCTTAACTTTATATCTTTCATGACAATTGCAAAATCAATGATTAATGCTAATTGTAGAAACCAAATGTGCTCTAATGAATCAAACACATTACAAATACCCTGGGAGCATGTGGATATTACTTTCTAATAGTAGAAAAGATGCCTCATTACCATTGCAGTCAGTTCCATCCTTCCCCCTAAAGACACTGACAAAAGCCAATGCTGTTATGATGCATTTTAGCTAATGTCCTTATTTTTCTGTGATGACTGTTATCAATGATTCTAGGTCGATGGGACCCCAAACTAATCATTCTTAATGGAGCCTCCTAATGCACATTACAAGTAGAGCCTCAGTACATACCAATCAGATACTTTACTCAACAAAGAATAAACATATCATATTAGCTAATGGGTGAAGAGTGATAATAGAGATGCAATTATTTAATATTTTATAAGCCTCCAAATAACCGTTAACATGTATAAAGAGAAGAGTCCACTCAGCCAAATATTATTGAACTGGTTTAGAAATCCGGATTGTGGGGAAGGTTACATAAGGCTGGTTTTCGTATAGCGGTGCATCTATTGAATTCAGACAGAGCACACACATGGCTGATAAATAAGCCAATCATTACAAAAGCTTTGTATGAAACCTCGAGAAAAGATGTTGCCTACAGGAATATGATATTTGTAACTAAGTCACCAGGGCCGGGCGAGCGCGCTTCCTCATAGGCAGTGTCCCTGGCGTCAGATTCTATGGTGACTAGGCCGGGCTTCCGATGGCAGGAGCACTGGCCAATCAGTAATAACACAGACCCCTCCGGCATGGTGACATCAGTGGTCATGTCATGTGACCGGTGGTGCGGCCTATTTAACACTGGCAAGTGCTGGCCACAGTTGCATGCCATTGGTTTGATTGTCTCGATTGCCACACTAGCTCTTTTTTGGGATGGTTTCTTTTGGATTTCTGACCCCTGTTTTGGACTTAGATGCAGAACATTTTTTTGCCTGATGATTTGGACCCTGACGTCACATCCTGGTATTGACCTCCAGCTTGGTATTGTTTTTGGTTATTGATCTCCAATTTTTATCCTCTCTGTTTCCATTGGTGTTGACTTTGCAATGGTTTAGTTTCTGAATTGCATCTCCTTTGTGTCTCTTTTGATTTGTGTCTCTTCTGTTCGGGGTTGTTTCTCCTGGTCTGACCCGGATAGTTTCCACTTTGTTAGTGACGATCTGTAACTTGTTTATTATTTTAACTCCATTGTACCTTAGGCCCCAACACTTAGATAAGGAGGGACTGTTGACCAGTTGTGGGCCATCGGTTAGGATGTATTGTGCAAGTAGGTAAAGGGACAGTGGTTGGGGTGAGTTAAGGATCTTAATAGTTCCTACCAAGACAGCATGTCTGTCAAGTGCCTGTTAAAAAAGAATTGGTTGCTAGGGGCAATAACTTCACTTTTATACCAGGTGTATCTCGAAATTTGATATTGTATAGTCTGTAGTCACTCAGATCTGGCTAATGGCACTTGAGGCTTGACCATAAATTGAAACACACCACCAGTAAGTAAACAATGCCTTAAAGGGTTACTCCAGCCACAAGTATTTGTCAGCTATTCACTAGGTTGCACTGAACATGGGTGAATAAACCACAATTGTCTTCGAACTTTTGGAGTTCATTGGCCTCTCTTGGACTTATTCTGCTGTATAGTGTATTCTATTATAGTCTATGGGAGCAATGCAGGATCCGGTGAACTCCAGCAGGCTATTCTCTGCCAGGACAAATTAACTTACTGGTGATGTGAACATAGCCTAAGATGGGACCATAGAAGTGCTCTGCGTCTGTACAATTTCAAGCAATGCTAAGTGTTTTTTTTTTTAAAGATTTATATGAAATCCAACAGAATTTTTTTTTATACCATCTTCCATCAACTATAATACCTCTAAAATACAGTGGTAAACCTGTCGCCCTCACACGTATTGCAGTATAGGGACTGTTGGTCAGTTGTGGGGTCACTGCCTAGGGTGTAGGTAGGGAGAGTGGGTCCTGGCAGTTTAGGGCTATCCCTGTTTGCGTGTGATAGAGGTTGTTATCCTGACGCTATGTATCTATTTTATATCTATCTGCCTATCCATCTATTTCATATCTTTCTATTTCATATCCATCTCTTATCTATTTATCTATCAGACAGTAGGCAACATTTCAGTCCAATTCAATGGCACTTACAAAGGATCCATTGGCTTGGGCTGAAACATGGCGCTGGGATGAATAAAGAGGGACCACTACCCATCGTAACTTTATCTGGAGTGCTGCCTCATTTTTGGTCTTTTAATTATCTATCTAAACTATAGCTGCTCATGGAACCCAAGATCTTCTCTACATCCCAATAAAGAACAGAATTCCCATGCAAAAGTACATAGATTTACAATGGGAATTATGTTTCCTATCAATTTGATCAAGCACTTGCTTTCCCTCAAGTAGCAAAATCAATGCAGATTATCACTACAAGAGTATAACAATAATGTTCCTCTGAAGACAAAAAATATCTGAAGCTCATCCAATAAATTTTCCAATTCATGGAACAGATTTCCTTTATTCAGAAACAATCATTTTGTTGCCACAGACTTAAATTTTATTGGAGCCAACGGGTTCCCTTATTTAGATAGTGCTTATTTATTGCTATACAAATGTGCACTTCCTTTGATGAAAGCATCTGAAGATCCATTTCTAGAGTTGCGACAATTGGTACACGGGTAGTAAATCCTTTACAGCACGAGAGTAAATGGAGGTGACAAGCTCTCCTATTGTATGTTTGTTGGAGAGAGGCCCTGTATGTTTTAAATTCTGTTTGTGAAGACAGAAATTCCTTGGTTATGGCAGATGGTGTTTGTGATAAATCTGCCTCTAGGATAATAACAGCAACCAACAAGTTATCCTTGGGGAAAGCAGAAATGAAAAGTGATTTTAAAAGGAAATAATAGATATTTGTGTGGATTTCTAAACGAAAAATTGTGTCTTAAACTGACATGAAGTTTTAAGCTTCTATATCATCTATTTGCTGCAGCCACATTCATGCGAGAAATGAGGCCATAACAACCCCAATATATCCCCCCCCCCCAAACTGCTATCAATAGGAATCCGTGCTGTAGTCCACACGGCTGCAGCGGATAGCCTCACACCGATTAACCCTATTGGAATGAGACTAATCCAATTCATTATTATGGGATCCATACGGTTTTCTTTTGGGAGGTTGCTTTATTAGAAGAGAGAAGGACTTATCTCTCTGCTGTTACTGACCGAATCTGCAAAGGAGCCTCCAACACAGATGTGAACAAGCCCTAAAAATAAGCTGGGCCCTATGGGTTTAAGAAAGTGCTATACCACATTCCTAAAGTAAAGTAATGTGGGAAGGACCTTGCCCCCATTTTGTTTTTATTTATTCCGACAGTTTTCCTGGTTGGACTGCAAGTACTGGACTTCTGTTTAATGGAAGTGTAACTGCTAAGAATTTGTGCCTCTGCTCATCAGATGTGTAACTGCAAAGCTAAGCACCAGTAAGCAATATTTTGTTCCCTTCTCTCCTGTTTCCTAGACTTTATTCAGGGGCTGCCACCACCACCACCATACTATAACAGAAGTCAAGAACAGTACAGCCGGAAGAACCTCCATTTTTACTGTACTGAGCACTGGGAAGCAAGAAAGCTGGCCACTGTGACTGCCCCTGATCCCACCTTCTCTAGTCATACTTGGTCAAATTATGTACTCAGCACTGAATGTTGTCTGGGTTTTTTGTATAGTGTACGCTGATCAGCCTTTGAGAGTCAGTTTTAGGAACAATGAATAGTGGAAGGGGAAAGGGAATAGTTACATCCATGTCGTTCTTGCATAAAACTCCAGGAACTAACGTGGTGCCATTCACCCATTGTGCTGTGCGGTGCCTGGTGCTGAAAAATGTGCCATGGATGCTATGCTGGTAAAAAGATCCAGTCACAATGCAATGTCTGATGACAATATCTTCATTAGACCAAGAAGGGCCCAATTAGTGGCCTACTTGCTTGGCTTTTTCAAGGTTCTCCAGTTCCTTTCTTTTCAATGAAACTATTCTAAGCTTTTATATGTATGTACAGGTCTACGGTGTCACAAAATACTATGTGTTGGTGCTATATAAATAATAGAAAGGATAATTTTTGTATGTAGATTTGCAAATATAAGACAGCATAATAATTTCTAATGGTGCACCACAAGTACTTAACGCCTTAGGAGTATTAGATAGAATTATGTTTTTCGCTCATTTTTAAAGGGAATGTATCATCAGAAAATGGCCTATGGTTTAAATCCTTTTTTATGCTAAACATTTTTTACAAACTAAGTTTTTCCATGTCATCTATATTTTAAGAAATATCTATGATCATGCAGTTTTCACACTGGACACTAGGCCTAAAATATGTCAAGACTTAATATTCTTTCAGAGCACAGACACAATGGACAAGAGCCGACCCCATTGACTCCTATGGGAGATTTTTCTAGGCATGCCCGTTGCGGAGGTCAAGAGGGAGCAAATGAGCTTCAATATCACCGATTGTGAATGGTGGAGCCTGCGTTATCTATACAGAGGTCATATCCATTCTGTCATTGTAATCCTGACTGTGATGATAATGCCATGGCTAATGTAAAGTTACCTGTATATAACAGGATGTCTCGACATATCATTAGGCCTAGTTACTAGTGCAAACGTTTTTTAGGGTTTTGTAAAACTATAGTTAGTGACATAAAAAATTCAACCAAATATCACTAAATATAAAAAAATATATATACAGATGTAGCAGGGTTAACACACAAACTCTTAACTCAAATTTCTTAACTCATCGTGTTATCTTAAATCAAAAGCCATTGAAAAGCATTTGAAGGTGTTTGTCTAATGCATTTAGTTTAGATAACACGTCTCATAAAGCATGTGTGCTAACTCTACATCTGTATGTGTAACACAAAAACAAGATTTAAACAATAGGTCACTTACTGAAGACATATTCCCTTTAAAGAGGTTATGTCAGCACAATCAAACCTATTAAACCAGGCCTACTGCCTGGTAGGGCTCATCATGCTGATTAAAAGTATACCTTTCTTTTATCTATATGCTAAATAGCTGCAGAGATAACTGTGTTTTTATTTGTATGCAAATGAGAAAGTTCAAGCACCAGGGGGCGGGGCTGCACCCTTGGAGCACTGCTTTGTAACACCCCTTGTGGACTGCATACTCTACTTCACCTTGATTGACAAGACTAAACATCCGCATGGGGAGGGCAGAGCTGTGTCCTAGCGTCTGCATATCATATACACTACTTACTATAGCATTACCACATTGAGATCTGCTTAGAAAGGTAATATACCTATCACTGCTTTATTCACAAGCACAATATATGGGTAGAAAAAAAAACTGTAATATGTGTTATGTGGGAGTTAGCTTTACAAATGGTAGGCGACTAGCAGGATTGGATGCAGCATAAGGGTTTTATTGAGAAAAAAAAAAATTATCCCAACAGGATGGCTTAACGTCACCGTTTAACGTTCAGTCACATAAAGCCCTTTAATTCAGCCACAACAATAGTAGGTCCTCATGCCTCCATGTGACTTATAACAGTCCGTTTTCAAACAGGCAGAAAAGCTAGAGTCACCTTGTGCAGTGTCTTGTCTCTCGCTCTCTGGAGCACTGTGGAGAGGAAAGCTCCCAACCTCTCCATTAGAGTCAGTCTTCCCCCTGCTTCCAGGCAGCTATTCCCTTTTAACTAACTCTGGGCAACTGCACCTGGAGTCCTATTCAGTAGTATGGAAAATCCGGGATGAACTGCTGGAACAGCCACCCTGCAATACCTGGACTTGGCTAACTCAGATTAGCAACCCGGATAGCACATATGTGCCCTCTGGTATTTTCCCTGCTGGTTTCCTACAGTTAGCTTTCTGAGCATAGAGAAACTATCCTTTAGGTGATCATGCTTTAGCTTAGTGATAAATGCTCAGCCTTGCATATAGAGATCCCAGGTTTGAAACTTGGGAGAGAATTTTCTGATGTTTTTCTTCAGATATTTTTTTCTCTCGCTAATTTAACCCATAATAAAAGTCTATATCCTTATTATATTAAGAATAATGTTTTTAGAAAGCTAATATGTATTGCTGTTTTCTTTATAATCATATTTTCAGTCACAGACCACCACCCCTAAAAGACAGCCTTGATTCAGGGGCGTAGCTAAAAGCTCATGGGCCCTAGTGCAAGAGTTCAGCTTGGGCCCCCTGTCCCTCAGTGCTTGTTGGAAAGGGGCAGGGGAGTACATAGCCTTCCTGATGCCTGAGGCAAACATTGAAAGGGCTCCCCCTCATGACAAATTCTTAATCTAACCCCTTCCCTCCAGCCAGAGGTGTAAATTGACCATCATGCACTTTCTATAATGCCAGTGTCTTATGTGGCACAAGGGTCTTCAGGCCCCTCAGGCTTCTGGGCCCGGTAGCAACTGCTACCTCTACACCCCCTTATAGCTACACCCCTGCCTTTATTATATATCATTAAAAAAATAAAAATAACCCTAGTGATAACAAAGAAAACAATGAAAAAAAAAATGGATTTAAATGAGTCAAACCTCTGCACTTAGGGACATGGATAGGCAGGTGCGGGCCAAATATAATATCCTATGGGGCCTAACCCTCAAACTAACCGTAACTCTATAATGCCCTGCCTAAGAACGGCGCTCTGCATCACGGACGCCAGGAGATCCTAATCCTATGCCACTGTGACACAGGACCATTATATGGAGTGCCTCATCCACTTACAGGGAACTGTGTCACACATCTATGATTGTTTAGTTTTACACTGGGCTCCTGCAGCAAAGCGTTTTCTGTGCTTTGCTAGTTAACTCCACCAGCTCTCCTGTATACCACTGTATACAGCGCCTAATTCATGTATTGGTGACTGTGATTTTCATCTACTGCTGTCCACCTCGTGATTGATATATCATGGGACGTGGCTCCTGTACAACAGTATCATCCAATCTTTACCTAGTGGACACGCAAGTTCCCAATTGGTTTATTTTCATTCTGAATAGTTCCCCGTCATTGGGAGAATATACCTGACATGAGACAGGGGGCTCATCTGCTAGGGTTGACCTGAGGCTGGGGCTGACCTGAGGTCTCATTTGGGGTCATTCACATTGGGCTCTGAGTTGAGGTATGATTGTGCGTCTGATCTGAGGCCTTATTGTGGTCTTATTAACATTGGGGTCTGATCTGTGGTCGGATTGAGGGTCTTATTAACATTGGGGGTCTGATTGATGGTCTGATCTAACGTCTAATGAAAAATATTTTTCCTTATTGTCCTCCTCTAAAACCGTCTTATGGGCCGGTGCGTCTTATAGGGTGAAAAATACGGTAATAACTATATTAATAAATAATCCAACAAATAATTATTTCTTTAAAAGAAAACTATTCTGTCATCCACATGGGGAATAAATACCAAATAACAATACAATAAATTCCATAAAGCCCCCATGATCTCACGTCTATTAGATTGATTGCTAAACTACTTTGTAGATGGAACCAGCTCTGATTTGTGCACATCTTCCCTGGCCGTAGAGGCAAGTTTGTAGGAGGAAATGTTTTGTATTTCAGAGTCAATTTAGTGATCCATTCAGTCTGCTGTAAATATTTAGAAAAATAAAATGGAATAAAGCCGATGTGATTGTGAGAACCTGCAGCTCAGTTATTGACCAGTCTCATTTATCTCCTACCATTAAATCAAACACTGAAAAATGTGATGCATCCATGACTCAAATCGCTTACTGCATATATAACTATGCAATAATTCATGCATTTACCACTGTTTGCATCGCACCAACATATTTTGTAGTGCTGTACACCTCTCAGAGCATATTTTTCAATATCATTGCACCAGCTATCTTCAAGGCGAACAGAATGGGGGAGATTTACTAAGATCAATGTATTTTTTGCCAGTCCTAGTAAAAAAAAAAAAAAAAAAAAAAAAAGTGCACTGGAGTAAGATGCACCAACTTTATTAAGAGGGCTTCTTAATAGATTTGGCAGATCTTCTGATTTTTCATGCGCCAGAACCGGAACCAGTCTCTGGTGTAAATTCTAGTAAATCTGGCCATCTGACGGATTTTTCAGGAAGCCACGTCTCCACATGATAAACCCAAAAAGTCCAAAATGATTCTGCCACTTCTGGCTTTAAAAAATGACTAAATGTTCCCCAATATTTTAAAGTACCCAAAGTTAACATATACATTATTTTGCAAAGATTTTAGGCAGATGTGGAAAAAATGCTGCAGAATAACAATGTTTTCAAAACTAAAAGTGTTAATAGTTTGTTCATTTACCAATGAACACATACAAAGTGAATGAACAAAGCAATCTAAATAAAATCAATATTTGGTGTGACCACCCTACGCCTTCAAAACAGCATGTGAATAGGTTTGAGTTGCGATACCAAGGACATCCGCTATCCAATGGATGGCACTGTTCTTGTTAAGCTTTGAGGAAGCCGTGGCACTCATCAGAGCTCCAGTGAGGGTTGTAGCCTTCTCAATCAACTGATCGGCAGGGGAGTGGGGAGCTGAACCCTGCCTATCTCCTATCAATGACCTATCCTGAGGATGGGCATCAATATGAAAATCCTAGAGAACCCCTTTCAGGACCATAAATGCTTCCTTTCCGACAATCTGCTGCTCTGTCGTCCCATGTAAAGGAACCTTTAGAGACCCAGACCATAATGTATTAGCATAGAATAGTATTGTATCAGCAGTTTGACAAGGCAGCGGCTCTTGCAGTAACTTCACGGCCTTCTCACAGCTTTTCCTAGGCTGCATGACAACGCCTTCATCAGTCACACGGCCTAGGAGCACCTCAGCCCCATTCAAGTGAATGAGGCTGAGCTGTGATACCAAACACAGCCGCTATGCAAGGTAAGCGCTTGTGCTTGGTGAACACGGAGAAGGCCACGGCGCTTACAGGAGCGCCAATGCCTTCTTAAACTGTTGTTCTGTGGGGGTCCTGGGTGTCAGACCCCTACTGATCAGATACTGATGACCTACCCAGTATATGTTATTAATATTAAAGTCTCATAACCGGTTTAAACATGGAGAGCCAAAAACTGAAATAAATAAACTGATCATTAAGGGTTTAATGTCCACAACACTTTGTAGTCCTCTCTGGCTAATAGGAGGGTCCTATGAACTCAATTACCTAATAGGGTATATTACAACTTCTTGAATCATGTTTCTACCACGCATTAGACTGAATTATTTTAGGAAAAGGACTTTGTTAGGATCAGCCTTCTGCGGCAGAACAAACGAGAACGAGTTCCTAGTCGCACCCCAAGTCCGGCATTTTCACATATGTTACACATTTCTGTTGTGGTATTTAATAATGGATTCAGTGTGCTGTCTCTCTTATCATTAGTTCCACTGATGGAGCTGGTGATAAAACAAGCTGCAACCCCGGCATAATTAATTGAATTTAATAATGTAATAGCGATCAAGGTAACGAAGGAAAACAAGACCATAACCACATTCTACCTTCATGTAAAGAGGCTGGATTTGTATTCTAGGAAATAAATTAAGGATAATTAACCATGAAATCTGTACTAGGTAAAAGGGGAGCAGGAGAAAGCTACGTGGAACATCTACTATACCAGACACTACAGCCTCCAGCACATGAAGTGACATTTATATTCTTGTGTCTGTCAAATGGAGCCATCACTCATAGCTCGGTTCTGCAACTCTGTAGATGTGATGTCTTAAAAACTAAGAAAAAAGATGAGAAACTGATTGTGTACAGATTTTTTTATTAAATACTTTAAGCTATGTCCACATCTGCTTTAGAGGCTTGTTTCATTGCAGATTTGATGGGAGTAATTCACTTCAATGGGGCCATGTTGTACTTCCCTGTTTTCCGCTGTGGAGGAAAATGCATTGAAGGGGCCTCAAATCTAAAGCGGCCATGAGGTCCCTTCATCGGTGGGTTTCCAGTTCAAGAGGTCCACGTGCTGGATCCAACACCAATCCTAAGGCCCCTTTCACACGAGTGAGTTTTCCGCGCGGGTGCAATGCGTTCTGTGAACGCATTGCACCCGCACTGAATCCTGACCCATTCATTTCAATGGGTACTTCTGCGTTGTGTGAAAATCGCAGCGTGTTCTATATTCAGCGGTTTTCACGCAGCCCTGGCCCAACAGAAGCGAATGGGGCTTTAGTGAAAAACTGACTGTAATCTGGATGCAGTCCAGATGTGATGCATTTTTCACTGATGGTTGCTAAGAGATGTTGTTTGTAAACCTTCAGTTTTTAATCACGCGCGTGAAAAATGCATCAAAGCGCATAGCACCCGCGCGGAAAAAAACTGAACAACTGAACGCAATAGCAAACAAAACCGACTTAAATTGCTTGCAAAACGGTGCAAATTTCGCTAAACGCAACCTGAACGTATCCAAATCTAATCAGTCACGCTTGTGTGAAAGGGGCCTAAGAATAAAGGAACCACATCTCATATGTATCATAGAGCCCCCTGTACAGTTTTTTTATGAACAGAGGTGATTCTGGTCCAGCACCATTTAAGTCAGAAGTGTTGTTTTGCAGGTCAGACTTTGAAGGTAAGGCAGTGCTAAATCATTCCCAGCAGATATCAATAGCTGATTGGCGGGGGTCGGACTCTAGGCCAGGGGTAGGCAACCTCTGGCACTCCTAGCCTGCACACTTCCTCTGCTCTTGTCAGAACGCTCATAGAAATGAACGGGGCATGCTGGGAATTGTAGTTTCACAACAGCTGGAGTGCCGAAGGTTGCTGATCCCTGCTCTAGGCAAACACCTGATAGAAGGGGCTGTGGTGCTCGGTTGACATAATATAGACCAGGCATCCTCAAACTGCGGCCCTCCAGCTGTTGCAAAACTACAACATCCAGCATGCCTGAACAGCCTACAGGTATCAGCCTACAACAGGGCACTGTGGGAGTTGTGGTTTTACAAATCAATAAGCTCCATGAACTGCAGTACTCTGTCACGGCCATTACACAATGTACGGAGCTGTCTGCCTCTAACCCTGTACACTATAGTTTCCAGCACCAAAGCAGAATCAAACAACTGGTCAGTGGAGGTGTCGGGTCCCTGGACGCCCAACAATCTGTAATTGATGAATTATGTTAAAATTAGGTCATTAATATCCTGTAGCCTGGAGATTCCCTTTAACTCCCAGAAAAAAAACAAAAAAAACTTTAAGCCAAATCCAGTCCTTTCTGTAAAGTTAGGAGAATTAGAGTTTATTATTCCTGGTTCCTTGCGTATTCCTGTTTAAGAAATACTAATCTATACTATAACCTGTAACACACTTTGCATTAATAATCTCAAAACAATTATGAGCTGAAACAAGTTCTACACAGTCTATCGTAATCTCCCTTTTCATATTAAGTGTCTTATAGTCAGACATTTTGGAGACTACGAAGAGCTCGTCTTTGTCACCTGGTCATGGAGTAAACACCACAGTATCTCCAGCCTTCCCAGGTCTGTCAGTCTTGAATATGTCACTGCTACAGTCACACAACTGTGACTTTTGTGTCTGCTAGGTACAAACCGGATTCCCAAAAAGTTGGGACACTAAAGAAATTGTGAATAAAAACTGAATGCAATGATGTGGAGATGGCAAATGTCAATATTTTATTTGTAATAGAACGTAGATGACAGATCAAACGTTTAATCCGAGTAAATGTATCATTTTAGAGGAAAAATATGTTGATTCAAATTTTCACGGTGTCAACAAATCCCCAAAAAGTTGGGACAAGTAGCAATAAGAGGCTGGAAAAAGTAAATTTGAGCATAACAAAGAGCTAAAAAGATCAATTAACACTAATTAGGTCAATTGGCAACATGATTGGGTATAAAAAGAGCTTCTCAGAGTGGCAGTGTCTCTCAGAAGCCAAGATGGGTAGAGGATCACCAATTCCCACAATATTGCGCAGAAAGATAGTGGAGCAATATCAGAAAGGTATTACCCAGCGAAAAATTGCAAAGACTTTGCATCTATCATCATCAACTGTGCATAACATCATCCGAAGATTCAGAGAATCTGGAACAATCTCTGTGCGTAAGGGTCAAGGCCGTAAAACCATACTGGATGCCCATGATCTCCGGGCCCTTAAACGACACTGCACCACAAACAGGAATGCTACTGTAAATGAAATCACTGAATGGGCTCAGGAATACTTCCAGAAACCATTGTCAGTGAACACAATCCACTGTGCCATCCGCTGTTGCCAGCTGAAACTCTACAGTGCAAAGAAGAAGCCATTTCTAAGCAAGATCCACAAGCTCAGGCGTTTTTACTGGGCCAGGGATCATTTAAAATGGAGTGTGGCAAAATGGAAGACTGTTCTGTGGTCAGATGAGTCACGATTCGAAGTTCTTTTTGGAAATCTGGGACGCCATGTCATCCGGACCAAAGAGGACAAGGACAACCCAAGTTGTTATCAACGCTCAGTTCAGAAGCCTGCATCTCTGATGGTATGGGGTTGCATGAATGCGTGTGGCATGGGCAGCTTGCATGTCTGGAAAGGCACCATCAATGCAGAAAAATATATTCAGGTTCTAGAACAACATATGCTCCCATCCAGACGTCATCTCTTTCAGGGAAGACCCTGCATTTTTCAACAAGATAATGCCAGACCACATTCTGCATCAATCACAACATCATGGCTGCGTAGGAGAAGGATCCGGGTACTGAAATGGCCAGTCTGCAGTCCAGATCTTTCTCCTATAGAGAACATTTGGTGCATCATAAAGAGGAAGGTGCAACAAAGAAGGCCCAAGACAATTGAACAGTTAGAGGCCTGTATTAGACAAGAATGGGAGAGCATTCCTATTTCTAAACTTGAGAAACTGGTCTCCTCGGCCCCCAGACGTCTGTTGAGTGTTGTAAGAAGAAGGGGAGATGCCTTTCACAGTGGTGAAAATGGCCTTGTCCCAACTTTTTTGGGATTTGTTGACACCATGAAATTCTGATTCAACATATTTTTCCCTTAAAATGGTACATTTTCTCAGTTTAAACTTTTGTTCCGTGATTTATGTTCTATTCTGAATAAAATATTAGAAGTTGGCACCTCCACATCATTGCATTCCGTTTTTATTCACGATTTGTATAGTGTCCCAACTTTTTTGGAATCCGGTTTGTAAATACCACTTATAGTTCGCAATGGCATTGTAGGGGGATCATAGGAAAAATATAAGTGGGACAGAAAGACGTGGTACTTGTTTGCAGCCATATCCTAACCATGATCTTGGGTTAAGTTTATGAGGAGATCCCCCCTGAAGGTTCTCACTACCTAAAGGCATCTTCTGTTTTATATAAATAAAAAGTTCTAAAACATCCTACTTTACTCATCACTTTCAAGATCTCTGCTTGCTGCCAGTAAATAGGGACATAATTATGTGCATTCAGAGGAAGCAATCCCATACATAGCGAGCTGAGAAGGAGATAGAAGTGTATCCAGTTTAAAGTGAACCTGTCACATTGAACATGGTGTCTGAGTTGAAGGCCACATCTTATAGAGCAGGATTAGCGGAGTAGATTGATATATCGTTTTATGGAAAAAGTTTCAGTAAAACTTGTAATATATTAATTTATAGCCATGCTGATTCTAGGCTTTGATTTCAAGGAGGCGGTCCTATCATTGACTGACAGTTATCTCTGTATACACAGTCATAGAGGGAAGGCTGTCAGTCACTGATAGGACCATCTCCGACTTCAAAGCCCAGAATGAGCAGAATTTTAAATTGATTAAATACAAGTTATATTGCATCAAATCCCATAAAACTATATATCGTTCTGCTCAGCTCCTCCTGCTCTATAACATGCTGCAGATTACTTCACATTTTCATAATGACAGTTTCCCTTTAAGGCTACCCATAGAACATTAGATAACTTGGCCACGGCAACTAATCGTATGCTACTAAACCACCGAACACATTAGGCACAAAATTAGACACCGCTAGGTAATTAGCACACTAAATCCCGAGTGGAGTAATTAGTGGGCTAGAAAAACTCTACTCCTGACCATCTGGAGCAGGTCCCAAGAACAGAAGTTCGAAGTACTGTGCTCTAATACTCTGTCAGATGTATCGTCACCCACCGTGGTCCACAGGTCTGGTCCAGATCACTTCACAACCCTTGGTATGTCAGTGAGTAGCGCTGGAAGCGTGCCCTGGCCAGCATCACACTCCAAATAGCTGGACCTAGAGCTCAGAGAGAGTGCTCTGTGACATCATTAATACTACTGTGGGGGGAAAAAATATCAGTCCTATACGTTTCGGAAGATAGAAGTGTTTTCATTTGTCAGGGTCCCTGTGTCATTGGTAGATAACAATGTAAACTGTTAATGTGCATGTTTTGCTCATTTTAATAGAGCATGAGTAGAGATGAGCAAAGTTTTGAAAAATTTGATTCAGCAGCTTCACCAAAGTTTTACCCAAGAAATTAAATTAGTTGCAAATTAATTTGTCACAAATTGCTATAAATCCGGTATACCAAGGCCAATCAGCCGTTCAGTGGGCGGGTTACGGACATGCTGTGGTGAAGAACCGTGCCACCAATTAGCCTGTAGCTGCTTTCATTGAATAATGAAGACCATACTAAGGCACCTTTAAACAGAGGCTGTTGCTGGTATGGTGTTTGGCTGGTTCGGTGGGGGTATTATATGCTGGCATACCCACTTCTCTAACTCCGCCGCTCTCTGGCCCTACAGGTGGGAGCCTTTCTTCTGCTTTTCCTCCTTTTCTACATCATCTAATATTGATGAGAACATGTCATCAGGAACATCCAGCTCCTCCTCTCTCTGTATCTTGCCAACTTTTCTAGGAAGTAAAACCAGCAAAAGATGAGGATGGTCATCATTAAGACCTGGACCCCCTAAGGTACGCAGACTGGATGGTATTGGTCGACACACTGGGCACTAAAATTATAAAGGCGTCCATCTTATTATCCCTAGTGCATTAGCGATTGCCATGTTTCTCCCTATGCTCAGCTCACAGGAAAATGGCAGGGACTGCATTGGATGAGGGTTTTATAGGGCTGTGACAACACAGGGGATGGCAATCTGCAGATTGGCTGGCTGCATGGCACGATGGGCTTGTCTTCTCTACACTTAGTTTCACTTTGTAACACATGCAGCTGCCATTTTAGAAAAACCTGATTCGTTACCACAAGGCGCGAGGAAATTCGAATTCGCTACGAATCCAATTTTTCTTAAACTTCAGACTGAATTCCGCTTCAAATCCTTCGCTTTACTCAACACTAAATATGAAACAATGATGGAAAAAGATATTATCTTGAATTTAAATTTTACTATCTTTTATTGGCTTGTATTCTTGTTTCTTCTGAACCATAAAACACCCCTGATATATAAACCATTTAAGAGTCACCACTAAAAAGGTAAAGGATTAGGTAATAAGATTAGCTGACTTCATGACAATCTCTTTGGAAACGGTAACTTTTTACGTGTTTAAAGTGCTTAGAAAACTCTTATAAAAGATGTTCCAAAGCCATGCTGGCTGATTTGACAAAAAAATGGGACAGGCTAATTTCAGCACATAATGCTTTCCTTCTCTTTCTGGTGTTATTTGGTGCAGTAATTCACTGAGATTTCAGTTTTTCCACGACTCTCATTAGCTACATTGTATTTTATTTTAATCTAATATATTAAGGGGGAATTTATCATTGTGAGAGTTGTGGGGGTTCGCTCTGACGCAGTATAGGCAACAACAAAATCTTTAAATTAAACAGTTTAGTGTTTACTTTCAATAAGTTTTTATCATCAAAGTGTTCACATCCGTAATATACATTTAAGGCTACTTTCACACTAGCGTTCGATCGGATCCGTTCTGAACGGATCCGATCATAATAATACAGACGGAGGCTCCGTTCAGAACGGATCCGTCTGCATTATATTTGCAAAAAAAAGCTAAGTGTGAAATTAGCCTGAGCGGATCCGTCCAGACTTTTACATTGAAAGTCAATGGGGGACGGATCCACTTGAAGATTGAGCCATATTGTGGCATCTTCAAACGGATCCGTCCCCATTGACTTACATTGTAAGTCTGGACGGATCCGCACGGCCAGGCGGACACCCGAACGCTGCAAGCAGCGTTCAGGTGTCCGCCTGCTGAGCGGAGCGGAGGCTGAACGCCGCCAGACTGATGCAGTCTGAGCGGATCCGCATCCATTCAGACTGCATCAGGGCTGGACGGAAGCGTTCGGGTCCGCTCGTGAGCCCCTTTAAATGGAGCTCACGAGCGGACAGCCGAACGCTAGTGTGAAACTAGCCTAACATGTACAAATAATATAGATAAACACATATCTCCAATGTTTTCTACCAGATCAAATGATAACACAAATCATTAATACAGCAAATAATGTATAACCAAATCAAATCAGAATAAATCAAATTAAAACAAAGTCATGTCTATACTGTGTCAGTTCTGTGTTAAGATGTTTTCATAAATTTTAAATATTCATAGCTCAACATCAATTTCCAAATGTTTCCCGCTCTCTGATACACCCCAAGACCCCCATCACAATCCTAATCTTTCCGGAATCGTTGGACTCAGACCCCTCCAGGCCCCCCACGCCTGAAAGTGATGTTTCACCCGGAACCATTGGTGTGCCAACATATATTCATAAGATCTGGTTGTGTCCACAGACCTGACAATTTCTTGTATATCAGGGATAATTGCACTTTTCCAGTTTCTTGTGATTGCTAATTTGGTAGCTATCATTAGATGGGCTACTATCACCCTAAGGCCTCATGCACACGACCGTTGTGTGCATCCGTGGCCGTTGTGCCGTTTTCATTTTTTTTTCGCGGACCCATTGACTTTCAATGGGTCCGTGGAAAAATCGGAAAATGCACCGTTTTGCAGCCGAGGCCGTGATCCGTGTATCCTGTCCGTCAAAAAAATATGACCTGTCCTATTTTTTTGACGGACAACGGTTCACGGACCCATTCAAGTCAATGGGTCAGTGAAAGAACACGGATGCACACAAGATTGGCATCCGTGTCCGTGATCCGTGGCCGTAGGTTACTTTCATACAGACGGATCCGAAGATCCGTCTGCATAAAAGCTTTTTCAGATCTAAGTTTTCACTTCGTGAAAACTCATATCCGACAGTATATTCTAACACAGAGGCGTTCCCATGGTGATGGGGACGCTTCTAGTTAGAATACACTACAAACTTTGTACAAGACTGCCCCCTGCTGCCTGGCAGCACCCGATCTCTTACAGGGGGATATGATAGCACAATTAACCCCTTCAGGTGCGGCACCTGAAGGGGTTAATTGTACTATCATATCCCCCTGTAAGAGATCAGGGCTGCCAGGCAGCAGGGGGCAGACCCCCCCCTCCCCAGTTTGAATATCATTGGTGGCACAGTGTGTGCCCCCCATCGGGCCCCCCTTCCTCCCTCTAGTGTAATAAATCGTTGGTGGCACAGTGTGCACCCCCCATCGGGCCCCCCCTTCCTCCCTCTATTGTTATAAATCGTTGGTGGCACAGTGTGCGCCCCCCATCGGCCCCCCTCCCTCTATAGCAGTAACAACATTGGTGGCAGTGTGCGGCCTCCCATCTCCCCCCCCCCCCGATCATTGGTGGCAGCGTAGTTCCGATCGGAGTCCCAGTTTAATCGCTGGGGCTCCGATCGGTAACCATGGCAACCAGGAAGCTACTGCAGCCCTGGTTGCCATGGTTACTTAGCAATAGTACAATAGTAGAAGATTCATACTTACCTGCTTGCTGCTGCGATGTCTGTGACCGGCCGGGAGCTCCTCCTACTGGTAAGTGACAGTTCGTTAGCAATGCGCCACACAGACCTGTCACTTTCCAGTAGGTGGAGCTCCCGGCCGGACACAGACATCGCAGCAGCAAGCAGGTAACTATGAATCTTCTACTATTGCACTATTGCTAAGTAACCATGGCAACCAGGACTGCAGTAGCGTCCTGGTTGCCATGGTTACCGATCGGAGCCCCAGCGATTAAACTGGGACTCCGATCGGAACTCCGCTGCCACCAATGATCGGGGGGGTGGGGGGGGAGATGGGAGGCCGCACACTGGCCACCAATGTTGTTACTGCTATAGAGGGAGGGGGGCCGATGGGGGGCGCACACTGTGCCACCAACGATTTATAACAATAGAGGGAGGAAGGGGAGGCCCCGATGGGGGGCGCACACTGTGCCACCAACGATTTATTACACTAGAGGGAGGAAGGGGGGCCCGATGGGGGGCGCACACTGTGCCACCAACGATTTATTACACTAGAGGGAGGACGGGGGGCCCAATGGGGGGCGCACACTGTGCCACCAACGATATTCAAACTGGGAAGGGGGGGGGTCTGCCCCCTGCTGCCTGGCAGCCCTGATCTCTTACAGGGGGATATGATAGTACAATTAACCCCTTTAGGTCCCGCACCTGAAGGGGTTAATTGTGCTATCATATCCCCCTGTAAGAGATCGGGTGCTGCCAGGCAGCAGGGGGCAGTCTTGTACAAAGTTTGTAGTGTATTCTAACTAGAAGCGTCCCCATCACCATGGGAACGCCTCTGTGTTAGAATATACTGTCGGATCTGAGTTTCACGATGTAGCTCATATCCGACAGTATATTCTAACATAGAGGCGTTCCCATGGTCATGGGGACGCTTCAAGTTAAAATATACCATCGGATTGGAGAAAACTCCAATCCGATGGTATAAAAGAACTCCAGACTTTACATTGAAAGTCAATGGGGACGGATCCGTTTGAAATGGCACCATATTGTGTCAACGTCAAACGGATCCGTCCCCATTGACTTGCATTGTAATTCAGGACGGATCCGTTTGGCTCCGCACGGCCAGGCGGACACCAAAACGACTTTTTTTTCATGTCCGTGGATCCTCCAAAAATCAAGGAAGACCCACGGACGAAAAAACGGTCACAGACCTACGGACCCCGTTTTTGCGGACCGTGAAAAAAAACTGTCGTGTGCATGAGGCCTAACTCTAACAGGCAATTTGTCAAGATCGATCAGTAACAAGGCCAAGGCCGGGTCCGGAGTAATCCTTTGTCCAACGATCCCAGAAATCTCATTAAACACCTGGTTCCAAAGGGAACAAACCCGCGGGCATGACCATAGGATATGAAATAGTGTCCCACGCCCGCCACATCCTCTCCAACAGTGTACGCTTGTGCTGGGGAAAAACATATGTAACCTGACTGGGGTGTAATACCACCTGAGTGTTGTTTTTATGTATGCTTCCAAATGTGAGGAACATCTAAAAGTGGCAATTGCTACCTTGTATGCGGAAATCCACTGTGCCAAAGTAAATGTCCTATTTAGGTCTTTTTCCCAAGATATAAGTGGAGCTGTTTTCACAAACTTATCCTTTTCCCCTAAATATATGTATAAAAATCTAATCCCAGTATGTACCTGGTTTGCTGCGGACCAACGGATTAATAACTGAATATGTCCAGTCAGTCTAAAGGATGGGTTATTCCCCAACGCATGTTTTATTTTAATATAAGAAAAGGCTTCTCTTGGGGCGATGTCAAAATTATTTTAATGCTGATCCTAACACTAAGTCTGCCACTGTTTTTATACCCTTGTCCTTCCATGCTTTTAGATTCAGGCCAACAGACAGATGTTGTAGAGAATCAATTGGCACTAGATGTGCCATTGATATTGTCATGGTATATCTTCCATAAAGCCAGAGACGTGGAGACATAATAAGCAGGATGTATATTTGAGTAGTCATCATGTAGTGCGGCCATGAGTAAGGCGCGTAAGCTATGACCTGCAGTTTGTGACTGTTCAATATGCACCCAATGTTTCTCTATCTCTTCTTTCCACCATTCTCTCAACTGATTAACTCTAGAAGCTAGATAGTAGTCATATAGGTTTGGCAGTCCTACTCCTCCACTCCTCTTATGTCTATACATTATACTTTTCGCCACTCTTGGCCTGGACCTATGCCAAATGAAAGCATTTAACATTTTATTTGCTAAATTAAAAAAGGAACTTGGAATGGGGATAGGGATAGTGCAGAATAAGTACAATAGCTTAGGAAGAATATGTTGCTGAAAGGCTGCAATACGGCCTAGCCATGATAGTTCTGCCTTTGCCATATTATCAAGCTTGGGTTGTATTGATAATAGTAAAGGTGGAAAATTTGCTTTATATAACTCCTGGGGGGTAGCAGTCACATTAAACCCTAAGTATTGAATCTTAGATTTCTGCCAGTCTAAAGTGAAATCCTCTTTCATTTTAGATAGAATTTTCTCTGGAATTCCCAATGGGAGAGCTTGAGATTTACTCTCATTTATTTTATAATATGAGACAGCCCCGTAGGAACGGATAATATCCATTACCGTCTTCAGGGACACCTGGGGGTTGGATAGGGACAAAATTATGTCGTCTGCATACAAAGATATGCAGTGTTGCCTATTCCCTATACTGATTCCACTTACTGCTTCCTCTTGACGTATCGCCTGCGCCAAGGGTTCCAAAGATAGAATAAATATTAAAGGCGACAAAGGACACCCCTGTCTAGTGCCATTGGACAAAGCAAATGGGTCAGATAACACTCCATTTGTTAATACTCGGGCTGAGGGGTTTGAGTAGAGGACCTTTATGGCTTGCACGATAAATTCAGGGAATTCCATTTTGTGAAGTACCGAGAAGACCCACTCCCAGTTAACTCGGTCGAAGGCCTTCTCGGCATCTAAAGTAACCAATACTGTCGGGGGTTCTTGATCTGTTAGCGAAGTCAATTATATTCAACACTCTTCTGGAGTTATCTGTAATCTGGCGTCCTTTTACAAACCCCACTTGGTCAGGGGCTACTAAAGTGGGGATTATGTCAGCAAGCCGCGCTGCTAGGATCTTTGCGTAGATCTTTAGATCAGTATTGAGTAGGGAAATGGGGCGGAAATTTTGTGGGATGGAGGGTTCCTTACCAGGTTTAGGCAGAGTGACAATGACCGCCTCTAACATTTCTTTGGGCATTATACCAGTTGTCATGGCACCAGACAGGGCTGCATGTAAATGAGGGAGCAAAATATCGGAGAATATTTTATAGTAGGAGTTTGGTAGACCGTCTGGACCAGGACTCTCTTGATTCGGCAAGTCTTTTATTATTTTAGATATTTCTTCCTGCGATATGGGGTTACAAAGGGATTCCTTCTGGGTTGAGTCCAAGGATAGGAATATTTAAGGACCTCAGGAAGCTTTTCATAACGTCTGGGGATGTAGGAGAAAACCCTGGTTCCTCCTTCAGGTTATACAATTGCGAATAATAGGACATAAACCTATTTGCAATATCCTTAGGGTCATATAACTTGTGTGATTTTGAGGGGTCCCACAGATAGGGAATTTTTGATTTTAGGGCCCTTGCTTTCACCCTATTTGCTAGGAGTTTTCCTGCCTTATTGGCTTGAGAGTAATATTTGGCTTTAATCTGTTTGAGGGAAAGCTCATATGAGTGTAAAAAACTTTCTCTATGCTGATTCCTAAGCAATCTAATCCCATCAGAAAGCTCTGTCAAAGGTGTGAGTTTGTTTTGCGCTTCTATTTTTTGGATTTGCGTTATAAGATCATTCTGATGTTTGTCCCTTCGTTTTTTATGCCTGTGCCCTAGTTTCAGTAGGATACCCCTTATGTATGCCTTGTGGGCAGTCCAAACAATGGTGGAGTTTGGTCCAGACTTAGCATTAAATTTGAAATATTCCACCAAAGCTGCAGATATCTCTTCTTGGTACTTGTTGTTAGCTAATATAAATTCGTTAGCTATCCACATGGAATTTGGAGGGGAGACAAACTCTTCTGCCAATTCTAACGATACTGGGGCATGGTCTGACCACGTGATTGTCCCAATAGAGGAGCTTTTAGAAGCTGTCAGTGAGACTCTATCTACTAAGAACAGATCAATGCGAGAATAGGAATTATGTGCTGGAGAAAAATAAGAAAAATCCCTTTCTGAAGCATGATGAATACGCCAAACATCAAATAGGGAATTTGCCAATAAGGATTGGGCAAGGGCATACGAACCAGTCCTTGTTGTAGAAGAAGAATCCTGATGCGAATCAGGGACCATGTTAAAATCCCTGCATATAATAAGTCTGCCTTCCTTCAGGGACTGTACTTTTTTTAAAACCTTGTTTAAGAACTTTATAGGTCTAACATTTGGGGCATACACCACCACTAGTGTGTGTGTGTAATATTGTTTATGGAACAGATGTGTATGATATATCGACCCCCAGAATCTATCACTGTATTTTTCTCTGTATGAGCCACCGAATTCCTAACTGCTAGAAGTACACCTCTTTTCTTCTTTGGACCATGTGAATGTATCATAACTGGGAAAGCTGGGTTTTTCAACCTCTCTGCATCCACACCTATAACATGGGTCTCCTGTGCACAAAAAACATCACATTTGGTTGAGATCGCTTCTCTCCACATCATCCGCCTCTTGTATGGGCTATTAAGGCCTCGAACATTTAGTGAGACTATTTTTAGTACCATCTTATTAGTAATAGATTAGCTAGAAATTAATCACACAGGTGATATGGAGGGAGTCCCACAACATCTTCCCATACCATAGTTGTACATGTAATGTAAAACTGACATGATGTATAAAAGAAAAAGTAGAAAAAATAAAATGAGAACAGAAACAATATAAATCTTAACTGTCTGCCCATTAGTCGGGGCAGTAGTGAAAAAATACAAGGGTTAGAGCTCCCACCCTTGTGAACAATACAGGGGAAAAACAGTCCTGCCTACCACCAGGAGACTCTTGTAAAATGAACAGATTCCTGCTTCAGCTGTATGCAGGAAAAATTAAAGAGTCCTCTCATCGGTGCTTCTTCTGTTTTCTGCTTTCTACCCGGTGCCACTCTCCCTTCTCGGACAAGTGGCGGTGTTGCTTTGTTTGAGGGGCATCCTCCACAGCAATACTCCATGCGGCTAATATCGCCTTCCCTTCTTCCACTGTGCGAATAACCGTTAGAGTTCCATTCTTTTGGATTAACAATTTCACCGGGTATCCCCACCGGTACTGAATGGAATGTGACCTCAACGCTGAAGTAATAGAAACTAGCGTGCGACGCTGCTGAAGAGTAGCTATGGACAAGTCCGCAAACAGCTTCACTTGTTGGTATGGGTCTGGTAGCGCGTCCATCTTTCTCGCCGCCGCCAAGGTGTCCTCCTTAGCCTGAAAAAAATGTAAGCGGGCTAGCACGTCCCTTGGAACATCATCCGGCAGGTGCTTAGGTTTCGCAATTCTATGCGCCCGGTCTATTATAAGATCTTGATCGGTGCTAGTAGGCAGGAGAAGTTTGATAAGCTGTTTAATGTATTTTTGTAGATCTGCAGCTTGAACGGATTCCGGCACCCCACGCAACTTTAGGTTATTCCTGCGGGATCGATCCTCCAGATCTGCCACTTTAGCCCTAAGATATGCAATTTCTTCTGCTTGCCCATCATGTGAATCTAATAGGCTATTGTGTGACTCAGCGAATTCTCCCATTTTGTTCTCCACATGATCAATTCTGTTCCCCAAATCGGAAACCAACGAGTGGATGGGTATTAGGAGCTGCGATATATGTGAGGTAACTGAGTGGTTAAATGCCAGGAACATTTCTTTTAGCAAAATACTGGACGCAGGTTTATCGTCCGTTGGGAAGCTATGTAACACCTCTTGTAGAGTGTCTGCTGTATGCCGACCATGGCTGTCGCCCGCTTCACTTTCCCCAGGTGCCGGGTCTTGAAGTCTAGGCCTTTGCTTCGCCAGGCTTGTGGTCGGGGATCTCAGTGCTGCATAGCCACTGGAGGCTGTTGTGTCTTGCCTCGTCCTCTCCCCCCTGTTGTTGTACTCACTCGCTTCAGTGTTTTGCGGTGACCCCCGAGGGCTCTGATGTTGTGAGCTTCCATCATCTGATGCTCGAGGGCATCCAACGCTGGCCATAGATGGCGGGCAGGGGGAGGTCTCATGCGGGACTCGTGCGCCGGCGCCATCTTTGTCCCGATCCTGACCGAAGAAGAACTCCAGCTTCCCTTGCTTTTTCATGCAGCGTTTTCCTCTGGTCATCATCAGGGATGATTCCAGTACCAGATGGCACCAAGAGGTACACTTTAGAGCACGATGTGAGGAACCTGCTTGTCTGAGACGCTATGCTGGAGCAGGAGCTCTGGAATCAAGAGGCCATACTCCTCGGCTTCACGGCCACTAAACAGTTTAGTATTTATTCACACATTAAATAAGTGACAAAACAAAAAGTCTGTTTCAAGGAAAACAGTCACCTTGTGATTCTGGTGTTCGTTCACGCCATGCAGCAAAGAAGTCGTCCTTGGACAAAGCAGAATCCACCTGCTTTCACACCAACAAGGTAGCAGGCATTAATCCAGGCCCAAACTTCAATGTCTGAACACAGAGACTGACAGAGCTCTACTGTCAAAGAGGAGTGATCCACACCACCTGACAGTGCTTCCTTTGTTTTACAGCCCAAAACCAAGACCCGGCCTGGAACGTAGGGAGTAGTCGCCCACCCAGCACTATGACTACTCCCAGTAGGAGCCGTCCCGAATTAGCTTTTCCCAGGTATGCTAACTAGCAACGTGTCAAACAGCAACTGCTGCTAACACATGAAACCAGCTGTTACTTCACCGAGGCCAGGAACCTCGGTGACACATATCTATCATCCATGATGATCCCTTGAACCCTCCTACAGAGTATTTCAGGTTAATGATACTACTTAATAATACATGTGGTGCAATTTGATTGCACTTATTTCAGCAAAAATATGCCTGAAGTGGAATTCTAACTTTTTAAAAAGTTGTGCTTCCTAAATTTGTCAAAAAAGTGATCTACTCTGAAATTCAGACCAAATTTTCACTCCATATTTGTAGGTAGTGCTGGAAGGTGCAGTGCTCAAAAAGTCACAAATGTTGAGCATAAGTGAACCCAAAACATTGTAAAGCCACTACTTGCAACTTTTTAAAGCCAGAATTCTGGAGGGCAGGGCTTGATAATAACACCTCCCCCCCCCCCCCAATTTATACTACCTTACATTGATAACTTATTTTAATTAAAGAATGACTCCCACAAAAACTGCTATTCTATGACCTATAAGAGTGATTGTATTTGTGAGTTATCCCCTCCCTTCTTATCCTCAGCTGTGTCATGTTACCACCAATTAAACTTTTAAAATAACACAGCATCTTATGTGTGGACAGGAAGCCAGTTTCTCTATGTATTTCTATAGGAGCCTCACTCTCAGTCTAATAGGAATGAATAGAGAAGTAATTGGCTTCCTGTCCTGTGTCAGTTGGACATCAGAGTTGGTCACATGACACAGCTGAGAATCATAAGGGAGGTTATAACTCACAAACACAGTCACTGGTGAGAAGATTACCTTCACTACACTTTATATCATGTACCTTTCTAACAGATCAGATTTACTATAATTTGTGCCAAAAACTGGTGCAAATGATAGACTCAGAGCTAAGTCTCTGGCTTACTGAGGGGTAGTGATATGCCTCTTAATAAATTAGGTGCATTTTACTCCAAAGCAGGGGGCTCAATATTGGTGTATGGGGACACCATTCTTGATAAATGACCCCCAGTGTGTTTATCCAATGTTTTCCTCATGGTATGTTTTACGCCACCTTATTGAGTAAAATGGCAGTAGCAAAAAGGTGTTCATGTGTCCTCCATTTCATAATTCCTATAGACCTTCAGGCAATATCTGGAGCTTGTGATTTTACTGCAAAAAACACCACTAAAAACCTACATGTGAAAGCACTCTGATTATTCTGCTCTGATTAATTTAATAATTTATAGTTTTATACTTATAGTGGCTGGCACAGTTTCTGACACAGGACACAAATTCCCTGGTATAGTATATAACAGGAGCTCAGAAGTTTAAAGTTGTTATGTGGTAGGATACAAAAATTTATATGGAGGGGCAAAATGGGTTAAAAATAAAGTATTAATCGGTTGTGCAACCCGCACATATTGATGACCTTGGCTGTATACATGAATGCTTTCTTACTAAGAGGACATGGGTAAAGCCACATGGTCCCCCTTGGCCAATGCCATTTTATTTACATATATGCACTCTGCTGGGTACCTAGGAGTACTACTTCATGCATTGATCTGTCTCCATCTATGAGAAATGGTTCATTTATAGACCTCTATCACAGCGTCATACTTCCTTTACATTGGGCAGCCACATAATTTTTTTCAAATGGCTTACCAGGCTATTAAAAAAAGTTGTGGGAAAATATTCTTGTATTTCATTCATTTAAACCCCTGCTCTTTCTATGCTTAGGACTCCAGTAAGGAGGTCCTACTCAGTGACGGTTAGCCTTCCCTGTATGACTGGGCATATATAGATAGCTGAGTAGGACCACCCACGTGACTCCTAAGCATAGAAAGAACACAGGTTTAAATGAATAAATTACAAGTTATAGTGAATACTTTCCCTTAAAACCATATACATCAATCTCCATAGATACATCCAAAAGAACTGCATATACAACAAGACAAGTTCCCATTAATGTGGCTGGACAACCCTTTAAAGGGAGCCTGTCACCTTGAAAAACAATAGAAGACCACAATGTAGGGTGAGTGCCCTGAAACATAACCATATCTTCTGATCCTATCCTCTAATCTTCAGAAATCCTTTTTATTTTTATGCAAATAAGCTTTGCAGTGCACCAAAAGCAGGGCCATTCCTTCCAGTCTACCTGGTACCTCTGCTGTCATCACTACCAACTCTAAAATCTTAGGGACTGTGGGAGAGACTTATCTCCCTTGAGCCAGAAAAGAAGTATGTTTGTGACTTTTTAATTGCCTCTTTTTACGCCGTTCTGGGGGGGGGGGGGGGGGGGGGTAGTAAGGGTGGGAAAGGGGCATGGCCAACACCAAGACATTCTCTTCATTTGCAACACTTTTCTGGCACAAATGAAGCCAGAAATCTAGAACTACTCATTGTTGCCATATATTTCTGTTTAGGCACATGGACTGCCGGATTATGCGCCCTAATTTATGACGAGGCGCATACATTAGGCACATCCTCTGACGGCGCAGAGGATATCATCACTGGCGCGGAATGTGCAAGTCTTGATAAATTTCCCTCTGTAAGTCAATAAAGATACTTGGGTGTCATTACTAGTGCTGCAATCACACAGAGCAGGCCCACCCAAGGTGCATCAAAAACTGTAGTTGCATAAAAATAAAAACACATTTATTTGGTCTGGAGAACTGGATTTTCACAAGAAAAGTTTGGCTATGTTTTGGGGCATCTACCCTATAAAGCAGTATGCTTCGATTTTTGGAGGTGACAGACTAGCTTTAAACATTCAAAAAGTAAGTTTGGGCCTACTATATGCAAAAATTCTGTTTAGGTTATGTTCAGACTACTGTCAGAGGCCTCAAAGCACTTCTGTTATATCTGTTGGCAAGAGCGGCACAGCATGCAGTGTTTTTATTTCAATCAAAATTATGGACACCTCAATCAAACCCTAAGTCAGCTGCAGAGGAAGCAGCTGCTATCGGGCCCAGGAGCCTAAGGGGGCCCAAAGACCCTTGTGCCACATAAGAAGACACCTGTATTATATAAAGTGCATGCTGGTCAAATTACACCTCTGGCTGGAGGGAAGGTGTTAGGTCAAAAAATTTGCATGGGGGAGGGGGTGCAGTTTCAATCTTTGCCTCAGGCAGCAAGAAGGTAATGTGCTTCCCTGTCCCTGGCCACAAACCACTAATGGAAGGGGGGCCCAAGCTGAACTCTTACAAAAGGGCCATGAGCCTTTAGCTACAAACCTGGTCAGTTGGGTCTATCTGGCACCACAGTAATCAGTGATACAACAGATCCAGCACTCCATTATAAATATGACCCTCAATGTAGATGGGAACAGAGCTTTATATTAATTAATGCCTTAAATAGTACAAACGCCTTGAGTTCCTTTTCTTTTTGACAGTAATGTGGAACTGGAAATGAATGCTAGTTATGGAATGAGTTACCGTAATCCTGAGAGGTTGTCTTATCATTTTATGGGAAGGTAACACTATCTATTGTAAGAATATTTCAATTCAAATATAGACAAAAGCACCAAATTAGGCTTTTCCTCCAGAGTCCTGCTAATGACTGTATAATGATCTTCATAATGACAAAGCGACAGAACAATGCTCAAAACACTTGGCCCAAGGAGAAGGCAATATGGTGACACAACAATCAGCGCGGAAACCAAGCAGTCACTGGCGGGGAGCTCTCCTAGTCTGCAATGCTCTGCATCTACCCAAGCTTTGTCATGGGTGTTTTAGTGCTGCTTTCTTCTGGGCCTTAAGTGGGAGGTAAATATAAAAACTGCAATTACAGATACATTTGCCATTCAGCCTCAGTAACTGAAGTCGATTAGTTAAGATTCCCCACAGAGTACTTTAGAGATGGGCGTCATGAAGAGATGCTGAAAAGGTGACACATTCATAATAAAGTTCTCCGGGCCTCATGTAGCAGTGTACTTGTTGGAGAATTAAAAATAGATTTTAAATTACGCATCTGAAATTTCAGTTTGACATATGTAAACCTGAGCCGCATAGAAGTTTCTTTTCAACACCTATGTTCATGCGAATGTATTGTACTGCAAAGGAAGATTCATACAAATTTTGATTTGACCTTTCAAAACTGCGATCCCATTTCTATCAACAAACTCTCTAAAACCTGGCAGACAAATACAATTTGTCCCTCAAATCAGACAAACTATGTAAAGCATTTAAAAGAGGCATTGGATGATTTATGTTATGACTATTAAAGATAAAATATTACAGAATTTAAATTATTCTTCATATTTACATCATTACTAATACTCTACAATTTAAGTGCTCAAATTTGCAAATAACGACAATACCAAGAAACTGTTGTAAAAGTTCTGTTTATTGACCCACACTGGCATAACTATAGGGGTCGCAGCTACCGGGACCCTAAGCCAGGGGGACCCAGAGGGCCCCCCTTGCACGTGGTACTGTACTTTTACCTTTATAAGATCCACTGCATCTTATAAAGGGGATACTAGTGAATGCTTCCGTAATGGAAGCGCTCACTAGTCTGCAGAAGGAGGGGGAGAGAAGCGCTGTCCAGTACTTATCCTTTCTTCTGCTCGCTCTCAGGGCCCGTAACTGCTGTGTCCTGGCTGCCTGAAGCGTCAGGACATACAGAGCGCACTCTGACCTGACGCTGCAGGAGGTCAGGTGACTGCAGCGCTGGCCCTGAGAAGAGAAGATAGCCAGGACAAGGAGAGTGGCGGCAGGAGAGGTAAGTCACTTTATTATTTTACAGTCTGACTGGGGAGTCTGGAGAGGTCTGACTGGGGAGTCTGGAGAGGTCTGACTGGGGAGTCTGGAGAGGTCTAATGGGGGTCTAGAGGTCTAATAGAGGTCAGATATGGGGGGTCTGGAGGTCTAGTGGGGTCTAGAGGTCTAATATGGGGACCTGGAGGTCTAATAGTGGTCTTATATGGGGGTCTGGAGGTCTAATGGGGGTCTTATCTGAGGTCTGATATTGGGTGGGGTCTTACATGGAGGTCTAATGGGGGTCTGATCTGAGGTCTTATATGGGTTCTGACAGAGGTCTAAAGGAGTTTGGTCTAAGATTGGGATCTCATGTAGGATTTTATATGGGGTCTGATCTGAAAGGAATGGACAATTTTTTTGTACTAGCGCACAATATAAAAAAAAAAATGTTGTTTTCTGGTACGAGTATTGTCAGGGGGACTGTTTCTGCAGAAAAGTATTGGGGAGCCCAGTGGACACAGTATTGGGGCTGGCAGGATGGGCTGTTGAGAAGGTGAGGAGAAGGATGGAAAAGTAGGAAAGTAAGATGTCTATTTGTTAAACTCTGCATAGACGAGGCGCGGCTGAAAGGAGTCACCATGGTGGTCTGGTCTGACAGGAGAAAAAGTGGAAAGAGAATATCTACATCAGAGAAGAGAAGTCACTGGATGTAAGAGGTATGTGGCGCTGTATTATCCTGTACGTTCTGTAGCGTTGTATGTAACGTTTTCCAAGTATGTCTTTAAAGGAGTTGTCCGCTTTTTTTTTTTTGTATGAGCGCTGCCTTCTCTGCTCTGTTTACCTGCTCATCACTGCAAATGCTACGGCAAGCAGGTGAACAGAAAAGAGAAAGCAGCTCTCATATGAGCGCTGCCCTCTCTTCAAATAGCTGATCGTCGGTGGTGTCAGAGGACCCCGGCTGATCTGATATTGATGACCTAGGATAGGTCATCAGTAGTAAAAAGAGGACAAACACTTTAACACTAGGACTGGAGGGAATGGGGTGGCCATTTCAATATTTGCCTTGGGCAGCAGAAAAGCTAGGTGCACCAGCGTTGAGTGAAGGGGGATGGGGCGGGGCAAGCACCAGAGCCTTTAGTTACGCCCCTGTTGACCCATTATTTTATTTATTACATGGAAATAAAACAATGTAAATGTAACCTTAACATATATTATAAACCCCCAAAAATGTACCGATTAAAAAAAATTAGGTTACAGAATTTGGCTTCATTCACACAACGGTATCAATTTTGCAGTCCGCAAATCACGAATCTGCAAAATATGAATGTGGTTCTTGTGCTGTCCACATTTCTTTTGGGGACCCATTGACTTCCGTCGCAGACTCCTTCCTCCTCCCATTGCTAGCATGGTAGATGCTGGAGTTAACTGGTGAGTTGTCTGTGAGTCGGTCCTCAAGCTCCTGTAATTCGCCCACTGGCCCCTGGTATTGCACATACGGCTCAGGTAGGTGAGTGTTAGGACTCGAGCTACTTGAGAATCCTTGTTGCAGTGCTCGGGCTCAGACAGGTCCTCCTGATAGGACATGTTTGCTAATCTCTCAATTTTAACATCAGTTTGAGGACTTAGGAAGATCTCAGAGTGCACCTGTCCTTGTTGTTATTAGATGGTACACATTTTGTTGATATATTTTATCTTTTTGCAGAATCAACATACAGATGCGGAAAGCACACGGATGATCCAAGTACTTTCTGCATCCGTATGCCCATTCTGCGAAAAGATAGAACGTGTCCTATACTTGTACTCAAAATGCAGATCATGGACCAGATTAAGTCAAACATGCAACGTAGGGATGCAACACAAAACACATGCAGTCGCATGCATGAAGCCTATACTATGTCAGCCAACAAAACCACCTTGTTGGACAGTCTGCTACACACAGGTTAAATTAATTCATATATAGGGTCAGTACTGAATGTCTTGTGAGCTTTAGAGGAAGCTCTAGATAAAATAAATCTGAACGGTAACATACAAGTATAGAAAAAAGTTAGAATGACAGACATGGTGGTGATGGCATCATCATTATATCATTATAGCAAAAGACTACAGCGGGTTATTACACACAGATCTTATTCATTGGCAGGAGGGCATTGTCATGTTTTGTGCATCAAAATTTCATTAAAGGGCCACAAGTCTGGCTTCTCCATACATCAGTAATCAGGGGAACCACCAACTCATTTTGCTTACAAAGATAATAGAATATTGCATATCTCCGCAACACATAAGTGAATTAATGAATGACAACCTAATACTTGGTCAGATTGTGTCTACCAGACCAGGCGTCACTCTTTCCAGTGGCTTTCTGGGTTGGCTGAACATCCAATGCACATTAGATGGTCAGCTGGTCCAGAAGATATTGCAGACTGCAGACGACCTTATCCTAATGAGTATGGCTGTCTTCAAGTTTAAGAGTTCTTGATCAAGGACCCCCTGGAAAGTTCCTTCTAAAACATACCATACCATTCATCCAGACTCCATCAGCATTCATAGAGGTTACACCATTAAGACATATTACCAGTAT
This sequence comes from Bufo gargarizans, assembly GCF_014858855.1. NCBI lineage: Eukaryota > Metazoa > Chordata > Amphibia > Anura > Bufonidae > Bufo > Bufo gargarizans. The sequence goes on along the minus strand of NC_058083.1, from coordinate 467,542,244 downwards.
TAAGCTGGCCATGCACGGGATAACTATTGGACAAACACTCTTCTAGCTGAAAGCCATCTCTCCCCATCCTGCCATACATATATTCATGCTTGGATCTTGTAGTGAATCGTAAGAGAGAAGAAAACCACTACAAAATACTTCTGGCAGTGGCTTGCCTCCTTGATAACCAAAGAATCAGGAGCTAAAATCCAATTTACCTGATCATCTCCAACATCTCTGGGAGGTCCCAATACATTAGGTGGTCGGCCAAAATCAGTGCGTTCGAAAGACAGATTTAATGTGTATAGCCAGTTGTAGACAAGAATATGTATTAGTTGTGGCAGCTATGCACTCATACCCAAATTATAGCTCTGCTTAAACCATTCTCAAGCTAAGAGTTTCTTGAAAAGCAAACAAGTAGGTGCTAAAACTAAGCATTTGCATCACTATTGGATTCTAGCTGGCCCAGAATCCTGCATGCCATTATTATTTTTTATTTTTACTCTTTGATTTATGGTAAACCCATGACAATTTGCTACAGCAGGCCGGGCCCTCGCTCTGGAAATGAGCATATGTTGCTCAGTTTTCTTTTGTAATGACATACTATATTAGTAATAATCAGGCTTATATTTGTTAATGCACTGTTAGGTAAGTAATGCCATCCCTAGACATGACTAATAAGTATCCAAACTGCAAAATTGCTGGAATCTATTAGAAATCTGAAAACGAAAAGGCAGAACATAAGGTGAATTAAATATTTAAAAAAATATATAAAGAAAAACATTGTGTACACTGTGCAAATAAAGGATTATAGTCTGGAGAGCTTTCAAAATAGCAGTTTCCCTTTATAGATTACAATGTAATTTTCTAGGCAACTAATTTCACTAAAGAGGATAATGGCTTGAGCAAAAGGCTAATCAGCTGCCAGTCATTGTTCTCAGAAGCACAAGATTTGAAATATCCATAGAATTTCTAACAGGTTGGCTTAAGCTTATTGCAGCTAAAGAGGAAATGCTAATTGGAAGGATATGTCTTTTTTTTTTTTATTTACCGCCTAAAACAACAGCTTTACACTTAATCAGGTTTCTCATCCAATGCATTCTTTATAAAAGGAATAGTAAAAAGGAAGAACACATACAGTGGCATGCAAAAGTTTTGACACCCCTATTCAAAATTAATGCTACTGTGGACAGTTAAAGGGGTTCTCCTGGAATTAAGAAAATGAAAATACTTAAATATTACTTTATTATAAATATATTCCTAAATACCTTTCATTAGTTATAATGGCTCGTTTTGTCTATGCAGAAAACATTCAGAGAAATGCACATCATAATCCCTGACAAGCAGAGCAGAGAGGAGGCTGAGGCAGCTTTTCAGCTCAGTGTTGATTAGGACAGGTTTTTGTGTACTAAAAGGACGGCAGCCATTTTATTTGCCCTTAGGATTGATCCCCAAACAAAATGAGCCATTATAACTAAATAAAGCTATTAGGGAATACATTTATAATAACGGAATATTACTGAATAAAGTATATTATTGAAATGAGCTCCAAAAGGCATAAGATTAAAGATGAAACACACTTTCAATATTTTAAGCAATATCAGTGCATTATTTTGGTTTTCTACAATTTTAGTAAAGGACAGGTAATGCAAATTTAAAACCTTTATATATACCCAGACTTCTCTAACTTTGCCCCAAAAAAGTAGCAGCTATGGATTCTTCTAAGCAGCTACCTAACACTCAGAAAATGGAAATGTTTTAGGTCCATAAAGCTAGAGAAGGCTATACGAATATATAGGTCTTAATTTCTTTAGTTTTCTATTTAATTAAGAAAAGGTAGCTAATAGGAGGTCAAGAAAAGGTCTGGAAAAATCTCAGAGACATCTGCTTGTTGGATTACTTGAAAAGCAAATCAGAACCCTCACTTGACTGCAAAAGACCTTCAGGAAGAATTAGAAGACTCTGGATTTGTGGTAAATTGTTGTACTGTTTATTTATTTTATGTTCAGCGACACCTGCACAAATATGGCATTTATCAAAGAGGGTTAAGAAGAGTGTTCTCATCACAAAATGCAGCATCTAAACAAGCCTGATGCATTTTGGAAACAAGTCCTGTGTACTGATGAGGTTAAAATATAACTTTTTGGCCACAAAGAGCAAAGGTATGTTTGGAGGAAAAAGGGCACTGAATTTCCTGAAAAGAACACCTCTTGAACCATTAATATGGGGGTGGATCAATCATGCTTTGGGGTGGTGTTGCAGCCAATGGCACGAGAAACATTTCACAGGTAGAGGGAAGAATGGATTAAAATGAAATTCCAGCCAATTATGGAATCAAACATAGCACCAACTGTAAGAAAAAAAGGTGAAGTTGGAAAGAGGATGGCCTCTTCAAATGAATAATGATCCTAAACGCACCTCAAAATCCACAATAGATTACCTCAAAAGGCGCAAGCTGAAGGTTTTACCATGACCCTCACAGTCCCCTGATTTGAATATTAATAATCTGTAGCTAGACCTCAAAAGTGCAGTGCATGCAAGACGGCCCAGTAATCTCACAGAACTAGAAGACTTTTGCAAAGAAGAAAGGATGAAAATCCCTCAAACAAGACTTGAAAGACTCTTGGCTGGCTATAAAAAGCGTTTACAAGCAATGGTATTTTCCAAAGGGGGTGCTACTAGGTACTAACCATGCAGGGTGTCCAAAGTGTTGATTCGGTCACTTTCCCTTTTTAGTTATCTTGAAAATGTAAATGAAGAAAAATGTACTTACAATACAAATGTGTCTTTAACTTTATTCTTTTTGGAGATCATTTTAACTTCAACTTGCTTATCTGTTCACAATAACAGTAATTGTGACTAGGGGTGCCCAAACTTTTGCATACTATTGTAACTTATCAACAGCCAGTGCTTAAAACGACACACACAAAAAACACATTCACTTACATAGACAGGGTGGAGTTGGAGCAACTGGGCTTTGGTGACTGGTTAGGTCCCTTGGCCACATAACTGAGCACTAGCACCAGTAAAAGTTGGTGTGGCAATACAGATTTTGGTCTGGGATCTGTAACTTCAAGTTAAGCTGACCATACACATTACATAAATGTTGGCCAAAACGATCACTTTCAATAGTGCCATGTGTAGGCGGCTTCCCAGCCAGTATATGTCAGGGGAGAAAAGGATCAAGGCACGTGGATTTCAACTTCCTGATCCTTTTGTTCTTAAATTGATGGTAAAGGTGCTTTACAGCAGCTTTCGCCCCTCTCCCCTTTCAGGACTTTAGAGATCACAAGTACGGAGGTCTGCAAATGCAGCCAAGCTTCCCCATGAGAATGGAGCAGTGGCGCACATGTGTGACCACCATTTTATTCGCTTCCAAGGGACTGCAGCGGCCACTGTACTAAGCAGTCCCATAGAAGTGAATGGTGCGGTCACCACGTTCAACAACAGTTCAACAACACTTGCAGAGATCCTTTCTTATGATCATTGGGGGTCCCAGCAATTTCCCCCTAGCCTGTACATATGGGATAAGTGGTGTTAGTGGCACAACATAATTTAAATGGGTTCTCTGGGAATTAAGAAAATGAAAATACTTAAATATTACTTTATTATAAACATATTCCCAAATATATTTCATCATTTATAATGGCTTCTTTTGTCTAAGGCGCAATCATCAGGTGAAATAAAATGGCCACGGTCCTATTAGTACACAGAAAACCTGTCCTAATCACAAAGCAGGACAGGTTACTTCAGAACCCTGAGCTAGAGAGCTGCCTCCTCCCCCTCTGTTTTGCTGGTCAGTGATTATGGTCTTGAATACAGATAAGATCTTCAGCTGAACTGCTATAGGAATGGAGTCCATGAGGAGACATGAAGTACATAGAGGATGGACAGGAAAGACTGTGGTAATGGAGACTGCATACAAGTGCTGCTGCTCATTAGCCACATCCCACCTCCTCTATGTACTTCATGTCTCCTCAAACTCCATTCCTACAGGGATTCAGCTGAAGATCATATTAACCTGTATTTAGGATCATAGTCCCTGACAAGCAGAGCAGAGAGGAGGATGAGGCAGCTCTTTAGCTCAGTGTTGTGAAGTAACTTGTCCTCCTGTGTGATTAGGACAGATTCTGTGTGCACTAATAGAACGGTGGCTGTTTTATTTCTCCTAATTATTGCTCCCCAGACAAAAATAAGCCATTATAACTAATGAAAGGTATTTGGGAATGTATTTATAATAAAGTAATAATTAAGTATTTATTTTTTATGCCGGGAGAACCCCTTAAAGCTACCTATACACATTAGCCTAAAGTTGATCAAAACAGACAATATCAACCAAATTTAAAATTTTTATCCAACTGATTACAGACCATCATCATCTGAAAACAAGTCATCTGAACAATGAGTTCTTCATCTTCCATCACCATTTACATGTTAAAATATCAAGAAACTTTGACTACAAATAAAGTCCCATCTTTTCGTTCAGTAACTGTGCCTGTCTCTAGGGCACTTTGAGAGAACGTGCATTGTTATTCCGTATTGAGACTTTTAAGTTTGCCATCTTGATTTTCTCTCTGAAGGGATGTAAAAGTTATACATGTACAACATGCTAGCTTTCACTTGGTTGTTTACTTGGTATATTAGAGATTTTAACGCATTTGGGCTGAAGGTTGAGGTGACTTCTTTATCAAGCAGAAGATATGGAGACATAAATGATCAGCTAAGAAACCCTGCAAAGGGCTCTAAAACCTGTTCCCTCGCATAAATCAGAAGGCAGAAACCAAGGTAGTGGCTTCTCTAATTAAAAAAAAATAAACACTTTGACTTTTTTCCTTTTTAATTGATATTAAAGTGCGGTCCCATTGCACAGAGCATGGTGGTTGCTTTGAGCCCTACTGCTGAGAATTAAATGTTTGATAAATGAGGGCTGTGATAATTTGTGCTCAACTTGTTTCCCCTCAGTGATGAAACATCTGGCTGGATAATTTACACCTAAAGCACTATAGACAAAGTACAACAGTCAACAATTGGACTTTTAAATTAATGTAAATGGCATACCACAAATAAAAAAATTACTAAAATAGTAGCACTTCACAATCAATTTAATTTCATTGAGGATGAATTAATAAATGGTTTGGCTCATGTTTACTAAACCAATAATGGGGACATTCTGAAGTAATAGTCTTGGGTGGGAGTTATTCCCCATGACCTGATCAGACCCCAGGGAATGCTCAATTAATCTGAAAGCATGCAAAAAATGACAAAAAGAGGACTCCAGAAACTAATGACACCCTGACATAAGGATTCTGAAATATCTTATAACTTGCATTGTTTAGTTCCTAGTTTCAGGTGCTGCACATCTCGTATCTTCACAGCATATGCTGTGAAGATACGAGATGTGCAGCACCTGAAACTACGGATACTGGAAGCCTGTGCTAGCATTTCTCCTGTGGTGTTGCCATCAGTGTGTGAAGAGTCGGAGAAGAGGGTTGCATTGACAATCCAACACAATGGGCAGAACATTGAACACATTTTATAAGTGGTCAGAAACTTATAAATAACTCATGAAAGAATACGTTAAAACCAAGCACACCATTGTTTTTCTTGTGAAATTCCCAATAAGTTTGATGTGTCACATGACCCTCTTCCTATTGAAAAAACAAAAGTTGGATTCAAAATTGCCGACTTCAAAATGGCCGCCATGGTCACCACCCATCTTGAGAAGTTTCCCCCCCTCACATATACTAATGTGCCACAAACAGGAAGTTAATATCACCAACCATTCCCATTTTATTAAGGTGTATCCATATAAATGGCCCACCCTGTATATATAATACTAGAAATTAGCAAATCAATTATATTAATGTGGAATTCATCCAGAATTTCCCAAAATACATCAGAAATATGTCAGCAAAACATAACTGTATGATTTTTAACTTTCTGCCTGCCACCGTTCCCTCAAAATAAAGACTTTTATAATATGCTAATGAGGTGCTAGTGGGGCATTGCTGCAGCACCTAGAGGTTCCGTCTTCTCACCCTTTGGCACGCCCATGTCCAGTTGATTGACGTCCTAGTTCTCCTCAGTGCCCCATAAATCCCACGCCTGCGCCGTCCCGTTTAGTATTCGATGCAGGCGCAGTTAGTGAGGGTGCTCTCCTGCTGCCGACTTCACTCACGGCACCTGCGCCAAATACGAAACGGGGCGGCGCAGGCATGGGATTTACGGGGCACTGAGGAGAATTAAGACATAAATCAACTGGACATGGGCATGCCAAAGGGTGAGAAGACAGACCCTCTAGGTGCTGCAGCAATGCCCCACTAGCACCTAGAGGCTCATTAGCAAATTATAAAAGTCTTTATTTTGAGAGAAGTTAAAAATCATCCAGTTATGTTCTGCTGACATTAGCACATCGCTAATGTCAGCCAGATACATAATGATTTTTCTGATGACAGAAACCCTTTAAATAGAGACGTGGAATGCAATACTCTTTACACGTACTACACATACTAAGTGCTCTCCATAATGAGAAAAAAGACCCCCAGACAACGCATATATATATATATATATATATATATATATATATATATATATATATTGCCCAGAAACCCATAGTTGCAATCTAGATTATATTTTATCTTTCCAGAAAAATAAAATAGGAGACCAGAGACCCACTTTCAAGGCAATTGGAGCAAATCAGATTTGGGTGGAATTGATTCAACCTGAATCAAAGTTTTTCAGAGAATCAGGCCTAAAAAGAATTTTAACAAATTTTGCTCATCTCTACCTAGAACCAAGGAAAAGGATCATAAATCATCCTATGATGTCAGAAAAGCCTTTCCCAAAGGCCTAGGGAACAGCTTTGTAGATCTCAAAGAACACAATCCAATCTGATCCTTGGCTCTAAATGCATGGGTCATACAGAAAGACATAATATGCTTGTGTGCATGACTCTCTAAACGGCTCTAGAAGACGTTGTGGCACATTTATACCTAGCTTTAAATTAGTGTGGGTTTCAAAGAACATGCACACATGAATAACCATATGTTAAATTGGCTGCATCTGTAGGTTACCATATGACAAAATTGGATCCATCTTCCCAATTTAACCCTACAGTAGTTTATAACCATGTAACTAAAAACACTACAAAGGAAAATGCAACCATGTGAGAAGGAAAAAGCCAGGAGGAACGCTCTTTTGGAAAAACAGGGAAATATATTGTAGCCGTGTGTCTGTAATATAACGAAATAAGCAATGGGAAAGCATTTTGCAGATTTGAAATTAGTTGTGAAAGCTTTCTGATTAGTTGATAATCAAATCTCTCTTTTAGAGGCACGAAATCAGGTTCTCTCAAAACTACAATTTGTTTTGGAAGCAAATGCCGCAGCTGCACTAAACACATAATGGCTGAATTTGATCTAGCTGCGAATAATTAGATTACGGAAGGATTGCTGTTTTAAAATATTAGATTTAGCTTCATTTACCTATGTTTGCACAGTTCACATTACCCAAAAGGACAACAAACTGGAGACTGGACAAGAGGGTCTTTCATTAAACAATTTGCCCCCTTCCTAGACATGATCCTGAAGCGTAGAGCTGGCAATTAACTTGCACACAATCAGCTTTAAAAGCACTTGGATCCTAAAGAATCTGACCATTGCCAGGTATGAACCATGTGTTCCTTTTATATGGCACTGGCAAGGTTTCAGCATATGCTATTCACTGCTACACAGACTGAAGCCTGTCTGAAGAAAGATGATATATTACTGTAATGAAGGCAAAAAAGGCCAATCCGCTCCAAAGCATACGCCGTCTTCCTTTTATGCTGAGAACTGATGCAAGAAATAAGAGTTAAAAGAGTGGGAGCGACAGAAGGTAGCACCCTGGGTTCTGAACAATTAAAGAAAAAAAAACTTTTGGGTTTTGCAGTTGGATCCAAGCAGAGATTTTTGGATTTTTAATATAAATCCAGCTTCTCAATTGCTGCATATTCCAGAGGACTCAGGGGTTTTACTTTTTAATGACATAAGTTATAAATGTTGAGCAGTAAACTGCAAACTTTCCAGAATAAAACTTTGGTGCCTTGTCCAAGCCCACACACCTAACCAAAGGAATAGACGAGATCTACTTAATGACGGTAATGTACCCTATAGCTGGACTGGAAATGGGGTAGCCGTAGACTCCAGTACTTGAGTATGGTCTCTAAACAACCAGAAATTTTCACAGGTGGCTCCAAGGCTATGATGAAAAGTTGAAAGATAGTTGAAGTAAACAACTAAAAATATTAAAGTTTTTTGGGCTAGATGTACACGAAGTTCGCTTGATGGAGTGCGATGTGTTGGGATTATAGAAAATCACATTATTACTATTCGAAAATCTGGTAATAAGGGTAAGTATATAGTATCAAAAGTTGCTCAAATACATTACATTGCTATAATCAACTAGTTTTGCCTAGACGCACATCTACATTGTATGTAAAGGTGTTAAACGCTCTCAAACATCACATCTAAGGGAAGAAAATTGTTACATTGGCGGCTCATGCCATTGCCCCACTACTTGGGGTAGGTACAGGCACTGATACGCTCACTCTGTGTTTATTGCAGTTCTAGCACCCTGGGCACTGGTGCCTGTTGTGTCTATTAGGGACATTCTACCATGAACAGTACTGTAAGGGTTAACCCTTCTTTTTCTCTGTGTTTAGTTGCTAGGCTGTCTCCAATTGCTAATTAACTTATGCTATATATCCTGTGCGGTTTGTCTCATTCATTGCTTGAGTAGTAAGGGTACTAGTTTGGCAATTCCTTGCTACAGTGTTTGTTTCTGTTGTTTGTTCGTGTACTGACCTTTACCTATTTACTGCATTCTGACCCGCGTCTGTTTACCATAGTGACCCTCTGCTGCCAGCGCTAACCTCAGACCGCTTTGATGTATTTGCATATACTTTGACCTCAGCCAGTTAATGACTATGGGTTTTCCCTGATCCCTTTGTGCAAGAAGTAGCAGTCTGGTGACTGCCCTGCAGCGAAGTCCAGATCCCTATACCAAGGTTAAATGGTGAATGCCAGGGGACTGCCAGGATAACCCAAAGTCAAGCCGGTTGGTTGACACAATAGTTCCACAACCACTAACCTAACTGAAATTGATCATACACTTGCATAATTTATTTGTTTTGCCTCTAGATATCCAATAGCACCCATTTCTTTTCCATGGCTTAAAAATTAATGGAGTTTGTGATTAAAGGAGGCTTTCAGGACTTACCTGTTGATGAACTAGCCTAAGATTTGGTCATCAATACTAAATCAGTGAGGTTCTGACTATTGGCAATCCTGACGATCAGCTTATTTTCACAATTTCAGCTCTGCATGCCATGTGGTGGCTGTGTGTGGTTACAGCAATACTGCTCAAGTACACTCTTTGGTTATGATTTTACATTTTTACATAGATCTACCAAAGAGAAGAAGTCCTTTTCCATTATACTTGTTCTTGGTTTATGCTTGGTTTGGAAATACTGATGTAAGATAATAAAAAATGTTGTCTGTCTATGGGGTCTTATGCATTGTGGGAATATAAATTCAAAAGGTTTGAATTTGGTTCTGTTTAAATCTCAGTTTTTTAAGGAATTTACAAAAGTATTAAAGGAGTTGTCTGCTTTTTTATATTGATGACCTATCCTCAGAATAAGTCATCAATAGAGCTGAGCAAACCTGCCTTTTGGCAGGTTCAAGTTCGGGTTTGGGGTTTAAGTGAATTATTTAAAGAGTATTCCCATCACAGACAATGGGGGCATATTGCTAGGATATGCCCCCATTGTCTGATAGGTGCTGGTTCCACCTCTGGACTTGCACCTACAACGAGAATGGAGCGGGAAGAATTGTGGCTGGAGGATACCTGGTTTTCCTGGGTCCGTCCACCACCAAGTGCTGCTCCGCACTGCTCCCATACAAGTGAATGGGAGCGCTCTCATTCATTTCTAAGGGGCTGACAGAAAGTTATAAATGTTGGGCAGTAAACTGCAAACTTTCCAGAATTAAACTTTAGTACCCTATCCAAGCCTCATGGCAAAACCCCTTTAATGGATTCCGTTCTCCTTTAGAGACATTCCGTTTTGCACGCTGTCATATTACAAGGGTATGGCCAGCAGAATGGAACCCTTGGAGCTGGCCATACACTTGTATTATGCGGCATGCCAGCATTGAATTACATGATGGATTCCGTGAGAATTCACTTAAACCCCAAACCAGAACTCAACTCTAGTCATCAATATAAGATTGGTGATTAGATGACTCCCGGCACACCTGCTGATCAGCTGTTTGAAGGGAAGCAGCCGTCCTATTGAAGGGAATGGGACATGTAGTTGTAATTACACCTGTTCACTGCTGCAGCTGTGAAAACTAGGAGATAAACAGTGAAAAGAAGGCATTCCTCATACGATATTGATGGCCTATCCTAAGGCCGTTCTACGACCCTGCAAAAGAGAGAGTGTGTCCTATTATTGTCTGTTTTGTGGACAAAGGTAGGACATTTCTAGAGAAGTGTGAAAAAAATATAGCAGATCTGTGCTTTGTTGACCCCAAAATGGATGCAATTGTTTGCATCTTATCCCGAAAATAGGTAATCAATATTAAAAACCTGGAAACCCCTTTAAAAGCAACTCACATACAATCATAATTGAAATTATGATTAAATCTTGGCCTGTCTTTTTAACTACTGTTTTTGTATCATAAACTTATTTTGTAAAATTGAAAAGACAGGCCAAAGATTCAATGTTATAAAAGTACAACCGATGAATCATCAAGAGGTAAAGAAACACATGAGACGTCCCTTTTTTTTTACAGTATTTGGAGACAATTGTACGTAACCTCAGACCCTGCCACCTTTTAATAAGTACTCAGTAGTAAAAGTCCTGGTATAATATGGCAGTGGTGCAAATATAAGTGTGCTCAGGCGCCGACGTCGCAAGCAGTTACTGCAAATCAATGAGACCATGGGAATATAAGTATCCAAATGACACATTTAATAACTTGTAAAATGATGTAACCAACTTCTCAAGAATTATGTGAAAATGAGTACATCATTATGCTTCACTGTGCTGAAATTCAATGTGAGGAACATGAAAAGAAGAACTGGGCTTTGAAGTCTATACACAGCTTTGCCAAACAGTGAAATAATTAAAAATGTTATAAATAGCAATATCCATGGTTAAGCTTCTGTGGGTGAAATAATGCCGGAAAGAAAGACGTCGTATATTTATACAAGTAAAAGTCATAAAACTGAGCTCTAGAGGAAAATAAGATTGCTGCTCATATATGAGAACCATATGGTAATGGTCATATTTAGAGATGAGCGAATTTTCAAAAATTCGATTCGCTTGGTTCGCCGAATTTTCTAAGAAAAAAAAGTGGGGAGGGTGGGAACAGCATGAGAAGTCCACAGAGTGGCCCTAGGACATAGTGTTGAGGTGGAAGCAGCATGAGGAGACCACAGAGTGGCCTAATGTCAGAGTCTGCATCAGGAGGAGGCCAAAAAGTGGCACAATAACAGTGTGGAGATGGAGGCAGCATCAGGAGGCCACAGTGCGGCACAATGACAGAGCGTGGAGGTGGTGGCAGCATCAGAAGGCCACAGAGTGGCAAGGTGACAGTGTGGAGGTGGCAGCAGCATGAGGAGACCAAAGAGTGGCAAGGTGACATAGTGTGGAGGTGGCAGCAGCCGCATCAGAAGACCACAGAGTGGCAAGGTGACAGTGTAGAGGTGGCAGCAGCATAAGGATACTACAGAGTGGCAAGGTGACATAATGTAATGGTGGCAGCAGCATCAGGAGGCCACAGAGTGGAGAGGTGACAGTGTGGAAGTGGCAGCAGCATCAGAAAACCACAGAGTGGCAAGGTGACATAGCGTGGAGGTGGCAGCAGCATGAGGAGACCACAGAGTGCGAAGGTGACATAGTGTGGAGGTGGCAGCAGCATCAGGAGTCCACAGAGTGACCCAGTGACAGAGTGTGGAGGTGGGTGGCAATACCAGTACCAGCTGAAGATGGTGGGTGAAAGAAGGAGCACTTGGCATCACATGTGTGGCATCAGACAGATGGAAGCATCAGAATAGTAGTTGAGGCAGTTAGCCAGAAGAAACCGGTCTCTTTTGTCAAAGTGTTGGTGTGGCACCATGGATGATCTAGTCTGATGTATCAGGCATTGGTGGGTGGAAATCCAGGCTGATCCATGCCTGATTCATCTTGACAAAGGTCCATTTCTTAACATTTTGGGTGGACAGGCGAGTTCTTCTTGGGGTAACTATAGCCCCCGCCGCACTAAACACCCGCTCTGATGTCACACTACTGGCTGACCAGGACAGCTTTACCAGGGCAAACTCAGCCAGTTGCAGCCACAAATCCAGTTTGGCTGCTCAGTAGTCCAGAGGATCTTTAATGTGGGGTGACAGGGTGCTGTCCAAGTATGCCACCACCTGCTGGTTCAGGTTCTGCTCAAGGTTTAGATGCTGCTGCTGGTGAGTAGTTTCTTCACTAGGCGGGTGAAGAAAGCTGCTCATCAGCGACTCTAGGCTCAGGCTGCTGCTCATGGAGCTGGTACTGCTCCTGCCACCCCACCCCTCCCCAGAAGCCATGGCAGTAGAATGTGAGCACATAGGGGCCCCCCGGTCAGACCTGCGAGAAGATGGATAATGGCACATATAGCGGCCAACTGACTACATAGGATGTCTCTATAGTAGTGTTTGTCCTCCCTCTCAGCAGGTGATAAAAAGGCCCCCATTTTGGATCAGTAGCAAGGGTCCAACAAGGTAGATAGCCAGAAGTCATCCCTCTGCACAATGGTGACAATTCAGCTGTCACTACACAAGCAAGTGAGCATGCATAGGGCCACTAGTGCAAGTGACTCGGAGGGACTCCCTGCCGCCATCTCCACTGCATAGTGCCACGGTGTGTCTGGGTCATCTGCCCAGTCTTCCTCCTCGCCCTGTAGCTCCTCTGGCTGCTCCTACTCCTCCTCTCCTGTCACCTGTGAAAACACCCATTTTGCTACACATTGCTTGTGCTACAACGTCCTCTTCCTCCTCCAGTTCAGCCCCCACAGGGCTCATGTGGCCGTGAGATCTAGACGCCACGTCTCCAGTCCCCTGATCAGCCAGAATTACCAGCATCTGTTCCAGGACATGAAGCAGTGGAATGACATTGTTCATCCCGTAGTCTTGGCGACTGACAAATAACGTGGCCTCCTCATAGGGCTTGAGCAAACGGCAAGTGTCACGCATGAGCTGCCACTGGCTGACATTGAACTTACACAGGGAAGTACTCCTATCCACTTGGATCATCAAGAAATCGTTTATGGCCTTTCTCTGTTCGTACAGTCGGTCCAACATATGGAGAGTGGAATTCTAACGGGTGGAAATGTCGCATATCAGCCTATGTTGGGGGATGCCGTTTTGCCACTGCAGCTCAAGAAGGGTTTGCTTTGCGGTGTACAAGTGTCTGAAGTGCATGCAAAGTCTCCTGGCCATATTTAGGATATCTTCTAGATGGGTGGGAGACTTCAGAAACCGATTGACAACCAGATTGAACACGCGTGCCATGAAGGGTGCATGGCTCAGCACTCCTTGATGCAGTTTGTCACCATGGTTGCGATCTTCAGTTGTCGAGGAGAAAGCCAGGATTTGATTTCTTGATGAAGGACATGGAGCAGATCATCCCCTGTGTGACTCCGTTCGCCCAGGCAAATGAGATGCAGAACAGAGTGACACCGCTGTGCCCTGCAGATGTGGTATGCTGAAGGAGAACTATGAATTGTCCCTGCAGTGGAGACCGAGGAAACGGTGGAGGATGATGAGGCTGAGGCGGACATTGTCGCAGGACCAAAGGTGTGAAAACATGGAGGCGGAAGCAGTGTCACCTGGCCAAGTTGCTGGTGTGGCTTTGCAGGACCCACATTCACCCAGTGGGCCGGAAAGGACATGTATTGTCCCTGAGCGTCGTTACAGCATCACACGTCAGCACTGCCGTGCACTTTGGCAGACACAGACAGGCTCAAGGACTGGCCCACCTTCTGTTCTACATGTGTGTGCAGGGTTGGTACTGCCTTTTTGGCAAAGAAATGACGGCTTGAGACTCTCCACCTCAGCTCGGCACAAGCCATCACTTCTCTAAAAGGTGCAGAGTCAAACACCACTTGGAAAGGGAGGGACTGCAGCACCAGCAACTCCGACAGGATCATGTTCAGCTTCTGCGCCGTTGGATGAGTGCACGCATACTGTTGTCTTTTGGCAAACGCTTCGGTGATCGATTGCTGACAAAATGCGTGATGAGGAGCAGGAGCATCAGGACCGGTAGATGATGGGAAGGACATAATGCAGCGGCTGATGCGGCAGGCTGGACCACCACATCGGAGCCACGGTTTTCCAAAGCCACTTTATGGTGACACTGCATATGTTGACGCAGGGCCGTGGTGCCAATATTGGCACCCTGGCCACGCATCACCTTCTGCCCACAGATTCTACATATGACCATGTTCACCTGCTCTGGCAACTTAAAAACTGCCACACATTCGAGTAGGTGGGTTTACCCCAACATTACGCACGGAGTGACTGCTACTGCTGCTGCTGCCTCTGCGAACCGATGCATCGCCACTTCCCGGGCAGGTAGGCTCTTGCGAAGCGGGTGGTCTACCCCGAGCAAGTTTGGCTACCGACCTCCCACTGCTGCCACCCTGCTGACTCCCGGCCACGATGGCAACTTGCTGGCTCCGCGACTGCCTCACGAGCAAGCTGACATCGAACTTACACAGGGAAGTACTCCTATCCTCTTGGATCAACAAGAAATCGTTTATGGCCTTTCGCTGTTCGTACAGTCGTTCCAACATATGGAGAGTGGAATTCTAACGGGTGGAAATGTCGCATATCAGCCTATGTTGGGGGATGCCGTTTTGCCACTGCAGCTCAAGAAGGGTTTGCTTTGCGGTGTACGAGTGTCTGAAGTGCATGCAAAGTCTCCTGGCCATATTTAGGATATCTTCTAGATGGGTGGGAGACTTCAGAAACCGATTGACAACCAGATTGAACACACGTGCCATGCAGGGTGCATGGCTCAGCACTCCTTGATGCAGTCTGTCACCATGGTTGCGATTTTCAGTTGTCGAGGAGAAAGCCAGGATTTGATTTCTTGATGAAGGACATGGAGCAGGTCATCCCCTGTGTGACTCCATTCGCCCAGGCAAATGAGATGCAGAACAGAGTGACACCGCTGTGCCCTGCAGATGTGGTATGCTGAAGGAGAACTATGAATTGTCCCTGCAGTGGAGACCGAGGAAACGGTGGAGGATGATGAGGCTGAGGCGGACATTGTCGCAGGACCAAAGGTGTGAAAACATGGAGGCGGAAGCAGCGTCACCTGGCCAAGTTGCTGGTGTGGCTGTGCAGGACCCACATTCACCCAGTGGGCCGGAAAGGACATGTATTGTCCCTGAGCGTCGTTACAGCTCCACACGTCAGCGCTGCCGTGCACTTTGGCAGACACAGACAGGCTCAAGGACTGGTCCACCTTCTGTTCTACATGTGTGTGCAGGATTGGTACTGCCTTTTTGGCAAAGAAATGACGGCTTGACACTCTCCACCTCAGCTCGGCACAAGCCATCACTTCTCTAAAAGGAGTCAAACACCACTTGGAAAGGGAGGGACTGCAGCACCAGCAACTCCGACAGGATCATGTTCAGCTTCTGCGCCGTTGGATGAGTGCACGCATACTGTTGTCTTTTGGCAAACGCTTCGGTGATCGATTGCTGACAAAATGCGTGACGAGGAGCAGGAGCATCAGGACCGGTAGATGATGGGAAGGACATAATGCAGCGGTTGATGCGGCAGGCTGGACCACCACATCGGAGCCACGGTTTTCCAAGGCCACTTTATGGTGACACTGCATATATTGATGCAGGGCCGTGGTGCCAATATTGGCACCCTGGCCACGCTTCACCTTCTGCCCACAGATTCTACATATGACCATGTTCACCTCCTCTGGCAACTTAAAAACTGCCACACATTCGAGTAGGTGGGTTTACCCCAACATTGCGCACTGAGTGACTGCTACTGCTGCTGCCTCTGCGAACCGATGCATGGCCACTTCCCGGGCAGGTAGGCTCTTGCGAAGCGGGTGGTCTACCCCGAGCAAGTTTGGCTACCGACCTCCCACTGCTGCCACCCTGCTGACTCCCGGCCACGATGGCAACTTGCTGGCTCCGCGACTGCCTCACGAGCAAGCTGCCACCCTCTTCTCCTGATGATGATGAAGCCCCTTCGTCACCCAGCTCCCAAGTGCGATCAGCTATATCATGATCATAGAGTACTGTCTGCACGTCACTGATGTCCTCCTCAACCGTCTCTGGGTCAGGAGCCGGACAACTTGCAACACCAGCTCCCACGCCACTCTCCTCATCACTACGTGCCCGTCTAGTGGGGGAAGTGGCGGATGTCTCCTCCACATCTTGGCTTGCCAGTAGCTGCTGACTGTCTTCTAGTAGCTTGTCCTCACTCTATAGTTGAGCTGAGCCCACAGCATACAATACTTCTATGGCTGAGGGAACAGAACAGGACAGAAGCAGGATGAGGACAGGTGAGGGCACAGGGCCTGCTCACAGACCATGCCAAATAAGGGTTGTATCCGACAAACCCCCCGACCCTTGGCTGGGGATGACTGAAGTCAAAGATCAAGTCAACCATTCAAGAACTGCTGGGTTGCTGGTCAAGCCTCTCTAAGTGACCCCTGCTGCCATGGCCACTTACTCTGCTGTGACCTCTGCCTGCACCAGAAACATTTAGGCCTCTGCCACACCCATAGGCAGGGCCTGGCACTTCTCTGTCTGATATACTATTAGATTAAATAAATAAATAGGAAATTGAAACACCCCAAAAAAGTCCGCAATTTTTTCACTTCACCACACAACGGCTAATAAGCTCTTTTTTCCCCACTAATACACACAAAAAGAGCTTTAGAGCATATAACTGCACCGCTGAACGGCAAATATATTTTTATTTTGCCACTATTACACGACAAAAAGGGCTTTAGAACATATAACTGCACCGCTGAATGGCAAAAAGGCCCTTTTTTCCACTTCTACATGCTACAGAAGGCTTTAGAACATATAACTGCACCGCTAAACGGCAAATATATTTTTATTTTGCCACTAATACACAACAAAAAGAGCTTTAGAACATATAACTGCACCGCTGAATGGCAAATATATTGCACAAGGACAAATAAGACTTAGAAATTTTTCCTTGTAATAAACCCTGTTATTGGATCTATCAAACAGCACTTGCATCCCAATAACAAGAACTGGAATTACAGAGCTGTATAATGGCAATTTGGGTGCCTAGTTAGTACTGCAAGGTGTAATAGGATTGTTCCTATTACCCAGGCTGTAACCTCCCCTACTGAACCCTGTTCAACATAAATGCTGTGGAATGATTCTTCCCTATCCTCTCCCTACACCTTGAATAATCTTTCCCTGCACAATGAAATCTTTCCTAGCACTGAAAAATGGCAGAATCCAAGATGGCTGAGGCTATTTATAGGGCTGTGACATCACAGGGCTGGCTGGCTGCTGATTGGCTGCATGATGGCATTATGCAGTCAATCAGCAGGCAGCCAGCCAGCCCTGTGATTGGCTGCATGATGGCATTATGGGTCATCCTGCCTTCCCAGAGTTCTTTGCTCCATGTCCTCACACGTGCAGCAGCCATTTTAGAAAAAATGTGATTCATTATCACGAAGCGTGAGGAAATTCTCATTCAGTGCAAATCAAATTTTTTCTGAAATTTAGAACAAATTCCACTTGGTCAACTTTGATTCGCTCATCTCTAGTCGTATGTATACCACAAATTCACAAATTAAACTGTTCCTGGTGCCCTGTAGTTGACATACAGTATCCTAGACATACTTTTATACCCATTTGTTGATATTCATTCATATACTAATTAGTTAAAAAGAGCTCACGAGGCAGTCCCCATCGCTAACGGTGCCCAGACACTTCCATCTGAAATCGAGCCCCACTCCTTCCCCTCGGCATGTTTTTCGGCCTCCCTATGGTCCCGAAGTGATCGAGCCACTGGTTGAAATCCTGCATGTTCAGTGCAGTGAACCTTATGACACCGCTTCCCACAGAAGGGCACTGACTGTGTAGGGGTGAACCGAGTTGAGCTGTGCGCCTGCGCAAGATTTCTACTGGTGCCTCGATATGGTTGAGACTAGAAGAAGGAGTAGGGTGGCCGGTCATCTGGCCTAAATCCGGTTTCCTGTCCTTAGTCTGGCCTGGATGGACGCTAGGGTCCCCTCCTTTTCTCATTGCATTGCACTGACTAAGCGTGTGCTACTGCTATAAACTGACTGACTGGAGCTTTCTCTCACCCCCACACAGTCACTAGAGCTGTTCAACATGTCGCTGTGACTAAATGAAAGTGATAGAAGTACTCTAGGCCCCCGCGTAACTCCCCTTAAGGTCTCCATCTAATCTTTTTTTTCTCTTGCTGGGCACCATTACTGGGAGAGGGAGCGTGATTTAGTGCAGATGGGGGCATGACCAAGGATGTCCTCCTATTTGCAGTTAAGCAAGTGGCCACCCCAAGAAGGAGGCAGAGATAATGCACCAAGGTGAGGTGTGGGGCTCGATTCAGCAGTATGTGCCCAGGCACCATTAGTTGTGGGGACTACAGTTTGGGCTCTTTTCAGCTAATTTACATAAATTAATGAATGAATCAAAGGGCATTTTTCAAGGACTTTGGTGTGTAGGTAGCTGTTTTAGAAGGCAGCATCACTCGCAGTAAAGCCTTCTCTCTGTTTCCCGCAGACTCAATGATGTCAAAACTATCATCACTGGCCTGGGTGTGGCTTAGGTCCATTGAAGTGAATGGGGCTGAGCCACGCCCAGACCAGTGATAATTGTTGGGATGTCACTGGGCCTACGGAAACAGGGAGAAGGCACTACGGGCAACAACCGATCAGATGCTGATAATCTATCCAAAGGATAGATCATCAGTAATAAAAAGGTGTAAAACCCCTTTAATGGTGATGTGGACGAAGCCTAACAGACATGTTAGAGTCAGGTTCCTCTTGACTCACAGTAGTCAGTCTCTGGGAAAGCTCTCACATCACATACTGACCCACTTTACATTCCTCCATTACTCCAGCATTTTACCAAGCAGTAAACCTACAAAACATACAAATGGGTTTCTACAATCATCAGATGGAACGTAGAAAAAATTAAAAACAAAAGAAAGGAGATTTCTAAGTAACCAACTGAAATATGATTCCCAGCAGAGCGTCTTTAGCAGAATTTCTCACAAAGATTTACCGGCTTTGCTAAGGTATTTCTAATGCATAAGAATTGTTCACTAGGCTTTAAATCACAGCTATGGAAAACATCCAGTAAGAGTCTGGGAGCACAGAAAACAACCGCAACACTAAAAACTGAAGCTACAATACAGAACTGCGGTTTCAAAAAATAAATAAAAAAATAGACTGTGCTTGTTACCTCCCCCTTTCACAATAAATATATAAGTAATTGGAGCAAAAACTAGTTTTTCTCTTGGCAGAATTAACAACGATACCTTACAATTAAAAGTTTAATTATCATCATCATCATCATCAGGAGCAAAAAATTATTACTGTTTATAGTACCATAATATTAATATACAGTACATACATTTATAAGTGTGTAAAAATGAACTTGGTTTAACCCCCACCAAGACTGTCATGCATGCATGTGGCACCCATGGTGCAGACTCAGGAGCTGTGCCCATCCCATCACCTGTAGTAGTTGGCTGTGACTGGCAGCTGACATTGGCTGCAATCAAAGGTAACTGTAAGCTCAGCAACTGAGCCATTAAATGCTGCGGTTAATAGAGGCCAAGGCCCTTATAAACAAAGGGAGAGGGCGCTCTCCCCACTGGGAGCCCAAGCGGGTTTCCATGGCGGCTAGTACCTAAGAAATTATTATATTATTCATTTTGGGGGCCCACCGTACGGATACATTCAAATATTACCTGCTCACACACCAGCAAGATGCTACCGGATGATTGAATATGGGGGTACCTGCAACAACTTTGAGAAGGTAGGTATTGGGGAGAAGAGGATACTGGCTATCCTTCCACTATACCTAGAAGTCATTTCAGCTCTGATCGTGTCTATAATAATAAACTGGGGAGATTTTCTTTAATAATCTATCAAGTTTTTATATGAACATAGGCTGGTGGTGCTGTACATTGAATATATGTATGAAGTGCAGTAAGTCTACTGTGTTATGTGCCACTTGTGCGAGGGGGGGGGGGGGAGAGGGGAGACTAGGGGCCCACCAGGGGATTCACCTGGACCCCTGTGGGCCAGTCCAAGCCTGATCACCAGACTGCTTGACTCACAACTGAAAAATCTGTACATTTTTTATTATTTAGGCGTGGGAGGGGTCCTGTATTTCCCTCAGGTGGGGTCAGTTCCATCTTTATCTGCCTTTTTTGAAGTCCAGTTCATAATTTGGTGAAATACAAGACTGTTGGCGGACTGTCATACCTTAAAGGACTTGTCTGTCATGTGGACAAAGCTTCGGACTGTCGCACACAAAAAAAACCTGCATCCAGTGTTCCTGTGTCTACTTCTATTGTTTGCTTTCTTAGCTGTGGCAGTGATCTGGTTGTATACACATGTAACTGCTGAAACCCATCATTGGCCTCAGGGGTACATAGTACAAGATTGCAGTGGCCAATGCAGCGGTCACATGTGAATATAGGTACTGCAACTTTATATATTTGATTTGAATGGTGTTGTCCACCATTAAATCCCCTACCCACTCACTGGATCCTGTAAAGTTCCCCACCACCCAGTTCCAGCTCCATAGATCCTAGGTGTCTTCTCTGCATTTCTGGCCCTGTATGTAAAATTCCTACATGGACCGGGTGATGGGTGCCATGGCAGCCAATAACTTGCCTCAAGCGGTACATGACCTAGCAGTGATGTGACTCTTGGGGATACATCACTGATGAGGTCAGTCATTGGAGCACTTAGCCATGTCTTTACACGAAGATTACTTGCAGGGATCAGAATTGCAGTAAAGACAACCTGGGACTCACAGTGCTGGAACTAAGCGGAGGGTATGCATGCACTTATATATCAATATTATATTCTGCAGCGCTGCAGAACATACAAACTTCATGCAAATAATGTTGTTGGTCAGATTCAAACCTAGGAACCCAGTGCTGCAAGGAACCAGTGCTAACCACTGAGCCACCGTGTTGCCCAGTGTATCAGGGAGTATAGGGGATTTTTTAGAAGTTAGGAGTAATTTGATTGACAGTTAAAATAAGGAGGACATCATATAGGTGGCCAAGACATTGGAGAATGACTGCAATCATGCTACGTGACATGTTGTGTCTTTTACTTAAATCATATGTTATAAGCAGCTTCGGCTTCAAGCTGATGTGACCCTCTTGAACTTTAGGTCTGTGGCCCAAGGCAAAAATCTCACTGTGTAAGGGCAGAAAAAGGACAATCACTGGCAGAGTCGTAATTCAATGATGGAGTCTGGGGGACAATGAAGTAGATGCTCTTCTCTATAACCAGTAGACCACTTTCATTAAATTAGAGGTTGGAAACCAAACGGTCCATATACTCTATTTGGACATGGTGTCTTATGATGTAGGGACCCACCCCTGACCCCATAGAGTCTGGCAAACAAAACAGCTTACAATAAGTGACATTGCACTTATTAGACTATTTCACTAGTATTTTTCTGCAAAACTTATACTGGTAAGAATACAGTGGCGATGAGCAATTAAGAAACTGGAACTATCATAATGCTCCTTCAGGCTTATTACTGCCCTTATTTAATGATGAATACAAACCTGATGATCACGGAACAAGAAAATTATCTTGTTTTGTGTTAATAAGCATCACTTACGCAGTGTACAGAATGATAAAAGATACTTCTAGCAGAAACAGAAGAGAAGTGGCACTAAGCAATTTTCCACATTTCATTAAAAGTAATACAAAAATAGATATAAAAATAAAAATAAAATCTACAAAAGGGATGTCAAAAATATGCCTGCAAATCCCCAAACTGCCATCTTTAAAAGTGATGAACTGGACCCACAACTCATCTGATTAGACATAATTTATTTAATTTACTTTTTAATCTTTTTATGGCAGTCATCAATGCATTTTATTCTAGGCCGCTGCCTTTTTAAGGTTGCCTAGAGTAAGCACTGCACATGTGGCCCATGCAGCGGAGAGCAGGAGCTTGGCTATGGTATGATGGCCGGGCTCCTGCTCTATTGGCCGTGATCGGCAGAAGCACTGGTCCAGGCCATTTCACCCTATAGATGTCAACGGCCAATAGAGTCTGTGGCAACTAAGTGGTTTAGAGGGAGGGAGCAAACTCTCTCAGGCATAAGCACCCCGCAAATGAGATCACAGGGTGTAGATGCCTGTAGACTGCAGCCGGAGGCCTAATGAAGACCTCAAGGCCTGCCTGCAGTGTATGCCTATCAGGCTGTGCCAGGGTCTGATAGTGCTGGTGAGTTTCCAACTGACAGAATAATATACTGTACTACAGAAGTAGTACAGTCTTGACACAAAATTAAGGAGAAATCCAGCTTCCATAAAAATCCATAGTTTATTTATGCAAAAGATAAAAAGCCAAACACACAGACAACAACATCTACGCATTTTGGGTAATTGCCAAAATTTTATAACGTAAAAAATATAAATGGCAGTAATTCAGTTTTTTTTTCCAACCCCCCAGAAAGAGTTAATAAAAGTCAATCAGCAAGTTATGTGTACCTAAACATGGTGCCATTAAAAACCACAACTTGTCCTGCAAAAAAACAAGCCCTCATATGGCTACATAGCTGTAAAAATAAAAAATAAAAGCTCTCAGAATGTGATGATGAAAAAATGAAAAAAAAAAATAAATTTGCCTGGCTGCGAAAGCCGGAAATGCATACAGGGTTACAGTTCCAATTTCCAAAATTGAACATATCAAAATGTATATCAGAACACAACCTTTTATGCTTGGAAATAAATCTTAATTATAGAGGTACACTGAGGTACAAAGAGCACTGTGGAGTCATATCACTGTCAATTAGTGTGGGTTCAGCTACAAGGATACTGATCTCAACATAATGTACATGATAACTTTATACCCCCTATACTTCAGAACCCCTCAAGAATAATGCATACAGACAAAGCCTAATTTAAAATGGCTATACTGTACCCATAGGTAAAATAAACCATCATCTAGGACAACAGAATGCCTTAGGTTCGTGTTTCCTCTTGGCTTTGTAATTTTACAGAGCTGCATGGTCCCTGTACAAAATGCTACTGTCTTTTTTACACGGGCCGAGGATCGAGGCAATTATTGGGAATGAGAGTTTGCTGGATTGCTCATTCCAGATAATTGCCCTGTGTAAAGGTGGCACCAATCACCAAACAGGCATACACTTGTTCATGCTGGTGATCGCACCTATTACGCGACACATAAAATCATAACTTGTCAGCAGCACATCGCCTGCATACACAATGCATTTGCATCGGATGAACTATTAGAGTAGCGTGTAAATTCAGCTATCACCTCGACTTAACGATCAGGCAATTATCAGAAAAGTTTAGTTTGTTCCCGATAGTTGCCTGTGCATCAGCCCATGTAGAAAGGTCTTTACACACACACTACCATATTTTTCACCCTATAAAACAGACTTTTTTCCACCCAAAGGGGGGGGGGGGATGTCAGTGCATCTTATGGGGCGAATGCTAATGAGTGCTTTCATTATGGAAGCTCTCATTAGTACCGGAGTATCGGGTAGCAGTGAATCACCTCACAGCTGAAAGGAAGAAGAAGAGAGCTGGATCCTAGGAGTGGTAGCATCTGGATCAGGGGAGGTAAGTTGATTTTTTTTTATTCTATTTGCTCTGAGGCATGTGGTTTGATCTGAGGCATGGGGGTCTGATTTGAGGTCTGAAAGGGGGGAATCTTATGTATATTGGGGTTCTTATCTGAGGTCTGATTGTGGTTCATTCACATTGAGGTCTGAGTTGAGATCTGATTGTGGCTCTGATCTCGTCACAGTCACAGTCCTGGGGATAAATAGATGATGGGGGAGATCTCTGTACTGACCCCTGATATATTTATACATAGTAATTAGATCTCCCCTCAGTCGTTTTTTTTTTCTAAAGTGAATAACCCTAATGTTGATAATCTTTCAGGGTACTGTAGTTGCCCCATTCCAGTTATTACTTTAGTTGCCCTCCTCTGGACCCTCTCCAGCTCTGCTATGTCTGCCTTGTTCACGTGAGCCAAGAACTGTTCACAGTACTCCATGTGTGGTCTGACTAGTGATTTGTAAAGTGGTCGGACTATGTTCTCATCACGGACATCTATGCCCCTTTTGATGAAACCCATTATTTTATTGGCTTTGGCAGCAGCTGCCTAACACTGGTTTTTGCAGCTTACTTTGCTGTTCACTAAAATTCCTAGGTCCTTTTCCATGTCAGTGTTACCGAGTGTTTTATCATTTAGTATGTACAGGTGACTTGCATTATTCCTTCCCATGTGCATAACCTTACATTTGTCAGTGTGAAACCTCATCTGCCACTTATCTGCCCAAGCCTCCAATCTATCCAGATCGCTCTGTAGTAGTATACTGTCCTCTTCAGTGCTAATTACTTTACAGAGTTTAGTGTCATCTGCGGAAATTGATACTTTACTATGCAAGCCTTCTACAAGATCATTAATAAATATATTGAAGAGAATAGGGCCCGATACTGACCCCTGAGGTACCCCACTAGTGACAGTGACCCAATCTGAGTGTGTACCATTAATAACCACCCTCTGTTTTCTATCACTGAGCCAGTTA
Source organism: Bufo gargarizans (assembly GCF_014858855.1). Taxonomy (NCBI): domain Eukaryota; kingdom Metazoa; phylum Chordata; class Amphibia; order Anura; family Bufonidae; genus Bufo; species Bufo gargarizans. The sequence continues at coordinate 467,517,371 of NC_058083.1, read as the reverse complement.
CTTACCCACATACAGACGTTTTCTCCCAGTCCAAGCCTTCTCATTTTATATACTAACCTTTTATGCAGTACAGTGTCAAATGCTTTGGAGAAGTCCAGATATACGACATCCATTGATTCGCCGCTGTCACGTATAGAACTTACCTCCTCATAGAAACCGATTAAATTAGTTTGACATGACCGATCCCTCATGAAGCCATGCTGATATGATGTAATTTGCTTGTTTTCATTGAGATCCTCCAAGATAGCATCTCTCAGAAAACCTTCAAACAGTTTACCCACAACAGATGTTAAACTTACCGACCTATAGTTTACTTATGAAAGGGAAAAACGTTTTATTGTAGTTATGTGGCTTATCATTTGATTAAAGTTGTTGTTCCTTGAAAAATATTCTAAATTTTTCAAAACCATTGATTTTAATGGCAATTTCAATGCTGAACTCCAATGCTCTGGATTTTCCATTAAAAACAATGGATTGAGAGCAGGATACACACTAAAATCCGCCATTTGAACCTGGCCTAAAACTTGAGATTGGAAAATGTTTCATTTACTCACTTAGGGGTATTGATGAGCGGCATAGGCAATATTCGAATTCGATATTTTACAAATTTTTGGCCAAATATTCGCCAAAAATTAGCAAATTTAGGAATTTGTGATCTCCAGTCATTATTTACTTGATTGCAAAAATTGACAATGGAATATATTTGTAATTAGAATATTCACAATCAACACTAAGGGGTAGGCAACTTACCTATTGGTTGCTAGGGATGTTGCTAAGTGCCGATATTCGTGATAAATTCACGATTAGAATATTTGTGATCAACACTATTCTCGAAGTGGTGATATTCGCAATAAAAATTTGCAATTCGAATATTTGTGCTCAACACTACTTAGGGGCACATTTATTAAGACTGCCGTTTTAGACGCTGGTCTTAATAACCCCTTCAGCTGGCGGTGGTTCTGCCGAAGTTATGAAGAGGCGCAGTCCTTTCTGAGCGGTCTTACATTTACACCATTTTCGATGCAAAAAACAGGCGTAGAAAATGATGAATGAGACTGACCTACCGGCGCATTCCCTTCCCCGCCCACGGCATTCCCACAATTTTAGACCTGGCGTGAGCGGGGAGAAGTCGCAGATAGCGGCTCAACACATCTGCGCCTGATTTAGGCGCGTTTCAGAATAGTGAATGTTCTCCTTAATTTTTTACAGAGCTGTTTACTTCACTGTCTAATCCATTTTTGGAAAAACATTGACTGTTTTATTCCAGCACCTTGCCCATTTTACAAACCTTACTGACCATACAGTCCCTCCACCAAATAATAGTCTAATAGTAACTAGACTGTTGGGATTCCCGTAATTAAAGCTTCATCTCTTCATGGTAACTATAAAACAAAAGACCCTATAAAGTTGGCCTTTTATCATACTGGACTCTTGGATAGAGTAAGGGGAGAGCTGTGATAAACGGTTTGGACATCCTTGAGATACGCAGCATTCCCATTGATTTCTTCTGTTTTTACTAAATTAAACTTTCTACATTCTTGACTTTGACCAATTACAGATCAGTGAAACGCCTCCATTAGTCACAGTATTAAATGGAGAACTATCAGAGGGGCATTTGTTTATCCAGCCCGAGGAAAGAAATGGTAGTGATTTACCGTGGAGACATAAAGTGTCAAGATCTGGATTCCTTCTGGACATCTTACCCTTATAATGAATCTTCTAACAGAAAGCAAATGGCGTCCCCACGGGTCTCCTTTCAAAGAAAATACAGAAAGCAATAAACTGTTGTATCAAATGGCTACTGTAACTAAATGGTGTCTGTCCCAGCACTTGACCCTGTTTTTCGGCTGCTGCTATCTGACAGATCTCCAATAAAGTTTTACTGGCATGTAAAGGTTTAGACATAAGCACCGAAAGATCATAAATGAATATAAACAACACAGCGAGTATTAAAGCATAGCAGCATTTAAAGATGTAATAGAAAATACATAAAACCATCAAATTCTGCCATTCCTGGCCCTTATGTGGGATCATCACCATAATACTGAGTATTATGTGTACAACTGGTGACCGTTCTTTTACTATTTTCTACTGGATTATTATTATTTTTTATTACTTGTTAGTGCAGTTTACTCTTTTTTTTTTTACAGTTTTATCATTTTGACATTTTTTTTCATTTTAGTTTCTCTTAAAGGGATTGGTCAGCGATTTTTATATTGATGGCTTATCCTTTAGGAAAAGTTGAGGCAACACTCACAACAGAAGTCATAACAGAAGTGACTTAATCAACATGCACGTTTCAGCTAAGGAGCCTTTTTCAAGCATGAAGGAGGCGCACACCCACACTATTGTTCTTCTTCAGAGAGCTGTTGCTCCTGTTTTTTTTTTTTTTAACCTTAGGGTAAGGCCTCATGCACACATGTTTCGGTCCGCATCCGAGCCGCGGTTTTTGCGGCTCGGATGCGGACCCATTCACTTCAATGGGGCCGCAAAGGATGCGGACAGCACTCCATGTGCTGTCAGCATCCGTTTCTCCATTCCGTAGTCCCACAAAAAAAAATATAACATGTCCTATTCTTGTCCATTTTGCGGACAATAATAGGCATGTCTACAATGGGCTGCCCATTCAGTTCCGTAAATTGCGGAAAGCACACAGGCGGCTTCCGTGTTTTGCGGATTGCGGACGCAAAAAACGGAACAGTCGTGTGCATGAGGCCTAAATCATCAATATCTGATTGTGGAGGTTCGACTCACAGTACTTCCGCCTATCAGCTGCTTTCTAGCCAGTGACATACCGTTAACCGGTCACATGACCTATAGGCAGCTAAAGTTCAATTTTGAGGGGTTGTCTTATCTGAGACAATGTGGGCATATTGCTAGTATATGCCTCCATTGTCTGATAGGTCTGGGTCCCAGCGCTGGGACCCACACCTATCACCTAAAGGGAGCCCTGAAAGCACTGGCTCGGCTATTTTCATCAGGCCCATAGAAGTGAATGGAAGCAGTGGCCGGTCATGCGTGGGGCACCCCATTTACTTCCATGGGGAGAGCACTTGGTGGTGGCTGGACCAAAGTCCTCCAGCCACCACTTTGCGGGGCTCTGTTCTCAATATAAGTGGAACCCGCACCTATCAGACAACGGGGACATATCCTAGCAATATGCCCCCATTATCTCAGATGAGACAACTCCTTTAAAGGTGTATTTTGTTTTTTAGAATTTATCCCCTATCCACTGGATAGGGGATAACTTAGATCGGTGGGGGTCTTATCACTGGGACAAGAATAGGGGCCCTGTACCCCCTGCAGCCCCCCTGAAATGAACGGAGAGGCTGGTCGGGCACGCGTGCGGCCGTTCTATTAATTTCTATGGGAATTCCAGATAACTGAGCACTGTACTGGGCTATCTCCAGAACTCCCATAAAAAAAGAATGGTAAAGACGGGTCAGTAGATTCCAAATTGTAAAAAAAAGCATGTAAAAGATATATATATAAGGTAAGCAACTACATCAGCAAATTTGTTAAAACCATAGTAATCCTGGAAAACCGACACATTTTTTGGAGTATCATGTCTTAATTGGGTTGATATTTTATGGAAATCTCTACTCGAGGTTTCTTTTTCTTGTAATGGTGTGAATATTTTTCCTCATGATATATCTCATGCATGTTATATGCTGCCCCCCCACCCCCATCGCTACATAAATTTTGTGATGGTAAATGACCCCCAAAGTTCCTAACAGATATATGCCACTTTTTGGTGTGACGTGGGCGGGGAAAAGTCGGAGCCGGTAGGCCCGTCTCATTTTTCATTTTCTATGCCTGTTTTAAGTGTAGAGAATTTTCTAAGTTTACATCAGCAAGGAAGCTGGCATAGATTTAGACAAGTGTAAAGGCAGGCACCTCTACATAACTTAGGCGGATGAAGCGCCATCCGCCTATGATGCATACCATGTTTATCTAGACCATATGAAACGTTCCCACAGAGCATATGGACAGAAATATACATCTGCATGTTACAACTTTGTCTTCTAAGGACTGTCACTTAAAAAATGAGGCCAGTGTGAATGGGCCGAAACTGCAAAACCAAGCACATCCACTACGAAAAGCATGGCACTGTGTAGTACAGTCCGATATAAACATAAAGAGACTAACATTTGTACAAGTGCCATGTTCCCTCCAAACAGCTGATTGCGGGGGTACCGAAAGTTTCCCCACTACCAAATCTAACACTGATAGCCTAACCCAGGCATGCTCAACCTGCAGCAATCCAGCTGTTGCAAAACTACAACTCCCATCATTCCCTGACATCCTACAGCTATCATCCTACAGAAGGGCATTGTGGGAGTTGTAGTTTTACAACAGCTGGAGGGCCGCAGGTTGAGCATCCCTGGCCTAACCTGATAGGCCATCTATTTTAAAACATGGGCAAACTCTTTAACTATCAAAAATACAAAAACAAGCATGTTTAGTGTGAGCATCTCATAACTTTAAAACTACATCAAGTACATTGGGCATGGTGCTCAGGGGGATTGTGAACTACAGACTCTAGTGGGCTCTATTTACAACATTTTTACCCAGGTAGACAGGGGTCCCCAAAACCCAGTGGGTGAAGGCATCTGCCCAGCTTCTGCCTGGTGCTCACACACTGCAGCAGATTTACTAACCATGTTGTACTTTACACTGTCTAATAATACGAATCGCAGTCTTAATTTTAGACAAGCTTATAAATTTGAAGTATGGCAAATCCTGCACCAGAAGTAGATTTAGTCTAGAATTCTGTCCATGTGCTAAAAAAAAAGCTATCTATTCTACGGGGCACATTTATTAAGACCGGCGTTTTAGATGTTGGTCTTAATAAACCCCTAAGCTGGCGGTGGTTTCACAGAAGTTATCAAGAGGCGCAGGCCTCTTCATAACTTTGGCGGATTCTCCACCAGTTCTAAATGAAGACCGCTTCCTTGCTGTGTTACATATAGACCTTTTTGTACACCTAAAACAGGTCTAGAAAATGCTGCCCGGTCCGCTTCCCCATCCACAATTTTAGACCTGGTAGAAGCGGGAAGAAGTCGCAGTCTGCGCCTGAAATATGCCTAATATAGACTTATTTTAGCTTAATAAATGACCCCTAAGTTCACACAGAGACGTATGTAAAGCCACACCGTTTTTCCTGTAAACCACAACCCCTTGTCGGCAAGGCATAAAAAGTTTAGATAAGTGTGTTAAACAGTTGGTATATGTGATACAAAATATGAAAACCATTTTTGGGGCAAATTGGTGCAAAAACTGGAAAATTTTCCATAGTAAATCTGCTCCATTGATTACATACGGTAATAACTGTGTTTCACCCAAAAAGTCACAATCTTCAAACGGAACGTCTGTTAACACAGCATATGAAAAGCACATTTAATTGTACAGCGGCCAAGACACTGTTTAATGTATACGGGTAACATGTCCAGTCACTCCTGTAAATGGAATACATTCCTGTAAATTCATTTACCATTGACTGGAACATTCAGACGCAATACTTTTATAAAGTGATGTTAATGGGTACAGATTGCTGATGACGGCTTAATTGTGACTAATCTGAGTCACTGCTTAGTCCTCATACTTCTGCTTTCTTTGGACTGAATGTTCTCATCACCACTATACCCTAGAGGTCAACTTTCTAAGTGTAATCATTTTTACGCTACTGTATGCCCTTCTGCCCCCCTTCTACTCACCCTTCAGACTGCAATAGGGGCTCAATGGCTAAACACTGTTTTACGGGATGTTAAGTACTATAGGCAGTTATTGAAACCATTTGTAAATTCCGGGACAGTCATCAAAAATAGGGGACTATTTTCCAGTATCTGTAAAAAAAATTGACATCAGATTTTTTTATTTCTATATTTTTTTGAGGACAGGGTTGATCATTGTAATTCTCTTAATTTCCCAGCTAACTGTAAAGGCTGGTAATGGGGACATAACCTTATATTAAGCTATATAACATTTATCATTCATTATGGTTCTCTATGGTTATATAGATAGACAGACACATGGACACATTTGTTGAAACCCTTCCATTAAAGAAAGAAAAACCCACATTGGTCACTGAAATAAATGGAAACTTACAAAAGTAATAGTAAATAAAAATCAAATGAAAAATCAGCTAATGAAAATCAGACATCACGTTTGGATGGTGGTTTAACAGAAGAAAAGATTGAAAATAATTTGACCATATGGACATGTTAAACTAAGGCCCCCTGCTCACAAACGTGTGTGACCCGTGCCCGTGCTGCGGCCCGCAAATTGCGGTCCGCAATGCACGATCGCCGGCCGTAGGTCAGCCGCATCGGATCGCGGACCCATTCACTTAAATGGGTCCGCGATCCGGCCGTTTCGCTAAAAGATAGGACATGTTCTATCTTTCTGCGGAACAGAAGTACGGGACAAAACCTCACGGAAGCACTCCGTAGTGCTTCTGTAGGCTTCCGTGATTCCGTTACGCACCGTTCCGCATCTCCGGATTTGCAGACCCATTCAAGTGAATGGGTCCGCATCCGTGATGCGGAATGCCCACGGAACGGAAACCATGTATTGCGGATCCGCAAATGCAATACGGCAATGGGGTGCAGGGGGCCTTAGTTGTGTACTGTAATTAGCATCACATGTGTCTTCAAGCTTGTAATCAGTCATCTGCCTATTTAAATAGCGAAAAGAAGTCCCTGTGCTGTTTGGTATTATGGTGTGTGCCACACTGAACATGGATCAGGGGAAGCGGAGAGCATTGTCTCAGGAGAGAAGAAAGAAAATTACAGACAAACATGTTAAAGGTTAAGGCTATAAGATGATCTCCCAACAGCCTTATGTTCCTGTTACTACAGTTGCATGTATTATTCAGACGTTTAAGGTCTACGGGACTGTAGCTAACCACTTTGGATGTGGCCGCAAGAGGAAAATTGATAAAAAATTGAAGAGATGTATAATACGAATGGTAACCAAAGAGCCCAAAACAACTTTTAAAGAGATTCGAGGTGAACTCCAAGGTCAAGGTGCATCAGTGTCAGAGTGCACTATCTGTTGCTGTCTTAGCCAAAGTGGACTTAATAGAAGATGACCGAGGAGGAAACCACTGCTGAAATCAAGTCCTAAAAAAGCAAGACTGAAAATTTGCAAAATGCATATTGGCAAGCCACAAAGATTGTGGAAGAATTTCCTTTGGACAGATGAGACAAAACTAGAGCTTTTTGGCAAGGCACATCGGCTCTGTGTTCACAGATGCAAAATTGAAGCACTCAAAGAAAAGAACATTGTACCTACTGTGAAGCATGGAGGAGGCTTGGTTAAGTTTTGGGCTGTCTTGTTCCATATGGTACAGAGTGTCTTGAACCTGTGCAGGGTACAATGAAATCTCAAGACTATCGAGGCATTCTGGAGCGAAATGGGCTTCCCAGTGCAGAAAGCTTGGTCTCAGTCACAGGTCATGGGTCCTCAAACAGGATAATGACCCAAAACACACAGCTAAAAACATCCAAGAATGACTAAGAGCAAAGCATTGGACTATTTTGAAGTGGCCTATGAGCCCTGATCTAAATCCTACTGAACATCTGTGGAAGGAGCTAAATTCTACTGAACGTCTGTGGAAGGAGCTGAAACTTGCAGTCTGTAGAAGGCACCCTTCAAACCTGAGACAGCTGGAGCAGTTTGCTCATGAGGAGTGGGCCAAAATACCTGTGGACGGGTGCAGAAGGCTCACTGAGAGTTACAGAAATCGCTTCATTGCAGCGATTGCCTCAAAAGGTTGTTTAACAAATTATTAAGTTAACGATACCATCATTTTTGTCCAGGTCAGGCCTCTTTCACACTTGCGTTGTCCGGATCCGGCGTGTACTCCACTTTCCGGAATTACACGCCGGATCTGGAAAAACGCAAGTGAACTGAAAGCATTTGAAGACGGATCTGTCTTCAAAATGCTTTCAGTGTTACTATGGCAGCCAGGACGCTATTAAAGTCCTGGTTGCCATAGTAGTAGTGGGGAGCGGTATACTTACAGTCCGCATGGCTCCCGGGGCGCTCCAGAATGACGTCAGAGCGCCCCATGCGCATGGATGACGTGCCATGTGATCACGTCATCCATGCGTGTGGGGCGCCCTGACGTCACTCTGGAGCGCCCCGGGAGCCGCACGGACGGGGCGCCATGGTAACCATTCAGAAAAAGCTAAACGTCGGATCCGGCAATGCGCCGAAACGACGTTTAGCTTAAGGCCGGATCCGGATTAATGCCTTTCAATGGGCATTAATTCCGGATCCGGCCTTGCGGGAAGTCTTCAGGATTTTGGGCCGGAGCAAAAAGCGCAGCATGCTGCGGTATTTTCTCCGGCCAAAAAACGTTCTGTTCCGGAACTGAAGACATCCTGATGCATCCTGAACGGATTTCTCTCCATTCAGAATGCATTAGGATAAAACTGATCAGGATTCTTCCGGCATAGAGCCCCGACGACCGAACTCTATGCCGGATCCGGGCAACGCAAGTGTGAAAGAGCCCTCAGTTTGCTTTTTAAAATGATTCTTATGAACTACAATTCAAAAGCAATGTCGGATTTTCATTACTGGATTTTCAGTAAATTTTATATATCATTACTTTTGTCAGTATCAAGTTATTTCAATGACTAGTGAGTTTTTCTTTCTTTAAGGGTCCATTCACACATCCGTTCCGCAACTTTGTGGACCCATTCATTTTTAATGTGGCCAGAATGTGCTGTCCGCATCCGCATTTGAGGATCTGCACTTCCGGATCCGCACTTCCGTTCTGCCCAAAAAATAAAAACATGTCCTACACTTGTTGCAATCGCAGATTGAGAGTGCCGGCGATGTGTGGTCCCTAAAATGCGGACCGCACATTGTCGGTGTCTGTGTTTTGCGGACCCGCAAAACACAAAGACGTGTGAATGGACCCTTACGGAAGGGTACCAACAAGATAGATACAGTAGATAGATATGAGATAGATAGATAATACAGAGATAGTATAGCACTGGGCACACTCCTCAGAATGTATTTGACTTATCAGATGAGCTGATGGACGGACAGACCGATCTAGATTTAGTTATAGTCGGTTTCTTTGGGGGCATTAAGCACTATAAATACATATTTATGGAAAAAGTAATTTTATGACAAAACATTATATGATTCGTGTAAATGTTTAATGGAGAACTGTTAGCATAACTCAGTCCGGATACCTCTGAAGAAAGCTTCATTACACATTCATGCACAAACACCGTGCTTCATAGGTATTAAATATGAATGACGACATACTGTATATGCAAATGTGTGTATTAGAATCAGGAAAGGCGTCTAAAGTATAATTATTATATCTTCCCCTCATATATATCCATTCAAATCCACATTTGTCACTCACCTCCCCCTCCCTTTCCTACTACAACACTCCTCGTTTAACCATCACAGTGCTGCTTTACATGCTGCTCTATGGAGAGCAGATAGGTCTCCGGCGGACATTAACATGTTTAGGGCTCATGCACACGAACGTATTTAGTTTCCGTGACCGTTCAGTTTGTTTTTTTGCGGCCCGTAAGCGTAAAACTGAAGTTACTCTGTGTGCATTCCATCCCGGATGTCTGTATGTCTGTTCTGCAAATAAATAGAACATGTCCTATAATTGTCCGCATTACAGACAAGGATAGGATGTTCTATTAGGGGGCAGCTGTTCTGGAATGCACACTGACGTTATCCGTATTTTTTGCAGACCACAAAATAAATACATGCGGTCGTGTGCATGAGCCCTAAAGATGACAGGTTCCTGCACAGTGAAGTGTACTTTTACCTTCCACAGGAGGGTGACTGTCATTACAAATCTAATTCACATCTATCTAACCCCCTTAAGCCATAAAATGGACAGACTGCGGGTGCCGGAGTTAGTGTTTAGTGCCCCTCCTCTCTGGAGTGCTTTCGTGGGTTTCCTATCCGTGCCTCCATTCTGCATCTCTATGGTTGTGGACCCATTGAAGTGTGGTGCGGGTTGCACATGGCCGATGCCCATGTATTGCGGACCCCCTGTATGCGGGCCACAATACGGCCAGGCAATGGCCGTGGGCATGAGCCCAAACAATGATATATATATATATATATATTGTTCATAAATGAAGTGGTTAATGAACATGTGATGTGAATCAGTTCTCGTGATGGAGATCTATTTTGTTTGATTCAATGATTTTCTGAGTCAAATTGTTTTACCACCAGAAACCTGTTAATTAAACTAGTTACACTCTGGAACTCAAGTTGTAAATGATTATATTTTCCTATTATTTCCCCTTTCATTATATCCTTCATTCACACTGAATTTAAACAGCATCTAATTACTGATCTTCCAAGGATGAGGAGCACGCAGCACAGAAAAAGAATCCTCATTACAGATCCGCAAAACATTCCACCAGATGGCAAAAATGCACGGACCCTAAACTTAAATGCACGGACTAATGTGTGCAATAGGCTGTCTGCACACATATCCCTCGTTGCTGTCATGGCTAGAAAGGGCGATTTGGAAACTGAGATAATTATTGGTTTTGGGGCCAAGGACGGCAGTATTTCAGAAATTGCACAGTTTGTGAACTGTTCTCTGCTGCTGTAGTAAATGTGTATGGTGAGTGGACCAATGGCACCACTGTGAAAAAGCAATGTCGAAACTGTGGAGCACCATGTGCATTTGATGTGAGAGGTGAATGTCAAAGGTGTGCAAGGGTGGACCCGCACGCTACAGTGCAGCAGTTCACTGCCAAAAAGGGCTACCAGACGTGTGTCCAAAACAGCAGTTCTGCGAACCATATTGCGCATAGGGCTGCGAAGCAGATGGATGGTGACTGCTCCGCTGCTAACGAAGTTGCCTTGGCAGAAAAGGCTTCCATTTTCGCGGCAGTATCAGAATCACAGTATCTCAATTAAGGCTGTTTTACACAGCCCGATGTGACTGAAGTCGGGAGAGAAACATTCCCTCCCAGCAATCTCTAGCGGAGGAGATCGCTGCTCTTCCATACGATCGATGGCATTGTGATCGCTTCTCCCCATTCTCTATAGTGCTTTGCCGGCGGCAGATAGAGATTATACATGCCGATCTGCCACCTGTAAACGATAATTTTTTAACAATTAAGATTTGGATTGCCCGAAGAACAAGCCTTTACTTGTCCATTGGGCAATCGCTGCAGTATGACATTGCAAGATGATCCCTAACAAGCGTTCATAGGAACTCTCGTTAGCTATCATCTGCCTAAAATATCCACAGGCTTTAGGCTTAGTGGTCAGTGTGAAAACTGCAGGATTTTATGCTCTTTGTTTAAATATAGTTAATGACATGGAAAATAAAAAATGAGATCACCAAAAATTATTTTAAAATGTTAAACATAAAAATGTGATTTAAATATTAGTTCATTTTCTGATGACACATTCCCTTTAAGACTAAATAGGTCAATTATCAGGGATGAGGGAGGATTTATATAAATGTTTCTTCCCGATAATCTGCCTGTGTAAAAGATGCCAGTGACCAATGGATGAATAAGCAACCGCTCGTTGATCTGGTAATCATGCCATTCTGCTGGCACCAAAAATCATTCTTCCTGTGCAGGAACAGTGACGAGAGATCACTGTATAGATGGACAGCTGACCCTGAGAAGTATTTCCTCTGACTTGTCCAAGAACCTCCGGCCCCACAGAGGTTGGTCATCACTAAAATAATACGGATAACTTTTTTATTTATTTTTTAAGGGGGCCAGTTGTAGAGTTGTCAACAGTGGAAAATTTGCTGGGATTGTCCTAAATTGTCAAACACAACCTTGACAAATTTGGCTTGTCCTAGGCTGAAAATGGGTGAGGCATATGTAAACCCTGACTAGAAGTAGGATTTTCAGGTCCGGTTTGGAGTGAACTTAAATGTCCTAAATTTACCAACCCAAATGTTGGTAAGTATACTGGCGGTGGTGGGGACAACTGACAAATGTGGTAACCTTGAGCCCATATAAAGAAATGAGGTCTTCAGCGTGGTCACCAACAGGCCATTTACATTTCCCATCTCATGGTGCTTCCTCCTCTCAAGCTCTGCTTTACTGAAGTGACATAATTACACAACTTAGTATTTTACAAGACAAAGTGGCTTGAAGTTTAAATGATATGACTACGAGGAGTTTGCACAAGCTTATCTTTAAAAGTCACGTGTGTGTGTGGCAGTGCCCAAGGCAGAGGAAAAAATGGTGTGAGATCGGGAAGGAGATTTAGAAAGGTCTGAAATGAATTTGTAGAAGATTAATGATCACTTTACAGAAATAGCCTGCAGAAAAAGAAATCATCATTAAGGGGTCAATGAAAGTCTGTGAAGCTCAAGCACATTTTTCAGATTTTGTGAAGCTTTCTGATGCTTAATATTAAAATACAGAGTCTTTAGAAAGGACACAGCTGCACGGCGCTGATCACATTACCTAGAAAAACACAGACTCTTCACCTCCATCACGGCAGGGTGGCTGATGCACAGGCAGGGGCTAAGACATTTTTCCCAACCGTGGGATATACATTTTTCTTAATAAGGCGGTTTTATCTATAAACGTAAAAAAAAGTCCTAATCTGAGAATAAAAATTTAGAAACAACAGCTAAAAAGTACAGGAAGCACTGGGAGTACTAATACTCAGGCAGTATGATATTGGAGCAACACACCAGCTGAGGCTCTGCTGCAATCCTGATCATGGATAGAGGAAGTAATGACATAGTAGATGAATAAATAAAACCTTCGTGCGTAATATGCAGTACATAACACTAACTCCTGGGCCATTTTCTGAAGAGCACCACTTTTGGCCACGTTCGGTTTCGCAGATCATCACTATTCAAGTCAATAGAGCTGAACTGCAGCCGACGACAAGAGTAGACCTGAAATGCAATCTTCTAAATAAATGCAACCATCATAAGTCACGCCACTAAAATCAACTCAGAACTTACTATCAATGTACTGCCCAGCAAACATGGCACAGGGCCGGTGGAGTCGGGATTCAAATGACACGTTGTCATGTTTGGTCATGGATGTGGATAAAACATCAGCATTAGGGCTCATGCACACGAACGTATATTCTTTCCGTGTCCGTTCGTATATGGAACCATTCATTTCAATGCTGTCCGCAAAAAAAGTTACTCTGTGTGCATTCCGTTTCCGTAAGTCCATATCTCCGTCCCGCAAAAAAATAGAACATGTCCTATTATTGTCTGCATTACGGACAAGGATAGTACTGTTCTATCAGGGGCCAGCTGTTCCGTTTAGCAAAATACAGAATGCACATGAACGTCATCCATATTTTTTGTGGTTCCTTTTTTGCAGACTGCTAAACACATACGGTCGTGTGCATGAGCCCTTAATGTTGAGTAAATTGAAGTATCCAAACTGAATTTTAAGAAAAATTTTAATTTCCATACAAGCAGTCAAAAATAATTTTTCACAACTAGAGATGGCCTTGCGGTTCGCCTGGCGGTCGTTTCGCAGCGAACTTTGCTCATTTGCAGTTCGCCGAACAGTGCGCCGGCGCCATATTCTTTTACATTGTGAAGAACTTCGACCCATGACACATCAATCAGGTGGTACAGGACAGCCAATTGAGACGTTTCAGCACATGGACATACCCCCTACCTTATAAATAAACCTGATCTGGCCGCCATTTTACATTCAGTGTTTTGCCAGTGTAGGGAGAGGTTGCTGTGTGGAGCAGGGACAGGCTGTTAGGGACACTAAACGCTAGATAATAGGGCCACAAAAGTCATTTTAAGGACTGGTATAGGTGTGCTATCGATAGGTGTGACTTACTGAGGGGTGCAATATACTTATAATATACTTTCGAATATAGAATATAGAGTGCCAAACGCTATTGGAACAAAAAATTTCCACTGGTGTGATATACCAGTTGCCCCCCCCCCCCCCCAATTTTTTTTTATTGAAGCAGGGGTGTTGTATACCAATTATATACTTTCTATATAGTGCATTTGGGTAGTGCAGCATTGGTTTGTGGTTTTACTGCGTTACCTCAGCTACAGATAGTGACAAACGCCATTGGAACAACGTAATCCAGTGGCCTAAAATTAAATTTTTCTAGGCTACAACAGGACATATTTCAGAGAATTTCCCTTTAAGACGCATAAAAATGTTCCCTGATTAAGATACATATTTTTTGTGGGAATTTTTGTCATTGCTCCCCCTCTAGTATGTCGCTGTCCATGTTGTGGGACTATTTGTGCACTTCTAGTAAGTATTTGGTGGCTGCAAATAGGAGCTGAAGGTTTTTCAGGTTCGCCTGCCATTAAAGTGAATGGGGCCTGCCACGAACTTGCGGTTCATGAACATTTGATCGCCCGGGTGATGTTCGTCCATCACTATTCACAACTTCGCTCATCTCTAATGGGCATGATAAAGTTCTACAGCGATTTATTATAACATTATGTATTACAATGTCAATGCGCTTTCCAGGACTCTTATATTGACGGCATAAATAAGAATAGACTAAAAATATCTGATCGATGGGTCAACTCTTGACACACCACTAATTAGTGGATTGAGCTGTGTATCTCCAGTGCTTATTTCTTATACCAGAGTTACAGAAAAACTGCTGATCGGCAGGGGTACAGGGAGTCCGACCCCCTCACTGATCATCTATTGATTACCCTAAAGATACAGTAGACCAATTAATGTAAAGGTTATGGAAAACGCCTTTAAAGGGCACTTAAACTTTTGTTAAAAAAAATAAAAACAACAAAAGGGGCAAAAGTGCTCCTCGGAGAAGTCGGTATCTTTAACGGCTCTGCTCAGCTGACCTGTCATGTGAAGTACAGATTCATGGAAAGTTTATGGGATCTGTACTTCACAAGCTGAGACAGCTGAGCAGAGGCAATGAAAGATGAAGGTGCAGAGTGCTCAGAGAAGTGCTTCTGTCCATTGGTGTGGTTTTTTTTTCCAAATGTTTACGTACCCTTTAAAATACATATTAAGACTTTTATTCACCCAAACTAATAATAATAATAATTATCTTTCTTTATATAGTGCCACCATATTCCACAGCGCTTTACAATCAGGGGGTTCATGTACAGAAGTCATCAATAACATAGTAACTGACAATTCAACAATTAAAACAATAGGAATGATTGCCCTGCCTGCAAGAGCTAACAATTTCTTAAAGGAGTTCTCCGGGAATTAATAAAATGAAAATACGGAAATATTACTTTATTATAAATATATTTCCAAATAGCTTTTATTAGTTATAATGGATCGTTTTGTCTAGGGAGCAATCATTGGGAGAAACAAAATGGCTGCTTTGCTATTAGTACACACAAAACCTGTTCTAATCACACAGGAGGACAAGTTACTTCACAACACTGAGGTAAAAAGCTGCCTCATTCTTCTCTCTGCTTGTCAGGGATTCTGATCCTGAATACAGTTTAATATGATATATAAATCAATCTTTGTGGGAATGGAGTTCATGAGGAAACATGAAGTACAGAGAGGATGGACAGGCTGTGGTAATGGAGACTGCATACAACTGCTGCTGCTCATTAGCCACATCTGCTCATGAACTCAATTATAACAGAGATTCAGCTAAAGATCTTATCATCTGTATTCAGGATCATAATCCCTGACAAGCAGAGCAGAGAGGAGGATGAGGCAGCTCTTTACCTCGGTGTTGTGAAGTAACTTGTCCTCCTGTGTGATTAGGACATGTTTTGTGTGTACTAGTAGGACAGCGCCCATTTTGTTTCTCCTAATGATTACTCCCCAGACAAAACGAGACATTATTACTAATGTAAGGTATTTGGGAATATATTTATAATGAAGTAAAACTTAAGTATTTTCGTTTTCTTAATTCCAGGAGAACCCCTGTAAAGGGGTTGTCCGACATAATTATATAATTTACCTATGTCCCCAAATGCTGAAAAAAATGACTAAATACTCTCCTCTTTCCCTGGTACCATTTGTCAGGTCCTTCCTCTCTGGTTGTTCTGGTGGTTCTCGCTTATAACCCCAGGAGCACTCCCAGGAATCAATCTAACTTCCCTTCCCTTCATTAAAAGGAGTCTGTCACATACTTTTCACTAATATACCTACCAGCAATGGCCGTCACAATGTTATAAAGCATTATAACCATACCTTTATATGTGTTAATTCAATGTCCGCCCATCCTCGCTGTCTGCTCCACCTCTAACCATCCAAGGCTTCCTCCCAGATGTCACAACGCTGCAGCTCCAAATCTCAGGCACACACCCGATGCTGCCCTACTGGCCCCTGCGCAGTATATTCCCTTTTGTGGGCTACAGTCTCAGGAATATGTTTCAGCCAATCTTCAGAAGTGTAGACGGCAGTGCCTGTGCAGAACATACCCCTAAAGATGCTCTCACAACGTTCTGATGGCCATTGCGGATATTTATATTAGTGAAAAGTAAAACGGACTCCTTCCAAATCTGAAGATGTGACCTCCAACATGCATGATAGCATAAGTCCACTCTGCAGGTTATAGAGCAGGAAGAGATGAGCAGATTGATATATAGGTATGTGAGAATAGACTCAGTATACCTAACAATTTTTTGATTGAAATCCTTGCTCTGTCTATGCTTAGGAGTCCAGTGGGCGGTCCTAAGCAGTGATTAATTGTTAGGGCTGTATGGTTGCTCAATCACTGAGCAAGATGGTCCGTTGGACTTCTAAGCATAGAGAGGGTAAGTTACATAAGTACACAAATTTTTTTTCAGCCACAAATCTACGTGTCAATCTTCTGAGCTCCTCCTGCTCTACATGATGTTAACCATTTTTATGGCGACAGTTTCCCTTTACCTGATGGCTTTTAGGAAGTTGTCAAGTATTTTACTATTAATGGAGCTGCATAGTTTTGGCACAGGCTTGCTTAACCACCCTAAAAAAGCTGATCAGTGAGGGTGTAGGGTGTCTGACCCCCTCTGATCAGATACTGATGGCCAACCCTAAGGCTAGGTCATCAACAGGAAAATTCAGGAGACCTTCTTTAAAACCACTACTCTGTAGTTGGAGAAAAAAAACCTCTTCCTTGGAAGCTAAGCAAATCCATGTCAGAAGTTGAGCATCTTCAATAGTCAAAGTATTTGAAGTAATTTCTGTAAAAGTATCTCCCTAATATCAAGAATCAAGTGGACTGATAGATAGCTTTCACCCAGAAACAACTATTCTTATGGCGGCTTCATGTCTAGATGGCAAATTTTCTTGGTCATAAGTGAAGAAGAAGAAGGCGGCAGTTCATAGTATCACAGTCCCAAGCAATATTAAATTATGGACAGAATCCTCTTTACATGTTCCAGATCAGCCTGAGAAATGACTTCTTTATGATGAACAATTCAATTCTCACAAATAAAAGAATACAAAATCCTGTTCAGAAAGGCAGTATCACGGCCATAAAAGAAGGAAAAAAAAAGAGAAAGAAAAAAAACTGTCCATCTCTCCACCGTCTGTCAGTAAAATGTTTTCTTTTTCACAGCGAGGGAAACAGAATATTTCATGGTTTGGAACAGAATAAATCACATGCGTTTCCTTCACTCGGAGGAGATTACAGAAAACAGCTGCAGAACTGACAATACTTATGCCAAATGTAAGCCAATAAGGCTCTTCAAGTGTGACACAATCGCCTAACTGCTCGTTCACGCTGTAAGAGGGTACAAAGACACAAAAATGAGCCATGTGTTTCATCTACCTGGAGGTAAACGAGGCGGCCATGATAGGTATCACTAGATCCTAATGTTCATGAAGAGTGTTTAACGACGACTCCTGCTCTATTGCGCTTTTCCTAAAGAAATTGACTGTGAATGAGACTCTTGTATTGCAGAGGTTTTTGAGCTGTAGAAAATTTACAAAGAATACCCTAAAAGTAATATACAGTATATCTATTACATACTTCTGTTTATCCAAGGATCCAGCTTTCCATCCTCCCAGGTGAATTATTGGGGGTGCCGCTAGCACTACCTATACACAACCATTCATTTCTGATCTGGTTGTTATTGAAGGGGTTGTCCTACTTCATCAAATAGCATACATCATGTAGATAAAGTTAATACAAGGCACTTACTAATGTATTGTGATTGTCCATATTGCTTCCTTCGCTGGTTTAAGTCATTTTTGCATCACATTATACGCTGCTCATTTCCATGGTTACAACCACCCTGCAAGCCATCATCGGTGGGCGTGCTTGCACACTATAGGAAAAAGTGCCTATAATGTGCAAGCATGGCCACCACTGCTGGATTGCAGGGTGGTCGTAACCATGGAAGTAAGCAGTGCATAATGTGATGGAAAAATGAATCAAACCAGCGAAGGAAGCAATATGGACAATCACGATACATTAGTGTTTTAAATTAACTTTCTCTACTTGATAAATGTAATTAGTTGAAGTGAGAAAACCCCTTTAAAGAGGACCTGTCAACTACCTTGACATGTTTGTTTTAGTAACTTCTTGCATTCCTCTTGTAATAACAATTATGGAGCATTCTTTTGACTATGTTGTGCCATTCCTCTATTATTCCTTCTTGAAGTTATGACTGAATTACTAGCAGTGTGAAATAAAAGTTTAGATGGGTGTTCTCAGTTGGGGGGTACTGACAATATCCAATCAGAGCTCTGCAAGGACACATCCTCAACTGTTTATACCCACAAGGACCTTTACTGCAGACTGGAGGCAATACATTCATGAATAACAGAGAAATGGCAAAACAAAGTAATAAGTATAGAAGTTCCAGAATTTTTCTTAAATGTGAAATGCAACCACATTCATTGACAAAATAATGCACCCAGATCAAAATGTCAGATTGCTGTAAAACTCTGTAGGCTGCCAGTGATGTACAATCATATGACTGCTGCAGCCAATCATGGGCCTCAGAATGTTGTATTTACTGGCTCCACATCTCAGGTCCATTATCCAGACAAAGGACCCCCCCCCCCCCTTCCCTTTGTAAACATACTGTACAGTTTCATTTCAAATTCTGACTGCCAGCAGCCGCCACTAGAGGGAGCTTAAAAGCCTACTACTTATTGCTTTATTATTCAGTTCAATGAATAAACAGTAAACTCCTAAGCTCCCTCTGCTGGTGGCTGCAGGGGACCAGAATTTTATCATTTTACTGAATACTTAGATAGCGGTACTGGAGTCTTGTATGAAAAATGGAGATGCAACCTCTATATACTGTAGATATAGAGAGAAACCAATAAGCACATGATGGTGGAACCAGGGTGAATTTGATTTAAATCAAACTGATTTAAATTACCATTTAAATCACTAGTCAGCAAGGCTGGATTTGATTCATACTTTTCTACATAAAGACTATGCAAGTAGATGAAGATTTTTAGAACAACTTTTTATATTAGTTTTATTAGGTTGATTCTGTATTCATAAGTTTGTAGAAGTTAGGATTAAGGTCTTTTTCTCAACTCTGTTCATGTTATAACATTTTTGCTGTGAAGAAGAGGCATGTGATCTCTGCTGAGTCAAATTCAGTTTTGAGAGCTGCAAAAGTAAATCAAGCATCTGTGATAATATCTTGTAGGCAGATAAACTGCCCAATAATCTTACTATAACTTTTGGAAGAGCATGACATTGTGAATGGATTAATGGAATTTATTTACCCAAAAAATTTAACATATACAGCCTTATTCCACATAATTGAAAAACGAATCTTTATTTCATGATGGAATAACCTTTGGATGGTAATATATTTTCCTCAAAAAGCATTTTATATTAAAAAAATCTGATCTAAATAAAAAAAATATCTATTTAGAATGGTGGACATTCACGTGTCCTTATAATTGTTCTATTCTTTCTCACCCTTCTCATAGTATTTCTCAGGCATGGAACCTAAATGTGTGTATTATTTTTGTACTGGTGCAGGGGATAAATGTTCCAGGTTTTCATTAAGTATTTGCAGTTAATGGAGCATCAGTTGCGAATGCCTGGCTGATAATAGATTTTCCCCTCCTGTTCATGGTCTATTCATCTCTTTACAGTTTCTATTAACAGCCCGGTCCACCTCCAGCCAAAATCATTTTAATATTCATTAGTGTTCAACACATCCAACACATTATTTGGTTTATGCCTGACGTTAACGTGTTTGGACGTCTGATGAAACTGGATGCTGATGCAATCAAGCCTCTTTGGATATTTAAAGGGGAGCTTTTCTTATAGATGTCTATTTTACGTAAGATACAATATTCTTACGTTTGCAAACCTGTAAAACAAGAAAAGTTGAGGTGAACTGATACACAGTTTAATAACCATCTACCATGTTTCCTACTTTTCTCTTTACCTGTCATGACACTCAAAGCAGCACTTTGGGAAGGCAGGCTGCAGCCTCCGCACACTTCTCTTCCTTCTATCCTCTGCAGTTTTCTTCAGTGACTAAAACATTTAGAAAACCGCCAGCATACTTTACCTACATCTTCCCGGGACATAGCCCGCCTGCCTGTCATTGGTTACTTGGACATACTTGTCACCCAATCACTGGCCACAGGGTTGACATTAGTTTCAGCAGTTTGTTACCGCTGCATACAAACATTTGTTGCCGTGGTCACTTGTCATGTATGAAATATAAAGCTATGGCAGGTAAAAAAAAAAGATTTTGGAGACCCATGGAACCGCCAGAACATAACATTTGTTATGCTAACCCATTTGTTATGTTAACCCATATTCATCCGAGGTCTCCATGCACATGACTATCAGTTTTGCAATCCGCAAATCACGGATCAGCAAATACCCATGTGGTCCGTGTTGCATCTCCTTTTGAGGCTAAGTATAGAACATGTTCCGTATCTGTATGTTTGTTCCACAAAGATGGCAAATGTCCTATTCTTGGCAGCTCATGTGGACCACAGAACCCATTGAAGTCAATGGGCCCGCAATAAAAGATGGCACATGGGCGGTACCTGTATTTTGTGGAACACAAAATACATACGGTTGTGTGAATGTACCCTTAGTGTGACTTCAGCTGCACAGGTGGCACCATCCATGTTCACCATAAAGAACATGGATAAGATTCCTAATGTTCTGAAACAGGCCTTATAATTTTATATTTATCCTAGAGCCTGATAACCTGCAAACATTCATCTTTGGCTGGTTGTGTCCATGGAACCAAGCAGTCTATACATTATTCCAATGGTGATGACAAGAACGGGGAGGCAATAGTAAAGCCAAGCACACACTAAAAATGTTTTCCCAAGTCAAATGTACAGTATATTCTTGAAGGAAATGCAGTCAATACACCAGCAAGAATCAATATTTCACAGAGCAATTAAGTTTTATGGTTAGTAACTCTGCTTCATAACACATGAAGTAATTCTGCATTCCTGGAGAAGCTGGAAAACTGAAGATTTTACAGTACATTCATAATGGAGGTAAAAATGAAGTGCCTGCCTTAGTGGCGTACATAGAGAAGTAAGGGCCCCATAGCAAAATTCAAACCAGGCCCCTTAAACAGAACAGAAGGGTTTCAGCCTAAACACTTTTTAATGACCTTTGGGCCATTATTCCACTACCTAATTTGCTAAAATGTGTTCCTTTAGAGCAGGGACGCTCAACCTGTGGCCCTCTAGGTGTTGTAAAACTACAACTCCTGCAATGCCCTGCTGTAGCCTGATAGCTGTAGGCTGTTCAGGCATTCTGGGAGTTGTAGTTTTGCAACATCTGGAGGGCTGCAGGTTGGGCATCCCTGCTTTAGAGAGTAGAGTCCTAATCAAGTTTTCACCTCCAGTAGAAGAGGAGATTATTCCAACTAAGACTGTGGCCCCCTCTTGCCCTGGACCCCATAGCAGTCGCATGGTCTACAACTATGGTAGTTACGCCCCTTGTCTCCCTAAATGTCAGGTAAGAGAGCTGTCTGATGCCAAGTACAGCTCACTCTAACTTTAATGCCACCAGATGTAAGGCAGCTATCCTATGTTCCACCTTTTAAACAGGACTTAAAGCATGACTCTGTAGATAGCTGTTTCGGGGCGATTGCCCCTCACCAGTGCAGAGCAGAGAGTACTGGCTTAACTGGGTGAGAGGACTAAATCAGGATTTGGGGGGTACTATCTCTCCTTGGGAAGAGAGCTCCTTAATAGGCATGAAGAGACTTATAGGCAACACATGCTCCTCTGGAATTCTGAAAAGAAAAGGATGCAAAAGAGCTCTTAACAAGCTCTCTCTCTAATGCAACCAGATGTAAGGCAGCTATCCTATAAGGCAGGGATGGCCAACCTGCGGCTCTCCAGCTTTTGCAAAACTACAACTCCCAGCATTCCCAGACTGCCTACAGCTATCTGCCTACAGCAGGCCATGGTGGGAATGGTAGTTTTACAACAGCTGGAGAGCTGAAGGTTGGTCATCTTTGCTAGAAGTCATTAGAGGCATAAGAGGCAGATCTTGCTAAGAGCTCATTTGCATCCCTTTCTTCCCAGAAATCCAGAGGAGATTATTTGGGGAGAGAGCGCCTTAGAGATAGTAACCCCCCAAATCCTGACTTAGCCCTCTGACCCAGTTAAGCAAGTACTCTCTGCTCTGCACTGATGAGGGGCAATCACCCCGAAACAGCTGTCTACAGAGTCATGTTTTAAGGCCTGTTTAAAAGTTTGAACATTGACTTTTAGGATAGCTGCCTTACAGGGTGGCATCAGAGGCAGAGCTTGTTAAGAGCTCATTTACATCCCTTTTTTCCCAGAATTCCAGAGGAGCGTGTATAGGCTATAACTTTCCTCACACCGATTAAGGTGCTCTCACTAAGAAGAGCTCCCCCCCCCCCCCCAAGTACAGTTCGCTTATAGAGCGTGTATCCCTGCTCAGACCATTGTCATGTTTTAATGCTCATCAGACATGGATTCACAGATAGTGCACGCCTGGTCAGACCATGGTCGTGATGTTTCGATGCTGACTAAAACAACAGGGAAGCTTTTAATGAGCTAGTCTGAGAAGGAAAAGGTTCAAGATGATGTTGTCATACAGTATAAGACCTTACCACAGAAAACATCACAACTAGCCAACCTTATGAAATGAGAACATTATTTTTTTAATGACTTAGTTAAAAGAAATAATATTGAAGGACCCATGCCAAAGATTTTTGTATTACTGGACTCATGTCTACAATGTAAGAAACACATCTCTGGACTTCCAAGGGTGAAATGAATAGGTTAGTGAAATGAATAGTTAAAATTTGGAACAAGATGAAAAAACAGTTGTTGAGGGAATGCTGTGTATGGAGAACATTTTGGTATGTAATATATGACTCTATTCCAGAAGAACTCAGGGATGTTAAGAACCTGGCTTTTTGGTATCTAGCAATTCAAGCTATTGTTAATGACGCTAAACACAATTTGTAGACTAGACGGAGGGGTCAGGATAAAGTTAATGTCATAGTTTTATAACAAATGAAATTAGAAAATAAACAAGGGGATCACTTTTAAGGGCAATCATACTGGGCTGATTTAAGAATTTGTGTGACAGAGTGTATATAATTTACATGTCATTTTTCTTTTAGGGTGACAATTTTACATTTGACATGGCATATATTATACTTCAAGAGGGCTGTATGAATCCACGATTAGGTCCTCTGCAGAAGGAACACAGTGTTATATGATGGATGAGCAATCTAGTTGTAATCATAGGGGATGTATATACAGTATCTCACAAAAGTAAGTACACCCCTCACATTTGTGTAAATATTGTATTATTTCTTGTCATGGGACAACACTGAAGATATGACACTTTAATACAATGTAAAGTAGTCAGTGTACAGCTTGTATAACAGTGTACATTTGGTGTGTCTTACTCAACACACAGCCATTAATGTCTAAACCACTGGCAACAAAAGTGAGTACACCGCTAAGTGAAAATGGCCAAATTGTGCCCAATTAGCCATTTTACCTTCCCACTGTCATGTGACTCATTGGTGTTACAAGGTCTCAGGTGTGAATGAGGACCCCCTAAAACTAAGTTGCAGCACGGTTGCCAAGACTAAACAGCTGTTTAACAAGACAGGTTCCACTCAGAACAGGCCTCACCATCATCGACCAAAGGAGTTGAGTGCATGTGCTCAGCGGCATATCCAGAGGTTGTCTTTTCAAAATAGATGTATGAGTGCTGCCAGCATTGCTGCAGAGGTTAAAGGAGTGGGGGGTCAGCCAGTCAATTATCACACCATACGCTGCCTACTGCATTAAATTATATTGGAAAGTATGTTTTACATAGAGAGTGTTGGAAAAAATAGGTTAAAGG